>NC_091835.1:41859189-42495325 GCF_037783145.1 Equus przewalskii | reverse complement strand
ATCCTACTGGCTTTGTAAATACAGACATAAAAGACTAGGGTTCCTTCTCTTGAAGGGTTCACAATCTCCAATGACACAAGTGGCTGAGAAAAAAGCTGAAATACAAAGTGCAATCAGTTTTACATGAGGTTTTCCTGTGATGCTACAGTAAGAGCTGATATGAAAGATTAAGTGAGGGCATGCCTCTCCATGCCCAGGGGAAGGGGAGCATGTGGAGGTTTCTATGACCCCCAGTTTCCCCATTAATACATTTTAAGGCATAAGGCATCTTCAGCGTTACATTTTTTCCTCACAAAACTATTATCTAAAGCTATTAATAATAGGAACATGGTTTGCATTTCCTAGCTTTTACTCACAGCCACCCCTCTCCCAGTAGTGATCTCAGCCCCAGGTCCTCCCACCTTGAGAAACAATGACCATCTGAGTTCATGTCTTTGTCACCATTTCACAAACTCTGCAGAAATAATGGGTAAAACATTGTGCTTTTAACAGGACTAATTATCATCATTATTGTAATAACAGGATTTATACATTTCTTCCAGTTTGCAGGATACTCTCCCATATACCTACTAGACTTTCCAGAGAGGTGAAGCAACATGCTGTAGTCTCACAGCTAATAAGGGAGACCTACAACCCGAATCACCTGATTCTAAAGCCCCACAGGACTAGGTGCAAATCCTTAACAATCCTAAATGCTTTTACCATACATCCCTGGTGAAATGAAGATCCACTGTGATGTTGTAAATCTACAGATCAATTGAAGAACTCATGGGGAACACCACTGACACATAGCCCAGAGGTGAAGACTGCTGTCTGGAACCATGGCCGTGGTATACAGCAGCAAAAACACTGAACTGGAAATCAGAAGACCTGAATGCCAGCCTACACTCAACCTTATCCTTGCACAAGTCACTTAGCTTCTTTGTGTCTTACTCCTTTCATCTGCAAAATGAAGGGGGTGGGTCAAATGATCCTAAGGTTAAGAGCATAGACTTTGGAGCCAGATTGCTTGGTTCAACTCCTGACTCTACCACTTTCTAATTGTGTGACCTGAAGCAAGTTAAGCTCTTTGAGCCTCAGTTTCCTCATCTGAAAAAATGGGGATGATAACTGTGCCTAACTTATAGAATTGTCATGAGTCTTAAATAAGTTAATAATTTTAAGTGATTAAACTGTGTGGCTTAGGGTAAATGCTATATGATTGTTTCTTGAATTTAAAAGAATTGGTCCCTTAGCTCTAGGGTATTCTGATTCTTTGAAGCTTAGTTATTACTCGAAATGGAAAAAGAATGTACAATTTACAGAGGAACTGGTTCAAAAGAAGAATGCTGAAATGGCAAAGAGTTATGACAACTTCAGCCGGAAACTTGAGAAAGGGATATAGTATAATAAATTAGCAGTTTCATTGGTACGGATGGAAATTCATGGGCAGAGATCTTAGTAGGGAATCAAAGGGAGGTGGTGTAATGCTCTGGACCTTCAAGAAACAAAGCAGAACAATTGAAGATAAGCAAGAAGCTCGAGTCTGGTCAAATGGCCTGTGGTGTCATTAAGTTCATTGTGTAGTTAGCAGCAGCTGGCTTGCTCCTCCACCCATTCCCATTCCAAAGCCTGTTCTGGTTCTGGGCTCCCTCATCCTGGCGCTGACAGAATTCAGGGTCCAGAAGTTGATGCTTCTCTTCACATATCTTTGGGCCCTCTTCCCTGAAATTTGTTCCATATATACTTGTTTGGTAACCATTGCTTGTTAAGCAGAGACAAAATGAAAATATCCTGATTGCCTGCAGTCCGATTATTTGTAGTTTCCCCATAAATTGGTATACCCAAATAAATCCACACTATAAGGAGGCAGAAGCCTAAAGGCATCCATGTATCTGATCTGCTTGGTTTCCCTCATTCTTGGTCAAGCCCTGTCTCTTACTCATGCTGTGGCACAACCTGCAACTCTTAGCTGCCAGTTTAGCTTAAGAATCAGTTATTTAAAATGGGACCCTAAGTCTTGGCCTCCTCATCTGTGTGACAGAAGGACACCTTGCAAATGTGTTATGGTGATTAAATAAAATAAAATGTGTGAACTCATCAACTACAGCACTGCTACCCTCCTGCCTTACTCTTATTCCCTCTCACCTGTCCACCCTCCTTCTCCCTTCCCCTGCAACTTCCTTTCCTCTCATTTTTCCTTTCTTCCTTGTATTCAAAGGGACACAATTGGGTGACTAATTCCTGATCTGCTTTTTGGTTTCCACAGAAGGGGATCTGATCCCCCCAGGGGTCACTGTTTTCCTGAGGCCAGATAGTTACAATGGAGGAAAACTGAACTGGGAATGAGGCGCAGTCATGCCCAGGGAAGAGCAGTTTCAGAAGGGGCTTTTGGTAGGCACAGGCAGAAGAGATTGCAATGGCTATATTTGCATTAATCTTCCATCTCAAGGAGTTGTTTGCCTTTAACTTATGTCTGAATTTACTGATTCAGGTGAAGGGAGAAAAAAGGAAGGAGGAAATTATTATCTCTTGAGGACCCACTATGTTCTAGATCCTATAGTAGAAAGTGTCAGGCAGTAATTTTTGGAGGCAGTGGTAGGGCCAGGAGCAGTCTCAGGATTCTTTAGCTTGCCTCTAGTTTCTGCTCCTCAGAAGCAGCCTGTTTTAGCCTCTGTGCAGGGAGTTTATGTTGGCAACAATCTTTGGGAGCAGAAATTAGAGACTAGGAGAGTGAGCTAGGGAAGGAGGGAAAGCCAATGGAAGGAGCTTTACTGAGCTGATGAGCCAGTGGGTGACTAGTGCTTGATCCCATCAGGACTTTGTCAGAGAGCCTTATGAAATGCATCTCAGAGCAGAGTCAAGTAAACATTCTCCATCTCACTTCATACTTCCAGTCTAACATGCCCACCTCTTTAATCTTCTGACCCCTTTTACAATATTTTGCCAAAGTCAGTCATTCCATCATCTGCCATCTCATTTGCTAGGCCACCAACCCAGGAGCTTCTTAGGAGTGCCTCTAGGAGGCTTTGCCAGGATCTTGCCCTTTAATTCACAGGAAAGTGCTCCCATGCCAGTAAATCCTATATCCCACTGTAGCCTACTCTGACTACCTCAGACTCCACTCCCACATATGCTCACTGTTTTCTGCAGGTCTATCTTAGCCAGGTCTTTCCATTGCATTTCCTTCAGTATGTAAGCTATTTCCTTCTAGCTATTTGCCCTTCTAGGGACTGTAGTTGTGTATGACCTGCCTCTAGTTATTGGCCTGGAGGGGATGAAGGGAGACAGGGGTACATATATGGGAGGAGAGGAGTCATATTGAAAGGCACCTGCCTCAGATGAGGTCTTTGAGGAGTCTCTAAGTAAGGTCAGGTGTCCTTCCTCTGGAAAAGGGGGAGGAGCTTCTCTTACCTTCTAAAACATTTCAAGAGAATCCTCCCTCACTGTCTACCCAAATGTCTCATGTTTGTCTCAGGGTCTCATTTTTTTTTTCTTTTAGAATTTTCACATAGGAGATATTACAGGGTTGTGCATTTAGTCTCTTTTTGAGCATTGTCACTTTCATGGTTCCTGGGTCTGATTTTCAGCAGTCTGCCCTTGGCTGCAGAAGATGGGAGTCTCCTTAAACATGGTTTAGAAGCCTTTCTGGATTTCACAGAATGCCTTGAGTTGATAGTTGGCTAACTTGACCCTGTCAGTTTCTTTTTTCAAGACTTGCAAATATATTAGCAAAGCCACCTGCCCACATTTTCTTCAAATACCAGAGCCACCACACAACCCAATATACCACCCTCTACCTCCACCTCATCCAAGTCCACCACAGGTGAGAGTCTTAGTATTTGTGAAGCTAGTCCATGCTAGGAGTTACCATTACACCACTTACCTCCCAGCAGTGGGGTCTTTGTTGAACTCCATAATCCCATCTTGAGGGTCTGATTTCTGTAGCTATTCCTAATACCAATGATCTTATCCTGAGTTCCCTTGAAGGCACAGGCTTAGCCAAAGACTTCTATGCTTATATGTAGGTAGCAGTTTTTTTGTTTACTTGTTTGTTTTTTTGAAAGTGACCCTAAGGAACAGGAGTTAGGGACCAGAAGAGTGAGACAAGGAAGAGAAAGTTAAAACAAGGATACATTATTGAGTTGAGCATTTCTGAAGGCAAGTGGTCCTTCATCCTGCCAGAATCCTCTAAATCTTAAGAAATGTGTGTTAGAACTGTGTACTTAAAGACAAAAGGGGAAGCATTTATTTATAGGCTGCCATTTCCTCTCCACTTCGATTTGCGTATGGCAGTTCCTTCACTACTGTACCTCATCATGGCAGCAGAGAAGCCCCAGGGCAAGAAGCCAGAGCTGGACAGGGTGGGCCTGAGGTGAGGTGCTACATGAAGCTGGCTGAAGCCTGAGCACAAATGGTCACCACGTTCATGACTGGAAGAGCAGGGGAGGCCAAAGGATTTGAAGTGGTGCACAAGCAATGCCTGATACACAGCCCCAATTAAACAAACTGCCCATTTCATGCCTGCCTCGAAGCAGTTGCACAACTCCAATTTCTCCTCCAAGCTGGCGAAACACAACCATGATGACAAAGCCACAGATCTCCAACTCCTGCCCAGCACTCCTGCTACATTTCCTACTATATTAACTTTCTCCTACTCCAAAATAACTTCACACTCTCTTCTCACTTCAAACCTATTACATCTCTCTCTCTAACTAGCACTCTCTGCTGCTAAATCCACCTCACACTTCATTGAGAAAATGAAATTATTCTGCCAGGAACTTCTTCATTTTCATGCTACAAAACCTACCTGAATTAGTACCCCTGCCTTCTGCCTTAACTCCAGGTACTGTGGATGAAGTCCACCCGTGTATTAGAGACCAACTCTTTACAAATAGCAAAGTCCTCGAGAAAGCACAAGAGCTTGACTCCAGATCTCTTGAACTCCTAAATTCTGGATCCCAGATGTTTTGCTTTCTTGAGGACTTGTCCATTTCTCTCTCTCTACTATACCATTTCCACCAGCCACAAATAAGTTCTAATACCTTCTATATTAAAAATAAAAGAAAAACAAAAAATACTTGACCACACATCTTCCTCTGCTTCTGTCATTTTTCTGTTCCCTTTAGTAGCAAAATGTCTTGAAAGAGTTGGCTGTAATTGCTTTCTCTGCTTCTGCACCCCCCATGCTCTCCTAATCCATTCCGTTCAGGTTTTCATTCATACCACATTAATGGAAGGACTCTCGTGGCTCTTGCCATAGTCACCAGCAATCACCATGTTGCCAAATACAGTAGTCAGTCGATTGCCATCTTGTTCTCTTTGTGGCATTTTCCTCATTGAAGTACTTGCTTTTTTTGCTTTTCATGAAGCCACTCTCCTGTGATTTTCCTCCCATCTTACTGACCAGTTCCTCTCAATCTTCTTTGCTAGCTCCATTTTTTCCTCCACTTCTAAATGTTGACTGTCCAAAGGACCCTGTTTTGGGCTCCCTTATTATTATCATTATTGTTTTTAAATTTACACAGATTTCCTAGGTGACTTCACCTGGTCTATGGCCTTACATATCCTCTATATGCAGTGACTCTCAAGGATCTATCTTCAACTCAGACCACTCCTCAAAACTCTAAACTGACTATATAGTTATCTGCTAAACATTTCCTCACAGTATCTGGAAGGCAGCTAAAACATATCATGACCAAAATGGAAATTCATCTCCCCTTTCAAATTGCTCTCTCTTCAGTCTTCCATGTCTCAGTAAATGGGCAACCAGATTCACCTCATTGCTCGAGTTTTCCTAAAACTGCTACTTTTTCTCACTCTCACATCCAAACATAAGCAACAGCTATTGAGCCTGCCTTCTCATCATATAAATCAATTGACTTTCCTTTCCACCAATCACAGATCCAAGGTGCCAGCATCCTTTTCCTGGATCACTGCAAGAGACTCCTAGTTGCCCTCTGCACAGGGTAGCCAGAATGAATTTTTTAAAAAAGGAAATGAGATGATGTCGTTTCAAAATCCTCCGTTGGCCTCCTGTCACACTTAGAATTAGGTGTTAGAAACCCAACACCTTCCCGCCGTACTTTATCTGTTACTCTCTTTTCTCAGCTGTTGTATCCCAGCTGCATCCCCTTCCTTTATTTTCCTCAAATATGCCAAGCTTCTTCCTGCCTCAGGATCTTGAACATGCTCCCCCCTCTTCTTGGCATGTTCTTATCTAGCCAGCTCACTGTGTTGTTTAGAGCTTAGCTTAACTGTTCCTACCTATCCTAGACACTCTCTATTGTATGACTGACTAATTCTCTGAATAGCTAGTATTGTTACTATTTTATTGTCTCAATATTATGGTTGTCCTTTGTTTATTATCTATCTCTCCCTTTAGACCTAAGTATCAAGAGTCTAAGGTCCATGTCTAATTTGTTCATAGCTGTTTCTGAAACCCTAATCCCAGTACAGAATAAACTATATGTATATATATATATATTATTTATTTAATTTATTATTTTATTGAGGTCACATTGGTTTATAACATTATGTAAATTTCAAGTGTACATCATTATATTTTGGCTTCTGTATAGACTGCATTGTGTTCACCGCCAGAAGTCTAGTTTCCATTCATTACCAGCCAAATGTGCCCCGTTATCCCAACAATATATCTTGAAGGAGCAAGTAAGTAAAAATTGTGCACTTAATTTACAAGAGCAACTTCAAGACAAATCCTGTAGTCTTGCTCCTTATGACCAGATTGCTGCCTGCCTCCCACCCCCACCCCAGGATCTCTCTATGTGAACATTCTAGGAGCCCCTACTATGAATAAGATGTTTGTTTGGTTAGGACTTTGCCAAAATAAATTTCAGAGGATGAAGGGTCTTTGAAGAATGATGATAGGATAGCCATAAGATTGAGGGCTTACTCTAGGTTTCTCTAGCCCTTCAGAAATCTGCTAGTGGAAGGAAGGAAATCAGGGACTTTAGTTCATGTTTCTTCAACAACTTGCTTTTTTACAATACTGTGAACCTTAGCTTAATGTACTGTTGGTGAACATTCACCAGGAAATAGTTCTGCCACTGAATTAAATACTTTCCTTCAAGGTCTTCAAGATGACTTTTTGCTCTAGTCAGTTTTACTTCTTAGATACGTTAGTGCCACTCCCTTTCCATCATAGCAAGTCCTGTTCACTGGTCTAGATCATCTGACAGTGCTAGAAAGGGCATGTCATTTTTTATTGGGGAATGTAAGAAAAGAAAGACTGCTTGGTTGAATTTGCCAGAACTGAGGAGCCAGATGCCCTGTGACAGATGCCAGGCTACAGGTGGCTGGAAAGTGACATAAGTCAGGGGATTATCCACATGAGAAGGTTATTTTTTTAATTAGACAAAAACAGGCTGACTCGACATTTACCTATGTCTCCATTAGTTCCAGAGGTTGAGACTCAGGCTCATCTGTTTTATCTTTGTCAGTTCTCCCTCCATACTGTAAGTGAACTACATCATTCCCAGGACCAGCTCTTTCCCAGCTTCACATAGGAACCCATGGTTTGGGTTAATTGTCCCCTCTATCCATTTAAAGGTACAAAAGGGAGCTGAACTGGAACTCTTCCACAATTCATGCAGTAGTGCTGTGGTTAACCAGTTTTGGTGCTTGCAGGCAGAGGCTCCAGAATCTTAATGGACAGAGCATCAATTAATGGGAGTGATTGCGCTAGCAAATTGCCTTCCATTTCTATGAAATAACAAAAGAATTGCCTTTGACCCTGTGGTCCTACAACAGCTACATTTCAAAAGGGACAAGTTAGCATGAGAATGGATTTCTGAAACAGATCCAATGTAAAGATGTCAAAAGTAGCTGTGTGAATTTGATATCTATGTTTTGGGCTTATCACAAGTTTTTATGCATGGAATAGAGCTCTTTAGACAATGAACAGAAATGCTCGTGTACCCTGTGCATTGTGCTGTGATGGTCTCCTATTCAAGTGCCACTGTTTCTCCTCTTACAATGATATGGTGAGAAACCAGAGTGTTACCACCAGTTTGGTTGTTTGGAAGGTCTTCTCTTGACTGGATTTCCATACATCATCAAATATTTATTAAAATTTTTTGGAGAATTTAGACATTTTTCTAAAAACAAACTATGTTTGTGCTTTGGAATTTACAAGAAAGTACAGGGATGACTTATTGATTCTTGTCTGATTAGTGTGAATGAGTGAATTAAGGAGCAGGTCTCCACTAAGTGTTCATTTGAATGGGAAAAAGCAAGTGCAAATGAGTGACAGAAGGCACTATATATGTATTTATTCAGGGGATTGACTCAGGAAGCGAGTGGATCAGTGTGCAAGAGGAAGATAGTAGTGCTAGGTTGTACACAGGAGTGTCAGTCTCCTTTGTTGGATGGTGTGTGTAGGTCAGCCCCTGGCTTCTGGGAATGGGAGAAAGTGAGTGATGATGGTTGAAAGTGAATGTGTGTAAGTGATTCCAGTGTGTGAGTGGTGGATTGGGGAGGATTCATGTGAAAGCAGGTGTGTGGGTGAGTGGATGGTGGCCTCTCACCAACATCGTGAGTGGTTGAGACTTAGCATGTGTCTGAGCAAAGTAGGTGGGGCAGTGCTCTTGTCTATTTTAGAGTGGAAGGCTTGGTAGATAGGGCATCTTTAGTCATTATGCATGTGGCTGAGTTGGAGAGAGGTACTCAGTGAAGCATGTTTTCTCCTCTGTGTTTCCACTTACGGCATAAAGGGAACCAGTGATTGTACCCCTTCTTAAATTAAATACACCAAAGCCACGTTATCAGTGATAGTCCTGTGGTGCATTAACTTTCTCATCTCTAAGCTTAACCTCATGTGGCAGAGTTTGCCTACCAGGGATGTCACGTGGTTGACTAAAGGGGCTTCCAGATCCTTTTTAGAAGCTGCTGTGGGAGGCAGCATTATGATTTCTCTTATTTACATTTTAATCATCTCCAGTCCCACAGAGTTTCCTAGAGAAGCTTCCTAAGACCACAAAATACTGTAGGGCAAAGCAAGCAATTTATACCTGGGTGTAAGCCAGCAACAACTCCCTGCTTCTCCCGCTCACCCCACCCATTCATCTGTGAAACTGCTTCCATCCAGGTGTTTGCCCTTTTTTCCCTGGTTCTTCCTCCCTAGCACTTGAAGGCTCGTGCGGACTGTCACAGCTGATTCTCTCCTTAAAATACTCCTATTTGAGTTTCTTGAATGATCACTCTGAGAGGCTTTGTCTCCTCACCTTAAAAGAGGGAAAAGGAGGAGGAAGAGCAGCATGTGTGTAGTATGCAGGCAGCAGAGATGCTGTTCTGGGACCTGGAGTTCTCCCACGCTGTTCTGGAGAATTGCACAGCAGCTAAATCCCTGCTAGGGGGTGGAGGAGAGAGAGAGAGAGAGAGAGAGAGAGAGAGAGTGTATGTGTGTGTGTGTGTGTGTGTGTGGTGGGTGGAGTCCCATCCCAGAATAGGAGGCTTTGGTGACCATGTCAAGCATAGGGAGAAAGCTGTTGCCCATGAGAGGCAAAAGACTTTCCCATCCGTAAGGAAAAGCAAGGAGTCACCCTTTTAGATACCAGAGACAAAGGAGGTCCTGGAGGAGAGAGAAGAGGAAAGATAATAGAGAAAAAATGGGAGGGAAATGCCCCAAGGAGTACCCTTTCTTGTTGAGAGTGGTGCCTCAGTGTCTGACCTCAAGCCCCTGTACCCCTTCTGGGATTTGCTTACCTGTTTCTTCCTCTAAGGGAAACTGTGGCCACAGAGGAGACTACTGCAGAGGACAAAGAGATCAAGAGACTGATTTGCAGAAAAAGGATGGGTCTGTTTTCCACTTTGGATCCCCCACCCACCTGCAGGCTGGGCTTTCACCTCCAGCTCCAGTGCTTTTGTATTTTTCACTTGATTTATGGCAGTGAATGCTTACATGGAGTGATTTCTGAGGGTGGTGCAGGGATGGGAAATCCTTAAGAATAAGTTGACCATCTGTTTTAAACAAAGGAGATGGTCTTGTCAGTTTTCTCACTTCTACTTCATTATCATTCAACAAATATTTACTGAATGCCTACTGGGTGCAGATTCTGTGCCAGGAGCCCTGTTGTTCCAGCTACAGAGTTAGGCACATTCACAAAGGTACATTCACAAACCATATTTAGTTTGTGATGTGATATTTTTGTACAGTTGGTATTATGTCATTTTACATAAGAGAAAACTGAGGCTAGGGGCCAGCCCCATGGCCAAGTAGTTAAGTTTGCGTGCTCTGCTTCTGTGGCCTGGGGTTTCACAGTTCAGATCCTGGGCGTGGACCTAGCACTGCTCATCAAGCCATGCTGAGGTAGCATCCCACGTAGAAGAACTAGAAGGACCTACAACTAGGATATACGGCTATGTACTGGGGGGCGTTGGGGGGAAAAATAAAGAGGAAGATTGGCAACAGATGTTAGCTCAGGGCCAATCTTCCTCGCCAAAAAAAAGCATACCTTTAAAAAAAAATGCCTGAGGCTAATAGAGTAATTTATCCAAGGGTTGGTGATGGAAATAATATTCCAAGAAGGTTATTCTGCTTAATTCACGTAATTCTAAAGGTCTTTTCATTATTCTGCACTGTCTTGTTTTTACCTCAAATTAAAATTTTGTTCTATTACCAGGAATTGCCATGTTATGCCTGTTTTCTGAGCTGCAGTATATTTTAGTCAGCCAGACCTGCTTATGAATCTCAGAACTTACTAGCTATTTAATTTGTATGAAACTGTCTGCACCTCAGTTTTACCAATTGTAAAAAGAATATATTAATTCATAATTTCAATGGTTTCTGTGATGATTGAGTGAATATATACACATACATATGTGATAAGAACTCACTCTTATTTTCTCTGGTTGCACAAGATTTTCTATAGTTCTTATTCTTATGATTGAAGAACAAGGATGGGCACGGTACGTAGAGGTGATGAATAGGAAGGACTTTCTCAGTAAAAAAGACCAAAGATTGTAGAACTAACACTACAATCTGTGGACAGGTTGGGAATAGAATGATAGGGATACTTGGCAGTTCTAAATCCTCTCTATTTTATGTCCTACTGAAGAATATTACATGACATTCATTCCCAGCAGACAGATTAATCCTTGAACTCAAATTGTGAAAAGGAGAATTTCTTTCATTGAAAGCCTTTCTTTCTACCTTTCTTTTTCACGTTCATCCCATAGCACTGTCTTTTGTCCTTCTTGAAAAATTCAGCCTTGATCTCTTATATGGTGTGCTTCTCACTGCACTGTCTTTCAAAGCATCTCATATTTCATCTGCTGTGGTCCAGTGTGACAGTGAAGTGCATGGCCTACTCAGCCATGGTCTCTCTGAAAGAGTAAGATATTGAACATCAGAAAAACATTGGGTATGATGCCTCTGTGATATTACTGTGGGCCCTGGGAGCTTAGGGCCTTTTCACATTAGGTGCTTAGATTAGTACTGGCTTATAGTACAGCCTTTTATTTCAGCATCTTATTTAATTTCCATGTCTTCTATGAAGTTTGCTCTTACTTTACCTTCCCACACTGTGCTCTCCTGTTTCTAAACGTGCACAGTATATATTGCCTGTTGCATCATCCTAGTCTCACTTCTCTGTTTAATTAATGGACGTTTCTTAAGTTGTTTTATTCAAGACTTCGTATTAGGTTTGCTGTCGCTAGAGATAAATTAAATACACAGTATTCTTATCTCTGAGGAGTTTTCAACCTGGTAACAGTTTAGGTCAACTATCCATTGATACTTTAAGTTCTGTTATTTTTTTTTAATCCTACAGAAAGGATTTTGTGGCTGTTAGCTCAGTCATTTTGGACTCAGATCATTACGCACAGGGTAATGGTTCGGGAGTAGATATTGGAGAGGAAGTGAGCGAACACTGGAAGAAACACACCTCTGTCTTCACTTTGCATAGGAATCAAATTCTTCTGCTTTCATAAATCTTCTGGTTAGAATTGATATGAAAAATTATAGTGGCTTGAAAAAGAACTTGCTCTTATGACATCATTATGACGTTTGTTTTGCTTTGTCATCAGGGGGTCATATTTTGCAGTATGCTCTGGAGCTCATATAATCCTACATTGCTCATTTGAAATATTAGCGTTCAGGTTCCCTGAGATCATTCATTCAGAACATAAGCTCCAGATTTCTTAAAATGTTATTTTTACCTGCACAATAAGTAGCTAGTCTAATAAACAGAGAAAATAGTTCGAGGAGCCTTTCATTCCTTTACTTGCTCACTCATGTATTTATTGATTCATTTTACAATCATGCATGCATTCA
Source organism: Equus przewalskii (assembly GCF_037783145.1). Classification (NCBI taxonomy): domain Eukaryota; kingdom Metazoa; phylum Chordata; class Mammalia; order Perissodactyla; family Equidae; genus Equus; species Equus przewalskii. The sequence continues at coordinate 42,483,051 of NC_091835.1, read as the reverse complement.
TTCAAAACATTTGCTATTTATTGCATGTTACTTATCTTGGAGGGTGAGGAATGAAGGCAATTCTTTAACCTTCTATGCAAGTCTAGTCCTGAAAAGCCTACTATTATTAAGAAATTTGGTAGTTATAATTTTGTTAACTCCAGCCAGAAAGAAAAATATTTCTCAGTCGGATGATGTAAGCTTAACTTGAATGCTTTTAGATAGACTCCTGGAATTCGCTTTCTGCCATATCTATAGTATTCTAGGAGTAGCAAGTATGACATGGAGGACGATAACTGAGAGGCTTCAGAAACGTGAATGAATGAATACATACATAATAATTATTTTAAGAATAGTTTACCCTGTCGGGTCATTTTTAAAAAAAATTTGGCTTAGTCTTGTTAATGAGCGTTGTTGTCTTCTTCATTACTATCACCATCGTAACCTCCACCACTACCATCATCCATCAGTATTTAGCACCATAAGACCCATGGTATACCGTATCCTAGGCACCATGAGAATCAGAATATTTACTGAAAAGAGTGGACCACTGTTTCCAGGATCTTGGCAGCTAACTTAATTTTAACAATGTGGTTATAGTGCATAGAAACAGATTTCTTAGAGTTTTGAAATCTCTTGGCAAAACTCTTTACTTTGGTTTTCTAAAGAATTTGATGTTTTGTGTCGTAAAATGTGTTCTCAGAACATTTGATCTTCTGAGTCTTTCTTATCCTTTTTGGCGTAAGTGGAAGGCTAGGTACCCTCCTAGAGTTTCCCGTTGGTCTTGAGATTAAGAGGCAGTATCAATATCGTTCATTGAAGTTCATAACCCACAGAATGCTTAAGACCCAGCAGGGCTCTGTGGAATGGGGTCATTTTACAGAGAAGATATGACCTCCTTTTCAAAGAGCTAGGAGTCTAGGTCAGCTTTAAATCGCAAGCATAGAAACAATATTTCTTAGAATCCCAGAATCCCTAGGGAAGCTATTTCTCTTCAGTTTCTCTAAAGAAAGAATGGTTCTTTGTTTAAAAATCTCCTTCTTATCAGGCCTCTGTCATGGACTATTTTTTTCCCACCATATCAGAGGAAGCATCTTACTGAATAGATCTGCTTTCCTCCTGTTTTCTGGGAATTATTAAAAGAGCTGACTGCAAACAGATTTTTACTGTCTCAGTGTGGACTTATATCAGGTAGCACCCAATAAGACTTGACAAGCTGACATCTCCTATCCATCAGCAGTGATGGGTGGAGGAGGGACAACAGGAAGCAGCAAATCTTATTCCCACCCACTTCTGAGAGACAGACTTTAGTTGAGTGATATAGGGTCCATTTTTAGAAATCTATCTAATTTCTGAGTTGGAGTTTTGGGCATTTTGCTTCCGGAATATAGGACTAGAAACAATACCCACCTTGTGAATGCTAAACAGAAGTTGAAAATTACATTCTCCTTGGGTCACAAAGGAGCACTAAGAATGAGTCCTTAGGAGGAAGGAAAAAAAATCCTTACAAAACACCGGTGACAGAGCATCTTAAACAGTCTGCATTGTTTTCCAGCCAGGCATTGTAACAACTCTGTGTGATTGGTAATGATGGCAAGCTTTTGTTCAGAAGAAGGAAAGATCTTGTAAGCGCAGATTTCCAAATATGTAAACTGTATAGCAGCAACTTTTATCCCATTCTCTCCTTACTTTGCTTTCTTAAGCATCAGTGATACTGATTTAAAAAAATGGCAAAAACTACAACCAAATTCTGAGTTGTTCACTTATGTAATTTTTGTTTACATGTGGATGTGTGAAATATTAATGAATGTGACTTCTTGTTCTGTTAAGAATATGTTAGAAACACTGATAGCTCGTTCTTAAGAAAGAAGTAATTCATGGCTGCTCTTTCTTTGGAAGAATACAATTTGCTTAGACAATTTTCAGGATAATTAGATTCTATGATTCTTTTGGAAAGAAGTTGGTGCCTCTTTAGGTGGAAATCATACTGACTGTCTTGTGTAAGCTGGGGCCCTCTTGAATATTGAGGTTTAAAGCCCTAAGGTCAATGTTCTTTGAAGATCATTTGCTAAAATTATCAGGACTAATGAAAATGGAGATTTGGTAGAATGAAATCATCAATGTCTGCTAATTATGTTTGCTAGGAGCATAAAAGTAACATGCCAAGTGAACGGGGAGTGGGAGTAAAAAAGTCATCTTATTAACTTAGAACGGCTTTGAACCAAGGATGTTAAAAGAAGTACCTAACATTTCTCAAATGCATTGTAAAAGTTTCATTTCTTATTGACTCCCTGTTACCTGTTATACTTTTTTAAATTCCTTGTATTCTACCTATGTTTTAATTGTTTGCTATTTCATTATCTGAGTCTAGATGGTAAGCATCTTGAAGGGAGGACTCTATGCCATTTATCTTGGATTTCTTGTATTGCTTAGCACTTTGACTTGCACACAGATATGCTCAGTAAATATTTATTAAAGTGAACTATGTTGAAATGAAAAAATATTTACACTGTAAAATATTCTGAATGTAAGTTAGGAACCAAGAGAAACTGTGTCCAAGAACTGTTTGAAGATGTGAAGGTGACTGGAACCTTGGGAGACAGTAACCATATTAACTTAGGGTTTAAAAGTTTGAAGTTAGAAAACATATAACCTATACTTTGTGGAGAGATATTTCAAAAACTGATAGAAAAGATTGACTTGACTTGATGGTCAGAGACTCTAAAATATCCTCTAAAGATATAATTATAATGAAAACATAGCACACTATGTATTTGAACATACGTTTTAGGTATATATTCAGTGAGTTTTGACAAATGCCTTCATGGGTGTAACCTACACCTCTATCAAAATACATAATATTTTCATCACCAAATTTTGCCTCATGCTCTTTCTGGGTCAATCCCTACCTTCGCCCTCAAAGATAACTGCATCAGTTTCTTTCACCATAGATTAATTTTGCCTGTTTTAGAACGTCATATAAATGCAGTTATATAATTTATATTATTTTGTGTCTGACTTTCTTTGCTCAATATAATATTTTGAGATTCACCCATGTTGTTCCATTTATCAATGATTTGTTCCTTTTTTTAAGCTAAGTAATATTCCATTGTATGAATATGTTAGAATTTGTTGTTTTCTGTTGATGAACACTTGAGTTGTTTTCAGTTTTTGGCTATTATGAATAAAAACACTTTGAACATTTTTGTTTATGTCTTTTTGTGGACATATGTTTTCATTTCTCTTGGGTAAATACCCAGGAGTAGAATTCTTGCTTCATAGGTTGGGTTTATGTTTAACTTTGTAAGATATGGCCAAACCATTTTTAAAAGTGGTTATACCATTTTATATTCCCACGATAAATGTCTGAAGGTTTCAGTCAACAGGAATGTTATAGAGGAAACTGGAAGTCTGAAAGCGCAAAAAGGGAATGCTGAGAAATAATACCTACAGGAACAGTTATTATTCCTAGAGCTAGGGTTGTTGTTATCAGAATTCCGAAGATTAGAAGAAGATATAGTCATGGTGCCCCGTGAATCTGGTATGATACTTAGAGCTCCAAGGAGGACGTAATTCCCAACCTCTCTTGTTACTTTTAAGTCACTGACACTTTTCTCTGCCATCAACATTCTGGTTACTGAGTCCATTCCCTCGGTATTTTTTATTTTGGCTATTATATTTTTCAGTTCTAAAATTTCCTTTTTAACTTTTGTTTCAAGGGTGTTCATGATTGCTCGTTTGAGTATTTTTATAATAGCTACTTTAAAATTTTTTTCTGATAACTCCAACACATGTGTCATTGCATTATTGGTGTCTATTGCCTTTCCCCATACAAGTTGAAGTTTTCATGGTTTTATGTATGCTGAGTAACTTTGGATTGTATTCTGGATATTTGGAATATTATGTTATGAGATTCTGAGCCTTGTTTAAAGCTACTAGTTTGGCAGTACTCTAAATTCTGGTGTTCTTCCCAATCTGCCTCTTGATATTTGATTCAGAGAACTCAAATAGCTGTTTCATGCATTCTGTCTAGGTTTTATAGTTATGTCCAATGGGAGAAAAAATTAATCATATGTTTACTGTATTTTACCTGGAATCGGAACCAGTAAGCTTGAATTTTGAAAGCATACATTCACAAGATAAAAGAAAATCCACTTATTTATGTACCTAGGTTTATCATTTATTATCTGGTTACCACCATTAGAATTTGAGCTTCACAAGGACAGGGATCTTTGTTATATTAACAATGAATCCTTAGTACTCAGAATAGTTTCTGAAATGAAATAAATATTATAAGCATTCAAGAAATATTTTGGAATGAATGAAAAAAGCTAATAAACAAGAATACACTAGTGTACACTGAACACTATTGCAAGAAGATAATTAGAATGACCAATATTTGTGACCTTGTACAAGTTGATTAACCTCTGTGTGTATGTATCAGTGTTTTCTTTTATGTAAAAAGGAAATGATATTTATTTCACAGGGGAAAATAAAATATGTAAAGTATTTAACACATGGTTGGTGCTCAAAAAACCTATAGATTCAGTATTTACTTTCCACTCTTCTTCAATGCAGAGACAATAAAGATAGCTTTTAAAATTTGGAGCAAGAAGAATAACTAAATGATAGGCTCATTTCATGGGGCAATTGGTTTTATGTAAATAGATGATGAATGAAGGCAGAAATACTCCACTCTTATTTCTCTTCTATCTTCTCTATTAAGGAAAAGGATCTTCAAATGGAAAAGGATAATGTCATGGGCTTTGAAGTTATATTGGTTTCATAGGGGACTTTTCTTAACCTCCCTCAGACCAAGCCCAGTTCTCTCCATAAAATGAGAATAATAATACCTACTCCCACAGAGCTGTTTTGAGTGTAACAGGATAAAAATTATGGATGTGAGGGGGAATGGGAGGACATAGGCTCTTCTTATTCTCCAGCCTGTCAAAGAGCCAGCTCAGTTCCAAGACCAATTCTGATGGTAAATAGGTAACCTTATTATTTTTGCTCTATTGACATTTTGGTTCTGTATTCCTGGGCTAAGTTTGACACAACTCTGCCTGCTGAGTCACAGCCTACTTCACCTTGTTCCTACTGCATACAGCCTATGACTTCTTTGGTGCCTGCATACCAAACACCACATCCATCAGGCTTCCAGCGTTGCTTGGAAATCACCTTGGATCCACACCAGAGCAACTCTGTACCACAGCTCTTTGGGAGACCTGGAAGCCTGTTCTTCTCACCCATTGTTGCCCAATAGTCTTGTTCAATATTTCACCTGTTACCAATTCTCAGTGCATCATTTCTTACCAAAGAATTTTATCTCTTTCCTTTATTCTTTTCTGGCATTGAATAGGAATATCCCTAATAGCATTTCCTAAAACCTAAATTAGTCAAGTTTTTTCCACTCTGCTGCCCACCAAGCATCCATATTTTATACATCCTCACCGCCTCCATCTCACCCATGCCCTGCACCAAATAGGTGACAAGTGAAAATGTCAGGCTTTATGACTGCCACACAGTGATGCAAGAGATCTGGTAAGCATTCCAAAAATATGCCTTGACTGCCTTGATTTAATTGTTCATTGATACAACACTAATGACCTTTTCTTTAGACTGCTACAACATTTTAAAGACTATGGGAAGATGCTGTTAATGTCTAGGAAATTATATAAATGTGTAGCAAATGGACATCTCTATGAGTATCTTCAGCTCAGTTTTATTACTCTTTGACATCATAGCTGTTGAATTCAGGGAGAGGATGTAGGGAGTGAATATGGAAAAGGGACCAGAGTCTTCCTCTCCAAAGTCACAGGCCATCATTTAAAATATGTCCTTTAGAGAGTGTGAGGAGACCTGCTGTGTTGTCTAGTGTGGAGATCTTCTGAGATGCCACCTGATGCCAGGGTAGATCTGCTATTCTTTAATGAATCTCTCTAGGATGAAGAAGGAGCTACAGAGCCTTAATTAATAGGGTGAGAGTGACAGGATTGATATTTGGTAGGTTCTTCAGGAATGAAAACAAAATGAGACTCCCATTTACCATCTCAGAAGGAAATGAAGGCTAAGGAGCCAAACCCAAACTATAAGAACATTTTCATTATTATAATCTTGTCTTTTAAAAATTCATCCCACTTATTTATCAGCCCATACTAATTAAGAAAATATCGTTGAACAGAGAGGAGCTTGTATACTGGTCTTCATGGGCAGCAAGAAGTGAAGGGTTGGAGAGACTGATTTTCACTCCTTAGCCAGGCTTGAGTGAAGAGATTTTACAAGAAATAATGAATGTGGTGGAAGTTCCTAAGAGGAAAGGAAAGGAGACTGCATCCTAGGAGCCTGCATCAAAGGGAGAGAAGACAGCCCTGGGAGCTATCTGGGCCCAGAAGGATGCCCTGCGAAGTGGCAGGCCAAAATTTCTCCCACTATAGTTGACTGCCAACCTTTTGTCTCTGTAACTCTGAACTGAGGCAAGCAGGGGTCACAGAGCTCTGATGGGAGCAATAACACAGATTCCAATGCAGTTGTGTGCTGAAGGAGATGCGCCTCCTGGCTTGGGGGATTTGGTAAATCTTCATAGAGAAGGTGACATCTAAATTGGGATTTTAAGGTGGTTAGAACTTTGATGATCTGAAAAGGAGTGGAGGGTTAATTCCCAGCTCAGGCTAGAGGGAGAAGTGTCTGAGACTTATTTGGGGGAATACTGCTATCCAGATAGCAGTACAGCATACAGCTGGCGCTTTAGATCTGTGGGAAGCATGTTGATGTACTGGAAAATATGGTTAAATAATGAGTCTGCTTTGGCCTTTTAATTTTCTCTACTGATTGAGTTCTGCTTAGGTCACTAGAAGAAACTTTATTTCATTTGTAACCATTTAGTCTCCCACGGGGAAAATATGAGTTTATGCATTTTTCTTTTGATCTTGACAGTTAGTGCAAGAATATGATCGTACTGGAGGATGGCACTTCTGATGTCTATTCAGTATTTAATTCTAGCACTAATCCCTGCTTTTACTCAGCCTTATTGATCCTCAGCCTTTTGCCAGTTCCAATATATTGCTGTGAGCAATGAGATACCAGAAAATTCTGTTAGAGTCATCAAATCAAATGGTTGGAAGGGACCTCTAGAGGTGGTTGTGCCTCTAGGTAGATGATTTCCAAAGCCCGGCGAGAGAGTTTTTTATTGTCTCCTTGAAGCACTCTAGAGATGGAGACTGGCAACCTCGCTCAGGTAGTTCTTTCTAGTAATTAATCAGCTGAAAGTTTCTTCCTTATGTCTAATTGAAATCTTTTCTGATGTAATTTAATTTATTTGCTCCTGTTTTGTCCACTGTGGGCCTGGATAGCAAATGATTACTACATCATTCCTAACACTCTTCATGAAGACAAGCTCTCATCACCTTTCTGCCCCTCCTTTATAAACTAAACAACTTCAGTTTCCTGTATTGTTCATCAAAAGGTTTATTTCCATGTCTTTAGTTATCTTTATTAAGGTTCCCTGAACTCTTGAGTTTCTCTGCGTTCTTTAAAAATAATTACTATAGTGAACAGAATAGTCTGAGTGTAAAATACTGGGAGATCTCGTTGATGGCTTTCAGTGTGAAGAAGCTCATGAGCCGTTTTCAGTGGAGATAAAAATAACTGATGCTAGGACCAGGTTTTAGGTAGTGCCATGGGTAACACAAGGCATTTTTATTTTTTATTATTGTTTTGACAGACTTAATATTATTTTAGTATACCTACATTTCTTTGGAATCTTTGTGGACATGGTCATATGCCTTTCTGTCATGAAATTACTTTTACATTATAAACCTAAAGAAGACAAGGCACTATGCCTTATATTGTTCATTCATTTTTTTGTCTAATCAATTTGGGAGTGTTTCGTCTAATGTATTTTAGAGTACTTTGTCCAAAGAATCTGAAATGATGGTTACTACAAGTAAGTGTAAGAGTGTATGGCATTTATTTCCTTATGAAACAACTTTGTGGTTTATAGTCAGGTTAAGGAGGTAATAGGTAATGGGGATAAGTTAAGGTGGGAGAGCAGGGGAATAAAATTCAACATTCATTAGATGCCTCCTCTATGTAAAGCACTGTGTTTCTTTCTCTACTGTGTAAGGTACTGTGGCTATACAAAAATGGGTAGAGACAGGGCGTTACCATTAGAGGAAAGGTAAATGAATGGATAGGATGGTCAAATCAGGGTATGTTTGTGTGATGACACTGTAGCGCACCTGGGTGCTAGAGAAGGAGCAATCTAAGGAAGTATCAGTTTGGGGATATTCCACTGAAATAAGTCATTTGGCTTTGATTTATCAGGTGGAAGGAAACTGGCTCCTCAAAATTTGAGGCTAAGTAAGAGATGAGGAATGAAAATACCAGTGACATGCATATTACTTATAAATGGGAAAATAATTGTAATAATGGTTAAAAATTTTGAGCTTTTACAATATTCCCTGCAAAGTGTTAATAAGTCCTTTTCATGTATTAATTCATTTAACCCTCACAACAGTGCTATGAGGCACATACTGTTTTATCTCCATTTAACAGAGACACAAACATGGAAGTGAATAGTGAGAAGCAATACAGGGAGTGGTGAGTATGAGAGGTAGGGAAGGAGTTCACTTGGAGATGCTTCCAGTAGGATTTAGTGAGGTGAGGGCACTAGATTAAGTTGGTATGTGGCTGCTTCTTGGGGTTGGGATGGCACTGGGGGATGATGTGATGACCAAGAAGGACTGTAATGCTGCAGGTGTTATTTCCTCATATTTCTGAAAACAGATGAATGCAGAATAAGTGCTATCTGTTGGTTGTGTCAGCATTTGGTTTGAGTCTTCAAGAGATGCTGAGTAACTGCATGTGCAGGGATTAGCCATATGAGCAGTGTGTTTCACAGGGTTCAGATCCTTCCTCTCTTCATCAGCCCATGCCCTTCCCCTCCGTTCTTTCTCTTTTCTCATCTAGGGTTGTGTTCTCCTCTAAGACTCCCTAGAGGCCATTTTCTCCTGGCCCCAGCCTTGGCTCTGCATGGCTGTGGTATGGCTCCCTATCTGGCTCAAATCCTCCTCACTGCATCATACCCTTGAGCGTAAACATCACTCTTGGCCTCCCAGTCTCAGCATCAAACCTTTCCTAACTGAGGATTGCAATGCCTTCTTCTCTTCCCATAACTGGATATGCCACCCTCATGACCCCATTATTACTTTCTTCTCTCTCTGATGAATCCCTGCCTGACTTTCATTTCTCCCTAGCCTTCAGACCTCCTCTCCTACTCCCCACCCCATCTTCACTCACCCCTAGCTGCGTCCCAGCTTCTCCTTCTTGTTGGATGATAGAGACAAGTGAATGCATGAGTTTGTGTACCAGGTAGATTTCTGTATGAGTCTAAGTTTGAATCTGAATGTGAGTGAGAATGGAAGTGAATATGCAAGGATATGTATAGAATTAAGCGTGTATTTGTGCCCATTTGTATATGTGTATATTTGTTCCCTGGGTGGGAAGAGGCAGCTGGGAGTAAATTGATTGAAATCAAAAAGATCCTGTGGTCAACCTCACTTAAAACAAAGAAAAGGTTAACTGCACAAAGATATACATAAGAAGGTGATTGTCCATTTGTTTTGTAAATTGAGAGCATCTTAAATTTCCATTATGAGAGGATTGATTAAGTTTTGATTAATTATTCAATAAAATATCATGTTGTTTTTTTTTTCTTGAGGAAGATTAGTCCTGAGCTAACATCTGCCAATCCTCCTCTTTTTTCTGAGGAAGACTGGCCCTGAGCTAACATCCATGCCCATCTTCCTCTACCTTATATGTGGGATGCCTACCACAGCATGGCTTGCCAAGCGGTGCCTTGTCCGCACCCAGGATCCGAACCAGTGAACCCTTGGCTGCCAAAGCGGAACGTGCGCACTTAACCACTGCGCCACCAGGCCAGCCCCAATAGTATGAGTTTTTAAAGATATTATATTACATATTCTTACTTGTGTATGTATAGAGAACAAGATGAAAGTATTAATTGAAAATAGAAGGTTAGAGCAGTTGTATGTAAGGTAATATGTATTTTTATTGTATTTGCATATTTATCCTTGAAAACATCTGGTAAAACTGCTAAAATAATAATGTGGTTACCTCTAGAAGGTGAAATTATTTTTCTTAACTGCATTTTCTGATTCAACACAGTGAACATGTAGTATTTGAATAGTAAAAAATGTAAAGTTGTGAGATGACAACAGTATTTTAGGAGAGACACTAATATGAAGAGTGGGCATTCAGGATGAGGTCCACTCTTGGAACCAAATAAGGGAAGCGTTGGAGGCCTGTTAGCCTTTCTCTCCCTCCTTCTCCAGCTGGCCTTATGTGTGTGGGATCACTTAAAGAAGAGCCTATCCACTGCACAAAACCTCTCTAAAAGTCCTGCCCCATTAGAAATTTATTTGAAGTAATAATTAAACCCCTGAGAAGGCAAAGATTTATCAGTGATTCACAGGGTATTTTAGTTCATAAGGCACCTTTGTGCAAATTAGAAAAAGGTGTTCAAAACACTTTATTGCCATGTGCTGGAAAATTGTCGTAATGAAAACACTAATTGGCAGTATTCATGTTATGATGACCCTCCTGCGTGTGTACAGGGCCCTTCCTGCACACTCGTAAGCAACGTTCCTTCACCACGGGTGAATTAGTAACGTGTAGATTGCTCTCCTACTCTGGCTGAGACCTTAGTTCTAAGGAATGGGAGTATTGATGAGCACATGGTATGATAGGAAGGGAGGAGCAAACACTGAATTTGGAACACCTTGCAAAAGATGGCTGGGAGAGTTCTGAATCTAGAGACTTTGGACAGCCTGAAACAACATAGGGCATCAAACTAAGGAGAAAGCGGGACCTGGGAAAGAAATGAGAATCCAAAAGCTGTACTTCAAATTCCTAATGCTGGCCACTGGGCTCCTGTGTTCATGAGCGCGTAGGAAGTTGTCCTTTAATTCTTGTGGGGCCCATCCTCATGGGCTTTAGAAGTGAGCTGAATCCCTGGTTTATAATGGAGGGCATGGATAGACTTGTGCTAATGGTGTGTGGAACCCTATGGAGGGCAGATTAATGGAATCTATTCCTGTATTCAAATTAGAATGGTCATTTAACAGCTGTGCTTCTTGGTTTAGTTTATATCCACTTATGACAGTCTCCATTCTAGATGTCTTCATCTATCACTCATGCAGAGACATTCCTGATCTACTGAAGTCAGGGCATAAGAACAGACCAGGAAATAAACAGATCTCTGGGCAAACAGATGCCATGTGCTTGCTCTGGCTGTTTTGTCATATGATGGAGCTCTCCTTGACTCTGGGCAGTTTTGATTGTTAACAGTATATAAAGTTATCAAATAAAAAGTGAATACCTTGAGATTCCATCTTCAAGGGAAAGATCTTGGGGAACATATTTTTGAAATAATGAAATTACTATGGACATTTTAACAATTATAATTCTGTTGCTCTGGATGTGACGGTAGTAGCTGAAGAAGGATCGGGCTAAGGTCCCATGGGAAACAGTTCCTGAGAATGATAATGGAAGAACTATGATGTCCATGAGAGAGATCCATGAATTATAAAACACTCATTTTACAAATCTTAATTAATGTAATTATTTTTTGGCAAATTGCTGAAGTTCTATTATTGCTAAGATTATTCAAATAAAAGAAAAAAACCTTCTTGGAGTTTGTATTGATCAGCATTGATTTGTGTAGCAAAGACTCTAAACTTATTTGGTAGAGGAGTTGCATATGAATTTTTCAGGAGGTCTTTAAGGATTCTTCTCACTGCTCTTGTAAACTTCTACTTTGTTTTGCATTTGTCTTTCATCCAAAGCACCCTGAACTGAGGTTGTGTTCAGAAGGATGGGTAGAGTTCTTGCCTGGATCTTTGAGTGCTGGCCTTGAGGAAAAACCACAGGAACTGGTGACAGCAGTTCAACATACATTTTAGCTGTGTAGTTCTGGGCTTCTTGGGTATGCCAGCCTTCACCACCAAAACAACCTCCACTGTGATCTGGCCTGGATAGTGCAGTTGTAGTAAATTCAGTTAGAGTAGGCACTGCTAATGCAGTTGGTGAGATGAACTTAGATATTTACTAGACCAAAAACCCTGTGATAGGCGAGAACTGTGTCTATTTTGTTTGCCACTGAATCCCCAGAGCCTAATACGTAATAGTTGCTTGATATTAGTTAAATGAATAATATTTGTTAAATGAATGAAAAAATATTCCAGAGGAGGCCAGTGGGATGCTTGAGCAGAACTTAAATAGAAGTTATTACTTTGATAGGGTTGTGATGACCCTGTGAATTTTTAGGCTCTCAGTCTCAGTTGTATAGTTCTCTCAGAGTTGATCAGAATCAGAGCAATAACCCATCCTAGCTAAACTCATAGGAGACTCAACTGTAAAACAGATGCCAGTTAGTAATATAGATTTTGTTATCAATTGTTCCATAACAAATCACCTCCAGACTTAGCAGTTGAACATAACAACCAGTAAGCTAATCGTTTTGCCATTTGAGAAAGACTGGGCAGTGCTCTTAGCTCCAGGTGGCATCAGTTAGTGTTTAACTAGAGCTAGAGGATCTAATTCCAAGATAACTCACTCACATGGCTGGCAAACTGGCGCTGGATGTTAGCTGGGAGTCACCAAGACTCAATTCTCCTCCATGTGGGCCTCTCCTCTTGGCTACTGGGGCTTCCTCAAAGCATGAAGGCTAGTTCCACCTGGCACAGTGTCACTTCTGCTGTATTCTCTTGGTCGGAGCAGTCACAATCCCAGCCCAGATTTAGGGGAATAGAGGGGAATAAGAAGCAAACCACCTCTTGATGAAGGAAGTGATAAAGAATTTTTAATGAACTCTAAATATTCACTGAACAATATCTTTTAAGAAAGATTTTGTACTGAAGTTGATTGTTGATTATATTCTCTTTCTTGTAGAAAAGTCCCACAGTAAGCTAAATTACATCGGTCAAGAGGAGGGGTATGGTATTTCGCTTCCTTAAAATTTCTATCAGTTCGCCTTTCAAACCCTGGCAAATAAACATTCAATCTAAGTATAAAACCAATGTATTTATAATGTAGATGTCGTTTTAAGACAAGTCCCAGTGTGCTAACATCCTCCACCCCACCTCCCCACACAGACTGCATATTGCTGCTCTTTAAAGAGCTCCTCTTCTATTGAAATGCTGGAGCTGCCACTCTTTAATTATAAGACGATTCCCTGGTACCTTTAGAGACATAGAAAAAGGAGTGAATTACATGGTCTGAGGGGCTGGTGTGACTGAAGCTATGACGTATCCATCTCAACTCTAGTCTTACCTGTCAAATGTATTGCTACCTGCCAAAAACAAAAAATTGGTTGGTTGGTTGGTTTTTGATGAGGAATTGGCTCTGAGCTAACATCTGTTGCCCATCTTCCTCTTTTTGCTTGAGGAAGATTGTCCCTGTGCCAGTCTTCCTCTATTTTGTATGTGGTGTGGGATGCTGCCACATCGTGGCTTAATGAGTGGTGTGTAGGTCCCTGCCCAGGATCTGAACCTACAAACCCCAGGCTGCTAAAGCGGAGCGTGCCAAATTAACCGCTACACCACCAGGCCAGCCCCTTGGTTTTTTTTAAGGTCCTTCCAGGTGAACTTCTCCCCTCTACAGTGCTAGAAAAATCACTGGCAACTTCATATACGTTGGTTTTCCTTTTATAGGTTTCAAACAGACAAGTTTCCTTTGTCGCTTCAATCTTTCTTCAGAGATTCCTGTTAAATAAGTTGTATATGGGTATTCGTTTTATTCTTTGCAGATTTCTTATATTATTAGAGCTACCTCGATAACTTCCAAGCTCTGCTTACTCTGATGTAGGAGGCCCTAGTAGCAACCATTTATTAATTATGTATTGGTACCAGGCAGTATGAATGTGTTACTCTGTCCCCAATCTGTAGCACAACACCACACCATGGGTATTTGGGGAGAGGGGACCTCTGAGAAGCCAGCTTGCCCAAGGTCTGTGCAGTAAATGCCCCAGCAGTGGGGTGTAAGCTCAGGTCTTTCTGACTCCACTGCCTTCGTGGTGTTTTATGCAAGCCCACATCAGCCATGATAAGTTGAATTTTACTAATTTACTTCTCAGAGTCAACTTATCTCCCTTTCTTGAGTCACTTGGTCTTAGCCCCTAATAAGCTGATTTAATGAGCTGTGGTACTGATTCCACTTGTTAAAAATGATACATAGATAGATAATAGCAATAAGAAGATTGGAAACAAAAGAAAATTCACTTATATCCCCACCACTGTAACACAAGTATTTTAATTTTATTATAGCCCTTAACCTTGTACATACTATTTTTATGCAGTTGCCATCACAGTGCACATCTAATTTTTCATTAGTTTTTCAGACAACAGTTTTGATGGATGAACTTTTTCTCAAGTTTCTACATATTACAATAATAATTTTTATTTGTTACAATATTCTATACAGATGACTAAATTCTTTTTGGTTTTTAAAATATAATTTTTTGTATATAAAAGTAATATGTTTATATTATAGAAACATTTGGAAATTTACATAAGCATGAAAAGAATACAAAGATTTTTATCACACCCAGAGGTAATACTGTTATATTTTGGGGTATTTTCTTCCAGGCTTAAAAAATATGTTTTAAATATTTTTTGTTTGTATGGACACATGTATGTCATTGTATTGTATACAAAAGTGGAATCATGCTATCAAAACAAAAACTTCAACTAAGATTTGCATGTCTTCACAAAAGGATTTCTTTTTCCTGATTCTTTGCTTTTCTATAGGGAACTCCTCTTTTGGGGGGTTTCACTGTTTCCGCAGGTAGGAATTTCTTGGGAATTTGAGACATTCCTAAATGTAAAATCACTTCCCCTCACATCAGGCTGCGTCAGTACAGAACAGCATGCACCTGCATCCTTTAGCAGCACATGTTATGCATTCATTGCCTCATAAACCATGGAGCAAGGCCAATAATGATGTGGAGAGGTGACCTCCAGCTAAACACTGAAGCTGGAAGAAATGGCGCTGTTCTGTGCAACTGTGGTTATATCTGAATAATGTCCCAGCCTCTCACTTAGGAATGCTACAGTCCTAGTGGAGGAGAGTGGGTAGGGTCTATTTATCATCCTACATGTGAGATAAAAAAGTGAATCTCATCTGTGACTTTGTTATATATTTCAGAGTCTTATGCTGAATTGGGTATGGACACTTAGTATTCAATAGGAGTAAATACTGTATAACATAGCAAAATGCATTTCCTAGGATCAACATTCTCTGCTTTAATTAACTATGAAGCAGAGGAGTTGGTGCGGGTTCACTGTCTTTTTGTTCCATACAGTGAAACATTTTTAAAATGCGGAAATCTTTAAATGCACAGGAAAATACAGAAAATACTGTCTCAGATACCATGCTTTCACTGCACAGATTTAATAGATGTTAACATTAGCCATATTTACTTCATATCTCTTTAAAAGACAATATTTCATTGGTCAGTATATCCTCCCTAAATGCAATCTTGGAAAAAAACCTTTGGGGATGAGAAGTCTGGGGGCCAGGCCATCCTTCCAGCTTCTCCACTCTAGTTCCTGCTCTCAGAATGTCACTGTCAAATGAGATGAAGTCCCTCTACTGACTACAGCACCCACAGAAGAGAAAACAAAGGATGGAACAAAAGGAAAGATGAAATCAGGTGTTGTGCAAAGCTAGTAGAGTGGCAAGGGGGAAAAAAGGGTAGGATAGGAATGTGGGCTGAACTAGATTTAATTGTACCATCTCTGAGTGTATCAGAAGCCCTGATAGACTCAATAGACTGTGTTTTTCCTTTTTTTCATCACATTTGGAGACAAGCTGCTTCCTGAATTGGATGAATTTTAAGCTTATGGTTGCACATTTAAAAAGTGAAAATTGAGGCTTTTCCCATCCTTTGCCTCTCTCCTGAGTTGGAGTAATTCATGGCAAGTTAGAATTTACATCTTGGAGGAAACTTGCTTGATGATTTGTCTTCATTGCATTTGGGGTAAAAGTAAGCCTCATCAATCAGATCCTGATTTTCCAAGAGCTCATCATTCAGGCCCTTATTATCCACTCTGTGTAGTTTCTAGGTCCTTTGATTTTCACCCTTTCCCCTCCTGCTGGGTTTGGGTCATTTTGCTGCTTATTAGGACTTCCACCAGCAGGTGTGGAGGAGCAAAGAAAACAGCTAAAGCATTATTATTAAGTTTTGCTTCATGTTAGGAGCTCTGCAAAGGCTCTGTGGGGGAGAATTTTGAATCCTTTGCCTACAATAAGGTTTGGAGTTATCTGTTGATTTTGGTTACGTATGCCCTTTCTGTCCTCCATTAGTGCTGATAATGAAGAGTTGACTTACAGAAAAACGGGATGGAAGGGGACTGCAAAATACAGCCGAGAAGAGCAGTGAGGCATGACTTAAACATGGTCCTGTAATATGATGCTGTAATGAGAGGAAGCCTGAGTCCAGATGAGTTCATTGAAGTATCAAATTGGTGTGCAATCTTTCTTCTCACTTAGCATAGGTTGAGTTGGATATGAAAGCTTTTCAGTGGGGCTGGGACTGTGTGGTGTAGGTAGATTCTAGAATCACCTGGGGCAACTTTTCAAATTATATGCACTGATATCTCTGCATGCTAACATTTGAGAGAAGGTCAGGGAGTGAACTTTGGAAAAATTACTGAGGTAATCATATAATCTTATATCCTACTATGTAAAAGAGATGGCAGTGATTTTGAGAGGGTCTGAGCAAGAACAATGAAAACAGTTAAAGGGACTCCAAAAAGAGGAAAGGAATCAGAATTCTCAAACCTGAAGATAGGAGGACTCCCAAGATAGCTAAATAAGTTTTTTCAGGTATATCAAAGGTCACTTGTGGGATGCTGGCTCCCTCAAGTCATTCTCCCCACTCCTGCCACCATGATTTCCAACATGCAAAATGGTTATGCTGTACCCCTTCTAGGTCTTTATTAATGCCCCAAGCTGCCTTTTATTCTTGGTTCTCCCAGCCTTCCTTCTCCTTCCTCTTCTAATTTTAATGAGAAACAGTCAGTTCACCGCTGACCTTCAAGTTTTAAGGAGGTTGTGGTTATAATAAGAAAGGTCATAAATGCAAAGTGTCATACCTTGAGAGTTGCCTGCAGAGCTCAGAGCTATGAGCTCTTCTCTCTGTAATGGGAGGGAGCAATTGATGCAGTTAAATTCACTACATTTCACATTCCACATCCATCTAGTTTGTTAACAATAGTCTCTTAGATTGTCCTCCAGCATTCAATCACCATTTCCACTACTATGTTTCAAGTTCACATTGTTTCTCTTATCTAGACTATGAGCCCCTTGTCTTCATGCCAAGCATTATTCGTCCTTAAAAAATTAATTAGAAAAACTAATTGGATCACTTATCTGCCCTGTTTGAAAAATTTTCTTGGATACTTATTTATAGGGATATAGCATCATGTTCAAGACCTTCATGAATGGCCTCAGTCTCTCTTTTCACACTTAGACCTTGCCACTGCTTCTCCTCACTCCAATAACCTTATTCCTTTTCCTCCAGCCTGTCCTGCAACTATAGCTTCATCATTCCTACATACATTGCCTTTGAATGTGCTATACTCTATGGACTCTCCATCCCTCTCTTCTCTACCAAATAAACTACTCATTCTTTAAGACCCAGCTAAAATAGCTCCTCCTTGTGAATCTGTAAACTCCTTCCCCACACAGCTTCCTTATGTCCTCCTGTGTGTTCTCACTTTGTTGTAAGACCGTTACAGTACTTAACACGTTGTGTTTGTGGGACATTCCTCTCCTCAGCGGTGGCCCTTATTGGGTCACTTATTGCTATGTTATATTCCTGAGAGATATAAAAATGGTAGGCCAGTATTTGGAAAGGCAGAGAAGAAGGAAGGGACAGGTGAGTGGAAGTGATGCACATTTCATACAACAGTTTCCCATCCTGACTATATATATATGATTGTTGAGACAAACCCAAAAAACACAGATTCCTTTATTTCCTTGATAAATGCTCCTTTCATGTCTGTTTTCTCTTCTTGGTAAATTGAGTGGGGCAATGTAGAAACCCTAAGGATCGCTTTTCAGCTTTCCATAAAACACCAAGCTCCTTATTCCTTGTCTGTGACATCACTTTAAATCTTCTTTATTCTTCAGTCATTAACCTCTCAAGTAGAAGGCATGCATAGCCTCAAGTCTTAGAAAAGAGGAAGAATGAAAGGAAAGGCAAAGATATATATATATATAAAATCCTTTACTGCACTCATAGAAAAGCTGTCCTCACCTTCCCCAGCCCTGGACAAAGGAATGGGAGAAGTTTCTCATCTCTTCTCAGAAGAGGGAGTTCATTTTTTCCCCACAATAATTCCATGTGTCCTTGGTGCCTGTTGGGGATTGAAATAATGGGGGAGAATGGACATGTAGTCAGCAAGATTAATTTTAATATATACATTTCTGTTTGTACCCCAAACTGTGGGAAAGAGCTAGCATGGTAGGTTAAAAAAGCGTAATTTGGAGATCAAACCTCAATTTTAATTCTGTTCTGTCATTTACTAACCAGCTATATGACTTTGACAAGATGAGTCACCTTCTGAGTCTTAGTTTTCTCATCTGTAGCATGGGATTACATAAGGTAACATGTGAAAAACACCTGTAACAGAGTAAGTGTTTGGGAGATGCGATTAACTTCTCTTACTTATCTCTGTATTCACAGTGCCTGATATATAATAGGACTCAATGATCATTTGTTGCATAAACTTGACATTGCTCTTGTCAGATGCCTCACCTAGTAAATTTCCCTTTTAAATAGACATTATTTAGTTAGTTTTGGAGGAGATTCTTCAAATGTTGGGTTGTGTAAATCTGAATTGGAGGAAGGCTAGTGTTATTGAAAGGTAAGAGAACTGAGTTTTGAGGGCTCCTTTGAGTTTTCTGTGATTTTTATGGCAAGGTTATGATGCAGGGAAGTACCTCTGTGGATCAATAGGAGAATAGAGTGCTTTTATTTCTCATTCAAAATTTAGCTATTTATTTTAGTTTAAGACTTAACAGTTCTTACTTACTGCCTAAGCCCTCTGATGTAAACTATATTCTCTTTCTACCTAGTTCACCCCTGTCCCCCAACATTTATAGGAGAGTGATCCCAAGAGCAAACTCTCCTGGACAGAAGAAGTTGATGACCAGTGCTGGTTTCAGAGTCATTTTCCAATGCAAAATGACACTTTTTTCTGGCCTGGTGAGCGCGTGAGGGGCAACTATCTGCTAGGTTTGATGATTCTCCCATTCCTGAGAGTGAGGAAAGTCTCACCTTCCCACTCTTTGGCAAGGTATGGAGAGGAGAGGAGTCACCAGAGAGTGGGAGGAGGAAAGTGTGCTTCATCTGATGGTTTCCATGCCTGTCTAAACAACAGAATACCTAGGGAGCTTTAATATGCATATTCTTGGGCTCTGTCTCATGCATATTGAATCCCTGTCTCTGGGGTGTGGCTCAGGAACCCATATTTTTAACAGGTTCCCCAAGTGAGTGTCAGAGACTTAGCTCAGCCACTACAAAGGTACAAACCTGTGTAGAGAAGCCCCGTGTAGCATACTGTCATGGGGCTCTCCATGAGTGCTGTGGGAAGGCACAAAAATCCTGTCCCTCTTGATGCTTCTTCTTCTTCTTCTTCTTCCTCTTCCTCTTCCTCTTCTTCTTTTTTAGCTGAGGAAGATTTTCCCTGAGCTAACATCTGTTGCCAATCTTCCTCTTTTTGTATGTGAGCCACTGCCATAGCATGGCCACTGACAGACAAGTGATGTAGCCCACACCCAGGAGCTGAACCTGTGCCACTGAAGTGGAGTGTGCCAAACTTAACCAGTAGGCCACCGGGGCTGGCCCTTCATGGTTCTTATGTGATGTCCTAAAGTTATAAAGGAAGGACTATACATTATGTACAGAGTAACTTTAAATGTCTCAGAAAAGATCTTTCCAAGCAACTAATTTCTGCAGAGATATGTTGACTATATCTTTCAACAGGATTCTCTCCATGTTACAGGGATAGATTTTGCCAATGGACAGACAGCCTAGACCACTGACATAGGAACTTTGTACCTATCTTTACATGTCCAATAATATTTCCATCAACGTTGTTTCTCCTACTTCAGCCACCTGACAAATGAAAAAACATCTGTTCCTTCTGTGCAAATTGCTGAAAAGAGTTGGGAAAGCAAGCTAATGGCTACAAGGAAATTATTTACCTCACTCAGTATTTTTCTGTTTTGGCTTGACTGGGGCCTCTGAAGCCTCATTCGTACCATCTTGAGACCTTCCTGGATGAAATTTGGATTTGGCAGCAGCCACATTTTAGTTGCATTCTCACTTGAACTGGAGCTGTAGGTATGGTTAGAAAAAGAAGTGGAAAGAAGAGTTAAACTCACAAAGATAATTCATGTCCTCTAGGTGGTTTTTGTCCATCACTGAGTTCTTATCTCCTCTTTCCACCAACACCTGCTTACTTGGATCTTGACTTATTTTGGCAGTTCTCTATGCATGTAATGTGGTTGCCATGGAAGTGTTATCTAGCGTGCTGAATGCTGTTTCATCTTCTCTCCATCTCATCGTTTCCCTCCAGTGTGTACTTGCTCCTTTACATTCTCTCTTATACTTTCGCCCTAACCCCCTTTATAATTGAAGACATCAATCACTGAATTTCTTCAAGCCGTTTTGCTGCTTTACCCCCAGTCACACAGAATGTGTTTTCCTGTTATCAAAACAACCTGGTAGTGACTGGAAAAGAAGGAAGGAAATTAACTCAAATGCTAAATTCCTCTAGGTTATGCTAGGATGCCCAAGAATTTGAAGGAATTCAGGCAAGTATTAATCAAATTAATTTCCCTCTGCGTTCATAGGGATTAACCTTTTCTGAGATTCAGAGAGACTTATTAACAATACCTTTCTGATTTCCACCTGGACTACTTCTTCATGTCATGGTGTTATCTGCAAAGGAAAGAGTATGAACTATCCTCAACTCTTAATTTATCATCCATGAAATATTCACTCTGTTCATTATTTGCATTGACCCATAGGCCTCTCTGCAGATATTGACGTTCTAGGTTATCAAGAGTTGGGCCAAATTAAAGAAGATCTTAGTATGAATATCTGCATATTCACCCTCATTTTCTCTTCTGCTCTTGCTGAGGTATGGGGGGAGTTGAGGAGTTGGAAGGGGTGAGGGAGGGATTTTCTATGTGCCTAACTATGTTTATCCCTATGCTCCACTGAGGATATTTTAATTTTTCTGAAAAATTGAAAAGTACCATAAAACAAATAGCAGATTCCCCATTTGTTTTTGTGTTTTTTAAAAGACTTTCTCATTTCAGTGTTATAAACAAAATGAGTTCTATTTTTTCTGTTCCTAAGCTAATAAAGTGAATTTACATTGGTAAAGAACATCTGAATATTATTTTTACATATATTTCAGGTTCCCCCAGTGCTTTTATTTTCCAGAGGAAAAAACATTTATTTCTAGCAACCTTAATATCAAGAAGTCTTATTATTTTCCTTTCTCATAGAATAAGATTTTGGTAGATTACATGATTCTCACAGGCAGACGTGTGTTTTTATGGACTGTATAATGGGGAAGACATTCAAAGGAGAGAAGTTTAAAAAGGGCCCATGAAAGAATGAAGTCAAGCCTGCTTTTTGCCTCATTTAGAAAAGAAAGAAAGATTGTAGGTGTATATTCTTTAGAAGTTATTCTTTTTTAAAATCAATAGTTGGAGGAGTCACTTTCTTCCACTGGGAATCAACATTCAATACCAGATGTGTGCGTGTATGTGTATATGTGTGTGGGCATGTGTTGTATGTAATACATAGAAGAGGTGGGTGTTGGGGGGATGGGAAGTGAGAAAGCAGCAGGGGAGGCTCTCAAGACTAATCTTCTGAAAGTTCGAAACAAATCAGTAAGTATTTTTTGAATTCTTACTACAAGCAACACACCAATTGGATTCTTTGCCTTGCCAAACAAGGCAAAGGATAACAGAAGGACGAGATTTGATTCTTGCTTTTCAACAGTATATTGTCTATCATGAAGACAAGATACAAACAAAAAGTTGAGTAACAAAAAGGAACAACTGGGTCAGGTCAACAGTAAATGAAATGCTGAAACGTGGAGTTGAGGCTAGAAAGGGCAGGAGGAGAGAAGAGGACAGAGGGTCTTGGATGGTCAGGAAAGTGTAGATAGAGGGTGAAATTTGATCTGACTCCATAAGCACGAGCAGGATTTGGATTATACTCCATTGAGAGAAAATGGAGCAGAGGCAGGAAAGTGCAAGTAATGTTGAGGGGACAGTGAAGAAGCCACTTGTCTTTAGCAAAGGTTCAAATAGAGGATGGGAGAATTCCAAAGAGATAGATAGGGCCAGGATGTAGAGAGCTTGACTGCAGGCAGGCTTTTATTCTGGGTAGTGGGGAACCGTTGGAGATTTTTGAGCAAGTAGCGACATAGCACAGAGAAGTCTTATGGTTAATAAGTAACCTTACTTATAGTAAGATTAAGTGCCAGTGGTATTTGGGGGGTTTGATATAAGGCAGAGGGCCCAGGAGAGGGGCTGTTGCAGGTATCTGGGTGTGAAGTGGTAGATGCCTGATCTAGGATGAAAGTTGTGGGAGTGGAAAGGAAGTGACAAATGAAAGAATTATCTTTTAAAAAATGGAAAGTGTGAGGGGATTAATTGGGCATGGCAAACTAAAAAAAAGGAAGATGTCAGCAATATCTGGGAGATTTCAAGACTAAAGGAGTAAGGCTTTATTTACTGAATAAGTAATATATACAAAGTGCCTACTATGTGCCAGGCACCATTCCAAGTGCTTGGTAAATATTAACTCAGTGAGAGAGGGGAATTAGAAAGTCAGCTATTTTGAGAAGGAGAAAACAAATCATTTCTGGCACTAAGAGTTTGTAACAGGGGAAAATGCAAGCAGAAATGGCCAGCAAGGAATGGAAATTGGGGATGAGAAAGAGGTCAGAACTGCAAGTATAGAAGTGGGACTCACCCACTTAGAGGAAGAGTTGGTGCCCTGAGAATGGCTGAAATTAACAGAGACCTTGTACTGAATTTCCTAAAAACTCTCAAATAAGAGAAAGATAAATAAAAACAGCCAGCAAAGATGGTAAAGAGGGAGCAATCATAGATAAAGGAGAAGAACTAAGATAATGTGTCTTAATGGGACCTAGAATGAAAACATTTCCGGAGGAAGAGGGTGTTCTACAGTGTAAACCTATGAAGACATCCAGCGGGACAAGTACGAAGAACGATCTACGTATTTGACTGTCCAGATCAGAAGTAGTGTTCTCCCTCCCTTACCGAGGGTAACTGAGAATTGATTGTAGCTCCAAAGGAATACTTTAACGTTGTATTTTAAGTCCAGAGAGAGCTTGGAAATTGTGTGCCAAACCAGGATAAACTTTTTATTTCCCAATCTTAACCAAACCAAATAAATATTCTAGCTCTTGTTGTCTGCCTCTAACAAGAACTCCAAGAATACAGTCCTAGACTTTTATAACTGACTTCCTCCCAAAGTGTGGTCTGAGAATTAATTCCTCTATAAGTCCAGTGAAGCTTACTGCTTTGTGGTTTGTCTCCTGTTTTCTTATAAGGCAAATTAATTCCATTTCTTCACTTTTTTGGGTTAGTGCTTGTGGAATATGAGATTGACAGCTCCTAGAGACCAGAGTTCTTTTGTTACTCTGTAACATATCTCCTGCCCAGTAAGTGCGTCTTGTCTTTCTCTGGGCTGTAGAGAGCCTGTGTGTTTTGCCCTCTTCCTTGTAGACCTTCCTTATGATGCTGGCATGAGGGACAATAAAAGCACTGATGGACTGCTGCTTGGTGGTATAAATAATGATTAAGAGCTCAGGCTTTGGAGCCATTCAGATCTGGGTTTGGATTTTAGTTCTACCATGTTAGAAGTTTGTGACTTCTTTGTTTCCCTCTCTCCCGACCATTGCTTCTTTTAACAACATTATTCTTAGTGTAAGGCAGTGGAAGGAACATGGGTTTTAGAATCACTCAGAATTAAATGGATTCACTTCCACTGCCACCTACCTTGGACCCTCATTGTAATATTATCAATTATTTTATAGCAATCCTGTGGGAATTTAAAATAATGCAAAGCATGCAGAACAGAGCTTGGCATGTGCTCAGTAATTGGAAGCATTGTTACAGTTTTTTTTTTTTTGATTGAGTGACCAGAGTAGAAATATGACTTCCAAGAAATTTCACTTGTAGGCTAGAAACTCCTGAGATTCATTTTCCTTGGGGAGACAAAACTCTGAAAAAGGGGAAAAAAATTAATCCAGCTTATTTTGTACATAATGCTAAACTACAACTGACGTTTTAATTGATTTGACTCATTCTGAGAATGTAGCTCATAAGAGTAGTCAGCTTATTCTCCTTTTTATTTATGTTGTAAAGATGAAATTATAATAGAGAGGGGTAAGTCAAAGCTCTGTCAGAATTTTAAAGCTTTAAGAGTGGTGGTCTCATTGCCAAAAGACAGAGGAACCTGTCTTGGACTTGGCCGTGTTAAGTTTGACCTGATATCAGGACATTTAGGTAGAATAGTCCAATTAGAAATATCAAACTGAAGGTAAGGAGAGAGGTGGGACCTCCGATGGAGACTTCAGAGGCCTTGGTGCTATGGCTGTACGTGAGTCTCAGAGAGAGAGACCAGAGTGCAAAACTGAGTCTTGCAGTACCCCCGAGTTGGGGAGTTTAAAGCAAAAATGAACATAAAAGGAGACAGAACTGACCTGGGAAGTGTAAGGAGAAACAATAAATTATCCTGCTTTAAACAACAAATAAAGGAAAGGAAAGTTGCTAAAAATTTGAAAGTGTCAGTTGTTAGAAGCTATATAATGTCAAGGAGAATTATGATGGAGTAAAGGCTACTGATTTTATTTTTGTTGACCTTGCTTTGATTATTGATGACCTTGTAAGAACAGTTTTTCAGTAGAATGATAGAAGCAAAAGCCAAGATTTCAGGGATTAAGGAGTGAGGTCTGGTGAGGAAATAGGAGCATCAGGTGTCAATTACTTTTTTTTAAAGATTGCAGTAAAAAGAGGTAGAAAATGGAATTAACTTTTCAGGGATTGGAAAATAAATCTCTTTGTGACCTGCCCTGGTCAACAAAGAGTTAATGGTATAAATGCACAGTAATTTCAGAAGCATTAAAGAGCATGTTTCCATGGAAACATCAACCTACAGAGGGAGAGAAGGAGCTAGGATCCCCTGACAAAGAAGGAACAGCAGAGTTCTAGCCCCCACACAGTACAGCACGGAGAGATGATTACATGTTTCTTTCAGTTTCCCGGTGAAGATGCAGCTGAGGTTCCTGATGCTGTCTTCTTGAGGATGAGGAAAGAGGGAAATGGAGTTTGGTTTAAATAAACTCTTGCCCTCACCTTGCTTCAAATTCTGACTTAAGGGTCAAACCCATTTTAGAAAATTGGAAAAGATCAGCGGGTGTCTTTCGCTAACTAACATTAATTAAATAAATCAACAAACAAACAAATTTGATCTTTCCCTGACCTCTCTGTTCTCACCTGGTCTAGAAATAGTGCCATAAAGTACTGTGATTTAGAACAGCACTTACCAAAACTCTGCAAACTTAGGATGTGTGTTTGGCTTATAACCTTTGACCAGTACCTTGCATTATGGTTTCCATCTTGATGTATTCTTGATTGGATATATTTTTGGTCTCATTGTTTTCAGGTCCATGATATCCTTTTCATTGCCAACTAGTATACATTTCCTGCACCTTTAAATGCAACTATACTTTTAGGGATGGTTCCTCTCACCAAACTGTAGCCCCAAAAAGCTGTTCTCCAGACTGTGCTACAGGAGCCACGTTGACAACCTCCTTGTTACTGACTAATTTTCCTTCGAGTTCACTATCTCCACTCTCCTATTATATTCCACTTTGCATCTTTTTCATTCCCCTGGTCTTTCTTTGTACCCTAGACTCAAGAAATCAATTTATTTCCTATGTGAAAGGGCTTTATCCACATAGCAGGTGTGATTCATGACTGGGTTTTCTGAAGACAGATATGTGTTCTTGAATGAGTCAACAGCCTCCACCACTCTTTCTGTCTAAATCTGTAGCATGATGTAATTATGGGGCACCCATCTCCCCTGAAGACATAATCTTCACCCAAGTATCTTGAGTCCTCTCTGTCTGTTGGATACTGTCCTCTGCGCCTGGAATATCCTCCCTCTTTTGACCCTTTTCCCTTCCCCTATTCAATATAATTGTTTCTAGGAATCTCCATTTGAATATCTCTGCAAACTGTTACTGGAAGACTAAATTATAACCCACTTTTTCCATGGATAATATTTCTTGATAACCTCCACCTCAAGTCCCTGTAACTTAAGCCATCTCACTAATTCACCTCACCAATTCTTTTGCCACCCTTCAATAACACTGTTGGAGGGAGCTGTGAAGTTAAGCATATGATAGCTACAGACAGGATAGGGGCTGTGTGTATGGAAGTATTGCCAATGTGTTCACTTTGTTGACTCTCTAAGGTGTAAGAGAGCATAGAGAGGGGCTCCAAAAGAGGGAAGAACAAATTAAGGAAATGGAGAAAGGTCAAAGGGGAGAGAAAAGCCTTCCTTGATATCATTCTTTTCCCTTGATATCATGCCCAGGTCACTTTGGATTCTTGGCTCAGGGCTTCTTAGGTATATATGCCCAGGGTTTCTTTCAGTAAGTCTGAAAGTTCACAAGAAGGAAAAGGCTTCTGGTCAAAGTTGAATGTCCTAGACAAATCTTTGCCAGTCATTGTTTGGCTGGTTTTGGCATAGCCCTGAGTAGTGTTGCCAGCTCCTGAGCTAAAATGGATGTCAGAAAGGCAAGCCTTCACCTTAAAATTATTAGTAGGCATAAAGAAGAAATATCCCTGTACTTCGTGATCAGCTAGCCTTTGATCTGTCTCGGCATTTTCTCTGGGCAGATCCCACCACTTTGTTTTGAAAGCCGACACTTGGTTGTATTCGAATATATTCCACCTAATCTATGGAAGAGGAAAGGAATTTTATTCAGTACTTTTTAAAAAGAAGGTGATTTTAACTTATGTATAGAATGTAAATATGAACTTAAAAGGGAAAAAAAAATTTCAGAGGCAGTAACGTTATCCAGAAGAGTTACTTGATTCTTTCCCGCTGGGGAGTTTCACCTTTCTAACTGCCTCTAGAACTCTGGGTTTCCCATAGCACCTTAGCA
The DNA here is from genome assembly GCF_037783145.1 of Equus przewalskii. NCBI lineage: Eukaryota > Metazoa > Chordata > Mammalia > Perissodactyla > Equidae > Equus > Equus przewalskii. The sequence continues at coordinate 42,455,752 of NC_091835.1, read as the reverse complement.
GGTTTCACCTACAACAGAGGTGACTAAGGGCTGTGGGCATGAGGACAAGGAGGAATTCCTTTTCCATTACTGAGTTCTGTGTACAGTTCCTTAAACGAGAAACAGCTTTGGTATTCAGCACACTTGATTAACTGGCATCAAAAGGTGGCATCGCTAATTCCCTAAGGAACACACAAGCATGAGTGTGCCCCCTCCAAAGGAATTTTAAAGAGAATTACATAGTATTCAAAGCAAGGCTCTGGGAAGTCAGAATAGAGGTCATTTGAGGGGTCATTGATTCTACAGAAAATTATGGGGATATGAGCTCATTTTTTGCCTTCCTCGAGAAGTGAACTTACATTGAAGTAGTAAGATTAAGTGATTCCCCACTGCAAAAAACCTCACAGGGGTAACTAATCATAATAGAAAAACAAATGTCCTCAACCCTTAATAGTCTGGGATGTTGTGGGAATGAGAGGAAATGTGCTGGACTGGTGGTGGTGTGGAAAACCAGAGATCCAGGAATTGGGAGACCTGGACACTGAACTTAATGTGTCCAAGAGTGGCAGCATCTCCCCAGGCTCCAGCATGTTCAGCTCTAAATATGAAAGGTCAGACCCATCAAAAAGTTCCTGCACACTCTAACATTCTCTGACATCTAAGCAGTATTTTTAAACAGGTAATTATAATAACAACAACAATAACAGCAGCTAACACGTAATGCTCACTCTGTGATAGATACTGTCCTAAGTCCTTTATGTATATTGAATTATCTAATCCTCACAACAATCCTAGGAGATAAGCACTATTATTATTCACATTTTTTTATGGGGAAAAACTGAGGCAAAGAAAGGTTAAATAACTTGTGAGATCACACAACTTCAGAACTGGTGGATCAAGGACTTGAGCAGAGGTCCTCTGACTGCAGTGTCCTTGCTCTTGACACACCACACTCGTCTGTCTGTTGTTGTTTTGTTGTTGTTATTGTGTGTGTGTGTGTGTATGTGTGTACATAGCATGTTCCTTTCCTCTCCACTTACTCTGTTTCTCCCTTTTATTTTCTTTCTACTCACTCCCCACCACTAAGCATTTTGAGGCATCGTCCAGGCCTTTTCATTCATTTGAGGTACAATATGTTATTGATGAGAACAAGCTCCTGGGTTTGATCCCAGATGGACCTATCAGTAAGACAGAATTATTCATTGGCCGTGGCTGCCACATTGACCCCACTTGGTGAAAGGGTACAGTGCAGATGGGTAGATATGAGGCCATCACAGCTGATGGCGGAGCCACTCAGAATACTCATTGATGTAACATCTTTCTGGAGGAAGGTTAATGTTCACTAGCTTCTTATATCCAAGCAGAGATTGTTGGGTCACTCCCAATAATGCTCCTCTGTTTTCTTTGATTTCAGATGAAACTAATTCATGGCAGTCAGTCATGAAACAGAATCTGGGTAATAGCTCTCAGAAGTATTTTATTGTTAGGCCTAGGGGCCCCAGAAGACTTTTTCATTGTAGTAGATGGTGAATTGACACTTCACCATTTACCCCTCGAATGAATGCAGTTCAGTCTGGACTGCTAAGGGGCCAAAGCACAATCCTCACCATCAGCAGGAGAGAGGAAGTATATTAAATTTATATCAGTCAGTCTCCAAGATAGTTTAATATCTCATTAATTTAACACTATGAATTTAGAATTTAAATAACTAAGATATGGACTAGCCCAAACTTGAACCTTTTATGATTTGTGAAGAATGGTTTGCAAAATAAATTAAGGGTATAAATACCATTTCAGAGAAAATGTTTAATCTGCTGGAAGACAAATTATTTTTAACCTGTTTCAAATAGTTATAAATTAATCTTACAATCTGCTATTTAAATTAGTTCTTCCTGAGGTTTTTTATTAGGTATCATGTTACAGAAATAAAAGAAAAGGACTGCATTTGACAGCTTAGGAAACTGGTATTTCTAATTATTTTGTTCAATAGCATGGTTTAAGAATTTTATATGTGACATTATATGTCAAAGAAAACTTTTAAAACTTCTTCAAATACCTTTGCCTTAAAAAGAAAACCATTGTTGGCAAGAATAAAATAATTTATTGTTCCTGGAAAAGATTGTCACACAATGTAGGAACTGGTGGGTCCAGGATTTGGACAGAGGTTGTCTGACTGCAGTATCCTTGCTCTTAAATACCATGCTGTCTGGTGGTAGTGGTGGTGGTGATGATAGAGTGTGTGTGTATAGTACATACTGCATTCCTTTCCTCTTTGATTAACTTATTTTTTATGTTTCTTCTGGTTTTCTTTCTACAGCATTTTGGGGCATTGTCTAGGTCATTCATTTGAGTATAGGATATCTTACTAATGAGATAGTCCTTCTGGGTTTGATCCCAGAAGAACCCATTGGTAAGTCCAGTGGAGAATTTTTCCCTGTCCATGGCCTGTCATGTCAATAACATTACACTGGATTGGTCATTTTGGATTCATTTTGATAATTATGAATTTATAAGTTGGAGAAAAGTCAGAAATTTCTATTTAGTCTACCAAACCATAACATTGAATATCTAAGTTTTAAATATCTTTGCCTCTTTTTTCCAATACTGGTCTCTAATTAAGCAGATTTTAAATGTTTTAAAGTCTACTATATTTCTAATCCTGTGGGAAATTGTTTCTACTATTTTAAGAGAAAAAATGTATATGAAATAGTAAAAAAAGACCAGAAAAAGACTTTTTTTTAAAGATTTGTGGTTTTGTCATTCAGATGACAGAGTGTAATGATGTAATAGCCACAGTATTAATCAGATGAAATAGAGAGAGAGCATGTCAGAGGAGCATCCCTGTACTTCCCTCATGAGGCAAGTAGGATGGTATGAAACAGTCTATTTTATAGTTGAGAGAGCTGAAAGCTTTGGAACATGCATGAGTGGCACACCAAAGACACAGTTACAGAGTTACAGATTTTCAGAGCAGGAAATTATAAATAAAGGATCAAGAATTCAAGCCTCCTGCCTGAAATTGTGTTCTTTTATTACTTTGTTCTTAATACCTGGAGAATGGAAACTGAGAGCTATGAAAAATTCCACCATGGTTGAGGCATGGTGGTGAGTGGAAAGAACACTGGACTGGAGGTGAGGACAACTGAATCCCATTTCTAGCTCTATCATCTGATCTTGGTAAAGCCCGAAACTCTTCTGGACTTCATCTAGAAATGAAAAGATTGGATGAGATGAGAGACTTATCTCTCTTATTACCACATTAACAGATATTAATAAGAAAAAAAATTAGTGCCTTGTAAAAATATGGAGGGCAAAATAAGTATTGTAGTGCCAGGGCTCCTGGTTTTTGGAAAATTCTGGCAACGCTCTTTTGGATACCTCCCACACAGGGCGTACTGCTAAATCATTGCTTTAGGTATCAACGTGGTGCAGTGGATGAGCTCTGAGTGGTATGGTCAAAGTCAAAGAGGCACAAGGGCTTTTTTACCTCAGCTTGACCTCATTAAAGCCATTGGAGCATGACTTTGGCCATATAAAGCAAATGTATTGGCTCTGAGCCCATCAGGGTTCTGAGGCTATTTCTCAACAAGGAATCAAGCAAGAAATGAGATGGATTTTATTTTATGCAGTCTGTATTAGGGATCTACATAACCCGGGGCATGACATGGGACATGAGAATGCTAAAATGCACATGTGGGGCTCTGCAGAACTAATTTCACTTAACTTGGTGATGTAACAAAAAGAACACTGAACTGAAAATCAGAAGACTTGAACTCCAGTTTTGAACAGGCCGGTCACCTTAGAAAGTTGAGTAGCATCCTCGGGCCTGTTTTCTCCTTTCTAAAATGAGAGATCTCAATGGATAGTTTCTAAGTTTTCTTCTGGTTCTAGCAATCTGAGATTCTGTGTAATATTAGAACTTTATGAGACACACAATAAGGTTCCTAATAGGTCAACCTATATCCCAGAGACAAATCAAGCAATTTTTTTTTCATATACCAAACCTTGATGGGGCTTCTAGAAGATTAGAGTCTTATGGGTAGAGCTTGAATTTGGCTGCCTTTTGAAGCTAGGCTTTTTGAGCATAATCTTGAGGATGACATGTTTAGAAAAAAACAGAGTAGCTGTGGCATCTCTTAATCTTAATTATAGTTTAATTATTGACTGAGGATTTACACATGGAAGCTTTGAAGTTTTAATTAATATTCTAAATTGACAAAGTGCAGTGAGATCCAAAGGTAGTTGGATATTTTTCAGGTCTTGTGGAAAGTTAAAGTGATTAATATGACCGTTTGACCTAGTTCATCCTCTCTATGTGGTATGCAATCTCTATTCCTCCAATGTATTCCACTGATAATTGGGTCTTGTTAAAATGTAGTCATCACACTTTTACTCACTGAGCTCCAAGATGAGGCAAGTTCCCTGTGTTTAGATACTCAAATCATGCTATTATATTCTTTTCCTGAAATTTTCCTATTATATAACCTTATATTTGTATTATATTTTCTATGATTGTCCTATCCACTATTTCATTTGATTATCACGATAGCCTTATGCGATGAGCTAGAGAGAGAATAATGTTTCCATTTTAAAGAGGAAAAACTGAGTTCAGGTGCCAGAGTCACACGTCTAGAAGTGACCACACTTTCAATTATTTTTTCACACTTTTCATTACCAATGAATGGATTGGTTTGTTCTGCTGTTCAGAGGACATCCTTGCTCAAGGCAGGTGTATATTTGCAAGCTCCTCACTAATAGCTAAATGTTGCCAACTCAGAGGGAATTACTCAGAAAAACACAATGTGAATGATTAATCTATATACTGCTGAAGAATATGAATGATTAAAGGATACTTTGAAGAAGAATATTTTGTATATTGTCATAAAGTTTTATTAATATTTTTGATAAGTGTAAAATATGTGAGAAGTGTGTAGGCAGAATAAAATCCACCTGTAAAGCTGGAAGAGGGTGAACATCTCAAAAAGAGAAAAATTTATAAAAAACATCAGAAGGATCTGGAGCAGGAAAAACTAGAGAATTTAACTATGGAGTAATTACATTACCCATAAGTGTGGTTTATTTTCTGAAACTTTGAAATTTTCAACCTATATACCCGATTCAATGCTATCCCCTTCAAAGAAGTCATCTTGAGAGGCTATACACTCTATTCCATTCATACTTCTTATTACTTAAATTATTTTCGGAACTTCTCTTTTATAATTGCCTTCTGAAATGGACACTTTCTTTTAAATATTCTTAATGGCGTTTTAGATAAAATCAGAATTATGCAGAGCCATGTCTGGTGCAAGGATGGTGCTTAAGCCAGGTAATTTATTTCCCTTCCTCCTTCCCTCTCGCTCTCCCTCCGTCCAAACCCCCTCCCTCCTTCCTTTTTTTTTCCTTCCCTTTTTCCCTCTCTCCTTCCCTCTTTCCCTCCCTCTTCCTCCTTCCCTCCCCTCCTCTTTCTTCATTCTTTCTCCTTCACCCCCCTCTCTTTCTTCCTTCCAAAAAAAGAGATGGGACTAAATTTTTTTGTGAGTCTCATAAACCTTCTCTGAAGACTTCCACAGATTACTCTAAGCGATACAGTATTGTAGTAAGAACATGTTTTCCAAGTTAATTATGTTGGGTGCTTAAATTCTGGTTTGTTAGTTTAAAATATTTTGTTTTATACTTTTGTAATTATATTCCCTGGAATGAATTATATAGGGCTTTGGTTGGAATGTTGAAGGCGTAAACTACAGGAGACCTGAATATTGTTTTCTTACTCGTGAGGGCTTGCACAGGCAGCACTGAGCTGAGAAATGAGGAACAGTGCAGGGAATGGAGAAGATGCTGTGTGGAGCATTGAGTTGAATTAGAGATGCTACGCTCTTACCTATTGGAAGTGTTTAGAGAGCAGCCAAGGGGATGAGGGGAGGGAACTTGAAGCCATGGCATATGATAACTACGTAAAAGAACTGGGGATGTTAAACCTGATGTGGCATATGAGAATCAGAGGGCTGTGGTAGAGAGGACATGGGACTGGGAATATGGCTTAAAATGTTATTTCTGCTCCCAATTAGCTTTAGAACATTGGGCAAATAATTTGACCTCTCTGTGCTTCAGTTTCCTAACCTATCAAGTTGAAATTATAGAACTAAATGAGCTTAAAGTTTCTTCAAAGATTAAAATTTATTTTATGAGGGATACCTGATAAATATCTTCGGATGCTTGAAGAGCTGTCATGAGGAACCAGGATTTGACCAAGACTGTCTGATATCTAAGGAGGAGACGAGGTTGAGGGGTGGCAGGGGTGCAGATTTCAGCTTTAAGTAAAAACGAACCACCCAACAGTGAGATGGCTACCGTGAGGGTGGAGCGTGCAGTGGTAATCTCCCCATCAGTGAAAGTATTCAAGAAGAGCTGAGAGGACCAATTCTATGATGTTGTAGAAAGGAAGCATAAACTGTAAGAAGTGGTGGGCTAGTTGATTATGAAGGTCTGTTTCAATTCTGAGATTCTAGAAATCTCTACTCTTTTGAGGTCCTCAGTGTTTTTGATTGCATTTGTGGAGCTACACAAGACCAGGAATGACAGGCCTAAAAACCTCAGGCAGGTCTAGAATTGAGAAGTGGTCCCTAAGGGTTTGGTTCATGATTCCTCGTCATCTTTATAATTGCCTGAAGGATAGGCATCCTGGCAACCTGGTTGCTTAAACTAATGTTACCTGGAAGAATGAAGGAGAATCTCACAGTTTCACTGAATGAGAAGACTTAAAAGAGGAACGGATAAGCTGCCTCCAGATGCATTCTTGTCCCCTTCAATGTATTAGGAAACCATTGTTGATCACATCTGCAAAGCCTTTTAGAATCCTCATGGCAATTACAAGATACCCCTTTGCTTCTTAGCAGAGACAGGTCTCACAGCAGCATCGGGCCCAAGGCTCCAGAGTAGCATGTCATGTGAACACAGAGCTAATCATTATTGATTCCTTGGGCCATTATGGCAAAGGGACATTAATTACCATCAGCACAGTTATACTAATGCATTTGTAATGAGCATGCCTGTGGGAATTCCCAGTGAGGGAACTCTTCATCAGATCAGAGCAGCCAGCAGGGGAATGGGGCAAGCTGGGGGTGCAGGTGTTGAGGAGAAAGACAATTTCATTGGTCTGGTTCTAGTTATTTCCAGAGTTTCCATTCATTTATGTACCTGTACCTAGAGAACTCTGTGAAATGCCTCTCCCTCCACCCCTTCAGTAAGAAATTACTGTTACTGACCAGAAACAGTATTTTCTGTTCGCTATACACAGTGCGGTAACTGTGGTTTCCAGATGCGTCTTGTGGAAACAGAACCCTGACTGCTGGACTCATCTCACAATTTTTAGAAGTAGGGACTGGGCAGGATTTTAGCAAGAGTTCAAAACCACGTGTGTAGCTCTGGAAGGCCGAGAGACCCAAATCTCCGATATGCCACCTTTCTTAGCAGAACGTGGTCTTGCTACACTCCTACTTTCTTCTGTTGTCTCTACCACTTCTGCCTTTTAATCCACCCCCTTTTTTGCATAATAATTAACACTTAATGAAGGTTTACTATTATGCACCAGGCCTCATGGTCCTCATGGTAAGTTATCTCATTTAAGCCTTACAAACCTAATAAAGTAGGTTTCTTTATTACCCCATTTTTTATAGATAGTGAAAAAAGTGATGTTCAGAGGGCTAAGTAATTTGGTCAAAATCATAGCTATGGACTAAACTCAAACTCAGTGCCCTTATTTTAAATTTTGTATTGTCTTTTCATATTATTCCTATTATGTGAAAATTTGGATGACTATTGTATATTCAACTGGGAGCTCAAGGGGTACCGAGTTTCACAATGGTATTTGTATATCTGTCTACCTGTCTGTCTCCATCTTTCTCTCTGTCTTCCTAACTATCTTGTTCTTAGCCTACCTTCTTCAGACTTTTAACCTTCCTTTTATTTTATCTTTACAGGTATCTGATCAATGTCACTTTTGAGGGGAGAAATCTGTCCTTCAGTGAAGATGGCTACCAGATGCACCCAAAACTGGTGATAATCCTTCTGAACAAGGAGAGGAAGTGGGAGAGGGTAGGACATGTCTTTGGCAATTCTTGAGCAAAGTAGAAGGATGGGGATGTAAAATTTTGCAGGACAATAAAGGAAAACAGTCCTATGGTTTTGGTCTCTAAGCTGGCCAGCAAGAGATGAATACTTCAGTACTTTGAGAACACAGGAGAAGCCATTTCTTACACTTGCAGCTTTGTTTTCTTGCTACGTGGGTTAATCTAGAGATTATTTTCTTTCTGTATTATTTTTATTGGTTATGGTGCTGTCTGAATCACAATTTTGTTTTAATGGAAGAGTATGCATGTACAATATAACACAATTTAGTGAAGAAACTGAATCAGTGGTACACTTCAGAGGTCATGTCCTATTCAGTATACTGGGGAGGCCTATGAAAACTAATTTAAGAGCAGACAGATTTGGATTCACCGTGGTTGGAGGCTTGCTATGCAAGGTTCTTCTCAGGATCTCTCCCAGTGCCAGCTGATCACAGGGTCTGAAATTCTACCACTAGAAATTAATTTCTGTGGGTGCCAGAATGCCTAGGTTCTATTTTCAGCTCCTCTACCCACTAACTAGTTCCACACAGGACCTTGGACAAATCTCCTAACTTCTCGGTGCCTCCACTACCTCATCTATAAAATGGGAATAATAATAATAGTACCAATATCTCAGGAGTGTTATGAGGGTTAAATATATTAATATATGTAAAAGACTTAGAAAAGTGCCTGGCACACAGTAAGCACTCAATGGGTATTAGGTTTTAGTGTTGTTATTGATTCCTAGTTAAATGCAAATCTTCCTAAGAGTAATGTCATCACTGGTGTTTCTCCAAGTTCTGCAGGGCATTTGTCCCTTGAGATGCTTTGTTGAAAAATGGTTACGCAGTTAAATAAGGTTGGGATATGCTACCTGCTGTTTCTTATTCTGGGAGATTCTCAGAACATATTAGCATTTGAAAGTTCAGAGGTGTCTTATAGTAAAGAAACATCTTTAATTTTATTTAATCTAACTTTTTCCAAAATTATTTTCTTGCAAAACCCTTTTGTTCATGAAATTCATATTCTGGGAAACACATTGGAAACTTTTATTTGAGTCCATTTCTACAGATTCCATGGGCCAATTGACTGAGAACAGGCTTTAAGATGTCAGCATGGCTCTGACTGGAATGGAAACCAAACTATATATTTCTAGAGAAAGTAGCCAGGAAAAGACACCAGAGACAAAATTCCCAAAATTCACAATCTTGTCACAGAGAGCATTGGACAGGTAGTTATGCAAATGCTCACCTGTGAAACGGGGCATGTGTGGCTCAGATAGTGGCACCAAAGGCCTTATTCTTCAGATTGAAGGACCTCAATCTGTCATGTAGCTCCTCGTGTCAGAGCACAGCTATGAGGCTTACATTCTGCCTGGTGTTCTTGATTAAAATTGCCTTCCCTCCACTGAGTTACCATTTGTTCAGAAATGGTTGTTCCCTGGACTCCTGCTCTTCACCCCAATCAAGCTGCTTTTCACTGCTACCATAGAGACATAGTAATTTAAGAAGTGTTCTGGGACCTCATGTATAACAGGCACTTCTGTATATTTCAGAAGAGGAGTTATTAATAACTGAGGTTTCATACGTGGATCAGAAGATGTCCAGCTGGGGTAGCTTTTATGCGCTAGACTCATGATTACTGTTTCAAATATGGGGCATGTCATAACTGTCCTTTTTTAAAGAGACATCACTTACTGTCACTTGTGCTGATTTCTCTTCCTTAGGCTGGAATCTGAGGTCTGCGACCTCCACCCTTTTCCAAAACTAGACCCTCCCCCTGGGGTTTAGATCCCTTCTCTCCTTATCAATTCTATCTTTACACTAGCTCTTGAATTTAATCCTTACTTTTTATATGATCCAGAAACTATGATGATTTTTTAAATAAGCCTTTCTGTCCCTATGTCCACCTTTATCCATTCAGATAAATCCTTGGACATGGCTGCTAGAGTGAGCTTCCTTAGGCACACTTCTGGTTATGTTCTTTCTCTGCAAAAAAATCCATTCAAAGTTTCTGTGGTTTATGGATTGGGTCCAAACTTTGTCTTTTCTTACATTTGAGGCTCTGATCTACCTTTTAACATCTGTCTTCTCTTGCTTACCATTTGTTGTCTCACCATTAAGCTACATTGGGCTCCTCTCTGTTCTGAGAATGTATCCCTGTCCATCTTGCTCCCTGTACAGCATGTCATGATGTTTCCTTTTCCTGGAATGAATTGTCCAATTATACAAATCATAACCATCCTTTGAAACACAATTAAAATGTTGCTGTCTCCTTCCCTGATCTTTGACTGAGATACAATCCTTCACTCTCTCGTCCCCTGTAGCTTTTGTGCATACATCTGTTGTAGCACTCATCACATCTGCCTGTGTTAGAGTTGTGTGTATGCATGCTTCTGGGTGGCAGAGGCTGTGTCTTTATATCATTGTGTCCTCACAGCAACCTGGAAGAGCGTGTTGCATATAGCAGTTGAATAAATATGTGTCGAATGAATGAGAACCATTACATAATACAAGAGGATAAAATCTATCATTGAGAGTCTAAGTTTATGCTATTGCCCTTGATGCAATAGCTGTTTTCTGAGGAGGAGATAAAATCTTTATGTAGATTGAGTTTTCATAGATCATATTTTAAATGTACTCAGGGAACTTGTTCTTTAAAGAAATTCTGTAGTTAATCTTTTTTGTAAAGCATTCTGGGAGGGGTTTGCCTCATAGAATAGAACATTTCCATATCGACTTAGTTAAATTAGGGAACATTGCTGGAGAGAGATCTTCAGTGTTCATTGAGTTCACAGAGCCACGCAGCTCCCAAACTTGGAAGCCCCCGTTAGGACTCACTTGTGGTCAGGGAGGAGCAGCAGGAGCCAGGCACAGCTCTAGGGCGTGTCTGACATGTGGTGAAATTGTACTGTGGGAAGTTGTACATTTGCTCAATTCTTAGTCTGGCCCCCAGGCCCCTTCTGCATTCCTAATGAATTAGGATTCCTAATATCACTCCAGAAGGCCCCCTGTGGTCCAGGGAAGATTTAGTGTCTGTCGACTCCACAGAGGCAGGCCCCAGGATGAGGATTCTACACTGTGGAGATGGACACTGGGAAGATAAGCAGGGAAAGAATCTGGATTTGTGGAAAAAATTTGGCTAAGAGACAGGGCTCTCAGCTTCCAGTCAGATCCCTAACTCAGCTGTGTGACCTGCTGTTATCACTTTTCTGGATCTTTCTTTCCTCATGTCTGAACTCATGGTATGAGGTTAAAGACTTGTAGGATCCTTTCCAGCTCAAAATTCTGGGATTACAAATTCATGTTGTAAATAAATAGGAAGTTGGAATGGAAATTGGATGAGAGCTGGATCATACAAAAGGAACCTGAGTTTGTTTTTAAGGACAGTAACTCCCAGGACATATTTGTCATTCTCGTCATTTAGATAAATATCATCTCAGAAGGCCTTCCCTGATGACCCGAGCTAAAATGCCACCCATTCACTCTTTCACAAAAGTTTATGTTAATTTTCCTGAGTCTACTTATTATCTGATATTTTGCTTATTTGCCTGCTTGTTTGCTTATTGCCTGTGTCATCACACCAAGACAGATGCTTCGTGGGAGCAAGGACCTTGTTCACCTCTATAATCCTAACACTGAAGAAGAGAGCCTGGCTCAGAGTGACCACTCAAGAAATATTTGTTAAATAAATGAAGAATCTGTGTGCTTATGAGAGTTAGAATATTGGCCAGTCATTTCACTTCTGCCTGAAAATCTCCCATTTAGATAGAGGAGTTTACTGAAGAGAGAGTGAGAGCAGGTGTATTTCCCACCTTTGGAGTGAGCACTCCAAGTGCCAGTGAAGGACTCGGGGGCGCTCTTCATTGAGGCTCGATGTCCAGAGGAAGCATACCCAAACAGTTCTTAACAGGAAGCCTAGGGTCAAAGAAGATTCATTAAGTTGTTGGTGTGAACCATGTGATGGGATTTCAGAATATTCCTTCAGGTTTTTAAAAAGTACTCTCCTGGGGGCTGGCCTGGTGGCATAGTGGTTAAGTTCATGCACTCTGCTTGGGCAGCCCAGGGATTTGCAGGTTCAGATCCCAGGCATAGACTTACACACTGCTCATCAAGCCATACTGTGGCAGCATCCTACGTACAAAATAGAGGAAGACTGGCATAGATGTTAGCTCAGGGACAATCTTCCTCAAGCAAAAAGAGGAAGATTGGCAACAGATGTTAGCTCAGGGCCAATCTTCCTCACCAAAAAAGGAAGAAACATTGAAAGAAAGAAAAGTAGTCTCAAAGCTACTATCTTATAAATTTGGCTTCTTCTGAAAAACTTGAAGTCAGGGCAGCATAGTCTATGGGACTCAGATTGGTTTTGGAAATCAGAAACAGCTGAGTTCAACTGCCCACATTGCCATTTATCAGTTGTGTAAGCCAAGTGGCTGATATCCCTTAATCTATTTCCCTTTTGTAAAATAGGGTCTTACATAAAGCTATTGTAAAGATTAAAGGAGAATTTTTAGTAAAACACTGGTTAATAGTGACTGAAACATAGCCAGTATTCAACAAATGTCAGTTGGTAATCCTCACCCAGTTTGTGTAATTTTTAAGGTAATATTTGCACATGGTGAAAAGTTAAACGGTATAAAAAGTATCCAGTAAAAAGAATGTCCTCTTATCATCTGTAATCCTTGCCTCCCCCAGGCACCTCCCCAGAGCAATCATTGCTCTCAATGCCTTATGTATTTGCCCTGAAAATACTCCAAGCATATACAAATTTTGTATATTTAATCAATCGCTTTTTTTAAAGAACATAGTACCTGCTTTTGTGAACCTTTAAAAGGGTCTTATATAAGTAGTCACTAAGGAGATGGGGATGTGGGGGGCTAGTATAGCAAAGAAATCTCTGGATCAGGATTATATTCACAGAAAGCCAAGTCCATTTCTCTGGTATGTGGGAATGTGAGGAAGAACATTTTAAAAAATACACACACACACACACGCGCACGCACATATGCAGGCATAGCATGGTGAGTTGGAAAGAGGAGGGGATGGTGAAAAAATAATTGTGTACAGAGTGGGTTCATTTATAAGTCTCTCCCTCTAAGTGGGGGACAGCTGCATAAACTTGCATTAAAAATAGTCTGGCTCAGAGAAGCAGTTACAACAAACATTCAGGCTTCTGTCTTTATCAGAGGCTCTCGTGATTTGCTTCCTTGCTGCTGCTCTCTGCTTCCATTTAGTCACTCCTAAAATGGGGATAATAAAAATGAAATGCAGTGGGGGTGTGTTCTGAGTAATGACTTCAAGAAATGATGATGGTGCATTTTCAGGCTGTGAGATGTAAACAGACCTTAAAGGGACTGTCTGGGTCAGAATTACAGGAGGATATGTATGGTTTGCATCTCTGCTTGTCTTTTACCCAGAGAGATAAGAAGTGTATTTTATAAGCCCATGCCCTCTTCCGTGCCTCCACCTACCAGAAAATACCCTTCCTTATGTAGGTTAAAACATTCTCAGTTTGTTTGGGTCATTCTTTGGGCTCCAAAACCCCAGTTATCATCTTAGTCTTGCAATACTTGGATATTACAGCCACATCCACCACTGAAGGAAGTGCTAGAAATGAAAGTGCTTTGCTGAAAGTGCTGAGCCCATCATGCTACTTATGAATTAGTGTATGGATCGGTGAGAGACAGGAAGGGTGACCAAACTGGTAGAAAGAAGAGTCGTCTAAGAGCTGCAGCAGCAACTACAGCATCATAAAACAGAATGCTCTACCAGTGCCTGGAGCCTGGGATGAATGAGACAGGTTAAGGGATGCTTCTGGTAGCCTAATATCCAGGAGACAGCACTAACTCCGGGCCGTAGGTACTCTATGACTAGCACTTAAGGACTAGAGTGATCAGACTCCAAATGATCAGTTTGGTGATGATACAACAGAGGTTGATGGCTGTTGTGGTAGATACCACTTGAATGCTGTGTACTGACAAAATAAAACAGCCTCCTCATCTCCTCATGTGCACGTGTGTACTTGCACACACATGCACAGACTCACTCATGTACAAACTGACAGACTGCTAATGAACACAGGAACCATAGATGTTTGATTTTGCACTACATGTCTGTGCCCAGCACAGTGTGAGACATTACTGAGTAGGCCAGGAAATATTTGGTGATGGCTCAAACACACCTGAACAAACTGTTCTCCACCTTCCAGCCTCAGAGGAGAGGCCAGGGAATATCCATGCTCTCTCTAGATTCTGCACAGGGTGTCTGAGGAGGGAAGCAGAAGCTCCTCATGTCAGGGGTATTTGTTCTCGATCTCCTGATACCTCCATTTGACAATATGCTATTTTTACTGACTTTGAACTGAGTTCTAATGTGCAGCATTAGATTAAGGGATTAGAAAACAGGATCCATGGAGAAAGGCTGTGAGAATTGGGATCATTAGGGGAAGAAGAAAAGGCAATGAGGTGATGACTTACTCTCTTTAAATGTATTAAAAATTATTGTACCAAGAGTTGAGATCAGCTGTTCACTTTCTCCTGTGAGAAAAAACGAGAGTAAGTGAGCTTAAGATCAAGCAGAGAGGATTTATGTTAGCAATAGGGAGAATTTCTCATAGAGAGATGTGTTGAGTACTGAAACTTTTAACAACACCAGGGGATAACTTTGGAAGTCCTAAAAGTTGAATATGTCCTCATCTCTCTGTAGTGTACAGTCCTGCCCAAACTACAATTCATGGACTACATGGCATTGAGACAGTTTTCCTCCCTTCCCTTCCCTTCCTTTCCCTTCCCTTCCCTTCCCCTCCCTCCCTCCCTCCCTTCCTTCCCTCCCTCCTTCCTTCCCATACATAGTTACTGATCACCTACCCTGTGCCAAGCATTGCCTCCACTGAATTAGTATTATAGTTTTCCTAGTGGCCGGGGTATAAAAAGTACATTGCAAGGAGAAAGGTGCTTATTGTGACACTTAAAATTTCTATAATCTAAGGTAATTTTTATCTTACTATTTCATATGGTCTAATAGTTGAGTGGATCTTTCATGTTGCTTGGTTAATAAAGACCCTACTGGTATATATTTTATTTATGACAATGGCTTGCAGACAGGGCTGCTGGATTACATATTTTTGGTTGTCTTTCCAAGTTGTGATTGTCACAGACTCTGACATCCAAGTATTCCCTTCTCGTTCCCTGAGCTCCAAGAGCTGTTTGCCACCCTGTTTGCCTACACTCTTTTCTAGGATTCCAGAAAGAGACCACTGGAGCCAGCTCCTGGGAGGAGAAGGTGTGCCCTTATCCCCTAAAATCTGAACACCACTGTTAGACTGAGTCCACAGTGTCAAGCTTCTACCCCTAAGTATGTTTGTGAAATAATTAGAAGAGAAGAGCAGGATGTATTGGGGGAATAGACTTCAGAAATGTCATTTCAGAAAGGCTAGTTGTGTTTATGTGCTTGTCATCGGCCACTGAATGAAAAGGATAAAAGAACAAGGTAACCTTGATTGACTTTACTTTTAAAGCCTACACATGCTGATGGGGAGAAAAAGCAGAATTGAATTTGGGGACTGAAGTGCTGCCTTAACCTTGGCTTAAGGAGACATGGAAAATAAGAAAGTGTCCCTAAAGCCAAAAGATGGCTTTTATCCATCTTGTTTAAATTTTATTGAGATTTTTATTTCATGACAGTTATCTGTGGTTGGCTCCTGAGTCCTCTGAAGTATCTTTCTAATTTCTAGGTTATAACGTTTTTCTAGTAGTGGTATTGAAGAGGAAATAGTGGTGTGGCGTTCAGAGGACTCATGTTTATATACAGATTAAAAACAACATTTATGATTTTCTTATTGTAAGAGAATCGATGCTTATTAAAGACATTTGGGTGGATAAAATAAAATGTTCCTATATACACACCTGTAAAGAATTAGCATTTACATTTCTTCTATTTCTTACCAATGTTTTCTGTGCATGTTATGTGTATGTGTATATGTTATAACACAATATAATGTGATACAGTGGAATTGGGTACACAATGTATAAACAGTTTGAAACCTACTTTTTTTGTCTTATTGTGATATTTTAGACATTTTCCTATTTTATTAATATTATCCAAAAGCATGGAACTTAATGACTGCCTAATATTCCATTGTAAGGATGTATCATACTTCTTGCTTCTTCATGATTAAACTTTCATATGTATGATAAATAGAGACTCTAATACTCATATGAAAATAATTTCAGAGTTTTTGATGGTCCACTTTTGTTGCTGTAAGATTGTTTTCCAAGGTAACAACGTTTGGTCACTTTTTTAATCTAATGTCCCTAAACATAAAAAATAACAGCCCTTAATTTGAGAATGGCTTGAGTTATATTAATTCACTGAAAGCCAGTGGACACATGTGCAGTTAGTTTGGAAGGCTCTGCTTTGTGATTCTTGGTCTGCTGGGAGTTGCAGAAGGTTTTCACTTTTTGGTCTTCTGATTGAGTGTGCCATCCTCTAACTTTGCTGATAAGAATATTTCTCTTTGGTCGTTACATCATGCAGAGAATGGGGTTGACCATGTATTCTGTTTCTCTGTGCAATTTTCATCATACTGGAACCATTTTCTTGAGAGTTGGAGGCTTGTAAAATTCAAGTCTATATTCCCCAGGAAGTCCTAGAGTTCATACTTGGTGTGATGTCCTTTCTAGTGTCTTTTCTATTCTCTCTGCCACAAGCAAGGCAGGAAGACGAGAGAGTAATTCCCTTCTTTCACCAGTGGGGGCAGCATCTGGCTAACTCACATACCCACAGGCTGACGTGGCTGGTGACTGACTGGGCCATCACAGCAGGGTCCTATTCTTTTCGAACCTTTATGTGTTTTCCACTAAACAGGCTTCTTTGTGCATACATTAATAGCATGTTCACTTTAGCCGAGATCTGAAGTTTGACATTAAAGCTATAATGTCTGAATGTCCTTCATATGCAAGCATGCCTCTATTGACCTAGCACCGGGAGATCTTCTGCTTTGAGTTTTTCCTACAGTGAGGATGGATTTGTACTAGTCCACCTACAGTCTCTCTCTCCATATAATACCTATTTATGAGAATGTCCAGGAACAGGGTAAAAGTAATTTGTGTACACAGGGAGAGAAGCTCTGACCTTGGCATGTTAACTCTGCTAATCAGCCTGCAGTACAAAGATTTGAAAGGATGTGTTGGCCAATTAAAAGAAAATAAATTGTCTTTGAGAATGAAAGCTATTAGTAAAAAACATGGATACAAATCTCCCCCAACATCCATAGCACCCAGATCGTTTGGGGTGATTTTATTATTTTCTCTGTTAGGATTATTTCTGTTCATAATTTGGTGAACAGAAATTTAGTTCATTCTGAAATATGTATGGAGAGAGAGAGGACTTAGGACAGCTCGTGTGAGCCAGGTGTTCTCTGCTGCCCATAAAGGCAGCCCGCTGCTGGTTCCACAGGCATTCCAGGTCTTAGCTCTGGCAGCTGAATGTTCAGAAGGTTTAAACTAAACGTGGATCTGTACCAGGGAATGGTGAGAAGGAAATGCGATTTGGGGGAGGCAGATAAAAGAGGAGAAGAGCACATGTAGAAGGCAGTCCTGGGGAGAAAGTGACAGACCTCCAGGGGAAAGAAAACCGTTCTCCACTGCTGTATTTTCCAGGTGCACAGCATTCTCTGTTTACACCAAACTCCCCCGGATATCCTTTCACATTTTTTTACTCCAAGGATTTGGTGTAGGGAGGATCTTCAGATCATCTTTGGCTATTCCTGTAATAACATGAATCATTTTTTCTTCATTCATCCCATAGGGAATGGAGCTTGCTGGCAAAGGAACAGATTACTACCTCTCAGGTAGAATTTCTGGTGGATATTTAAGCCACCTCAGCATTCTCTTTGTAGACTAGCGAAAAAAAATTTTATTTTCCCTATAGGAGCTGGGAAAGATGTACAATTTCTAGAACAGTCTAGCCTGGGATTAAGGGATTTGAGGAAGATTTGACCCCTAGCACATCTCATATTTGTATAGCACTTTATTAGCAATGCAGTTGATGAAGAGCTTAAGCATACATGCTCTCATTTTGATTCCTATTAAAACTTTGGAAAATAACTTGAACCGATAAGTAAACTGAGGCTCAGAGAGGTCACATGATTTGCCCAAAGTTACACAGCTAAGTAATGGCTAGACATTTATATACAGAGTATATGAGTACAACTAGACTAATAGGATCAAAGTGCAGCAATATCAGTGGGAATAATTTTGTAGACCAGAGGACAAATCACACCATGGAAACATGGGCCCTATCACTTAAGAGTTTTAAAACGGTGTGTTAAGAAACGAGTCCTGCGTGGGCCGGGGGGAGTGGTTAGCCCAGGATGTGACTGGCTGTTTCAGTGTAACATTTTTCTGAGATTAACAAAAATGAAAAAGGAAGGAGGGAGAGAAAGAGGGAGGGAAGGCAGAAAGAAGGGAAGACCGTCACTACCTATGGAAACAGCTATCTAGTCCCGATTGCATAGAGGGGATTTTCTAGAAAGAGTTATCCTCCGCTTTAAAAGCTCTTCTAAAATGCAGGCACCATGGCAGTGGCACTGTGGCCATGCAGCCCCATTGATCAGACATCTGCTGAGGTGCAGAGAAATCTTGAAACACCAAGGGGAATTTAAAATAGCTGACCTACAAAAGAATCCTTAAAGTTTAGTAGGAGAGTGACATGAAATTTTAACTTTGCTTTGCATACAACACAATCAACCAAATATTTTATGAACTTAAGTAGCTAAGAGAGAATAGTTTTGGGATCTCGTATAAAACTAGATGAAGGCTCATTAAGCTAAATATGTATGTATGAAAGAGAAAGTAGGAACAAAATTCAACGAATAAGAACACTGATCTTCAGTGATTCATCATTGCCTCTTCAGTGTTTCCCAAGTATGATTGTGGGTTTCACTGTGGTGAGTTAATTTAAGAGGGATGAGTATTTTTTATTTAAATAATCATCTGTTTGTTTTTATAGTTATCTTCTATCTTTGGCAAATGACGCTTTTCTCACATTTACAGTGATGATATGAAATTTTTTAAAAATTATATTTTTATAAGGAAGGTTATTTCATATATTAAATTAAAAATAGTGTAGGTGGTACACAGATGTGAAAATTGTTAGAAGTGGTGCTTGAATGAGTGAAATTTGGGAAATGTTTCCATAAGACAAAGTGTGCTCCCTACCCTGACTCTCAAGTCACAGCATTCAAGGCTGACCTACCTCCCCATCCTCTTGCCCCATACCTCTGTACATTTAGTCTACACTTAATGGATGCTATTTAGCCAGCGTAATTGAGACTAACCCTTCTCTAATACCTCTTGTACTTTTATGCCTACAAGTCTTGGATTATGCCCTGCCCTTAACCTTGAAATATTGAACTTGTCCTTTGAGGCATAATTTAGAAGTCAAGACGCATCATATCTTACTCACTTCTGCCTAGTGCAGTAATTTATCTGAAGAGTATAAATAGACATTGCTTCACCTTTCTGTGCGTCAGTTTCCTCATCTATAAAATGGGAAGAATAATAATGCCTACTGCAGATTGTTGCTATAAGGATCAAATAAGTTTTAATTCATGTACAATTCTTAGCACAATATCTGTCATGTAGCAAGTGTTGTGCAAATGTTCACTGTTGCTTTACTCAAACATATTTTAAACCAATGATAATAGAATTGAAATTAGGTTGTGGAAAACAAGAAAGTGAAGAAGATGACCATACATGCACATATGCAGAACAAGGTTGGATTTTGGCCTCGGTCGCTGAAAGGAAGGAACTAGGAAACAACAAATAGAATCTTTCACTTGCTTGGTGATAAATTGACAGTGAGCAAGCTCTCTTCCTTTATTCTTAAACACTTTTGCACAGGGATTTAAGAAAACTAAGTTTTATTAATAAGAAAATAATGGCAAAGTCTACAATACAGTACAGCAGCCCATGCTGGGCCCATCACCCAGAAATCAGGCAATTGAAAACCTCCTCAGCTCAGATTTAGCACTAATTATTAATAACATTAAATAACAACCAAAACACATTAACCAATAATGACAGTTTATGAAACCTCGTAGTATATCCTTGTGCCATTTGATCTCCTTGGGTTTCGTTTCATTGTGATAAGCCCCCACTTTGTGGTTGGTGATAAAGAACTGCCGGTCTCCTCTTTATGGCTTCTTTATTGTGCAGTGGGTAGCTTGGCCCGTAACCATTAAATTCCTTCTACAGGGGAAAGTGGTTTATGTCAAAAGACATGTCATAGCCAGGGTTGAATATAAAGGGGATGATGGTGAAAGCGGGAGTGGATGATAGTAACAATTGACACCTGAATAGTGTTTTACAGTTTACACCAGGGGTTCTCAAAGTGGGGTCCCTGGACCAACAGCATCAGCGTCACCTGAGAACTTATTTGAAATGCAGATTCTCAGGTCCCTCCCCAGAATCTCCAGGGATGAGGCCCAGCAATCTGAGTTTTGACCTGAAAAAATTCAGGGATAGTTTATTATAGACATTTCCTTTTCATGAGGAGAAGAGAAGTATCTGTTTAATGGATATTTGACTGCTACTCTGTCATTGTTCTCTGTTCTCATTTTATTTTCCAGCCATTAACTATGAAATAAAACTGAATCTTTATCCCTCCATAAAGTGGAAGACAGAGCCAAAAGCCCGGCAAGAAAGAGTTAAGGCCGGTGCCGCTCACTCCAGGAGATTTTGAGTTACATGTGGCCTTGGGTAACTACACCAGATATTGGGCTGATTGTCTGGGTATAAAGTAGATGTCTCCTGAGCCCCTACTAAGTGCTAGGCACTATTCTAGGTGTTGGGGAAACAGTATTGAATAAGATCAACAAGTTCCCTGCCCTCAAGGATTTTATGTCTTGGGGAGGAAGGTCAAAAACAAACACATCAGTAAATAAATATGATCATTTCAGATGGTGCTAGTGCTATTAAGTTGGTGAGAGAGCATAGAGTGTCTTTTGACCACGTGATGCCAGCTCCTAAAGGGGCTTTTAGAAATGGCTTTATTATTTTAGATAAGTTGCCAGTCAGATTTCTAAGGACTATGTCCATTGGCTGTTGTTAGAAATTTAACTAGCAACTTAAAGTAAAAACTTTTCGAATTATGCCTATAGGTTCTCTGCTTAAACTTTATATGGATACTGTGTAGAGACTAAAGACCCACTTCCAAGCCACAGGGGAAATGTGGATAGTATTTGGTCTTTCATTTTTTCCATTGCTACTAGGTTTTAGAGAATTGGGATATGAATTTTATAATTCAACACATCGGGCTATAAACATTTCAGTATAGTAGCTTCTTGGCCTTTTGGCTAAGATCAAGTGTAGTATCTGTTTTTATCAGTATTAACATTCCAATATTAATGTTTGCTTTTTCCAAAGAATCAAGAAGCATTAACCTTTATTGTTTAATAAGAACTGCATTTAGTAAGTTATCTACCCTAGCCTGCTGTTCTAAGTGAACATGGCGTTCTTTTGCAGCTATTGTGACAATTATTTCACTTCCTCAGTTGTCTCCATTTGACCCTGTCAGGATGTGATACTACACAAGGCCCTGGTGCAAATGTTTAGGAAAACTCATAAATGAGCAGTCCACAGACTGCTTTTGGATCGTAGACATGTTCTCTGTGGCCTAAGAGTGGTATATTTAAGATGCAATTGGTTTTTAGTACTTAAAAATTGAGTCTCCCTTAGGACTCCAGATTTCTGGATTGCCTGAAAAACCAGGATAGTGGTAACACTGGCCTACATCCTGCTGGGCTGAGGGGGGCGGTGCCTCCTTTGGATGGAATGCATGCTCTCCAGGTCAACACAGCCCCCCAGGTGTCGAATTCTTTTGTTAATGACCTACCTTGTTCCTATAGACGTTGGAGTTTGCAACTCCCAGAACAAGGATGACTTCAGAAAGATTCAGTCCCTGCTTAAGATCTAAAATGTATACCTTGGAAATGGGTTCATTCAGGTATAAGGAATTGGGTTTTTATGGAGAGGACACAGCATTTTGATGGCTCGCTGCAGTCCCCCTTGGAGTCTTTAGGGGCCAGCTGAGAATTCTGAGTACTCCCCTAAATAGGCATCAGGACACGGGGGTCAATCAGTCTATATTGTACTGAATACCCAAATTCACCTTAGAATTATAGAAGGCAAAAGACACTACCTGTTTAAAGGGCTTTCTATTTGTCAGACAATGAAATACAGAAATATAAACTTTTAATGCCTTAAAAGGTTTTGGGCCTAGAAAGAGTGTGAATTTGTCTTCTTTCATGGCAAAATAACAAATAATCCTAACTGGAGGAATATCCTGGAAAGGCTTCATAGGTGTGAACTTTCAAGGGGAATTTGTATGATCGAAGGGCATTTCCCTGGCAGAGAAAGGAAGGCTTCGGCAGAGGGAAAATTCAGCCAGAAGATCAGAAAAATGAAGGAAAGGGGGTGAGCAAATGAAAAAGATGTGGAACAGGAAAAAATGAAATTAGAAATGAAGGTGGGGCAAATGTCACGTCTTAAAGTAAGAACAGAAAATTGATAGCGATTAAAGAGAGAGTGGCAGTGTCTGAGTGGAGAGAGAGCAAGATGACTTTAGTCATGCTACTCTGATTAAACCAAAGCAGAGAGAGAGGAAAAAAGCAGAGAGAAGAAAAGAGGAGGTTGAAGCTGTCAAGGCAGAAGAGCCACACTCAGATGAGCTTTTGAACATTCAGGGTAGAAGGGAAGGAAGGTTAATAATGAAAATAATGGCACTTGTATCCTTATCTTTGTGCAAGTGCTAAATAAGGATGCAAGGGGAGCGCTTGGTCTCTTTCTGCCCCAGAGACAGGATATTTTAGATTCCCCCGACCCTACCCCAGAAGTTAGAAACGCTCCATCTCAGAAAGGAACTTCCTATATCCCAAGAACTATGATGAGTATATACCCTGCAAAGCTCAGATAAACTTTTTTTCTTTGATTCCTGTTGGCGTTTCTGCTTTCCACTTGAAAGAAGAGTCTCAGAGTCCACCAGAAGAAGGCATTGCTTTTGCTTCCTGTATCCAGAGTTATCGCTTCTTTTATCAGGCAGCCTCAGTTCAATTCAACAAACATATTCTGACAGGCTTCCCAATGAAGGACTGTGTGCTAGGTGCTAAGAGGAAATAAAGGTAAACAAGACACCCTGTTCTCAAGAAATGTACCTCTTAAGAAAATTACACAGCTGTAATACAGGGAGGAGTATGGTTACAGTAGGCAGCCACTAAGATGACCCCCAAAGATCCCCACCCCTCCAGATGAATTATTGGCCACTTAAAAGACTACACTTGAATGTACTATTCTAGGGGAAGAAAATACCTTAAATTGAGGTTTTAAATGTATTGCACACAAAGTTATGAGGATCTTTTTTTCAGAACCAGAGGAAGTGTTCCTTTTTGAGTAATAAACCTCTCTTTTATGTAATAATATTTGTTATTCGTATCTGATTCCAAAAGTACAGTAATTGCTTGTTAGGGAAAGTTAATAAAATAGAGAAAAGCATAAAGAAGAAAATAAAATTTACCTCAAATTCTACCACTCAGAGATCTTTTCTGTTTGCATTTTGGTTCCTATCATTCTTGTTGTTTTTCTTCTATGCTCTTATATGTTATAGATGTGCTTTATAAATGTAAGTGCATATTTTTATAAAATTGGGATAGTATTATACATCCTATTTTGTAATCTACGTTTTCCTTTAATAATATATTGTGAATGGTATGTCATAAATATATATCATTAAAATATAAAAATATAAGATTTAATGATATAAAAATATATCATTAAATATTTATCCATTCATCTGTTATCTATATGCATGTATTTATCACATAATTTTAGAGCTATATATTACTCCATTGTTTAGAAACTGTGTACGTATGTATATATGTTACAGAATCCCTGGCCCCGTAGGCCCCCCACACACACACTCAAGGGGCCAAACCTTGGCCATGGCTCATTGGTCTGAGAATGTTGACAGTAGGGAGGTCTGTCATTGTTGGGGCTTGCCTTCTGCACCATCACTTCCCAGCCAGCTGCTGAGGGGAGTATGCCAGCAGGTGTCCTGGAGAATGCTGGATACCTGTCTGTGTTAGCTCTTCCCATATTGCTGAACGTGAACTCTGCTCCTACTCTAAAGAAGCACAGCCCTCCTGGGACTGACATCGTAGTTACAAATCTGTCTCTTGGTGCTTTTTCCTAAATGCCTTTTTAAACATGCTCAATAATAGATGAGCACCTGGGCCCTTCTTCACGAAGGAGAGCTCAAGCAGTTTTTAGAACATGAAAAAGCTATTTGGCCCTTTAGACCTGATCCTTGGAACATCCCCAGTTCCCCAGGGCACCTTTTAATAACCACTCACTTGGGGACAGCAAGTGGTTTGCCTGGTGGGTTCTGTTGCTCCATTTCCTCTTCGCGTTACTTTTTCAGTCCTGGATACAACTTTCACTGAATCTGTGTAATCACTCAGCATGGACATTCCCGATCCCCTTCCGGACTTGCTTTCTCTACCCTGCTCTCCTCACTGCTGCACGACTCAAGCAGGATGTCTATACTTGATTTGGTCCTTGTATCCTAGAACTAGGCAAGTCCAAGTCCCCTTGGCCTGTCAAGTCTTGGCTCTACCATCAGTCTACTGGGTGACCTTGGGCAAGTCACTTAATGTCTGTGGGCTTCAGTTTCCATATAAAGCAAGAGAGTTGCATTAAACCCTAAAATCCTTTCTAATTGAGACAATCTGTGGTTTCAAGTACATGTTTAGATTGTCCACAGTGTTCTGCCTATGGCGTATTTTCAGTGACAACCATTTATTCATTAATTAGTTCTAAGAATTGCTTATTTTAAGAACTTTATTTCCTAGATAAGGCGGTTCAGTCATTTGGCTCTTTGAGCTTTGTTGACGGCTACCTTTGGGGAAAGGAGCTAAGAGGGGAGGTTGAATTTTTTCACTGACCTGCTTCTCTTGCCTTTTTTAGTAATTTGCGGTAATAACAATCTAGAGCAGCCTTCTGTGGCACCTTGCTGCTGAGCAGTTAGGGAAAAACCTTTGAGTGTCTTCTCCTTATGTAGTTGGGCCGTTTGTGTCGCCATGAAAGAGACATTGGTGGCTGGACTCAGATGGCGCTGCCTACACAGCAGCGTGTCACAGTTGCACAGACACACAGGCCTCCAGAGTTCTCTGCCCCACTCTAAAGCAGTCTCTTCTCCTTATTGTTTTAGTCTGTGTTTCTGGTTATTATTTTGCAAATGACCACTTATCTCTTTTTCTATGATCACTTTCTTCAAAATTAAAAATAATTTATAGGGCATGATAGTACTTTTGTTTCCTTTTTGTATTTTGAAATCATTATTGTGTTCTGCTTTACCACTCATTCAGCAAATTTTTAATTAGTGCCTACAATGTTCTGGATGTTGTTCTTCAATAAAGGAGTGTGAAGAAGAAGAAAATGAACAGATGGGTGGAGAAAGCAAGAGAGCAGGTGAGGAAAAGCGAAGGCACAACAGAGAAGCTATAAAAGAGGGAAATTTCACAAAAGGGGTGAAGAACAGTATAGACTCCACCCGGGCCAGAAAGCAGGGGAAATGAAAAGAAAGGAATCAAAGATTTAGGGAGTCAAAACCCTAGTATGTGCCAATTCGTCTTCTAAAGAAGATTCTCTAAAGCCATAGGAGCCCTGGCTCTAACACTTGAATACTGTGTCATTATTTATAAGCCAGACACTGTTCTCAGCAGATTACTTATAGTAACGCATATTTATCCTTACAACATCCCTTTGGAGTCAGTATTTAAGATGAAAAAAACAAACCAAAGAAATCATGAGGCCCAGAGAGGTGTAGTGGCTTTCTGAAGCTTGAACAGCTAGTGGTGGAGGAGCCAGGATTTGGACTATGCAGTTGAATTCCAGAGAGTACATGGAACACTGCACGCTGCTGAATGTAGCCCAGGAAGTCTGGTCCCCTTCACATGCTGTCAGGAGTGCAGTGGGGATTAACGCACACCAGCTTCCATGTGTCCTGATGCTTGCTTCCCTTCCCCATCAATTCTTGCTGCTCTGAAGTTCAAGCCTCATGCTCAATGTTTGCCAAATGTGTCCAGCATTTTTTGCTTTAGCCTCAGGCATTGAATGTAGTCATCGCTGGTCGGTCTGTGTGGTTCTATTCTGGGCCAAGGCAGTTAGGAGAACAAGCCTGAAAAAAGACGTGGCATTTGGCCCGCAGGTTTGCTGGAACATGGAAAGAGATAGGAGAATTATGCGGCTTTTGAATACCTTGGATAGCTCATGCCTGATGATTTCTCTTGTTTGAATGGTGACTCTCTCAAAATGATGTGCAGCCAACGCCTCACACATTTCTACCCTCTCCAGATTTCTCGGAAGTGCAGTCCAACTAAACAAGCAAAACAACCAGCTCAACTTAGAGAGTTCCTAATTTCTTTCTTTCACTCAGAGGGAAGAGGCTGTGGCAGTCTGACATTTTCAATTCCATTTCCTTAGTGGAAACGTTGTTTCTTCTTGGTCCTACTCTCTGATGGTCCAGAGCCTCTGTTTCCCTTGTTTGAAGCCCTTCAGGGAAGTAGCCAGAACTTGGGCAGCATGTCATCCTCAACTCGAGAGCTGTTCTTAAGCCTCAGACTGGGCTTTGCAGAACGAGGCAAATCCAGCTTCACTTCATCATAGTTGCCATCGTAATGGGTGGACAGGGATGCCAGGACCTCAGTTATCTGGACAGGACCAGCCCAGAAGAGCCCAGCACACCAGCAGGATGGCCAGAATTGGACTGCAGAGCTGTTAGCAGTTTCAGCTACAGAAGAGAACAGACTCAGCACTTGTTGTATACGGGAGCTCAGCGAAAACAAAAATAAACTGTCAGAAACAGAACCAGTTGACTCATTGGCAGCAACCAGTTTGGGGGAGCCAGTGCTAAGAACACCCTGTGCATTTTCTCATTGGCATTACTCTGCAAGGCTATTATCAAAAGTTAAAGCAGAGACCATCAGATATAAAGCATCAGCAACAGATTTCTTAAAAGATAGGCTTCATGTCAAGATTCTCACTTTGGTCTTTCGTATACAAACAAGCAAATGGGATTAGTTAACCAAGGCCGAGGTCTTTCATTCTTCAGTTTCCTACTTCTCAACGTTCACACATTTCAAATATTTTCCCACAGCTTCTTTGCAAAGAAACCAGGGAAGCTTTTCTTTCCCTTGCCACCCCCTCCTTCTTTCTATCCAGCCCTGCAGTGAGCTTCTCATTACATCTCTTATCATGATCATTCCAGAAATAGGATCTACCTTTTCTATCACGCCTTTTATCTGAGGATTTCCATTGAGCCACTAGCAGTGGGAGCTTTTTTAGTGACTCCACCTGTAGAGCAGCATTCCTCTGATTTTGGGTCCCAGAGGGAACGTACTAGAAGCACAGGTACAGCCTTTTTGTTCTTTGAGAGTCAGGAGAGAGTGCAGGAAGGAGGTAGCAGAGTTGTGCACCCCTTTTTTTGGGTGATTTTTGACAAAACCAGATATTTAGTCCTGTGTCTGGCTTAACAAATAGAAAGTCTAGTGTGAAGGAATCATAGACCTATGCTGCAGAAAAAGGGAAAGCTGGAAAATTAATGTGACCAATTAGTGGTTACAGACAAAACTTGCCTACTATAAGTGGATGGAGACATACTTATTTGAAACAGTAGAATATTATTCAGCCTTAAAAAAGAAGGAAATCCTTGAGGCTGGCCCTGTGGCCAAGGTGTTAAGTTCACATGCTCCACTTCAGTGGCCCAAGGTTTCACCAGTTTGGAGCCTAGGTGTGGACATGGCACTGCTTGTCAGACGATGCTAAGGTGGTGTCCCGCATAACACAACCAGAAGGACCTGCAACTAGAACATGCAACTATGTAGGGAGGGGCTTTGAGGAGAAGAAGAACAAAAAAAGAAGCAGAAGAAAAAGACTGGCAACAGCTGTTAGCTTAGGTGCCAATCTTTAAAAAACAAATTAAAAAACATTTTAAAAAAGGAAATTCTGCAATATTCAACAAGATGGATGAATCATGAGGACAATTGCTAAGTTAAATAAGGCAGTCACAGAAGGACAAACATTGCATGACTCCACCTATATAAGATATCTAAAACAGTCAAATTCATAGACTCAAAGAGTGGGATGGTGGTTTCCAGGGCCTGGGGAATAGGGGGAAATGAGGAGTTGCTAATCAGTGGGCATAAAGTTTTTCTTACGCAGGAGGAAGAAGCTCTAGAGATCTGCTACACAACATGGTACCTACAGTCAACAGTACTGCATTGTGCACTTATAAATGTGTTAAAGGAGTAGATGTCTTGTTAAGTATTCTTATCACAATAAAATAAAATTTAAAAACTTTTTAAATTAAAATTAAAAATATTTTAAGAGAGAAACTAATTTCCAATGATTAATATAAAGTCACAGTGTTACTTGAGTTCCTGCTGTATATACTGGAGAACAGAATGGAAATTGTCTATTGAGTTAACACTGTACTATGTTCTTCCATTATCATTACCCTTCCTAATGCCACTTGTGACTCCCTAGCACTCAATCCGATAAATCGACTTATTACTTTTCTGACCTCTCTTTGGTAGTTGACACTGGTGAGCGTTCTTTCCTTCTTACAACTTCGATTCTGTTTTGTTTGTCTCTCCTTCCTTTGCTGGCTTACTTTTCATCCTTACGCTCATTCTGTCTGCCCTTATTTACTGGTGTGCTCCAGGGTTCCATTCCTGATCCTTTCATCTTCTCACAGACCTATCTAGATAGACTTTATGGACAACTCATGCCCAAAATGATGACTTCAAATCTGTATGCCAGGTTTTTCTACTGAGCCCTGGATGTATATGCCCAACTACCTTTGTAAAATCTTTGCTTTTATGTCTCATAGAGACCCCAAATCCACCAAACTCAAAACTAATCTCCCCATCTTTTCCTATCCCATTCCAATGTGTTTCTCTTCTGTTACTAATTTTGGAACCACCATTTACTCAGTGATCTAAAGTAGAAACCTGGGAGTCATTCTAGGTGATTCCTCTTTCTCATCTATCTGTCTCTTTTATCTACCTGCTTCTCTTTATTTCTTCTCCTATTGCCTTTGTCATTTATTGTGTGAGTTACTGCAATTGCCTCCTTTCCCTGACTCTGATCTAGCCCTATTCTAATCTATCCTTCACACACTGTCACAGGGATCTTCCTAGAACATAAAATTGTTCCCCTAACTAAAACTCTGCAAAAGCTCTCCATTGACATCAAGATAAAAACTCAAAAGCCATGCCAAAGAAGTTTGATTTTCATTTTCTGGCTCCATTTCCTGCCTGTCTCTTCATCCTCGTTTTCTATCATTCCTCAACTTATTCCCTAAGTTCTATCTTTTTTTTTTAAGGAAGATTAACCCTGAGCTAACATCCACTGGCAATCCTCCTCTTTTTGCTGAGGAAGAGTGGCCCTGAGCTAACATCTGTGCTCGTCTTCCTCTGTATTTTTCATATGTAAGACGCCCACCACAGCATGTCTTGATAAGTGGTACTAGGTCCATACCCGGGATGTGAACTGGCAAACCCCAGGCCACCAAAGTGGAGTGTGCAAACTTAACCGCTACAACATCAGGCCGGGCCCCCAAAGTTTTATCCTTAAGCAATGATTATGGTTCTCTGAATCTACCATACTCTCACCTTCCTGCACGTGCTTCCTACATGTGCTTTTCCCTCTGTCTAGAAGGGTCAACCTTTTCTCTACCCACCTCAGACCTTTTCCATTTGGCTAACTTTTAATGACTCTTCAAGGCTCAGTTCAGAAGTCTCCTTTGGCAAGTTTTTCTTGACCTCCCTGCAGGCTCCATTCAAAACTGAAAATGTGTGTTCTCTAAGTAACTGACACGTACCTTCATCCAAACACTTATCGCGCTGTATTGTCCTTGCTCATTTTTACACGTCTCTTTTCTCCAGATTGTAAGTTCTGAAGAGCAGGAACTGAGTCTTTAATCTCTTTATCCTTAGTGTATAATGCAGCTCAGAACATAGTAAATGCTCAATGAATGTTAAATGAACAAATAAATGAACTCTTAAATTATTTCATTTAAGCCTCACAACTTCTTACAGGGTAAATATTACCCTAGTTTTATAGATGAGGAGGCTGAGATCTGCAGAGGTTAAATAACTTGTTCAGGATCACACACATATCAAGTCATGGAGCAACATGGGTCTGTCCAAACCTCGTGGAGATTTTGCATGAGCCAGTGAACTAATTTCTATCTACTGGCACTCTAAAACAACTTCTGGTGTAGAATGTTTTCCAGCTTGGTTAGGAGAGAGGGAGCGAAGAGTTCATATCAAGGAGCTTAGGGTCAAAGTTAGGCTGAATGAGGAAATCAGCCATAGATCCTAAGCCCAATGAAACAGATGAACTTTATGCTGGCCTCTATATAGTAGCAGAATTTCTATTAACGCCTGTAAAATCAACACCAGCCAACCAATCAGCTAGCATTCATTAAGCCACCATTATATTCTTGGCTCCTGAGAGAATATAAACTAGTATTGCCATTTCTTGATGAAGTTCATACTGTAATATCTTTCTTCCTCCTCTCCTCTCATTTCTGTTTCTCCCCCATAAGAAAGTAAACTTTTTCCTAGGTACCTCTCCCTACTGAGTTGGGAGAACTATGTTGGAGGCCCACTTGTCCACACATGTTTGATGACCAATTTTATTGATCACATGCCTTGCTTTAATGAAAGACAGAGTCACTGTCAAAGACATGTGCTTCTGCCTGAATACTGTGTGGTTCCTTTTGCACATTTCTGGGTTCACATTGCCCTTTCTCCTTGCATAAAGAAATCAGGTCTTGTCATCGTTCTTCTTTTCTACCACATGCTAGTCTGGCCTGAGGGACTGTCCCTACCTTGAGTTAGGAAGTCTAGGCCAGCTTAGGTCTAAGTTTTTGAGACAAATAGTATGTTCTTGCTTTCTTTCTCATTCCTTTTCTTCTGGCAATAGTGGATATGCTTCAAATGGGACTTTCCTCCTACTTAGTAGAAAGATTTGGGAGATAAAAGAGCAGAGAAGAAGAGGCCATATTAAGCCTTTTAAGTTAAGTGGCATTCCCTGTATTCATTTATTCACTCAAAAAATATTTATTGAACACCTTCTATGCACCAGGCACTTATCTGGTCCTCTAGCACTAACATCCAGTAACAAACGAAAAAGACAAAAATCTCTGCTCTCAGAGAGTATCCATTCTAGTTAGGAAGACAGAAAATGTTGGGACTAAGTAAATTATACAGTATGTTAGACAGAGGTAAATACTAAAGATAGAAAATAAAGCAAGATAGGAAGTGTGAAATATTGCAGGGAAGGTGTTGAAATTTTAAGTGAGTAGCCAAGAAAGACCTCTGAGAGATTGAGGAATTAAGAGGGTGGATTAGAAGTTACTGAACTGAGTGAAGTGGAACTTTTCCCCCATTGTTTATGGGATACACATCCTCGTTCAGGACTCCAGAAAAGGAAGGGGTAGCTGGTAGACTTGAATCTGTAACCCTTGAGATTTCATCAGAAAGATAAATCAACATACATGTAAAGGGAATTTTCTATCATCTCAGTGAGAGTGCATACATTAAGATCTGTTGAATTTTCAGTGAGGGACCATTTCTCAGTCCTTCCTATGGGATCAGGGAGGACTTTTTTTTATTCACTGCTGTCCTGAAGAAAGAATGAAATTTATGTTCACAGAGGAGGAGGAAAGGGATTGCAGGCAAGATGATGCTGTGAAAGAAGGAGAAAAGCATATGGTTGGGGCATAGTGAGAGGAAAAGAAGACTAATTTAATAGGAGGAGAGCTTCCAATGGAGAAGTAGAAGAGGTGAGATCCCAAAGTTGGCATAGGGTTACTGAGAGATGAAGCATATAAAGTGGCTAACTCTAGAGGGTTTTGACTGCCAGGCTTAAGTGACTTCTTTCCATTTCTACTTTGTTCACAAGGAAAGTCCTTGCATTAACAATCAATTGAAAGAACCCGAAGAGTGTAGGGCATCTATCACAGAGCACGGCACGTGGTGTGTGTCAGTGAGCACCATGAAAGGCTTCATTGAAGTAAATTGCTGGTTATCTAAGAAGAGATGTAGTAACATGTATAACTGTTGAATCCTTAATCATGTAGTTCATGTCTGCATGGAAATGTTAAACTGTTAGAGCTAGAAGGGTACTTCGAATATGTGTCTCCAACCCCTTATTTTACAAATGAGAAAACAGAGGGCCAGAAGTTTGAATGATTAGTGCAGCTTAGTTGATGGAGAAGATGGAGTTCTTCCAGATTGTTTTCCCAAAAGCTTCTTCTGAGGACTTTTTCCCCCAAACAGACAGTTCTGTCTCTCTCTCATACAGACAGTATGCTATCTTGGTGTAAATCAGTATTCTTCAAATGGATGTTCCATGGAACCCTAGCCTCATGTGATCCACTATGAAAAACTGGTTCCTATTAACTTGGGAGAGGCTATCCACTATATCATCATCTTGAAGAGTTTAAAATGCACATTAGAGAAATATAGACTCTAAAATTCCTATAGTAAAGGAAATTATTTAATTTTGCTGTAACGTTTCTCCAAATATATTTCACCATGATTTTTTTTTCACTAAGCACCTATAATCCTGTGGAGTTGTCCTAGGAACCATAAGCAATCAGTCCTCAGCTCCAGTTGGCCTGTTATTAAAAGAGCCTATATGGCGAAAGAGGAAGGTGGATAAATCAGACAAGTTTCAGAGGAAAGTCTAAAATAATCAGGAAAATAAGATGGTCAAGGAGGAGCCGGCCTGGTAGCACAGCGTTTAAGTTTGCAAGTTCCACTTCAGTGGCTCGGGGTTCGCCAGTTCAGATCCCGGGTATGAACCTATGCACTGCTTGTCAAGCTATCCTGTGGCAGGTGTCCCACATATAAAATAGAGGAACATGGGCACGGATGTTAGCTCAGGGCTAATATTCCTCAGCAAAAAGAGGAGGATTGGCAGCAGATGTTAGCTCAGGTCTAATCTTCCTCAAAAAAAGAAAAAAAGTCAGGGAAAAGCCAGTGCTCCTCCTTCTGTCTTCTCTGCCTGCCTTCCTGTCTTCATTCCTTCCTTCAAAAAATAACTTTTGAGTGTCCACTGTATGCAAACCATTGTACTACAGGCTTTGCATATATTATCTTGCTTGTTCCTAACAACCCCCTGGCTAGGTCAGTAATAGCCCTTCCAAATGAGGAAACTGGGAAGCTGAGTTCAGAGACAGTAGGTAACTTGCCCAAGATCACACAATTAAATTAAGTTAGTGGCAGAGCCCAAATTCAAACCACTGTTTAACTAAAGTAGTATTTTTGTCTGTTGTGTTATTCTTCTCTCTTTTTCTTCTCTCCCTTGTGATATCAACAACACAAGGCATAAATGTTAAAACCAATATCCTAAGAAGTTAAGAGAGATACTGGACTCGCAAGGAAATTCAACAGTAAGGCTTCTACACCTCCTATGCCTCTTAGATATTTAATTTAGCATGCAGTTTAGTATTCCTTAACTAGCCACAAGATCCTCCAGGGCAGGGATTTGCTGTCTGCATTGTGAAGTCCTCATTCCACACTGCCTAGGCATGCCTTTTACTTGGGAGGTGCAGATGATAAAGTCCACAAGTTTCATTGATCTCATAGCCCTTTGCAACTGGACCCTGCCTGTTGTCATAGGAGGTAACTGCAATAAGGTCTTCCATCAAAGGAGAAGCTGTTTTCTTTGTGGCAGTGAGAAGGAATTTGAAATTCTGGGAATCCTTATAGGAAATGACAGTCTTTTCCGTAAGCCTTTGACACCTGCAACCTGGTCTTCCAAGTACCTTAGTGTCATCTAATTGACTGCATTAAAGCTGGAGCTGGCTGTGCTGATCCAAAGATGGCAAATTCCACAGGCCTGGAAGGTTGTTTAGTTATTGATGTACATGCTTCTGTGTCTTACTGGATTATAGACTCTGGGAGGGTGAGGGCTACGTCTCACTCATCCCTGTCTTCCTCACAGCACTCAGCCGTGGTCCCGGCAAGGAATAGGTTCTCAACTGTTTGTTGAGCTCTCTGAAGCCCTTGCTTTAGAAATTGAGTGTTGTGATGGACTAGGTAGAGCTAAAGTTTATACTACTCTGTATATGCTCCCATGTAATTTGGCATGTCAAAATTTTGATACAGCCAATTTATTACTGTTCCAGTAATTTAACCAAGGCACGTGTAAAGTACAGTCCAACTCTGCCCAACAGCAGACAGGCCCAGCCAAGCCTAACCAATGAAATTGCAGCCTTTATAGTCCACATCAAACAAACAAGCCCCTAAGATATCTGAACCAATGCTCCTTGACTTGTCAAGCTCAAAGTCAGCCAGCTTCCAGCATTCTTTCATCCAACCCAAATCAACTGTATTGAAACAAAGCTGCAGGATTGTTACCCAGCAATAACCCCAATTGTGGAACCTTGTTTGTCAGCTCCAGCCTCCTGCTCTGGGGGACTCCTGGTGGGAGGCTTATTATTGTGATCCTCAGAGCTTTTCCCTCAGTGGGGCAGTTCTTTTCTGGGGGACATTCGTTTCATTCCCCTTTTGAGTGTGTGAGAACCTCTCTCCAATGCTAGTCAGGCAGCCGCCTTCATTCTACTCTTTCCCTTTCTTTCCTCCTCTCTTCTCTTTCAGGGGTGAGGAGTAGGAGCATTCTTCAACATGATGGCCAGGGATGGGGGCATGGAGCAAGGAACAAGCTACTTCAGTTCTTTAATTTTTACCTTCAAGACGATATTCCTTATAGTTTCATAACTGCCAGAAGTCATATTGCAACCCATATGTGGTAATAGCCCATCAATAATGCCAGTTAATGAGAAGGGAAGTGTGGAAAGGCAACATGGTATATTGGAGAACAGTTGACCTTTGAGCTTTAGGGAGACCTAAGTTTAAATATGAGTTCTTTTGCTTACTGTTTGTGTGACCTTGGACAAAGTTACTTCAAAGTTCTCAAAAGCTCACACACTTAACTTTCTCCAAAGCTTGCTTTCCTCTTCCATGAAATAATGATAACAATTTTATTAATTTTTTATTGCTGCATAACAACTGACAAACTGGTGGCTTTAACAGCACATATTTATTGTCTCCCAGTTTCTGAGGGTGAGTCTAGGCACATCTTTAGCTAAGTCTTCCACTTAGAGTCTTACGAGGTTGCACTCAAAGGGTTGGCCATGCTGTGTTTTCATTGGAGGCTTGAGTGAGGAAGACTCCACTTCCAAGCTTATAATTCTTTGTTGGCAGAATTCATTTGCTTGTGGCTATTTGACTGAGGTTCTTACTGGATGTTGGCTAGAGGCTACCATAAGGTTTTAGAGGCCACACAGACCTTTCAGCCATGTGGTCCTCTCCATAGGCAGTTGACAACACTGCTCTTTGCTTTTTCAAGGCCAATAGGAGAGTCTCTTCCTCCAGTTTATTAAGAAGAAATCTTACACGTAACATAACCATGGGAGTGACAATCACATCACTTTTGCCATTAATATAACCTAATCAAAGGAGTGGCATCCTGTCACCTTTGCCATATTCTGTTGGTTAAAAATAAGTCACAGGGGAGAATACACAAGGTAGTAACTCAGTGGAGGTCACCTTAGGGCATATTTGCCACAATAATACCTACTAAATCCAGTTATAGTGAGGTTTCCATGAGATAATCTACGTAAAACATATGAAAGAGATGTCAGTTCTTTTCTTCCTGTTTAGGAGACACACTGAGGCAGATGTTCTGAGACTCTTAAGGAAGAGGAGGCAAAGACAGTGGACAGAGTCGGAGGAGGAGAAGCAGGTAATAAAGGAAGAACTCAGCAAAGTGAGGGCAGATGCTTCTGTTCATAAGCTGTCATTAGAAGCATTCCATAGATCTCTTGGGATCTTTTTTTATAATTTCAGGGAGAGGAACTTCTGGTCATTAACCTCATGATGGGCTGCTGTATCGGTTCTTGTTTTTGGTTCCTTGTAGCAGCTATCACAGTCTACTCTCTAGTTTGTTAGTGAGCAGTGTTTGACGGGTTAAAAAAAACCTTTCAGTGTGTTAAGGTGACTGACTAGAAGAATATAAATTTCTAAGGTGAAGTGATGCTTTCGAGTTTCTTCTAATCATTCCTTTCATATATGTCTTTCTCTGTACCCTTCCCCAGATTCCACAACTAGGTCTTTAGATTCTCCCCCTCTTTTTTGCCTGCTATTTAAACATTTATTTGTATAGAACTTGCTTTGCAGGAAAATTTAAAGGAATCAGAGAAATCATTAAATTGGAGGGTAGAAATGTGAAGGAAGGTCAGAGAAGGGGGCTGTTGACATCATTCCACCTACCTGGAGGCTTAATCCAGTCTCAAGGGGGAAGAAAATGAAAAATTCGGGGCTGGGCAAAAAAAGAAGGAGGAGGAGGAGGAAGAGGAGGAAATTGTTTATTTCTGTGAAGATATTAGTACCAAGAATTTGACTTTTTAAAAATGATGATTGTTTTCCAGGCTTAGAGCCAAGTGTCTTTAGAAAACAGCGTTTATGTATTTCTTAAAGAAAATTATTTGCATATCCCCAGTGTAAGAAAGTTTATCATTACCTCTGTCTCTAGGGGCTGAGTTCATGGTCATTCATCATTCAAAAAGAGATGCTCCTCCATTGTGTGGTGAGGCATTTTAGTTGATTGCTGTTATAATTGATAGTATTTTCTTTTATAGCATATACCATACTGAATTTGAACAGTAAGTTAGGTGGCCAGGGGAGCATGCCAAATGGAGAGAATACAGAACTCTGTGGCCAGAAACACAAGTTCAAACCCCAACTCTGCCACAAGCAAGCTCCATGACCCTGGGCAGTCACTAAACCACTCTGGGCCTCAGTTTCCTCATTTTTCAAGTGAAAATTCTGAAATGGAATATTGGTTGCTGGTGATATCACAAGGAAATGACAAATGTCAGAGCACTTCACGTATAGCTAGCATTCAGATATTTGAGAATGCATGGAGAAGGAATACATAAGCAAATAAACATGCATTTTTGGGGAATAAATTCTAAACAATGTGCAGAACTACTCTAACCCTTCTGAAATGTGTTCCAAGTTATAATATTGTATATAAGTGTCATGGGAAAAGTTTAAAATCGGAGAATGCATGTAGTAATTTGCCACTGAGAATAATTAGGCCTTTAATCCAGAGAGAATCACAACCTCTCAGATCTGGAAGGCACATTTGCGGTCATCTGATCAGAGCCCTTCATTTACTGACAAGGATAAGGTCTCGGCTGACAGAGGTTAGGTGACTCACCCAAGGTCATATGCTAAATGGCAGAGATGGAGCTAAAAGCCAGGACCTTGCCCTCCCCCCCACCCCCCAGCGCCCCCTCAGCAGAGCAGAGTGTACGTACGAGTGATTCCCAGGGAGGAATGGTGAAAATAGGTACTGACTTTTATATTCAAAATAATGAGTTTTTTTAAAAGAAAGAAAGCTACATTTTGAGGAATGATTTTGATTATTTAATTTCACTTGTTTGGAACAACAGACTTGAAATGACAAAAACATCACAAATTTTATCTGAATGATCCCAGATTCTGAAGAGAAAGGCTTATATTTTCTAAACAGAGCTTCAATAAAGCAGCTGCACATGCATTACTTTTGACAAGTAAACACGTAAAAGTGGTGTTGCACAGGGCTCAGTCCTGGATCCACTTCGAGTTAAGACTGTCATCAATGACTTGGATGGCGGAACAGCATACTCATTAAGTTCATAGATGAGACTGAATTTAAAGTGGAGGCTAAAGCCTTGGGGGATGCAATTAGAATTGGAAATGACCTCAACAAATTGGACAAGTAATCACAAACTAACAGGATGAAGTTCAGTAAAGACAAGGGCAAAAGGAAGACGAGAACTCAGAGAAAATAAAGACAAGAAAAGTCTGAGACATGGAAATGGCAGGCCAGCATGAGGACTAACAAAAGATATGTGGGTTACAGTGGACCTTAAAGTAAACATGATGCACTTATGTAGCAGGATCACCATTTACCACAATGCAAGTCAATGTATACATTTGGGGTCCTACATTATATGGAAAGGAGAACGATGATTCTGAAGTTTTACCTCCTACGTGGTTCTCCTTATAGTAGGATTATGTCTACCAAAAGGTAACCTGGTGTAAGAGCTAGTGGTTAATATTGCTCAAAATTTTAAAAACTGCCAATTAAAGAAAAACTTCACTATCTTCTGGCTATCTGAGTAGGTAATGAGTGTGGTCCTTACGTGCTCATCCTACCAACTAGATAGGTTCCTTCTCAGTCACACATTTGATTCCTGGAGGTACATGGCAACCTG
Source organism: Equus przewalskii (assembly GCF_037783145.1). Lineage (NCBI taxonomy): Eukaryota > Metazoa > Chordata > Mammalia > Perissodactyla > Equidae > Equus > Equus przewalskii. The sequence continues at coordinate 42,417,267 of NC_091835.1, read as the reverse complement.
GCCATTCCTTGGCCCTAAGCTGTTCATTCTTGTAGATAGCTCAGAATGGTCCAGAAGTATTTAATATTGTCCTTATTACCATTCTTTAAAATCAGCATGTCACTGAGATGCTTGAGTGTTTTGTCTACATGCAACACTCTGTAATGTCTAATTATTTCCATGTAAAAGTGACTCACAGTAGAGGAGCATGGACCATGAGGAGAATTCAGCCAAAGAGAAACCATGACATAGTGAGGGGGAATGAGCTGGATGCTGAGCCAGGACCAGAGACGACAGCCATGGGAGTAATAGAGAGAAGGTAGGATTAACAACAGCAGGACAAGAGACAAGACAGGAGTAAGTGTTTTGCCTATGATTTTTTAATGTCCTACTTCCCTGAAAAGGCCTGAACTGAATTTACACGGGTTATCTCATTGAATATTCAGACCTACACATAAGTATAGTTGATATCTACATTTTACAGATGGGAAGACTGAGGGAAGAGGCAGGATAGTTACTCATCAAAGGGCACACTAGGTGGAAGAATTAACATCAGAACCAGGTTCGTGTGACTTCAACACCTGTTTTTCAACTCAACTACTTTGCTTCTAAAAATATAAAAGAGGAAGAGAAGGTGAAGAATAAGAGGTGGAGAATGTGGGAAAAAAGAATATGGGAAATTTAAGAAGTAAAAGGGACGGAGAAAGATGAAAAGAGAAAAGGAGTAGAGGAAGGAGAAAAGGAAAGAGAAGGAGGAGCAAAGACAGGGAGAAATATATAAGAAACAGAGGGCGAAGAGGCTGCCGTACAATGAAGGAAGGGAAGTGTCAAGCACCTGCAGAGTTCTGAGTATTGACTGAGATATCTTTTTTCCAAGACATATTGTACTTTTCCAGTCTTCTTGGAGTACTGGGTCCTGTTGAGGACTTTAGAATTCATGAGTGTTAAAGAGAACCTGGTGAGTGTCTATTGGAAAACCAGAGAATGATTAAAAGGGCAGTAAATGGAACGCGTGTGGGAAATGGGACATTGAACATTGAGAAGTGACCCATTGGTGGTCGTCAGGTATGAAAAAGTTACTAACATTGTGACTACTGAAAACGGCAGAATTTATCTGGAATAAGAGCAGACCTTCTCAATGTCTAGAACACTGACAGCTTTTACTGCCTCTCCCACTGCAGAATATTTTTGATTTTTATGATTTGTCCAAAGGCACTATCTGGCGCTAGGGTCTGCTGCTGACTGTTTGCCACAGTCTGTGCATCAAGAAGCATTGCTCCTGAAATTTTGCTGGGACCTTTAGTAGAATAGGCATGATGAGAAACAGACCTCCTTCTCTGGAAAGAATATGGCTTTCGGGGAGACCACTGGGTTTGAATATTGACACTGCAACTTATTAGCTGAGTAGCCTTGGGCAAGTTCCTCAACTTTTCTGAACAACCGTTCTCTCCTCAGTAAAATGGAGAAAATATCATTTATGTCACTGGGTATATAGACCTTCCTCAGGAATTGGGATGTGGAAGGTATTCCATAAATCTTATCTTTTTTTCCTTTTTCCTTCCCATGGGGTACAACAAAGGTGAAGAGAAGGCCTCATCTACACTATGGACTGTCTTTATAGGGATGCCAAGAGTAGGGTAATGTCCTGTGTCCAGAAAATGCAGACCCATCCCCTGTCCACAGATAGGGGTAGGACGTGGCTTGCTGAGGTGACCATTTCTCTGGGTGATATGACTTACTAGAAGCTCCCTCCACCTCCATTTGCTAAGTGATTCTTCAGTGTTAAAGACTGACATCTGTGTTCTTACACTTGCCTTTTTAAGACAGAACCATTTTGAAATGAGAGTTCAAGTGCCCTTCTCTAGACAGAGGTGGACTCCTACACCTCTGGAGAGGTGTTTAATTGCAAGTTGAAAAGGCCTTCTTGTATTTTTGACAGAGGGCCAGATTGAAAACTACAAACCCCAGCTCTGACTCTCTTTGGAAGGCTTGGCTTTTCCCAAGCTATAACTTTCTGTGATCAGTGGTCAGTGCCCAGTGATTGCCTCTGCCAATAGCCTCCTTCTGCCTGCTGTGCACGTCCATCCTTGTTCATTCAGCATGCACTTATGTATGCGTATGGATGTAGCTTGGCCTTGGTTTACTTCTTGCAGAAAAAAGTCACCAAGTTCAAAGTGCTTTAAATCTGTTATTATCATTTCCAGGTATCGTGGGATACCTTGGTCCAGTTTCTATATGAGAGTTTTTTTAGTTACCTTGTAAACCGTAGTGTAGAAAACAGTGTCAGGGGAGGTGTCCTTGTCTGAGAAGTTGTATCTTTTGTACTTAAAGCCATTGGAGATGGACATTTGCTTAGTTCTTCAAGCAGAGATTGTTTGTCTCTTTGTTTTCTCTTACACTGTCTTTGGCTCAGGTCAAGGAATGTGTAACTTTCACAATCTGGGACAGTGAAAAGATGACAGCAGGTCTTTCTAAGAGTAGAAACCTTCTTTCCACTTCAGTGGGAAACCTAATCTTGTGTCTTTTAAATCCCCTTTGCCAGTCAGACCTGCATGCTTATTTACAAGTCAGTGACATCATTTTGGTCTAGACTCTTAACCAAGCTCTGTTTGAGTTAGTGAAACAATTTACTAATGCAGCATACACTTTATTTATTTGGTGCACAAAGCAGAAAGTATAGGGGAAAGAGTGGTGATGTATTTTGTGGACTATCTGAATAAGCTTCTTAGTATATACAGCTTCTATATATATATTAAGGATCTAATGTCCTGAGCAGGGAAGAAAACTAGTAAACCTTTTCATTACGGTCCTGTTTACACTTAGGTTATGAAGGATGATGATTTGTTAGCTTAGGTGAGGCCCTGTGTCGTGAACATCGTTATCATTTTGAGAAAATGCTGACTAAGCTGTGAACTATTTCTTACTGCAAATGCAAAATGTATGGAAATTCTGACATTTCCATTCACTGCTACATGCCAAAACTTTCCTGAAGACAGAGCATCTCATTTAGAAGACCTACTGATGTTTTTCTTAAGGAAATGTACACAGTTGCACAATTAATTTTCTCATTGTCCGTTTCTATACTCATATTTTTTAACCTGCTCAATATGGGCTATGAGTGTTATGACTAAAAATATACAAAGAGGACCAGTGAGCATAGTTATGAATGAAAGTTCTTCCTCCAGGTCTCAACTCAGACATCAGTTGTTCAGGGAAACTTTCCCCATCCCTCAAGTCTAAGTTAGCTCCTCTTCTCATATGTTACTCTGCCACCTCGCCTTTTTCTTGTTAGCTTTCAAAACACACTAATTTCTTGTCCATTGCCTGTATTTGCTTGATAAGGGCAAGATTATACTATCTAATCCCTTGACTTACAAAATCTTCTTCATGTGGATATCTCCCAAATTCATATCTCCAGGCTGGAACTCTCATCTGAACTCAGGCTCTTATGCCTACCTGCTTATTGACATTTCTCCTGGGATGTCTGATAGGCAACTCAAACTTAGCCTGTCCTAAATTAAACTCGATTTTCTCGGCAGGTCTGCTTCCCACCCTCCATGTTCTCCAGTGTAGCTCATATTTACTGAGAGCTTCCTGTATTCCAGACCCTGTTCCAAGTGCTTTACAGGCCTTAACTTATTTCATCTTCATAACAACCCTATGAGGCAGATATTATTAATAGTTTCATTTCACAGAGGATAAAACTGAGATATAGAAAGAAATACAGAGACAACTTGCCTGAAGTCACAGTGCTCATAAGGAGCAGATCTGGGCATCAATCTATGCTCCCTGGCATCCACGCCTGCATTGGCCTCAGCCTAATCACTGTTCTGGACAGGGTCTCAGTAAATGGCACCATCATTCACCCAACTGCTCAGGCCCAAAACCTCAGAGTCATCTGTGATTCCTTTCTTTCTCTCCACCCAATATCAAATTCATCAGCAAATCATGTCATCTCTGCCTTCCAAACATATCCTGAAATTAACCAACCCACACTCCCTCTGTTGCCACCATCACGGTCAAAGTCACCATTGTCTCCTCACTCACCTTCTGCATCTACTCTTGCTCCTCATAGTCAGTTCTCTACATAGCAGCCCAAGTGGTCCTTTCAAAACATAACAGTACGTGTCAGTTTTTTGCTCAACACCCTGAAACAGCTTTCTCTCAAACACAGGTGATCCAGTGCCTCACTGTGTAGCATCTCTTCCCGACCCTGCCAGACTCATTTCCTGCCACTCTTCCCTTGGATTTCCCAGCTCCCACCATTCTAGCTGGCTTGCTATTCCTTAAACACTCCAAGGGAGGTCCCGTTGCAAGATCTTTGCCCTTGCAGAGTCTTCTGCCTGAAGTCCTCCTCCTTCAAATATTCATGTGATTCTCACTACATTCAAGTCTCTGCTCTTTAGAGACAACTTCCGTGACCACCCTGTCTAAATTCCATCCCACACCATCCTCTTCCCCACATTTAATTTTCTTAATACCAGTTCTCTCTAACTGACATTGTGTTATATGTCTGCTTATTGTCTTATCCCTCACTAGGATGTAAACTTCTGGAAGGCGGGAACTAGTTTGTTTACCTCTAACCCCAGCACCTAGAAAAGTGCCTGTCTCCTGATAGGTGTATGATGATATTTACTGAATGAGTGAATGAATGAGTGGTTGGACTCAAGAGCAAAAACTTGTATCCTAATTACAGATATCAGTGCATGAAAGCTCTTCCTGAGCTTATGTTTCTACTCTAAAATGCCAGAGGTATAAAATACTTTTCCCAGCATAATTCATGGGAACTCAAACATATATTCATTTTCTCACTGCTAACTAACTGCCCAAATGATTCAGAATTCCTTGCTTAAAGCAAGCAAATGGCTAGATTCAGGGCACCAAGTTATAAAGCCCAGGTTCACATATTTGCTAATCCTCCTGTGCTCACATTAAACCTTTTGATTACTACTTACATCTGTTGTTTCCAACAGACACTGTGTGTCTGTTGATTCCAGTTAGAAAATTATCTTTGCAGAAAAGCAGCAGGGGGGGTTGTAAGTCCAGATGTGTGCTGCTTTGCCATCTTCCTCTGCTCCTCCCAGTACCCTGAACTAATAAAATGGTGTTTGGGAAAGTGCTGGCAGGGTAGTGAGGGGGAGAAATGAGATAGGTATCTTTTCTTCACCCAGAGGGAGCTCTTAAAGAGGGTCTATTGATTTCCCCTCTTTGTAGAAAACAGGAAAAAATGCAAATGGCCCTCTTTCCATTTCCAATCCCTCTTTAGTACTACTGACTTTGTTTCACCATTCTACTCTTCTCAGTGTGAAGAGATTTTTTCCCTCATATTCCTCTACATCTATTTTTTTAAGTCTCCTTTTAGCTTTAACATCCCATCATATCCCAGAACAAACATTCATGCTGAGTAAAACATTCAGTGTCCTGTCTCACTGGACCCTCTCTTGGGCCAGGCACCTGAATGAAATCCATCACTTCCTGATAAGTGCCGACGCTCAAGTGGTTTTCATGCATTGGCATCAAGCAGTGAGTTATTGGTTAAGAGGAGGGTCAGAAAAAGGTCAAAGTAGCATCATTTGAAGGTCACTGCCCCTCTCTTGAGGGATTTTTCCATAGCATCCCAATAACACTCATCCCTGGAGTGGACTGTACTGCGTAGTGTTCCATAAAGCTCTAGGAAAAATCAAGGAAGTAGCCATGAGGATGGGATCTTCAGAAATTACAAAAGTAATGCAAGATAGTGGGAAAAATAAACAAGGCAGACATATATAAAGAAAAGTATTACTAATCTCCCCCCCAAGCTTCACACACCCCCTCAACCATGCTTAGAATGGCAGAGACTGGAGCTATTACCAAAATTTGTTTGCTCTTTTCTCTGGACAAATGCAGACTCTATTTCCCAGCTTCTCTTACAGTTACGTGTGATCATATGCCTGACACCCAACCAGTGAAATGTGAGCAGAAGTGATGGGTGCCACTTCCAGGCTTGGCCCATAGAATCCTCCCACACAAGCTCAACCTTGCTCCTTTTGTCTCTGGCTAGCTGGAATGGAAACATCTCCATGAGGACCTTGAAAGCCTCATGTTGAAGACGGAGGAATCTCCTTTGGTCTGGGTCCTCAAATAACTGCATGGAGGAGCCCTGCCAACCTCAGTACATTTACATGAAATTTTATTGTGTTGGAATTATAATACATTTCACAGATTATTTGTTATAGCAAATAGCCTACCATAGCTAAGATATCAGATGTTAGAAGTTGTTTTTCAATATATATATTTCTTCTCCATTTGATTATAAGCTCCTTGAAAGCAGAATCTGTATCAGTGCCTTTTGTGCTCCCCGTAGGCCATCACACAGAGCCTGGCAAAGGACACGTGGTCAGCATCTAGTTGTTAGAGATTTTATTTCTACCTTTTATTCCAGAGTGAGTTAAAACATGAGTAGGAACGTGGCCACATCATGTGGGTTTTTCATTTTGCTTTGAAATCCATCTTAGGTGTGAAGGATCTGTTATGTATGTGTAGCAGCTCAGAACTGACATGGTCAGCGAAGTGCAACACACATTTTTTATTATCCATAAATGGATTATCTGCTGTGACCCAGCTCTTCCATCATTTCAGCACATCCCTCTTGTCAACAGCTGTGTGGTAGGCACTGAGAAGGGCCCTGAGCCAAGGGAGAGTGAGAAACAGGTCGGGGTGGGTTTGGGGGGGGGGGGGGTGCTTGTGTCACTGACTGGATATGAGTTGTGAATACATTCTGCAAGCAAATGAAATGTTGATTATCTTTTACTATTATATGCATCTTTCTTATTATCTATTATGAGATATTATCAAGAGTTGACAATAGGAATATTTAAATTAAGACCAGATAGGGTACTGAGTAAACCCCCATCATAGGCAAAAATGGAACTTTTTCAAAACAGGAATTTATCAGTTTGGCATCATATCTCTTTCAGGGAACAAAAGGCATTTTATTTCCACCAGCTGGCTGCAGGTCAGGCAGGTGACGCATGGTAAATATTAAAATCCTCATTGTAGATGGCGATAAGTTTTACCCTGTGGTCCTTGATTACTCCAAAGAATGTCCTCATGAACCTCTTACTACTGCTCTCTACCTCTAAAGACTTGTTGTTCAAAAATGATGGTCTAAACCAGTGGTTCTCAGACTTCAGCATGCATCAAGCTTGTTAAAACCAAGATTTCTGGGTTCCACCTCCACAGTTGCTAATTCAGTAGGTCTGGAATAAAGCCTGAACATTTGCATTTCTAACAAATTCACAATCGATGTGATGCTGATGCTGCTGGTGTGGGGACCACACTTTGAGCTGGTCTAAACCCCCTCAGCCTCACTCCATGTTAATGAGGGAATCTACCAATATGCACAAGTGTGACAACTTGACTAGGTGAAAGATCCCCAGCAGTGAGATCTCCCTTTCTCATAAAGCCCGATTGAAGCTATGAATGAAGTATGGAGCTGCTCAGGGCGACTTAGTGAAATGCCATTGACCCACTCTCTCTCTCTTTTGCTTCTCCAAATTTATCCGTTCGTTTCCCTATTAGTAAAATGAAGAGGTCACCATAGATGAGTGGTCCTCAATCCTGCTGCCTGTTAGAATCACCTGCAGAGATTTTTAAATAATACTTTTGTTTAGACTGTATCCTGCTTAGAGATCCCAGTATAATTGGTCTGGGATAGAGCTCAGGAATCAACATTTTAATTGCTTTACAGGTAATTTTGATATAGAGCCTGATTGAAAACCATTGATGTTCTCTAGATCACTTTGAGATCTAAGTGTCTATGTTTATGCCCCACTCCCATGGAATCCCACCTTGTCTGCTGTCCTTTCACCCTCTGCCCAGCCCCTAACCCTCAAGCTTCACTTGACGCTTTGCTCTGACCCTTCACTTACTTCTCTCTATACACATTGTATTCTATTTACTGTGGGGCACAAAGTCACTTCATACCTCATTAACTTCCTCTGCTTAATTAGGCAGAGGACAAGTCCCAGACAACTGCAGAATACATGGAAATTCACTGATAAAAACATAAACAACAAATTAGGAAGGCTTTTAGAACCCCCAGGAAATGTTAACTGTGGAAGCAGAGAAGGGACCCGTTCCTGGAAAGTGACTTTGACTCATAAAGTTACACTACAGCTGGAACAGTTAATATTCGCTCCAAGTTATTTATCCTCTTAGGCTGGCCCAACCCCATGTTGTTGTGATTCCTACAGATTTCACACATATTTTATGTTTACAACAAATAACTCAGGTGAAAGGACTTCTCTCTTTCCTAAATAATCCTTTAATTCTTTAAATAAGAAAAATGAAGTAGAAAATTGAGGCAGTGGTGTGGATGGTTTGGTTTTTCTCAAACACACTTCCATTGCAACCAGGAAGACAGTGGAAGTGAAGGTGGTGGCCTTGCCTGGTGGGAATTAGTGTTCTTAGTTTTCCATTTTATTTACCTCAGTAGGTACAGATTTGGAATTTCCAACTGCTAGTGGGGTGTAACCTAACTTCACTTTAATTTTGTTCTGACCCTTTGTAACTTGAACTAGAAGCACTGGAAACTTCTTTATCTTCTTTTCTGGACTGTACTTGAGGCTTTAGTTGGTGGAGCCTTTTTGGTTTGGTTGTCATTCTCATTAAGGGTGTTTTTTTCCCCCAGTCCAGTGACTTTACTTAAGGTGAGTGGCACTGAGGCAATTTAGTAATTTAGTTCTACCATGTGCTTTAGACAGGAATCCAAGGCTGGGGACTGCTGCCTTTCTGCTAATTAATTCTCCATGTCAGGCATCTGGAAACCCGCCTCTTCTGCCTCATCTGAGTTGACTAATTAATTAAGCTGTGTTTGTAAACAAGCATTTTCTCCCCTAGCACTTTTTTCATCATCTGTTTCTTTAGCCACAAGCTGGTAACCACATTTAATGGTAAACTACCTGGCCAATAATTTGTCTCTCCTGCAGGCTAAGGAGGTTCCATTTGGAGGCCGCCCAGCACTATACAAGAAGCCTAGGCTTTGGAGGGAAGTAGATAAGGATTTGAATCCAATTCAGCCATTTATTAATTAAGTGACCACAAGCAAATTACCCCACATCTCAAAATGTCAGTTTCTCCATTTTTCCCCTACAAAACCTACCACTTAGCCCAATGTCTGGCACATCATCAGTATAAATACCTCTAAATAAATAAACACCTCTAAACATCGTGTGTTTTTGCTAAATGGGAGCACTCATACTACCTTGCCTTTGTGCAGGGAGTAGCCAGTTTCATATACTTTATCACATGTGTCACTCATGAACCCCTATGGGGGAGTTTTGATAAATGTTGTTACCCTCGTATTTTACAGATAGAGAATCAGGCTAGGCTCAGCAAGGTTAAAGGACATGGTCCCATGGCTGGTTAGAGGCAGAAGCTGACCACGTCTTCACATTCCTGGCCTAGAGCTCTTGCTTTGAGACCAGGTATCCTCCTGACCTTTAGTGCATGATGTGAAACCAGATTATAAACACCAGAAAAGAAAAGTTACAGAAGATCTCCCAAAAGCACCTTATAAAAGAAAATAACAAGATACCGCTGATGGTAAAGGTGTTGAAATACCTATTAGAGAAATATTATTTGATACAGGGAAACATGCTGGCAGTTTAACTTCTGGATTTCCCATTCCATAGCATCTTCCCTCACTCTCCCACCAGCTTTCGTTGGTCCATAGGTAAATGGTTAGTAATTGTTGTGACCCAAAGTTATTAACTAATATCAATAACATTAAAACTTACATTTGGACAATTTGTTGTACATTTGCTTCTCCTACTAGCCCTGTGAGATTAGTAGGAATAGAATATAGTTTCTTTATCAGCAGAAGGGGGAGATACGTACATACATATATACGTACGTATCTCCCCCCATACATATATACCTATATGCATATGTATGCACACATACATATCTCACCCCTCTGCTGATAAAGAAACTCAGATTCTAAAAGGTTAAGTGATTTGTCACATTCACAGGGCTTGTCAGTGGTAGGGCCAAGTCTGAAATCCAGAACTTCCAACTCTAATTTTAGCGCTATTTCAACAGTACTACAATTAAGAAGGACTTATGTCAGCACTGTACTTATTTATATTAAAGAGCTCTAAAGAACTTTGTGCTATTTTGTCTTTTAATTCTATCTCTGTTTGTCTTTTTTCTTGCTTCTTATCTTCTTCCTTGGTTTTGCCTAATATGCGTAGCCTTTCCCCAAGGTGGATATATTTTAGTTACCCTCTGTTATGTAAAAACCACCCCAAAACTTAGTGGCTTGAAACACCTACCATCTCATTACTCACCATTCTTTGGGTCAGCAGTTTGAGTTGGAATAATAAGCGGGATGGTTCTTGGGTTGGTCTCACATGGGTTCACTCATCTTGCTGCATTTGGTGGCTCAACTGAGGCTAGATAATCCAAAATGACCTCACTCATATGTCTGGCTTTTGGTAGTGGCTGTCAGCTGGGCCTCATTCTTCATGTTTGTTCATCTTCAAGGAGGCTGGCCCAAGTATTTCAGAGTTGTTAGCAGCCTCCCAAAAAGGTGATGCCCATTGCCATGTCACTCACCAAGTCTCTACACATGTCACATTTTTTGCTATCCTATTGGTTAAGGTAAGGCGCAAAACCAAACCCAGAGTCAGTGAGACAGGGGACTATACAAGGACCTGGATACTGGAATATATGATTCGTTGGGTACCACTAATATAATAACCTACCATAAATGGATATAAAAATAATATTTACCTATAAGACTATTCTGAGAATTAAATTCAATAATGCATGTGCCTTGCTTAGCATGGTCTCTGACACATAGTAAATGCTTAATAAATATTAGCTAGTATTATTAGTAGAATCACAATTATCTATTATTAGCTGCCAAGAGCAAGTTCTCCTTTTGAAATTCCATTACTCATTTGTTCAACTAGCATTTACTGAGTGCCCACTGTGGTACTCTTCCCTATGCTAGGCATTGGGGATACAAAAAAATAATAGTTATTTCCTGCCACTGAGGAACTCATAGACTACTAGAGGAAACCAGACACATGAGCAACTAAGTACAGTATATTATGGCAAGTTGAGTGATTGAGATATGCACAAGGTATTTGAGGAGTACTAAAGAAGGACCTAACTCAACTCAGCCTGGGGGTGTGGTGAGGAAAGGCTTCTTGGTGTACAGACTACCTGAGCTGAAGCCTAAAGGTTAACTAGGTGTCATCTAGAAGAGCGAGGGTTTAAAATAGAGAATTCCAGTATGAGTAAAGCCATTCAGGGAAGACACAGCATAATGTGTTGTTATCAGATAAAATCAAAGGCTAGGAATCCTGAAGAGACAAGCCAAAAAGAAAGCAGAAAGGCAAGAAAGAGGGAGAGAGAGAGAAAGGGAAAGGGAGGGTGTTTAGAAGAGAAGGGGGAATATAAAGAGAAAGGCTGGGGACAAATGTGTACTTTTCCAAGGAGGTTAGATATCGTTATATCATAGGCAAATGAGGAGGCACTGACAGGCTTTGTGAAGGGTAAGGATGAGGTCAGATCTTCATTTTAGAGAGAGCACTCTGGGAGCCAAGTAGAGGATGAAGAGGAAGAAGATAAGAGGTGAGGAAACCGGTTAGGAGTAATCCAGAAATCCAGGCAAGAAGCAGAGTGTCTGAGAATGGAAGCCAGAATGAGATCCTTTCCTGCCATTTCTACCCTCCAAAGCTTGGAGGAAGGCATTTCAGTGAGAAAAAGGATGACTTTGGATATCCTAGTTTGGGATAGCATCGTCCAGAATATTCCACAACAACTATTTTCTACATACTTAACAGATATGCTTGTCCACAAAGTTGACCTTTCCAGCTAAGGAGAGGTGGTAGACCCCAGGCAATCTTAAGAGTGAGCCTTATTGTTAGGGATTTAGTCCTGTATTGCATGGCCTTAGTGAGGGGTGAGGAAACTTCTCTGAATTCTGTGAGGTACCTTCTTGGACACGCATCCTTCAGGATTTTTTCCTTTTTTCTGTGGTCTAGTCTTTTTACATTGCAATGTATTTTCAATGACTTTGACCTCTTCTATTTGTGTTCCCATATCACCTCAGTAGTTTTTATGTGTCTTTTCAATGTTTATGCCTTGCTTCTTTTCATATATATTCTCAACCTTATGCCTTGGATTTCCCGGATGATCACGCTTTCAGCTATGCTGCTTTGTTGTCCCTGAAAACACATTCATAATTATCAGAGTTTACATTCAGGTTTGTAGTCTGGAAAACATTGTCATTATACTTATGCAATATGTTCCTTTTCCAAAATGCCTCCCATTAGTTTCTTTTTGGCCCTTGTGCGTGAGCACTCTGCAGTGCTAAAAACAGCTCTCCACAGTCTCACCTGATGAGGTCCTGCTCCAGTCCAGGCCACCTTTTCTAGCTCCTGAAACTTTACATGAGAACTCGATTTTGCTTGTTTGGTTGGTTTATTGAATGTGCAACAATTTGCATCATTTTTCTTAGTGTCCTGAGATATGCTTGAGAGAGGTGCTAGCCTAGTGTGTCTAAGATCTGTGGGTAGATTCCTGCATATTTTCAAATAACCTTTTCTTTAAACCTATTGAATATATTTGCAATTCAGAGGTGGATCATGAAGGAGGATGTGATGAGACTTATCAGGAGGCAAAGGGCAAAACAAGCTGGAATCAGTCCAGTAAGCACTTTGAAGAGCAAAATAATCATCTCTGGCTCCCAGGGGTCTTCCACAATAACTTGGTGCCTTCTGGATGGTGGCACTGCTTCTGTTTCATGCTTTTCATCCTCCTGCTGCTCTGGGCCCCAGGACTTCTAATGCTATGGCAGTCCCAAGGCACGTGGAGAACAGGACCAAGGCCCAAGGAGAACAGGACAGCTGGGCTCTTCTGGATCACTACCATTTATTGAGCAGTATTACTACATGCCTGATACTGTTCTTATGTGTCTTATCTAATATTTGAGGCAATGTAGAGGAGTGGTGAAAAGCAAAGGCTCTGGTATCAGACTTCTGGATTCAAATCTCACTTCTACCACTTGCTTGGCCTGGGGAACCCCCACACAGGGATCTTATAGGAACCTTCAGGTTATGAGCTCTTAATCCTGGAAAAGGATTTGTGGAAAGGGTGCGTGGGGAGTAGAAAGGGAGATAGAAGGCATGGAAATGACTAGACCTAGCAGCAGAATTTGGCATATGGGCCAGTTGTTAAGAAATGCCAAATGACTTGTTGAGTGGGATTGGCTGCAATTATAGACACTGTGACTGTCCAAGTAACCCCCACAAGGCCTGTGGGTTGGGTAGGGGATGCAGCCACGAGTCACTGTTGGACTTTACGGCTGGACCTCCATCTGGTTGGCCCTGCCTAAACCCAAGATTCTGAGAGCTTGAGTGGAGACCTCTTGCTTCTCCTTTCCTTGGCCCCATGCACGGAGGCACTTGTTTAGGACTGGCTGTGGAATCTGCCTATCACTGGTGACCCAGCCTGCTTCCTGGATCCTGAGATGTTCGCAGAAAATTGATGATAAATACCACCACTACCACTGCAACTGCTGTCATTTACTCAGTGCTCACCATGTTCCAGGCATTTTGCAAAACAATTTATGTACATTATTTCATTTAATTTTCATCAAAATCCCAAGAAGATAGTTATAGTTATTGTCTATTGCCATGTGTAGATGATATGAACAGTACATTCTGAATACTGTTTTGATTATAAAGAATAGACACCTAGCTTAAGAAAAAGGCAAATTTATTATAAGGATATTGGATCGTCTCACCAGAATCCACAACGGGAATGTGGCTGCGCCTCCAGAATACCTACAGGCCAGGACCTTGATGCTCTTATATGTCTTTCTCACTCTCACTTGTATATACTCTTCTCTGGGCTCTGACTTCATTCTTCTCTTTTTCCGTAGGCCGGTTTTCTCCATAGGGTACAAAACATGACTGCCCACAACTTCTGAATTTTATATATTGTAGCTTATGCTACTGGGATGAGATTGACTTAAATACTCTTTTTGGTCCTAAGGCCCCAAATCCCAAGGGTTTGACCCAGCTGGTCAAGGCCAGCCCACTCCTCCTACCCCCACAACCACTCGGATGTAGCTGGGCCAGGGGATAGACTGGGAGGTGTAGTAACGCGGCAACTTCCACAGGACTCTGTGGTTGGAGTTGTGGAAGGGGCAGTTCACAAAAGGGGGATCAGGTAGAGGATGGATGTTCAGTAGACAAAACACCAGGCATCCACAACGCGGAATATAGAAGGCTAGGCAACTTGTCCAGAGTCACACACAACCAAAGCCAGAACTCAGATTAAGCCTTTCTGATTTCAAAGCCTATGTGCTTAACTAATATGACAAATTAGAATGAAGTAGTAGAGTGAATGAATGAATAATTTATACATACATGCATGCATGCATATATACGTAAATACGGGTGAAGACCTTGCCAAGCCAGTGCTCAAATCTAGGAAGTCACATTCAGAATAGTCAGATATTATGCACTTTTGCTCTAGTCTTACAGCTTGTCATCTGAGAGTAAAGGAAGAGAGTAATGAGAGGATAACCTGGTGATGAGCAGTAATGTCAATGACTAGAGCCTGTGGCCCAGTCTCCAAAAGATGGTTATAATAACACCCACATCCATCAGTCAGTCAGTCAGCATCCCTGCTGGGCTGTATTCTGGAGCAACCCAAAGCCTTGGGCATGTTGCACACATGGCTAGAGCCCTATGGTGTGGGAGGAAGTTGACTCAGAAGAAGTAGGACTAGCCTCAGTGCTGTTTAATTTTGAAAGGTCCTTGACTTGGTCGTGTATGTCCCAGAGGATGGTTTAGGACTCAGTTTTGGTGTTCAAGAAGAGGGACCTTTTTTGAAAGAAGATAGATCAGAGGAGGAGTTCAGGTCTCAGTAATTGAGCTCCTCTAGTCCCAGAGTGGGACTCTGAGGATCGCTGTCCCAGTGAGGAGGTGGGACTTGGGAAGTTCCAAACTCTTAAGCCAGGAAGGCATATCAGATACTTCTGAAAACATGGTGAATCCTTTAGCCTGTTTGAGCCTGTATGGGAAACTATTTACAAAATAGTAAATAGTTTTTAGTATTTTACTAACCTAAAAGAATTAATGCCCTTTCTAAAATATCCATCTCAACCCAGGGAGGGGTCTATGGAAAGGGAGCACCTGGCTCACTGGGACTCTGGGTTCAAGCCCTTCAGTAAATCCAGAAGGGTCATAGCATTTTTATCCTTGTGATTTCTGTTTTTATTTGCACCTGAATAAAAATATTGCATGAAAGTGAAAGAATTGCATGGAGTTTATCCTGACATTTTCAAATAAATTGAGTTAGAAGTTTGAGAAGTTGGAGTTTATTCAGTATTTCCCCTTTGCCACTTGCAAGCAAAAAGCTATGTTTCTGGGAGGAAGTTAGGCACAAAGGAGTTGCACCAATGTTTTCAATAGCAGGAGTAATAGTAATAACGAGTAGGGGAAGAAGGAGGAGACACAATAACAGATACTTGCATAAAACTAGTGTCCCAGGTGCAGAGAGGTGAAATAACTCACCAAGATCACACAGCTTGTCAGCACCCTGCCTCCTACTGCCACCTGCTACCATCCTGCCTGTCTGGCCCACACCATGGACTTCAGTTGCCACTTACCGTGAAGGCTTTAGACACAACCATGAGTCGCAGTTTCTGGGAGGCTGAGGTGAGGGTGGGAGGCTATGAGGCTGAAACAGACTCTCTGCTTTCTCATGTCACAGGAAGGTAAGGAATAAAGAGGTCAGGAATATCCTCTTGGCAACATGGCATGGTGAAAGAAACATGGGCTTTTAGAGTCAAACAGATCAGGGATAACATCCTGGACCCTCAACAAGCCTCAGTTTTTTCATCTATATTGTGAGCATAACAATATCCACCTTTGGGGGAATTAGTGACAGTGGAATGCTATAACTCTATGTAAAGTGCCTGGGCCCTAATAGCTACAATTACTCCAATATTATCACATCTCTGTTTGGGGTGTTATCTGAAATGACCACAACTGTTCTCTGGTGCCAAGGGAATCAGCAACTGCCATTCCTGGCAACAGATTCTACTCAGGCTTGCCACTCTCCTATTCCTTCACCATCCAGAGCAGGAGATATGGAGGGAGGAGGAGTAGAGAACAGGGGTCACTCCAAGGGTGATGGCTGGCAGCAGCGGTGGGTATGCACAACCCGTAGGGAGCCCCAGGCTCTCTTGGAGAGGCAGAGGTCCGTCAGGGATAGCAGCTGAGGCCTGAGATGACAACCGATGTCTCAGTGTCACTGGGAGAGACACACAGGTGTCAGGCAAGAATGGCTTGATGGACCTCCCTTTGGCATGTGCACCCAGAGCCACCAGTCCCTAGCATAATCAGTGTGAAGCAGTAACAGGCCAAGGCAGTCATGGATCAAATTTGAATATGGAAATTGTTTTCAAACACATTTTTCAAATGCTGGATTTCTAAACCTAGACCTCACTAAGTATGCAGATGATTAAGAGAAGGAGCATCAAGCTGTGCCAGTGGCCTTGTTAGATACTCAATGCAGCACATTGTGCCATTACTTACAGCAATCCACGTGGAACTGAGTCTGTCCAGGGCAACTTTATAGTCAGGACAACTGAAGAGGCAGAGAGAAGAGAGGTGCTGTGTGGGGCAGACTTCACCTCCTGTAGCCTTTTCATGAAAGAACACTGGAGTGATATCTAGTGGAGGCTTTGTGGAAGACATGATGTATTCCCCCAGTGACCTCAGTCAGTAATTTACTGAGAACGCGCTTGTTCAAGCCAGCACAAGGCACAAAAAGATGTAAAATAATATAGTCCCAGCCCCCGATTACTTAAAGACACATTCAGAGACAGGAATTTGTATATCAGACTATAACTAACATTTTAATATAGTAGCCAAAGGGAACAGTTGACCCACAAAATTATTACGAAAGATTAAATAGAGTTTTTTCTCTGGGCAGGGGTGACCAGGGCCAGCATCAGGGAAATGATGAGACCTGAGAAGGGCTGAGAGCACGCAGAGCACTTGAGAAATATGAGGGGGGCTGACAGAGGGAAGACTGTGCCGCATGTCTGTCACACAGGGAGCTGGAAAAAGCTCCGTGCAGAGAGTAAGAACAAAGAAGAACACTTTGAGAGTGGGCTAGGTCTTTTTTTTATAAGTAAGGCAGGAATCTAAATGTTCTATCTAAAAAGACATATTTTACTTCAAAAGAAAAAAAGTAAAAGTAAAATTTTGTGCATTAAAAGAATACCAAGAACAGTCAGAAGACAAATCTCAGAATGAGAACACTTTCAAGCATATCTGACAGATACAGGATTACCATCATACTACACCAAGAGCTCCCTACAAAGAGGTGTGAAAGCAAGCACCTCGATAGAAAACAGCTGAAGGATGTGACTAGAGGGCCAAAGAGGAAAATCTGAATGGCACACATATGTGCAAAGATGCCTAGCTCACTGCAAGTCGAGGAGATGAAAATTAGAGCAAGCAGATACCGTGTCTCGTTCCTCAGATTGGCAAATGTTTCATAGTGATAAAAACCTGGTGCTGGTGAGAACGCGAGCAAGGAGCACTCATGCTTTGCTGACAGGAATTTCAGTTGCCGTAAACTTTTGGTAAAGTATTCTGGCAATGTCAAAACATTTAAAAACATAAATATCCTTTATTGTGCTTTTTCATCACTGGTAATTGATGCTTTGGAAATACCAAGGTATATATTATGTAGTTGGGTTAGATTTTTTGGGAAATATTGTAAATATTTATCAATAGGGGTATGATTGAATAAAGTGAGGCACATTCATTGTTATGAACTACTATGCAGCTGTTAAAAGGAGTCAGATCTACCATCTGTTGAATTGGAAGAAAGCCCATGATATATAATTAAGGAGGAAAAGCAAGTTGCAGAGACATCTGTATATAATGATCTGATTTTGGAAAAACACATACATATACATACACATTCACACATATCCCCTTATTTATATATATGTATTTTTGTAGAAAATGAATGGCCACACACCAGAATGTTCACTTGGTTATAAGGGATGGATACAGAAAAATAAAGATAGAGTAAAATGAAGTGCTCTCAAGACACTCAATCTAAAAATCTCAGAGCTAAGATGTGTAGCTTTGGGAGAGGAGAAGTGGGAATGCCTTCCCATACTCAGATTTCTGCTGTTAGGAGTCTCCAGCCTCTCCAGGGGCGGCCCCAGCACACTGCCAGGGTCAGCTGCCTGCTGAGACACCACTCTGGGACAGAGTGGGATGCGGATTCAGGCTGCCTCGCAGAGACTCTGCTTATCCCTTCAGTTTGCTCAGGGAAATTACATGTAGTTTTCAATTTTACGTTTTAAAAGTCAGATGAAGGCTTAAAATAAGCAGCAAGTGTTTAGTGTTAGATCCAGAAGTCATCTCAAGCAAGAAACAAAAATGCTTTGATTTTTGAAAAATAACCTTTGACGTCTAAAGAGGCTCTAATAAGTGCTTTTGTTCCAGGATCTTAAAAAATGACTTTCTGTGCAGATGAGAGAGGCAGCCCAGGGAGATTGATGTCCTTTGCTATCCGTGCAAGGACTACAGCAGCATTCACAGCAGCCATGCCCTGCCTGGGCTCCCTCTCCCTTCTCCATGATGACACATCCACCAAAGGGACAAACTCAGGGGCTTTCAGAAGAACACTGTCCCCGTGGTCTTTTTTGTGTGTGGCCTTGTCAGGGTGCTAATTGGTGCCAATTTCACTGGTGGTAATGGAGAAAATCGGTTAGCAGAAGGAAAAGTTTGAAGTCTAAAATCACCATAGATCGATTCTCTAGAACTTTCATAAGGGAAGCCTTATGGAATAGTATGCTGTAGGTTTGTGAGGTGTAGCCTTCCTTCTGAGGAGAAATTCCCGGATGAGCAGGTGTTCAACTTGTACTGAGAGAAGCAAACCAGAAACCCTAAAAATGACTCCATGTTTTTCTGAGAAAACTAATCACATTTTTTTTTTCTCTTGAGAAAGATGATTTCAGTCCTCAAGAGATCTTTTTAAATGTTAGTATGGTAGAGAACTACATTTTTTATAGACAGATGGTGTTGTTAAATGCACTTGTGGTAATGATGTTTGTTTAGTGCTTATCTCTAAGGAATTCAGAGTGCTTTACAGACACTTTCTTCATTATTTCTTAAGACTTTTCTTTTTCCTCATCATATTTTAATCTTGACTATGAATTTTTCATTCAGTTCTTCTCACTAGATTTTCTCTGAAATATCTCCCGTGAGCCTCATTTCCTACTACTCTCTGCATTTCCAGTATTATATGCTCACACCAGTTCAGACATCCTAGAAAAGCATTCAGGATGTTGCCTTTCTGTGTCTCAGGCTTCTCTCTCTATTTACTGGTCTTCATCACTCTTACAAACTTCCCAGTTTATAGTATTTTCTCCATACTTCCTCTTCCTTTAAAGAAGAATTGCTTGAAACATACCTTGTTCTTCTACGTAAATAATCCCTATTTTATTTAATTTTAGTTGTTCACTTGTTTGTAACTGCCTTGCTCCATAAAGAATTTGAAGTAACTAAACTTGTTCTTTAACATGAGTCCTGTGTGTTAGCATTGTAAATCTGACATTCAGAGCACAGATTTTTTTTCAAAAATATTTTTCCTTTCAGTTCTCAAGGAATTTGTTAACTTTCCTGTTCACTGAAATCATCCTTGAGGAAACCATAAAAAAGAGTCATGACTTTAAGACAAACTAATCTTTTGTATAAACAACTTATATACTTCCCTGTCTTCACAGCCACTATGAACACCTTTTCACCGTGCTCTAATTGGATGGAAGGGTAGTAGAGAGCCTCTGTCCTAAAGAGATCCTGGAATCATGAGATAATGTAGAAGGCACCTTAAAAATTACTCCCTTAATTTATGGATGTGTAAACTGAGGCTCAGAGAGTGTTAGAAATTTGTCTCTAGTCACAGAAGCACTTAGGGACACGTTTATAATTTAGTTTAAGAGACAAGATGTCTGAAAAGCTAAAAAGCCACTAAATGAGGTGGTAAGTAGCATTAAATAATGAAAGATTTGTTTACTCTGGGCAATGGAGAGCTGGTAAATGCTTAAAAACTAGGGGCAGGGGTGGGCAGAGGAAGCCCTGATTTGTAATGTTTGCCAATATTATGGTACCCATGACCCATTTTAAGCTGCTAACCTGACACCATTGAACAATGAGTTGGGAAGAGATGAATACAATTCAGTTGGCCCTCAAGAGTAATAGAGATCATCTGGCTAGAGTGAGCAGGTCTTTAAGGAGGAGGAGAGCTGAGCTAGGCCATTTCTCCCCATATATCGGACCTTTCAGCTGTAAAGGACTATCCTTGGTGTTTCCATTGAGCAGCTATAGGACTCTGTGACTTTCCTCTTGCTATTGCCTCAGCAGATGATTTACACTTCACCTAGTAAGTTATAACTTACGTTGAAAAACCCTGCTCAAATATAAGGGTCTCTGTCAAGCTTTTCCCTGACCTTTTCAGAAACAATCACCTCTACTCTGAATCCCAGAGTACTTTATTTATATCTTTTATTAGGGTAATTACCAACACCTAACTTGATACTATTGTCAATAGATAGTGTTTTCCCCATTAGACTGTTCTTGGAGGGCAGACACTGTGTCTTACTCCTTCACTGTCAGAGAAGCAGTGCAGTGCAGTACCTAGGGACCCAAGCTCTGGAGCCAGACTTCTCAGCTTCAGATCCCAACACTGCGCTCACTCACTGTGAGACCATGGGTAGGTCATCAAACCCCTCTGTTCTCATCTGTAAAATGAGACATTAAATAGTAGTCTCCACCTTACAAGCTTGCTGTGAGGACTAATGAGATTGTTAGATACGTACTAAGCCCTCAATAAATGTTATTTCAGTATTGTTGTTATCTCTAGTACATAGCCCAGTGCCTGGCACAGAATTGTTGTGCAGTTGTTGTTGTTTGAATTGAAGTGAAGCAAGGATGTGATCCAGCTAGCCTGATAGGAAGTTGGGAAAAATTATACTGGAGGGGACTGCATGAACAGATTATTTTTGGGGAAATGAGAATGATCTAGTAAGTAAAAGTCAGTTGATCATAGAATTATAGGCTCACAACCTAGTTTTCCAGCTGTGGTATGATGAACACAGAGCATAGTGGGATCATCCATGCCCTCCTCTCACCCCAAGTGCTAGATGCTGCAAGCCTGTAAATATACCATTTGTTATTGCAATAGCTTGTATAGACTGTTAATTGAAATATCTCCTTTGCAATACTGTGCATTTGCTTTTTAAAAAAATCTAAATGCTATACTTTATGTAGAAATACTGTTAAATTTCATTCCATTTGGTTCAGTCCCTTATTCCAATTAATTCATATCCCTTCCAACCTTGATTCTGCAATGCGGTATGTTTTCTATCCTGTCTAGCTTTGTGTTATCTGCAGTTTTGTGAGCATGACTTCTATTTTATTTTCTGAAACACTGTATGGGTCACTTCTAAGAACAGATTCTCCTGATATCGTGTCACTAGAGACCTCTTTCCGTGTTGGCATGGATTCATTAAACAATCTTTCTTTTTTGGATATGGATTTTAAACTCTTTTCAAATCTATCAAAGTATACAATAATCTGTATCATGTTCCATCTTGTTCAAAAGGATGTCATGGAAAACTTTGCCAAATACTATATCTGTAGCATTTTTGTCTCACAGATATAGTAATCCTATCAGAAAAAAAAAATGGGGCGAGCTTGTTGAAACCTGTTCCTGATTAACCTGTATTAGCTCCCAATACCAACACCTTCCTTTTCCAACTTGAACAAATGATTCATGTTTCAAAATTGTGAAGTTAATTGTATCGAGGTAGATTAGGCTCAATGCACAGACCTTGGCCATCTAAGTGAGAAATTTGGACACAATTCTGAGGGCAGTGAGAGGTTGTTGAAATTCTTAAATAGGGATTGTATGACAAAGTGATGTTTTAAGAGCCATCTGTCAGCAGTGTCAACAAAGGACTCTAGGGAGAACCTTATGTGAGGTTTGACATTTCCTGCAATAATCCCAGAATGGGCTGCTGGATTCCTGGGCTAAGCTAGTACCAATAAATATGGAAAAGAATAAATTTGGATTTAAAAGAAAAAATTCCAAAGGAACTATTGGGGGAAGATGATAGGAGTGAAAAAATAAAATAGGCACTTTTAGGCTTCCCAACCTTTTTCAAATCAACGAACATGCAGAAAATAATATTAATTTGGATACTAGGGTAGATAGGGCTGCTTGGAGATGGAGATGGAGGTTACCCAACATCATGGGCCCCCAGGGCAGAGTCTCCCCTCCCCCAAGCCCACCTTCTCCTAACCGCTGGCAGAAGACAATATCTCCACATGGCTGGGAAGCTATTTGGACATTTCTGCTTTAGAAATAAGTAGTCTTAGCAATATGAAGAAAAACAGACTTGTGCCAAAATCAGGACCAACTGTATGGAAAAGACTATACATATAAAGGAAAGCAAACATTTGGTTCCATGCATAATTCTAAACACAGAAGTGAAGTATGCTTTACATACTTGGATGAAAACTAGCATCAGGGTTAATGCCAAACAAGGTAGCCCAAGACACCAAGCCACTGTCCATGTTATAGTGACGCAGTAAAATAAGGGTGTTGGCTGTCTAGACCTAATGTGAGCGTGGAAGTAGGCAACACTTACTAAGTAGACAGGTTGGAGGGAGGTCCACACCACACCTACAGAAGCACCAACTAGAAGCTTCAGTGAGGACAAGAGCAGAAACAAAGAAGGGGGGAATTTTGGTTTTGTATTATTATGGAAATCTAAGCCTAATTGCTTGAAAACTTAAGAAGTACTGCCAATTTTTTGCTCCTTATTGATTTCGGTAGTTAATAAATTAAGTAGTTTTGCAGTCCTGGTGCCTCACCTGTCTTACTAATTTGCATTGCTGAGTGGAGGAAATTTTAGACTGGGAAAATGCAGGAGTTTGCAATCCATAAGTCCTTGTGATAATTGGAGACATTCAGTTACAGAAAATTAAAAGATGTTCCCTCTTTCTTCAATAAACTCAATGACGGAGTGAGAACAAGAACTCACTAACGAAGTCGTGTAGATTCTATTATAAAAACAGGAATGAAGGGCTCTTCTAAAGATAATGGAGCCCATACATTTCTCCTGATGATTGGCGGCAGGACCACCAAGTGCATGATTCCAGGGGCATCCGTCTTTCACATTGGAGTACGTGTGAATGGTGCTCTCTGAAGTTGGGGCACGCAGTCTGTGTGACCATATGTGGGAGCTCACAGAGAGACCTATATGATTCATCCCAAGGCTCCCACCCAGCCCAGCAGGTGCATATCTGCACTGACCTCTGGGGTTCATCACCAGCCCAACCACACTCTTTTCTCCAGCCAAGCTGTGTAATTTTTCTTTATCATTTTATTCCAGTTTAGGTCTACCCAATTCTCTACATGGCTTCCCACTGGACCTCTGTTACAAGCCAAAACACATCCTTCTGGCTCATTGGCTCCAGTCACTCTGTTGACCTTTCCAAAGCTATTTGCTGCTCTCACTACCAGCTCCTTTCTATAGTTAAGTAGAAAAAACTGACAGCCACACAAGGCGGAAAACTGGCATCCTCCCAGTACTTGGTGCAGGCTTCGGTCTTAGTGCTTACCACGGCACTGTATACATTTGTTTGCAGTTCTAACTCCTTCACTCAGTGTGAGCTTGACGAAGGGCAGAATGATACTTCTTTGAGCCATGGAACTTAGTAGGGTGCCCAGCACATAGTAGGTCCTCTTTTAATGTTTGGACAGTGGGTGAGTAAAGGAATATATTATCTTCCTTAGATTTGGACATGGTAGTCTCATTTGAGTGTATTAAGTGTACAATGCCTGAATTTCTTTGCCTTTGTTTAACAGCTTCCTGGGTGATGCTAGCAGAGGCTGCTAGGGTCTCCGTCAGTGGTTGCTAAGTCTTTCGTTTGCCCTTGTGCAGGTGGGGAAGTGGAAAGACAAGTCCCTGCAGATGAAGTACTACGTGTGGCCCCGAATGTGTCCTGAGACAGAAGAGCAGGAGGATGACCATCTGAGCATTGTAACCCTGGAGGAGGCCCCGTTTGTCATTGTGGAAAGTGTGGACCCTCTGAGTGGAACCTGCATGAGGAACACAGTCCCCTGCCAAAAACGCATAGTCTCTGAGTATGGCACCTTTCCCAGTGGCTCTGGGTGGCATGGGATAGTCAGATTTAACCCAGCTGTTAGCACCTGGCTGGCCTGGAACCTGAGGCATAGAATGAGTTAGGCACCATGTCTGATTTTCATTTACTGTTGAGTGATGGAATTACTGTCAGCCTTGTGGTCTGATGTCTGGTTCTGTCCAGATCTTGACCTGGGAGAATTACTGCTAACTATGCTAATGTTTCTTTGGCCTTGCCTGGTCTCAATAACCAGGATCTCAAGTAGATAGAGATTTAAGTTTACATTGGTGTTGAAATATGTGTTCTAGGGCCAACATATTGTGAAATTTTGAGATTTAGAAGCATTTTTGGAAATAGATAAACCTAATCTATGTTGTTAGAAGTCAGGATAATGGTTCTTTTTGGTGAGGGTGGGAAGTGCCTGGAAGAGAGAACAAGAGGCCTCTAAAGTGCTGGTAACTTTTCTCTATCTGGATTTGGGTGCTGGTTAGGTGGGTAGGTTCAGTGTGTGAAAATTATCCAACTGAACCCTTAGGATGTGTCCACTTTCCCAATATATATTATACTTCAAAGGAACATTAAAAATTTCGAGAAAACATGGTTCAATGTGATGAGACAATGAGAGAATTGCAGTTCTGTGGTCTGATTTATTTCCTCACTCAGGTCTGATGTAAATTGTGCAGAACTGTGAAGGGGAGGCCTGATTTTGGGTTGGAGTTTTAATGGCAAAGGGTATTATTTTGCCTCTTGTTAAAGCCTTGTTTTTGTCTTTCGTTTCTTTAACTGGTTAGGAATAAAACGGATGAGGAGCCTGGTTATATCAAAAAATGCTGCAAGGGGTTCTGTATTGACATCCTTAAGAAAATTTCCAAATCTGTGAAGTTCACTTATGATCTTTACCTGGTTACCAATGGCAAGCATGGGAAGAAAATCAATGGAACCTGGAATGGTATGATTGGAGAGGTGAGTGTCAGGAAATAAGGACCATTTCCATTTTTTATTTATTTTGTTTCATTTAAACATTAAAAAGTGCTCATTTTACAAATTTTAGAAAATATAAAATAGTAAATAGAATTTACTGTTCCCACTAAAGAAAATCACTGCAGGGCTGTATTTCCGTTGTGGTGACCCCTCACCTCCCTGAATGTTCTAATTGGAGCATTGCACCTTTCTCTCCAGGTGGTCATGAAGAGGGCCTATATGGCAGTTGGATCGCTCACCATCAATGAGGAACGATCCGAAGTAGTCGACTTCTCTGTGCCCTTCATAGAGACTGGCATCAGTGTCATGGTGTCACGCAGCAATGGGACCGTCTCACCATCTGCCTTCTTAGGTAAGTGATGTGCTTGCAGGTGTGAAGGAAATGGAATAAGGATGGATAGATGGAACAGGGAAGAAGTGAAGGAGCACATGGCTATTCATCCAGAAGGTGGTTTGCTGGGAGCTTAACCCAGCCAGGAATTTCATTTGGGGGACTTCAAAATTGATTATCCCCCAACATCAAAACTGAAGAATACCCCCGAAAAGTAGGAAAGCAAGATGCCCTATAAGAAAACAGTACTGGACTGGTGTTCAGGGATCGGGCTTAGTCCCATTCCTGCCACTTACTCATCATTTGACCTTGAGCAAATTTGCCCCATCCTGGGACTCAGTTTCCTCCTCCATAGAAGAAGGCATTTCTGATTTCTGAAGCTGCTACTGGCTGATTTCTGAGGCTGCTTCTTGCTTTAATAATTTCTAATTCTGGATATCATTGAAATACCTATTTATTTTTAATTATCTTCAAGAATTGAGCTCAGTGCTACCAAAAAAGATTTCCTGTTTTCACATGAATTGTTTGAGGCTTTGCCAGATAAAGCTGATCTGATTCTTCCTCCCTCCCCATCCCATCCTTCCTCCCACCGTTCTGTACTTCCCCACTCTCCAGCATCATGTAAATGTCAAAAGCCTTAGATGTGATATAAGACCAGGTAAGAGAAGGCCAAGATTTTAATTAGATGAGGTCTTTCGTGAGCTCATACCCCATATTTTTTACAGGGTCTGTTAGAGCAAGGGGTTGGAAAATAAAATGTCACCTTGAAAACAGCACACTGGGCTGGGAGACAGGAAGCCTGGTTTGGACATAAACAAGCTGTAAGCCCTTGGGCGAGTCACAATCTCTCCAAAGGACATCAACATTTTTTTCATGAGGATGTTGTAATAGTCAGTGGCTAACATTTATTTAAGCAATATTCATGGGAGAATTATTCAATTAATGCACTACAAAGTGGAGTTACAGTTTCCTTAGAATTTTTCTATAAATTACTCAGGTTTGTCAGCTAACCTTCTTACTCATAGTGAAGCAAATTCTGGCCCTGCCAATTTTATGTGAAATGTTATTAGATAGCACACACTATATTCATTAATCCTCATAACAGCTTTATGTATTTTATTTGCTTTTTTCCTTTACAAGGATAATTGAAGCATTAAGAGATACAAACAAAACTACATTCTAATTCTAACCCTGTCAGCCTAGCACTAACCTTAATTTCTGACAGGAAGAACCAGTGATACATCAATATAGCCCTACGACGACATGGAAATGCCGGGTGTGGTGGGTGAGGGGGTGTGTGTGTGTTTGGAGGAGGAACAGTTAGTTAATTGCAGGGGTAAGAGAAGCCAACATTTATCGAATACCTATTGTGTGGTGTGCCAGGCATTATTGTACATCCTTTGATTATATTATCTTACTAATACTATTATTATACCCATTTTATGCTGTGGAAAACTGAACCTTAGACGCATTAAGCAATGTTCCAGTACTCTCTCTGCTAGTAACTGGCAGATCCAGGATTCAAGCCCAGATGGGCTACCTTCAGAGCCTGTGTTCTGGTACACACAGGGCCATTTCAGAGCTCAAGTCCTAAATCAGGAAACAGTGTGGAGGATAGAGACTAACAAGTGATATAATACAATGAGAAAGCACAGACTTTTGCTCCAGAAGATTCATTATAACCTGGCCTGGCCACTTTCTGAGTATGAACTTGGAAAGCACCCTGACCTCTTGGTCTTAGTTTACTGCTCTGTAAAGTATATAGTAATACCATAATGAAAGGGTCATTAGGAGGATTATATAGATGACGTGGTGAAAGTGCTTCCTAAATTGTAAAGACCAGTACAAATGTTTGTTGTATTTTGTGTAGAGAAGGTTTGCCCTGAGCTCAGTGCAAGGAAAGACAGACTAGGGACGATGCTTTGACTCAGTTACTCCCTGATCTTAGACAAAAGTGAAATCAGGGGAGGATTGCAATCACTGAGAGCCAAGGGGGAGAGGTTTTCTTCACTCCACTTTGTAGTGGAGCACCTTCTGCCCTAGCATCGCTGGCTGTCACTGAAGGTTTTCATTTTACAGTTGCTGTGTGCCTTATCAAGGTCCTTTTTAAATTGTTTAAGTGAGGAGGTTTTTATAATTCCCTTGAAAGTTCAAAAGTAAAGTAAGTTTCAAGTAAGGAAACATTTTCTAGTTTCCAGTCAATTTTTCCCTGTTTTCAACTTCATCTTTATTAATGATTTGGAAGATGGAAAAAAAGCAGCATGTTAATTCACTTAGTTATGAGTTTACAATGTGTTGTGACGTCTAAAAAGGCCAGAACTATTTTGAGACACAATTGAGGGAGCATTGTATCATAGGACAGAATAGCGGTTGTCCCTTCTTAGGGCCTTCAGAGAGATGGCCCCTGGAATATAGTGTTCAATTTCTGGATACCTCTAAGCCAGAGAGATTTAGATCAACTAGAAGAGATTTGGCAAAAAAGATTAAAGAAATTAAAGCAAGTGTGTGTAGAACATTCTTGCTCTTTTGCCTGGTCTTGTCCCATCTACCCTGTCACCTGGTGATAGGGAATAGTTTGTAGTTGTTTTGTTAATTACAGCTGAAGCATGTTCCCTTGTCACCTGCTAAATTCCCACTGCTGTAGATGCTGATATTCAATGTGGACAGATTTTTTTTTTAATGTTGACTTCTATTCTCATACCCTAATGACATCTAATAAAATACGCCATATCAAAGTGGGTTGAAAAAAGTAAATCTAAGCTGGGAAGTTTAAGAGAAGTGAGGCTAGGGGGCAAGGGAGTTATTCATTGTATGTAATTATTACTGAACCAAAACCAAGCCTAAAAAAGTAACTAAGTCTGTTGAGAATGAATTTTCCCACAAGGCTCAGAAGCATTGGTGAAAGTTTGTATAGGTCTCTACTGTGTGGTGTGGCCATATAGATGAGAACATATACCAAGAGCCAGTCTAATATGATTCATTTACTCCATATCTAGTACTTCCTCCAGTTGCACCCTTTACCAGAAGACCCAGATAGTGGTCCAGTAATGGCAGA
Organism: Equus przewalskii; assembly: GCF_037783145.1. Classification (NCBI taxonomy): domain Eukaryota; kingdom Metazoa; phylum Chordata; class Mammalia; order Perissodactyla; family Equidae; genus Equus; species Equus przewalskii. The sequence continues at coordinate 42,388,667 of NC_091835.1, read as the reverse complement.
ATATGTATAATCTCAAAAAGTTCACAAGCAAGAAGCTGTTTCTTCTCAAGTGTTTGAAAGAAAATAATCTTTGACATGCCCATCGGGGGAATAGAGATGCTCTTACTCTTCCTCCACCCAGGTCCTCGCTCTCTGAAGGGACGCACACACTTGTGGTTTGTTTACCCCCAAATTACGTGTTGTGTGAGCAAATGAACATGTGAGTTAATCAGAATCTCTTTGTTCTCTGTTTTAACCCTGAGCCCTCATTTCTTTTCCTTTCCCAGAGCCATTCAGTGCTGACGTATGGGTTATGATGTTTGTGATGCTGCTCATTGTCTCAGCCGTGGCTGTCTTTGTCTTTGAGTACTTCAGCCCTGTGGGTTATAACAGGTGCCTTGCTGATGGCAGAGGTAAGGCCAGCTGCAATTGTTGCATTTCTGCATTTTTCTCATTCTCAATTCCAAATCTTTATAACCCTCATTTGCTGTCTGCCTCCTCCCTAACTTATCCATTTCTGAAAATGAACCCTCAGCCTTCTATGTCATCAGCTTGGTGACTCACTAGAAATACCCCAATTAAGATGTTACTTTGAATCTGTATGTCCCTTCTCTGGCACAAGCCTGACCCCAAGCCTAGTTCCACCCCTCGGTAAATGACAGGATAGCTGGCCGTAGATATGTGTAGCATAAACATGTCAGACGAAACTATTTTGATAACTTTAGTCTGTGAGCAGTCTGTCTAAACAGATAGACTAACAAGGCAAATTATACCCATCTATTAAGAATAAGGAAAAATAGGCTGCACCAGGGTATATGCAGGGTAGTTGTGGCTAGAAGGGTTCTCCACAGTCAGAGGATCACCACTTAGCTACAAGATCTCCAAAGCATGTGTCCCTGCTCAAATCCCTCTGCTAAGGAGTATGGGAGTTGGGTGTTTGAAATAAAGTCGCCAAGAGAGACCAGTTCTCACCCACAGATACTATTGGGGGCAGTCCACTTTCCTGACTAGGTAGGTCCAGAGGTGTAAGGACTGCTCATGTGTTTGAGGCATTTGTGAGACTTCACAAAGAGTTTACTAGATTTCTGAAGGGGGCCATGAGATCCTTGTAAATAGCTCCTCAGAAACTTCCTGAGAACCCTGGGATTAGGAAATATCTCACCTCTGGATCTTCTCCCATCCAGAATGTGAGCTTTATCCTCTAAGAGGAAAGATTCTTAACCCCAGCTACACATGAAAATTATCAGTGGGAGACTTAAAAGATAGAGGTACATGGACCTCATTTTCTAATATTCTGATTCACAAAGTCCAGGGTGGAGCTTGGACCATTGTATGTTTCAAAATAGTGGTTCTCTACCTTGGTTGCATATTAGAATAACCACCATCCCCCACACCAATTTAATAAGAGTCTCCGGGGATGGGGTGCCAGGCAGCAGTATTTCGTGAAAGCTCCCCCAGTGCTTCTGTTGAAATCGCAGTCCAAGCTGTGAACCACCACTGCACTGAAACTACCTTCAGCTACTGACCTACCTTCTGATTTGGTTTGTAAGTTCTGAGGTGGAAGTTTGAATGTCTCCACAATATGGTATAGTCAGGGGGCTTTCCACTTGTGCCAGAGGGTCTTCCAGAAGCCATGACCTGCCCACCATCCTGACAGGCATTAGTAACAAGTGAAACATGTGAGAAGCACACAAGTACATAAGTATGTTGACAATGTCAAGAACTAAAGTTAGTGTGTGCCCTCCCCTCGCCTTGAAGAAAATCAAGGAGAAAAATCCAGACACAAAATTCAGAGGCAGGGCTTATATTTACTCACTTTACCAAAGGATTATTGTCTTCACAAAGGAATTCAACATGGGGCCACTTTAAATATCAAGTCTCCTTGGGGCATTTTTACAATGTACAAAACTTTGATTTATAAACAACTTTTTGGTTACACATCTGTTCCATGAAATAAGGTTCACATACACAGATGTGTGTGCACAGTTAGATATTAGGCTTGACATGTGTAGTCAATGATGATTTAGTTGGCTGAGCAGATGCCATCAGGATCACAGATAGCATCATAAGACCTGTGCTAATGTGTTGTAAACTGTGTGGCAGATGTTCATTTCTGCAGTGGAGGGGCTACATGCAGACCAGACATTGGGCAAGATTTCACCATTACCAATCAGAGAAAGCAGTGAAGTCACTATAAATTCATGAGCAGAAGCCATAGCACTATCTGTATAAAGGTTGAGGGGAGGAAGGTCAAAGATAGCCAGCCTTTCTGCCCTCAGATATGCATGGCAAAGCCAGGGGCTCTATGACTTCCTCTCTGGGCTTCCTGATATTCTTTTACACAGAAGCTACTACTCTAGGAAACCAGTTGGGAGGTGTTGACTTTGGAGTGAGGTCAAGGTTGTCTTTGAAACACTTAGTGCTAAGTGCTAGAAGCTAAAGAAAAAATCAGGGTAAAGTGCACTCAGAGCCATCCAGCATCAGTGTGAATAAAACTGGAAGAGGTCTATGTGATTTTGGAAGAAGACCCCACACAGTTCTTCTGATCATTTTCAAGTTAAATGCTTTCTTGGTAGGGACAAATATAAATTTTAGGAACAACAGTAATAAGGACACAAGTGTGACTAGGGTGGGATAGTTGCCTTTGTTATTCAGTTTTGATGTGATCTTGAGGGTCTTCTATACATGGGGCAGGAAGCTGGCTCCTCCAGTGCTCTGGCTGAGTCATGGCCATTAGTTGGAGCAAGATCCCGCACACATCCCAGGCCTCTGGTTTTTCTCCTAGAGAACCCTCCTCTGCCTTCCTGAGAGTCCCAGGAGAAGAGAGACACAAGCTCTCAAATTAAAAAGCTGTCTATGAAAGGGCTGGGTCTTAGCTGGAGCGTTTCCTGCTCTAAGCAGGAACTTACCAGCTTGGTGTACTTATAGGTTTAAATAGAACCAGTGACTCTATCTTAACTTTCTGTCTTTGTCTTTTCATCATGCCAGAGCCAGGTGGCCCATCTTTCACCATCGGCAAAGCTATTTGGTTACTCTGGGGTCTGGTGTTTAACAACTCCGTACCTGTGCAGAACCCAAAGGGAACCACCTCCAAGATCATGGTGTCCGTGTGGGCCTTCTTTGCTGTCATCTTCCTGGCCAGCTACACTGCCAATTTAGCTGCCTTCATGATCCAAGAGGAATATGTGGACCAGGTTTCTGGCCTGAGTGACAAAAAGGTAAGAGAACCATTTGAAACCTCCATCTTTCCCTCACTATCATTCTGAGCCATACTCAAAAGTTCTCATGTACCTATTAATTTTCTAAATCTTTAGAATTGACAGTTCTTTCTTGTGTTTCCTTCAATTGGAACATGGGAGCAGAAATCAGTTTCCCTACTGAAATAATACTACTTCACGTTCGCCTTCTGATTTGTGAAAGGTTCTCACAGGTACGCCCTGGGCTGCAAATAAGGGGCTTGGTATTGTCAGTGGCTTTCTGAGTACAGGGTACCTCTTGTTGTATGCACTTGGGTGGCCTATCAACACAAGCCTGCCCATTTGGTGTGTTATTAGAGGGCCGCCCAGTGCACCCACGCTGAGGGCACTGGCCCATTATGGCCTTCATTTTCCTCCCAGTGGTGTTTGGCTATGGGCTCTCCCTTTGTTCCTCTGCACACTCATGTGTTCCCAGGGCTGAGGAGGAGGGTTGTTCCCATTGTGTCCTGAAAAGAAGTAACTCTATTTAACTCGATTGATTGCCCTGAGTGGTGCTGGTGAATGGGTTGCCCCCATACCAATTGTAGGCCTCCCTGCTGGCCCGTGCAGTTAAGAGAGGAAGGAAAGTGTCTGCTGGTTTCCATCTTTTCTGGGTGAGGATGTGCAAAACCCATTCTAAATACATCTGACTCTCTAGGTCTGCCGGAAGCATCATGGTTTCTGTGGGAGCTCTGTCTCCTGAAACCATGATAACCAAGATGGTTCAAGACTGGTGATAGGAACTACCTTAATGGAGCGTCAAGTAAAGCTCATGGAAACCTTAGAATAATTCTGGAGACTTTCCCTTACAACAAATTTCCTACTCTATATTTCCTTAAGATTTAGAAGAGGTGACTTCCAACCCTTTCTCCTAGAATGAAGCTATGAGATATAGACTGATATATATTTAGACCAGATAGATCGGATAGTTACTGACTTATCTCATGGGTTAGGTTTCCCCAAGATAAAACTTTAAACACTTAGCAAGTGGTCTGAGAAGAGTGGGAAGGAGGAGATCCTTATGCATATATGATCATTCACTATGCTTACCTCTTCGTATTATCTCTTTCTCTGATTTGTCTTCCTTTTTACTTTATTTTTCTTCCTTATTTTTTAAAATATTCCCTTTCTTGTATTTCTTTTTCCCTTGTTTTTAAGCTTTTTTTTTTCACTTCTCTCTTCTAACTCATGCTTTATTATGTGTTTATTCATATAAATCTTTCTCTATCTCTGGTCTTTTGTCAGTATCCTTCTTTCATCATTATGATCCTTTCAGAAAATTTAACATCTCCCTTCATCCATTTTACAACCACTACTTTTTGTGCCTCTTTCTGTAACCTGGGCATTAGTGGGGCTGAGAACAACTACTTCCTCAGGACTCCATACTTGGATGTGGCATGGCTGAAGTGGACCATGCCCATCCTAAAACATGAATGTAGTGGAAGCGTGGATAGATCATGTCCCTACATGTGGATTTTTCAGAGGTATGGTAGACCATATCCTCACGTCAGGATATGGCAGAGGTGTGGTGGATCATGTCCCCACACAGAGTATGTCAGAACCATGTTGCCATGCAAAATAATGTGGTAGAGGTTTGATGGGCCATAGTCCTTCCTAGGGCTCTGGGCTGCTAAGTGGGGGAATCCACCATATTGCCCACCTTGTTTTCTTCAGATGTCTCTTGAGAATTGCTTAGGACACTGTCTTTATCGTTCTCATATCTTCATGGGTCACTTGGCAACAACTGAATAATTTTCTATTTGAACCAAGCATAATTGAGATAGAGGGAGATTGTTCTCCCTTCTCTGGTTTTGAAAGAGCATATCTCATTCTAGGCTGCTTAAACTGGAGAGGCTGTGTACCTGTCTGTCCTCTGCACCTTGTTGGTTATGTTCTGAAAAGCAGGAGCCCATCAATTCTTTGCTTAAAGAACTTTAGTAGCTCCATTGCTTATAAAATAAAGATGTGGTTTTATTCAGATGTGGCTTTCAAAGCTTTTACAAATGATTCCCAGTGTGCTCAAGCTCTTGTCTCATCAGCCAATGCTTACATTCTTGCATCCTACATTCTAGGCATCCTTGACTCCCTATCCTTCCCAACCATGCCTCTGTCTGTACCTCTACCTGGATGTTCTCCTCACCCATCAAACTCCTTCTGAAACTTTAAGACCCAGATTGGAGATCACTTCATTTGTGGAGCTTTCCTTGGCTCATCTTATTCCTTCCTCTATCATGGCAATCATTCATACCTTTATCATAACACTTGTCTTCCACATTGTACTGTATAGTAATCTGTAGACCTATACCTGATTGTATCTCCTCTATCTGACCATGAGCTCCACAAGGTCAGTGATCATAACTGGTTATCATTAAAAAAAAAAAAGTTCTGTAGGGAAAGAGGGTATATTTACTTAAGAGCTTCTTAGGCAGAGCAGTGGACTAAGGCCTTACAGGCAACGATAGCAACAAAAGAGCAAGAACCTTTTAACAGCTGTTTAATTTGAAAATGCTTGAAATGGTTATCTGATGTATTTTAGAACTTTGCAAATGACAAAACAGTAAAGTGTAGGCATCCTACCAGAGAATGTCAACATAATTTACATAATTACAGAAAACATTTAAGTAACTAATAACATCTAACTGCATATCAGTGTCAGGAACAGTAATCTAAATCAGAGTTTTCTGAAAGTGCACTTAAAATGTCAAAATTCTTATGACTTTTACTTCAAAACACCTAAAGAAAACAAAGTCTTGAGACTGACTTTGCATGAGAGGAAGTGTATTCCATGAATTTAGAAAAAGAAAAAGAGTAAGGTCAAAACAATAACATTAAGAATAGAAATTAGTTGATTTTGAAGATTCTTTTTTCAATATATTAAATTTTCATCAAGGAAAGTAACATTTAAAATGGAGAGGTGTTCCTAAACTTGTTCTGACTATCACAATGACATATCTTCTGTTTAACTCAGATCAAATGATAAATATCTTGGAATGATGATGGGAAGATAGTTGTAGACATTAAATGTGTATATTTTTAAGAAATTATCTTCAATTTTATGGGAGAAAAGTGTTCCCAGATCTCACTTATGTTAAGGTATAAAACCAGAATATTCAGAGTTAAGTTTCCATGAAAATCTATTTTAGGGCTCTTTTTTACTGGATGGCTTCCATTTTGCAGGAGCACATTACGTCAGTGAATTCAGAATTATTCCACTACAGGCTATAACTAAATATGGATGCAAGCTCTAACATTTAGCAGTCCTACTGTACATTCCATCAGCTTCCCCAGTGGGAGGAGGATGTAAGGAAGCTGGTGACATCTTTCTTCTCTTAACAAAGAGCCCACAATGCTAATTCTTATATTTCTCACCTATCCAGATGGATTTCTCATTTTGTAGTCTGCCAACTACAGTATGGAAGGGAAAGAGCTTGGCCAGGTGAAGGAGGGGACATATTTGCTAGGCAGTGGGTACACTGGGTATGTTACATATATATGTATAATCTTCATATAGGTATGATCACTCCCATTTTACAAATAAGGACACTGAGACTCTGGGAAGTTTAGTGACTTCTTTAAAGTCACACATAATCAAGTGACAGCCAAGGTTTGAGTCCTTGTGTGTTTGGTTCTAAAGTCACTTTGCCAGGATGTCTCCCTTGTAGCTAATCCCAGACAAAGTTATAACACAGCTAAGGATTGGCATTGACAGCCCTACCCCCACTTTCTTATTTAATTCCCTACCCTCTGGTTTAACGACCTTCGGTATCAGTTCCGCTTAACCCAACCCTTCTCAGGGCACAGTACACTACCACTGCCAAGACTACTATTACTAATTCTATTACTGCTATTGATAATAATGGTAACAATTATCATTATTAGTAATATAAATTCAGCAATAATATCTCTGCTAACATTGCTTCGGCTCTTACAAGCCAGGCATAATTCCAAGTACATTACGTAGATTATCTTATATAATGGTGCTATTAATATCTTCGTCTGTAGATGAGGAAACTGAAGCTTGGAGAGGTTAAGTAATTTGCTCTTCCCATGTTCCTGGCTGCTGACAGCCCCTAAAGATTGTGCCACCCTGTTCAGATCTTGATGCTTTTTCCAGTTAATCCCCTTTCTTCCTACCCTCCCATCTACCTTGTCAAAGCTTAACAAGTTAGATCCATTTCCCCTACTAGAAAGGAGCTAGCTGATTAAGTGGTCCATAATAATTAGATAGTATTTTAACCTTTGCAGTTTACTTAGTAAGTCTTTCAGAGGTGTTGTCTTAAACGGAGAATAATGGTGATTTCCAGTCCTTGGACAGGCTGATGGCCCTTAAATTGACTTTAGCCTGGGCCTAGCATAACCCTGAGCTTTAAGCCACTGTTGGAGGGTGGGAGAGGGGTGGCAGCAGGATAAAGAAGGGTCAGTTATGGAGTCAGAGGTGAAGGAAGCCTGCAGGGAGACAGGCTGCAAAGATCACTGAAGGCTGCTGTCTGGCCTTCGGGCTCCCGAGAGTATCTGGCTACGTCCTGCTTCACACATTCCTACCACCAATGTGACATACACCCACATTATATTTTGCGGTTCTTTTCCTCAAGGAGCTACAAGAACTTTATTAACTCTAAAATGCCAAAAAGGTGCTTATCTAGTTAATGAGGGCAGCCATCTTTGCCTGCAACATTGGAGGTACAACCAGGATGGCCCTCTAACAACTAAATGAGGACCCCATGGTTTTTCTGGATTAAGATTACTCTGAGTTTCTGAGAATTCCCACCGGGTCTGGAAGTCATCTCATATCCTTTTGGGATACAGACAGTATATGACTTTTAAACAAGTGAGCAAACAAGTAAGTAAATATGCATTCTGGAAGAAAACTAGCCTGGTGAGAAGCACTTTTACTTCACAACTTCACTGAAATGTTTGGGTGTATTGGAGCATGTGTGAGGAAATGGAGCCATGCTTTCCACTGAACAAATGAGTCTGCCTTGCCCTATTAACTTTAAGCTGAAAGCCAGTGGGGGACGGCTGACGTCAAGCCTGATCTGTCATACCTTGGTCCTGGCCCAGTCCATCTTGGTCAGACCATGGAATACCGAACTAAAAATGGCTTACTAGGCAGAGCAAGAGGCATGACTGACTAGCCAGGGAGGTAGAAATGAGGGCCTGGGCTGGACCTCCAGGTGGCGGAGCAAATTGTAAGAGTATGGTTTATTGCTTGAGAGTCCTCTGGATCTGTCAAGCAAGTGGTCCTCTTGTAACATCTGGTCAAGAGCAGTTCTGGAGGAAGTGACAAGAGAAGAAAACTCCCCAAACCCTGGGAGTATATGGGGTACAGGATATGCATGGGTGGGGGAAGGGACACCGGCCCCTTTGTCTCTTAATTAGCAGAACCAATGTGACACTGTACATGGACTACTTCCCCAAATACTGGGCCTCCCTCATTACTGCCAGGGTGGCCTCCATCCAGATGGACCCCAGAACAAAGCACTGGGGGCTTTGGCAACCCCAGGTCTGTTGGTCAGGGTCAACTCTCACCGCTTCTCTAGTTTTATTTGAGAATGGAATGACTTATGTCCTCTCACCAGTCCCCCTTGAACCTTTATTCCTGAGTCCATTCCTGATTTGACTGGATGCCTTGACTGAGACATCCAATGGGACTTAGCAGTGGTCACCCTCCCAGTCCCAGAATGCAGATGTTTGACTACTGGGCTCCCAGGGGGCCCCCAGAGTTTCCCTTGTCTCCTTCTTTTTATGTACCCATTCACAGCATCAGGCTTCACTCTACCCTCTTCTCCTTGAATGACCACCTGGCTCCTGATATTCTGTGACTTCCCCACACAGGATCCCTCATCTCCAACGTCTGCTATACTTTTGGGGCTTATAGTGGATTGAATGGTGTCCCCTCAAAAGATATATCCATGTCCTAACCCCTGGAACCTGTGAATGTTAACCTTATTTGCAGACGTAATTAAGTTAAGGATCTTAAAGATCATCCTGGATTATCAAGGTTGATGCGAAATCCAATGACAAGTGTCCTTATAAGAGAAAAACAGAGAAGGATTTGACACAGAAAAGGAGAAGGCCATGAGAAGGCAGAAGCAGAGACTGGAGTGTCACAGCCACGAGAAAAGCCTGGAACCACCAGAACCTGGAAGAAACAAGAAATGGATTCTCCCCTAGAGCTTCTGGAGGGAGCACAGCCATGCTGACACCGTGATTTTGGACTTTTGGCCTCTTGAACTGTGTGAGAATAAATCTGTGTTGGTTTAAGACACCAAGTTCATGGCTGTTTGCTATGGCAGCCACAGAAACCTAATATAGGACCTTTGTGACTCCTCTCATAACCTGACCTCCAAGTTCATTGTACCCTCTAGAGTCCAGCGCTTCTAGTCATCTCAGTCTTCTCTGTCAGCCACCCAGCCCCGACTTTCTAAAGTGGCCATTTCTTACAGCAGGATCCAGTTCGGCTCCTCTTTTCACTAATCTTTGCTTAGAAGAACTGATCTATGTCATGCTGAAGATGTGTAGAGACATGTTTTATACCCAGAGGGAGTCTTCTCCATCTGCTTAATTTTAGGGAGACAATAGAAAACCTAAGCGTCATTGTGTGTTCCCTTTTGCTCTGTCCTTGAACCTGATTACCATTAGTTTCTCACAATTATGTAGTGTGTTATTTGTGTGCACACTTCCCATACACCTTCTACTAGAATTCTTGATTCTAGTAGAACCAAGTAACAGCATTGTCAAAGGAGATTGAGGACATGATTTTCGTAGTGTATCATTTTCACAACTTTTTTCTAGAGAAAATGTTATTAATGCACCCCTCTCACTGTTCTGGATTGTGCTTCATTGTTCTAGTAACAGAACTGAAAGGCCCTTTATTTGATCATCAGGCTCAGGTGACATTTTTCTCATTAAAGGCAAACAGGTATCCTCTCTCTTCATGTCATGAACATACATTTCTTGTTACATTCCTTGTTACACAGGAATGCACACTTATATATGTGTATATCTGTATACATATATGTAAACACATACACACACACACACGCACATATATATACATCCTCCAAACCTACATCAAGATAACAAGATAACTGGGTAATTAGGAGCTCGGCACTTACAAAGCTGCATAAGGAACACAACTTTCCAGTGTGCATAGAACATAAGTTTTACAAAGTGGATCTGAGGAAGGTTGTCCTTCTCACCTGGAAAAAGAAGAAAGCTATGTCTCATTCTGCTGATATTAGTGAAACCATCTTTTTGTGAAATGAAATTAAGGAAGGAAGGAAAAGGGGAGGGAGGGAAGAAAGGGAGGAGAGAAAGAGAAAAAAGAAGGAAACAAAGAAAGGAAAGAAAAAATAAAAAGAGCATCAGAACCTAATCTTGGGCTAGATCTGCTCTGTATCCCTCTTCTTAGAAAGGTATCCCTATGCAAGATATTAGAGGGATAGAAGCTTTCCTGGAGCCGTAAAAATTTTTAAATGCAACTACACAAACTAGCATGAGTATGAATTCACAATTTCTCCTCCTGAATTCAATTGAACTGGGCCCCAAATGAAAGCCAGCAATGGGCAACAAACAATTTTGGTTAACATATACATATACAAAACATATACATAGCATGGCATGCTGTACTTAAGCTTCGGGTGCTCTGGGAGTGGGAGATGCTAGTGAGCACTTTCTTGAATGGGTCTGATCATTGAAGTTTTCTGTGTGGCTTCCATATGGGGCCTTTCCCAGTCAGGCCATCTCCCACAGGTTGGGAAGAACAAGTGACTCTGGGGACTCCCATGGAAGTTCAGATCCACTTACAGCCAAGTCTCTAGTTCTAAGAGAAGAGAGCTATTCCATTTAGTTGACTGTTGAAGGCAGTTTCTTTGTTCTGAAGTTTATTTACATCAAAGAAAAATTAGAGTGTTCCTCAACATCCTTTTCTCTATCATTAAAAACAAAAATTAGAAATAAGTGTTTTACTACAAGGGGGCTAAGCTTTTATATGCTCACTAAATCTTGGTTTGGGTTGAGGATTTATTAAGAATTAGTGTTTCACTTCTGGGCAACTAAGTTCGAGTCCTTTGAGACAAATTAATGCAGCTATGAAAATTTATATGTGGCCAAAGGCATCAGGCCTAAAATGAATCAGGTTTTAAAGATGTCAGAATTGTTTTCACAGTGAAAGTTGTGGTCTGGGCTGGCTCTGGGCTTTTGTGGATATTGCAGCTTTTTTGCCTTTCCGATGCCCACCCCTCCCCGTAATGATGGCATGAGTGGACAAGGGTCTCAGTGGGCTGTGTGCCGCCTGTTATGTTTTGGGAACCTTTCTACATATCTGGGCATGTGCTAGGGCTAGTGGGGGCCTGAGAGTGCCTGAGAGCTTTAGTTCACAATTCGATGTGGAGTTTTCATTTCCAGCCTGGGTCACGAGAGCCATTGAAAGATCCCTCAAGCTCTGTGAGTGCTATACTGTAGTCTCAGACATTTCCTCTGGTGTTTTAAGCCAGTTCTGTTTGGGGCCTTTGATTCGGAGTGTCAAAGTCCTTGGCTCCAAGCCAATATGATCCTGAGAGCTGCCCAAGTGGAGAGGAGAAAAGAAGCAGGCAAGCAAGCTCCCTCAAGGTGCAGGCAGCTCGCACTTTCAGGAGGAAGAGCCAGGAGGTGGAAGGCCAGGGCCTCAGGCCCTCACTTTACAAATGATATGGTTAGTCTATATGGGTAGTTCTTTCTGTTGTGGGGACACAGGAAGGAGTGGGTGCCTGGGAAGGGGTCGGGTAGAGCGGGGTGTTGATATCAAAGTCACTTGGAGAACTCCTTCAAACTAAACAGGACTGTGTCCACCCAGCTGGAAATGAAAGTTCCAGTGGACGAAGCTCCCACCTTGCAGGACCTGTCAGGAGGCAGCCAGAAAACCAAAAGTCTAAAAGCGTAGTGAGAACTCTTCTGGTGCTTTGGGGGAAGTTATTGGAGGGCTGTGGCATCCCCCCTGCTCTCCCACTCCCCTCAAATCTACTGAAGGGGGTTTGAGGGGATCATTTGGAGAGCTTGCTATTCACCCCTGCAGTTAGACTGGCTGGCATTTGATCCATTCCTGAGAAGAACAAGCGTGACAGGTCTTGGCTAGAGTCATCAGCCTGGCTGGTGGGCCACAATCCCGTCAGTGGCAGGGAAGGCCTGTGTTCCTCAAACCAGATTATGCCTCATGGGAAGGAGTCAGTCTGGGATGGGAGCAGAGGGAAGTGTTCCTAAAGGTACCCTGCCTGAAGGACTTCCTACTCAGGATGAGGCAACAGAAACAGAAATACACTGGAGGGGTGTCATCCAATGGAGAAGCTGAAGGAACTGATATAAGCAAGCAGCTGCACTGAGGGAGTTGCAGACCAAGATTCTCACTGAGAGACTCTCTGGGGAACCCGGGAACTTGCCTGACAATGAGAGGAGTCTGCTTTGAGCACCAACCATGCCTAGAGAGCATCAGTGCCGGGTCACCACAGTGTCACTCAAGTGAGTGCTATCCTGCCTCTCAGGCCTCCTCCATTCCCTGCCCCCACCACAGAGAGTGGGAGGAGAACAGCTAGAATACAGGATCTATAACAGCTGGCTTAACTTCGGTTTTTATTTCTTGGCTACGTAAGAGCCACTGGGATTCATGGGGCCAAATCTTCCTGTTTCTCTCTACCCTTATTATTGAACATTTATTGAACCATTTAATAAATGTATACTATGCCCCAGGCCCATTGTTAGAATCTTCATGTCTGTTGCTACTTTTAATACTCATGCCCACCCGTTGAGATTGATATTACTGTCATTTTACAGACGAGGCAAGTCATGTAAGGGTTAGGCAAATTCACCGAAGTCACACGACTAGGAAGTGAGGGTGTCAGGATCTGATCCAGGGAGAACTGACTTCAAAGCCCACAACTGTCCTGTTAGAATGCTCTAGCACAGCCCTGTGTTGTCTTTGTGTGGACACAGGAAAAATGTTCACGCTTTTAGAGGTACTGGCCTGAGGCAGCAGCAGCCAGTCAAGCCTCCTGTCTTGGGGACCCTCTCTGGCCTGGCTTCTCAAGGGGGTGATGCTGGACCCCCATAGACCCATAGAGAGTGGGTAGACCACTCTCTGCCCAGCTGTGAGTACACAGGAACCTGGGAGAGACTTTTGTTCACTTCAGTCTAAGAGTCTCCAGCAAGGCCTCTGTTGTCTTTATTTCCGGTACTCACTGTCCCTTACACATTTAAGACCCACTTATTTAATGAGGGTTGACTGCATGAATGAATCAAAGAGACATGGAATGTTATTGGGTGCCATGTTTTCTCTCTTCTTGGAAGCAACCAATATACTCAATTCAGCTAGAAAGGAAAAGATCCCACTCTCAGGAACCTTCCCTTTAGGAGAGAAGAAAAGGAAGACAGAAAGGAAAGAATTGGAGAGGAGGGAAATGTACCCTACTCCATCCCTCCATCCTCATCTCAGGAGGGAAATAAAGCAGGAACGATATTCACTGTTTCTTAAGTACTTGTGGTAAGCAGACCGTGAGTAGCTTAAGTCTGTAAACCACCTTGATATTAAATTTGCTAAATGCTTAATTCCTTAAAACTTTCTCACATGTCTCCCAGTTTATCACTAGCACCACAGCACATTTGGAGTTAAGTATATGCCAGTTCAGTTTCTTTCAAGAACTGATTGCCAACAGGCTCTGAGACGGCTGGGACTTAGCCTTTTTTGGACAGAGTACAAAAGAGATGTTGAGCTGGGTGTCATCCTGTTGCTCAAGAAAGAATACTGTGATGTCTAATGATGTCTCCTAGTGGCATCAAATACAAATTGAACAAGATGGCTAACAGCGTTGCATTATGAAGGATGCTGCAGCCACAGGCCTCCCGGGCAGAGGACCTGTGTGGATTGAGCCTTTTCTTGCTCCCAGAAAAAAACAATGCACCTGAACACACAAGGTTATCCACTCACATGCTTTTACACGACACATCCACCCATCGCTGCAAACACACGCACACGCCACAGAGGGTGCAGATGTAGCTTTGACTTGGAGCACTGAGCAATTTTCTACTTTTTCCTTTTCTCCTTATAAAAGCATGTCAAATTAATTGCGGCCAATTACGTACAAATCCCTTTTTCTCTGCCAATCAGGGCTGCCTGAATGGGCAAGCGCTCTCACCTGCTTCATTATGCAAATTGTATTCAAGCGCTGAAGAACAATGCGGGCTTCAGCAGAGCAGTGATTCCAGGTTGCTAATGAGAAAAGGCTGCTGCCAGAGGAGTTGCTTTACCCCTCTGATGCTGTTGTGAGAAAGCTGAGAAGCCTTTAAGTGGAGATGGAGGCAAGATCAAAGTCCATGCCAGCTCCCAGGGCACCTGTTACCCTGGTGCTTCTGGGGCCCTGGGTAACATGGAAGGAAGGTTACCACCAGGTCTGACAAGATTTGGGTACAATTTGGAGTCCAAACAGTGTAGGCAGAATAGCTGGAGTCTTTAAATACTACTGTGGTCTGACAACCAAAGTACGTTTCACAGGACGCAGTGGGCATCCATAAGTATGGGGTCAGGTGTGGCCATAAATGTTTCAATATCGGAATACCTGCAGTCAAGGGCAAGCACAATCCACCACACAAAGTGCACAAAAATGATCAACACAGGTACACACATAGAAAGGAAGAAATCAATGAACACTAAGATCTCACATCACGAGATTAATTTATTTGGAAAAGGCCTGTTGGCATTCAGCATTCATTCATTCGGGAACTACTCTATGCAGAAAAAGTTATTTTATCCCCCAGTAATCACAGTTGTAAGGACTGACTTCTCTGTTGACTGCCTCACCTTGTTACCTTACCCCAGCATTTATAATCTCCTCCTGAATTGGAATTACAATCTTGCCTCTCAACCCCAAATTGTGGAAAAGAGGCTTTAACAAAATTATGTAATTGTCATCCTGGTCCTCTCTGCTGAGGATGATATGAGCCAGACACAGCACACAGCAGTGTGGGGCATTTCTGCTTGGCACCTGTGGTCTCGATGACATGGAGTGGGGCTGGGAGGAGTTTGGTGTCAGGAAGCTGGGCAATGTTCCAGCTCCTCCTGAATAGTCTTCATAATGTGACTATAGTTTTCTGTTTGGAGTGTCATGAAATCGCACATCATCCAGTACACCCATGTTCCAGGATGAGTCCTCGAGGTTTCAGATGACCCAAACAAGCAGCCACTCCACCCCCACCCCTTCCCTTGGTGGTACCAGCACTCCATGTGAGCTAGTGGATACACACAGAAAGAACAACATGACATTCTGGCAGCATCTGAAGGATGTGTGGCTCAGTGAAGAAGACAGAATCACTGAAAGAAAATGGTTCCCAAGGCAGTCCACAGGCTGGGCCGATGGGCTGTGTGACCGCTGCTTTTTTAGATTGCTTTCATGTACTTACACTTCCAGTAAGTACATTTATATGAAAAACAAAAAAAATTTAAGCTGCTTCTTAAAATGCAAGTATCTTGGGAATGTTGAGTAATGGTTTAATCACAAATCAGTGAGACTTTTTGTTTTAGGTTGTCTCCCTCTTACCACCTAGGTGTGATCCCTTTGGACTGAAAAAACAGGGCTTTTGATTTTGTGGACATGGATCATGTAGGAAAACAGGGACTGTCAGGTTTGGATGCCCCTGAGAACCAGGGCCCCAGAGATGAGGTATGGGTATAGAAAGTGAAGTGCAAGGGCTGGCCCTGAACCCAAGCAAGGAAAATTCCTTCTTTCCTCCAGTCCTTCATCACCCGTCTCCTGCCCCTCCACATCCCCAGATACCCCAGCCCTCCTCCTATAACAGCCAGAAGCCACCTCTGTCATCCTCCACTAGACTCACTGATAAAATGCCCATTTCCTTCACTGCATTGTAAGCTCCTTGAGGCAACAGACATACTTTCAATAACTCTTGTCTATTCAGCTCCTGGGGCAGTGCCTGGTACATCACACAAGTGTGTTAAATGAATGAATGTTCCCAGAACATACACTAATAATATTAACACTAAAGTTCTGCTCTCTTATGGATTAAATTGCCTTTAATGAGCTAACCATTTACAGTATTGTTACTCTGGGGAAATATATTTCTGTTTCTGAACAGCTGATTTATAAATGAACTATTGAGGACAACCTGTTCGTAGGTTGGAACCTGCCTATTAAAAATTACACTTCCAAAGCCTAAAATAAATTAACCTTTGTGTTATGTGTTCTTTTGCAATGTTAGCAACGGTGGCCCTCATCCATGGTAATCACTATATAAAACCACAATAGTTACAGTCTCAGACAGTGGACCAGTTGTTAGTGACCCTGGGTGGCATTCCCTGGGCTAGACACTTTACATTCTTTGTCTCATTTACTTCTCCTCCAAAACCTTTTAGGCAGATGCTACCTCTGCTTTACAGAAGAGAAGATGAAAACCCAGCCATTGGAAGTATGTGATATGGCTGGGCTCCTAAGCCTCTCTGGTGCCTCTGTCTCCTAATTATAAAATGGGGATAAAAATGTTACCTACATTATAGCTGTTGTGCTGATTAAAGACTTATAATGCCTGTAAAGTGCTTAGAACAGTGCCGCATACATACTAATCCCTCAATAAATGTTAGGGCTTGGATCCTACAGCAGACCCAGGGTTTGTGCCTACATCCGTCTCATAAAGCCCATGCTGTTTCCAGCAGATGATTAACACGTGCCTTGAAAGCCATAGACAAACTGCTGCTAACCCACTATAGAGCCCACCATGTGCTCCTCCCTCCACACTCCCTCCACACTCCCTGCACTTGCCTATTTCAGTGAGATTCCAGGAGGAGGGTACTGGTGAAGTGACAAGCATTAAGTCAGGGCTGGAAAGGTGTGCAGGGGAGAATGGAGGAGTCACTGTGCAGTGCTTCGACTCCCTGAAAATAGCTCTGCATCCAAGGATGCCTAGAAGGGTATCTGCCATGGGCAAGAGGAGCCCTGTACCTCTTTGCAGCCATCCTTGTGGGTCTTTTGAGAGAAAGCACTTAGCATGCCCCTAGATACAGAGGAAGAGCCCAGTAAACATTTCTAAACCTAAATCTGTCACCCATTGCTGTGATAGGAAACAGTTACTTCGAATATGATTTCATTTGGACCCTACCCCAAACAGTTTCTTACAGGAGTCGACAGATTACAAAACTGGGCTTTTCTTAAAGCCTTCCTGCTTGCATGGTCTGTGTTGCCAAAGAATTGTCTGTCCTTTCAGTCTTCCAGAAAAAGTAAACCTAACTGCTCCTACCTCAAGCTCTCTCGGAGACTTAGAAAAGAGCTGTAGCTTCACTGCAAATTATTGGTGAAACCAGAGAATTTATAGCATTCGTAAGTCTATCATTAATACCCATTTTGACTAGTTTATTTAGCAATAGAAATTGTGTTCTTACTGTCATAAATGGTTGCTACTCTATCATAAATTGTCCACTAATGAAGGAAATACTGTTGCTCCCTAATGACCCCTTGCCATTTTGAAAATTCCCAGAATGTCAAGTTAGATGTGGGTTTGGGGGAGCCTGAGATCCCATGGTTTCAGTCTCAGAAGCTCCTCTTCTCAGTTGCCAACCCAGTGAGCTCTCTTCCCATCCTCCATGCCATTTAGGGTTTCTACTGGCCAATTCATACTTAACACACGTTATATTGATGGACTTTATCCTGTGTATCTGTACAATGCAACTATAATGTAATGGTGTTCTCTAAATAATCAGTTTCGTTGCTTTCCAGTCTCACACCTGCTCTTCATTTATTCATTCAGCAGATAGACCCTAAATGTCTGCCATAAACTGCTTACTGGAACAGGGTATAGAAAGATCAGAAAGCTCTGCACAAGCATTTTATCTCTAACCTTTTTGTCACTGCTGAGCTCAGAGTCCAACCACACAGTTTATCTCAGGAGTCCTAGTAACTACCACGCTGTCCATGGCTAAGGCCTAGAGGCCCTGGAATTAGAAGGACTAATAGTTGTACTTCTTCATCTCGAAGAGCTTCCTCCAGAATCCCCCCTACCCTGTGTAAGCCCCTTGCTCAACCTGGATTCTGCCTTCCAGCAGAATCTTGCCGCTCTCCACAGTTCTTTGGATTAACTAAGGCCTCTGTTATATCATCTGCCTGGCCTCTTACTTAAATTTTTATATTCTCTGCACTTACCATAATACCTAGTACATAAGAGCAGTTAATTCAACAAGTAATTTTTGGATGGTTACTAATTACCCTGTGAGTAGGGCTGCCAGATTTAGCAAATAAAAATCCAGGACACCCACTTAAATTTTAAACAGCAAATGTGATTTTAATACAAGTATGTCCTGAAATTTCATGGAAACACTACCCCTGAGGTGTTAGAGAAGTCTTGAAACAGTCCCAGTCTCATAGTCCAGGGAGAGAGGCAGACACTTAAACAGTTCTTAAAACATAAGATGGCGAGTACAGTGACAGAGGAATTTCCCTGGGTGTTCCTTTCAAGGTTAAGTAAACCCAGTCTTTTAACCTTTCCCCATAAGACGTACTCCCTCATCTTTAATAGTTTTCTGAAACTTCTCGAATTTCAGTTGTGAGTTTTGTGAGTTATAGAAGCAAGCACACAGTGATCATAAAGCCCTCCCACTGGTGCATCACGAGGCCTGATCATGTCCTTCCCATCTGCCACATTGTTCTTTAGCTTCCTATTATAGGCTACGTATTTAAATAGCAGCCCTGTGTTGTCAACTCGCGCAGCTTGTGGTCCACTAGGGCTCCAAAATCTTTTTTGACCATGCTTTTGACAAAGCCAGTTCCTGTCCCTTCTTAGTCTAGGGCAGGGTGGTTTTACATCTTGTGAGAGTTACTTTGTGTGCTTCCTAATTGAATTCCATCCTTTTAGTATCTTCTTTCATCATGCTAGACTTATTGTTTTGATGTTTAATTCTATTTCCCAAATGGCCGGCCACCCAATCCAATTTAATGTCATAAGCAGATTTAAAGAGCAAGTTTTCCATCCCATCATCTAAGTTATTAAGGAAAATGAGACCTTTCCTTGTGTGTTTAGTAAGTTACCCCACACTCCCAACTCAAGCTGATCATGTCTACCCTTTCACCAGGTGTCCCACCCTAGTCATAGGGGCCTTTTATTTGATAACGAGAAACTCCTTTCTTTACATCTTCCTTTGGCATTTGCTAGAGACTCTTTCCCATTTTGTTAATTGGCTCCTGATTTGGAATTTATAGAATAATTTTGAAGTAGGCTAGCTTCTCTGTCCCCGTTCACAAAGGGAACATTACACATATACTTGGAACCATTAAAAAGACCCAATGCCATGTTATCTTGAAAGAATCTTCACAGAGCTTAATAAGGAAAGTTTTGAATAACTTCCTACCAGGTAGCTGAGAAAATATCCTTGAATATTTCCCTCTGATTATGTCCACCCAGACAAGAATTATTTTCCAAAATCTCTGTTGCAGTTCATAGGCAAGCTGTCCTGACAGTAATCCTCTCTCTTCATCTCATTTGCTTTTCTAGAAAACGTCTCTTCTCTAAGCCTGGGATGAAACACACCTGGGATTTTATTTAAGTGGAAAAATAAATTTTAAAATGTTTATCTGATGCAAACTTGAAGTTTTCCCTCTGAAAATTCACATCAGACAAAGCTAGTGGG
This sequence comes from Equus przewalskii, assembly GCF_037783145.1. Taxonomy (NCBI): domain Eukaryota; kingdom Metazoa; phylum Chordata; class Mammalia; order Perissodactyla; family Equidae; genus Equus; species Equus przewalskii. The sequence goes on along the minus strand of NC_091835.1, from coordinate 42,368,801 downwards.
GCTAACTTCGAAGAGGAAGGCACTTCCAGGTGGTATATTGTTAGACAAGAGTTTCCAGAGAACAGTGACATTGTGGCCCTAAAAGACAGTCTAAATTCAGGACATCCTGTGGGACAGGCCACCAGATAAGCATCCAATCTAAAATCTGGAAGAGGCTTTAAAAGGTTTATGCCTGCCTGTCTGTTTTTCTCTTTTTTCACATTAATAGAAATTATGTTATATGATGTGGCATACTAGTATTTAACATATTTACGATGTTTATCTGTCTCTCCCTAATAGACTGTAACATCCATGAGGGCAAGAATTTTTGTCCTTGCTTACTGATGTACCCACAGTAACTATAATAGAGTCTGGCAAATAAAGATGCTCAAATATTTGTTGAAAAATGAATTAATGAATCATTTAGTCGAATGAATGAACAAACAAATGAGAAGACAGTTATTTAATTCATATAGTGTTCATAGTATAAGCCAGTACTTTTCTTTCTTTATTGACCATTTGAATTTGAGAAACAGCAGGAGATAGTTTCATAACCAATCGTTGAGGGGGAGGAAGAGAGGATAATATAGATAGAAAATATTTGACATTTATAGTCTCAGATAGAATTTGCACAACTTGTGGTTTCTACTGTCAAATCATCTAAATTAAGCAAGTATTTAAGAGTAAATGGGGTCTCCAACTGTGCTACTATTGTGGCTTGTGAGATCTTAAGTTATAAGTGATTTCAGAACTTATTTGGCACGATATTTGATTTCTTTAGAGCCCCTGATGCTCCTCATCTCATCTAGGGGAAGAGTATAGTCGGCCCCTCCCTTGTCCATGCGCTAAGCCTGCATTCTTCTCTGAAGATGGGACTTCAGCTTCTCCATCAGCCCGGTGCTCACTGAGCACTCTCTGCTTTCCTGTCATTCATTTGACATGAGGTAGCCAACCCTGAAATAACTATGACAGTGCTACTGTCCACTTTTAGAGGGGAAAAGAAATAAGTGATAACAAAACAAGCTTATATAAAGGAATTATTAAAAGTAAAAACAGTTTCTAAGATTTTCCAGGAATAAGTACATATTAAACATAATCTCTTAAACCATCTGTGATCTTTTGTGCCTAAATTCCTATGTAGCGCCCACATCCCAGTATCAGGACGCGTAGCAGGTGCTCATTGAATATGTCTGAATGAAGGGTAACCCGAAAGAGGAATGTGAATTAGTGGAGTTTAAAATAACTTTCAACAAAAGGGTTGAAAGTAAAAGGGCATTTGGGCTTAAGCCTAAGTCAACTGGAAAAATTAAATTCCACTCCTCTGTTGATATGGTTATTGCTGTTTTACTTTTTTAGCAGTCACCTTATAATGCTTATGTTAGCATTGTAATTGGAGGCCCAGTAAGGACAAGGTAAGCATACCGGGCTCTCATTATCCCTAAAGCATTAGGGCATGGAAGCTTCTGCCGTCCTTGCCATTGACTCCAGCACAGTGCTGGTGCCGAGTGGGCACTCAGTGCCTGTGTGGTGACCAGATGAAGGAGGGAATGGAGGGGACAGGAACAGAGAATGGCCCTTTGGTCTTGAGGTAATGAGCTGCCCAGGCCTCTGCTTCCTGCTCTGAACAGTGAGGAAGTTGCTCAGTCGGCATTTCTTGAACTCTGTTTCACCACCCACGAGTGTTCTGGGAGGCATAGTGAGTCTTCTTTAAAAAAAAAAAAAAATCCATGGCAAAATATGTTGGGAAAATGCTGTGTCAAGTTTAAATAGATTTCTTTACCAAAGGGCTTGTCAGAGCCCTCCCCTGTGAGGGTCTGTTGTGAACCCCAGAAGGGGACACAATATGCACAGTGGGATCACGAAGGCTCCCTCCCAGTGCTGGCATTCTGTTAACTGGAGTGTCCCCCATAGAGCTGACTTTATTGACCAAAGCAAGAAGGTCTGCTGTGCTGTAAATGGGTCACAATGTGACCGTGTGTGCACATGCTGGCATTTCCATTTCTTGGTTTGAAATTGACTGATCTGATAGATTGCCAGGAAAGCAGAAGTGTGCCTGTCCCTCTGACATGCCTCTCCCTGGATCCTCACTCACCCCAGAGCCTGCCTGGCGCAGACCTTTAGCAATCCTACCCTCACCCCAGCTTCATGACTCTGAAGACAGTAACACTGTGTAGGAACCTCAGATTGCCGTGCTAACAACCGGACTGCCCTGCATTCATTGGGATAGCTTGCATATGGAAGTCTTGGTAGTAGCCTTTAGTAATCTCCCCGAAATTGTGTATGAGCTGCCGGGGCTTCTAGTGATGCTCTGGAATCCCAGCTTCCATAGTGAATCCATCTATCCCCTTTACTTAAAATCTTCTTTAAAGGTCATTTCTCCTTGCTAGCACCCACAATTTTTATAAAATCTGCAGAGACCCCTGCATGCTCACAGGCCAGTCTATGAGGCAGAGTGAAGTGGATGGCAATAGCACCTCTTTGTAAGAGTCTCGCCTGAGGGGAGGTTGAGGGAGCACAGCCACAGCCACCTGTCACACAGAGGATGACTTAAGGACAAAACTCGAATACCTTAGTCCCTACGCCTCCATTTCACTTCATCTCCTTTTTATCATAATCATCTCCAACTCTGTCACATTTTTAGTGCCAAAGAAATATTCATATGCATTGTCAAGTCTAAATTTGACAAGCTCTTGTGGGATCTCGGATCTGATATATTTTTTGAAGGAAAAATGGAGAAGGTGCCAGAAAAGATGTCCTCAGTTGGCATGAGGACAAATTCACTCCTTATTCACCAGGGATGCCATAATAGCACTATATCCGAGAAATATTCATGTTCAACTATGTGTTGCATGATAATGCATTGACCAGTAAAGACGGCACTTTGAATGATTTTTTTAATATAATAAATGTATCTACATTTATGCTATTCAGTTCGTTCATTCATTCATATTGAGAACCTACTAAGTTCCAGGTAATGTTCTAGGCACTAGAAATACAGCAGTGATGAAGAAAGACAAAAATTTTGTCCTTTATATCACTTGCATCCTAAAGGGGGGAGGAGAATATAAGTTAAAAAGACAATTATACACAATGTTAGAAGGTGTTAACTGCTACAGAAAAAAATAAAGCAGAGAAGGGAGATAGTGAGTGTTGGCAGAGGAGTTGCAATTTTAAGTTGGCTAGTCAGGGATGGCCTCAGTGAGAAGACCATCAAGTCTGACCTGACGATAATAAGGGAGCAATGGATATCTGGGGCTTTCCGAGCAGAAAGAAGAGCATGCTAAGGCAGGAGCTTGCCTGGTATGTTCTAGAAACTGCCAGGAGGCCAGTGTGGCTTCTGAGGAGTGGGTGAGGGAGAGGTGGTAGGCATGAAGTCAACTCTGCTACTGCCTCGCTTTCGTTCTTCTGAATACATAGACACACTGGACCTCTGTCAAGCCTTCCATTTTGATAGCTTTTTCATATATTCCTCCCATTATATTCCCCATGAAAATAGTCCAGACTCTTAATGATTTCCCAGTGGTTGTCTCTGCTCCAGCCTCTCTGTTCTTCAAGCCATATTGCCTTAGCTAAATAGTGATACCTAAGTGCTGTGGTATGCACACCACATCCTTCCGCAGCCTGACCATTCAGTGTGCTCTGTGGTATATCTTCTATCTATGCACCAACTCGGTGATCCACATTCACACATACGAACATTCTTTCCAACTGCAGTTAAGACTCTGCTGGGGTCCCTCTGCATCTTTGCTCATGCCATTCCTCTTGCCCCACATCCCCTCCCCACACCTCTGCCTGTAGAAATCTTGGTCAGTCTGTAGGTGTCACCTCTATCTCTACTTCCTCTCTGTAGCCTCCCCATCCCCATCCTCTCATAGTAATGTCCACTCCGTCTAAACTTCCAGAGCCTTCATATTCCTTGTGTCCCATTTGGAACTTGGCATACTCATTTAGTCATTGGATTTTTCTCTTCTACATGTGTTTGCTGAGCATCCGTTTTATGTATATTGAACTCTGTGATATGTTTTACAGTTAAGTGTGAGGACCCTGGGTTTGAATCTCTGCTCTGCTAGTTTCTAGCTGTATGGCTTTATTCAAATTACTTACCTCTCTGTGCATCAGTTTCCTTATCTGTTAAATGGGGATGATAATACCTACCCCATAGGGTTGATGGGAAGATTAATGAGTTACTGTATGTAAATTGTGTGGAATATTAACATAGGAGTGTTAGCTGCTGCTGTCATTATAATATCATTATTATTTCCACCTGACCTGTAATGTAGGACTTGGATCTGTTGCCTCGTTTCATTTCAGATATTTATTTCAGAGCTCAGTGACTTATGCATGGATTATACCCATTAAATGTGTGGTGGTGATGATATTTTATGGCCAGCCACAAGACTGCCAAACAGCTAAGACTTCAGGGTACAAGTATGACATGGTAATGTTAATATAGGAACAAACCCATTTGCTTGGCTCTACTAGCTCTGGGACCAAACCTCAGCTAGCAAACATGAACTCTAATACCATTATCTGATTTTATGAAATATCTTAGGAAATATTTATTAAGGCTCATATATCCAAATTTTGTAAAATACAAAAGAAATAACTGCCTTACTATGAGGAAAACTGATAATTAACTAAATTCTAGGAATCTGAAGAACTAGTGTTTTATTTTCCTCAAGCCTTTGTTTGGGGCCCAGCAGGAAGGTAATGACAGGAGAGGGAGTTCCGTTCCCTCCCTCCCCTCCTCCCCTCTAGAGCCTGTCATAGGAACCCCAGCTCCAGGCTGAGCTCAGAGAGGCCAGGGTCCCCTCCCTCAGCACAGCATCCCAAGCTGTGAACTCATGCTTACCAGGCTGCTCACATCCAAGTGCGAGTTTCTTCACATACAAACTTAAGTGTGTTTGCTACTGTGGACAGCCAGAGCACTAGTGTTAATAATAAGAGAAAAAAAGAGCAGAAACCATTAAGGTATTGAGTGCTTACACTATGCTAGCTCACTTTCTAGCAGTAGCAAAATGGCCTCAGGTTCTCCAGGGGCCCAGGAAGAGAACTGAGTTAATTTTGGCACTTTTATTATATACCTGTATCTTCTAATTACATTCTAAAATGTTATTGTTATTGCAATTCAGTCACCTACTCTGAATAAGTTTGGACCATACTCTCTCCAATGAATAATCTATAATGAAGTATAAAAACAATTATTTTTTCCTCCCACCTCCATAACAGATTATAACTTTCATGGAGGTAAAGAATCTGACTTTCTAATCTGTCACTATATCTGCAGCCAGTTTGTTACATGGGTAGGGTCCTCAGTGGCTGCCCTGAGCCCCATGTTTTGAAATGGAGGATTTGTAGTGAGATTCTACACCTTATTTCTCCTTTTAGAACATTGTTGAAATTCAGTTTCAAAACTGTGTGTTTATTAAGTCACTCAGTTAATAAGTGATAGAGCTTGGATTTGAACTTAGGTCTTTTGAGCCCAAAACCCATATGCACACTTACTGTTTTATCCTTAAATTGCCCTTTAAATGTAAGCATAGACTACCTCCTTTTTCCATCTGTCCCAAGTATGTATGGGCCATCCAACAGTGAAGAAGATCCTGCCTTCAGAAAGTCTGCTCTTTGTGCTATCATCTGTCCTTCCTACTTTGGGCAAACAAGGGATCATGTTGGGAGGAGGAGGCCGCTTCCTCCAGCCACCTCCTCCCGCATTCTTCAGAGGTTGCTCAGAGTCTGAAGACTAGCACACATACCTACTTCATCCTAGTTAGGCTGCAGGATGTTATTATGGCAAGACTGAGTGGCAGACAGAATAAGAAGATAATAATAATTGCTGTACTTACTTTATATTTCCTGGGAAAATCAAAAGAGGGGAAGATATGCAAAAAGAGTTGCACTTTGTGGGGGAGAGGGGAGATATGACCCAGCCCTCACACTCCTGGCTATTTACCTTAAGGAAATGAAAACTTATGTTCACACAAAAACCTGTACATGAATGTTATGGCTGCTCTATTCATGATTACCCCAAATTGAAAGTAACCTAAATGTCCTTCCATGGGTAAATGGATAAACAAACTGATATTCCATTCAGTGGACTTCCACTCAGCAATAAAAAGGAATGGCCTGCAGATACGTGCAGCAGCATGGATGAACCTCAGAGGCGTTGTGATCGGGAAAAAAGCCCGGCTCAAAAGGTTATGTACTGTGTGATTCCATTTATATGACATTCTGGAAAAGAAAAGTTTATGGGGACAGAGAATAGATCAGTGATGCCAGAGGTTAAAGGTCGGGGGAGGATGACTATAAAGGAGCAGCACAAGGAAGTTTTTGGAGGTGATGCAGTTGTTCGTGTCTTGATTGTGCTGGTGGTTACAAGATTCTATAGATGCTTAAAATTCGTAGAACTAATGGGGATTTAGTGTTTGATAGGTACGTGGTTTCATTTGGGGAAGATGAAAAGTCCTGGAGATGGACGCTGGTGATGGTTACACAACAATGTGAATGTACTCAGTGACACAGAACTGTACACTTAAAAATATTTGAAATGATAAATTTTATGTAATGCATATTTTACCACAAGTTAAATGAATGAATGAATAAATAAAGTAACAGAATTCATAGAACTGTACATAAAAATAGTAAAGGTCAATAATAAAAAAGTACTATGAACACAGATGGTACTATTGGTAATAATAATAATAACAGGAGGGTGCTGGGTAGGAAAAAAGTGGTCCTCTCAGAATTCTGCTGTTCTACCACCGTCTCATAATTAGTAGCACCAGCCAAAAGCCACCCTTGTATTCTACGCCTTCCCACCTTTTCTCTTGGGAGCCTCGGAGGGCCGAGTGGCATTTGGGCATTGATTCTTTTTGTGATTCAAATGTAAAAGTAGAGGTAATGGAATGAATATTTATGTGTAGGATTGTCAAGCTTCGAAGACAAAAGCCCCCAGATTCTGTATCTCATATGGACGGACCCTACAAATGATATAACAGTTTCAGTCTCTGCAAGGTCACAGGGCTGGTTTGTCCTAATCTGCATATGCTGAGGGCACTCAACTGAATGAAGAAAGCCATTTTTCAAGGTAGCCAGCTACTCAAGATGGCATTTCCTCTGTGCCCTCTTCATCCTAGTAGAGCTGCTTCATTTGTGTGCTGTCATTCACAAGATCTCACTCTAATTAACCTCTTGGGCTTTGTCTAGTGATCAGCACAAAAGCCTGGATGCCATCAACATTTGGGAGAGTTTTTGTTTTGTTTTCAGAGCCTGCTCTTTCTCCTGGCATTATGGCCTCAAAGACTTCTCTGCAAGTATCTGTTTGCTCACTCACCATGAAAAACTAAGCAGTGTCAGAGGAGGAGTCTTAACGTGGAGGGGTTCTTCTAGTGTGAACTGGTGTTAACTCTGCATCTCCACCCTTCAACTCCAATCCATCCTCCCTGCCAGCTTCAATCCAGCCTCCTTTATGAAGCCTTCCAGGAAACCCAGGCTGGTTTTGGAAATTTGGTGGCACTGGTATACACCTCTGTGGTCTTGTGTTTTATCTGGTTGTGCATAGGCCGTCTGTCATATTCTTAGAAGGTAGTGACAGTATCAGATGATGCTTCTGTTTCTTCTAATTCCCCCTGCTGCCCAGACCATCACTGGAGCTCAGGTCCTCCTCAGCTCCTGTTTATCTTATTCTTTCCAACCTGTTCTTCATGCTGGCACCTCTGGACTCTTTCTAACACAAAAACCCAGTCTTAACATTGCCAGAATTCTTCAGTTGCTTCTGATAATGATGACGATGGTGATGGCAGTAATAATAATGATAATGACAGTAATAATAGCTAATATAATGTATTTATCCCATGCCAGGCACTGTGCTAACACTTTGCCCAGATTAACTGGTTGAATAGTAAAAAGCCTTATGAGGTAGGTACTATTATTAGCCCCATTGTAGAAATGTGGAAACTGGAGCACAGAGAAGTTAAGTGAGTTGCTCCAGGTCACATAGCTATCAAGCAGCAGAGCTGGGATTTGAACTCAGGCAGAGGCTCTGCTGTTTCTTATCCCTTAGAGCATGAACTTTAAACATCTTTGCACAGAATTCAACTCCCTTGTGATCCAGGCCCTGCCTCCCTCTTCAGCTGGTTCTACCTCCAGTCACCACAGCCATTATCTATTAGGCTCTGGTGATGACAAGCTGCCTGTGGTCTCCAGTCATGCCTGGGCTCTCTCTGTCCTGTCTTTGCACGTACTGTTGTCTCCATCTAGAAACCTCTTCGCTCTTCTAGTGCAACTGGAAAACTCTTTCTTTAAATCTTAGCCCCGGTGCTATAGCCTCTGTGACACTTTTCAGGATAGCACCCTTTGCTCTGTGCTCCCACTGCCGCGTGGACACAGCTGCTCCATAGCACCCATCACATTGTTCACTGCCCCCTCACCACACCAAGCTGGCCCCCTTGCCAGGCCTTCACGTTTGCTGTTCCCTGGGCCTGATGTACTTTCCTCTGATCTTTCCATGCCTGGTTTCTTTTCATTGTTCAGGTCTCCATTCAGATGCCACCTTCTCAGACAGGCCTTACCAGGACAGCAATCTAAACTTGTTCTCCTACCAATCACATTTTATCCCATATAATAACTATTTCAATTTCTTCATAGCACTTTATTTTCATGATTTGAAATCATTTGTGTTCCAGTGATCTGTTGCTGTACAGCAAATACTGCAGCACTTAGTAGCTTAAGGCAACAACCATTTCATTGCATTTCCCTATTTTGTGGGTCAGATATTTGGACAGGGCTTGGCTGGGTGATTCTTCTGCTTCATGTGACATCAACCAAGCTCACTTGGTATTCAGCTGGTGGCTAGGCTGGTCTGAAGGGTCCAAGATGGCTTTGCTCTAATGCCTGGTGCCCTGACTGGAATAGCTGGAAGGCTGGGCTCAGCTGGACTGTAGACAGAAGCGCTTACATGGGTGGGTCCCGCAAGGTGGCCTCACGGTTGTTGGACTTCTTACAGGGTGGACTGCTTCCCTCAGAGAGAGATTCCAAGAAGCACATGTGGAAACTGCAAAGCTTTGTACGACCTAGCCTCAGAAGTCCCAGAATGTCCCACATTCTACTTGTCAAATAAGTCACCAAGGCCGGGCCAGAATCAAGGGGAGGGGACATAGACATCACCTCCTGATGAGCAGAGTGGCAAAGAAGTTGTGGCTGGCTTTAGTCTACTACATGAAAAAAACAAAAACAACAAAAAACAGGCTTATTATCTGCCTGTCTGCTTTACACTGTGCAATCTTGAAGGCAGGATCTTATTCTTCTCTAATACTGTGCTGTATCCCCAGCACCCAGAATAGTGTCTACACGTGATAGAGACCAATAAATACTTGCTGAATAGCTGTATGAATGAAAGAATAAATGAATGGGCAAATGAATGATTGAAAAAATAAATGAATGAAAAATTAAATGAATATTTACATACCAGAGGTATGTAAACTAATTGAAAACAGTCTGATTATTTTCATCTTTGTATCCTCAGTTCCTGATATAGTCCTCAGGAAATAGACAGTAAATATTTGCCAAATGCATTAATGCATTTTAATTATTATAGTTAAAGGAGATAATATGAGTTATTCCCCACACATATATAGATGTTGAACGTGAGTGGCTATTATTAATGAATTAATAATGCCTTATACATAGGAAAAACGGTTTATGTATTTATTTAATAAATAAAACAAAATGGACCAGATTCCCACTTCCCTGACTTCTTCCCCTCTCACTTTCTTCTCTGAAACAAGCTGTAGGAGAGGCTTTCTCTTGGGAAGGCAGCAGCCATAGCAGCCCAGAGCCCTCCAGTCCGATCATCTGTGGGTGGGATCAGGGGCCTTCACTCCTGGTCTTCTGGCACCTTTCTCCTTGCATGACTGATGAGACTAATTCACTTTGCGGTCATTAAGATGGGGGCTGAGATGATGATCTGAGCAGCTCAGAGGGCTAAATTCTGATTCCCTGCTGCTCTCTAGGAGGATCAAGTGAGATTACAGTTCTCTTGACATTCTGGCATTGTTTTGCCCTTGTGCAAGAGTGTGCTTACAGTAATTGCTGAAAGCCGTATGTTGAATCCAGACGGGGAGTGGGAGTTGGCATTTGATATGCCAGAAAGAGAAGGATACCCTCACCAGGTGGCCCCACTTACAGTATGTGGCTTCGGTCCCCAGTAAACAGGAGTGGGACTAGCTGGCTAGCATTTGAGCCTGCAGTAGGAAGGCTCTGCTCCCAGCAGTCAAGTCTCAGCTTGTCCTCCTACTTCACCACATGGCCTTGAACAGCTTACTTGGCCTCTTCAGGACTTCAGTTCCCTCCTCTGTGAAATGGGATTGATCTCTAAGTTTCCTTCCTTTCTGCATTTTTCTTTCTCTATCTAAATCTGTTTTTATAATCCTAATCTGGGTTAATCTGGAAAAAGTTTCCAGAAGCCCTGTGATGGCCAAAGGTAACTAATAAGGCGTACTATATAAAATTCCCTACTTTAAAATCAGAATAAGTTTTTAAATCTAATGCTGGTCTCCTTGGTGTATTGGGTTTTTTAATTTTTAAAAAAATTGTTTCTTGGGGTCCTCTCTGTTCTGTGGATTTTAAGACTTCTGGTTCTTAACAGTGTTAAATTTTACTCCTTCCTAAAGCCCCAGAGAGCATCGATTGCCACTCAGGTTAAGCGAGTGCCATATAGTGCCTCACAGTGTGAAGTAAGTTTTATTACAAGGGCATTTATTGGAAGCATCAAGGTATTTGGAAGATTATTTCTTCCTTCTTCCTCACAGGCCTCGCTAAACATACAGTTCTCTGTGGTCATAAACTTTAGTAAAGTTCAAGTCCCAATGACAGTTTTTTAAAAAATCTATGTTTTGTTTAAACCTCACCAAGCTGGGACAAGAATTTTCAAAGGAAAAGGCAAACTCACTTCTGCTTCTGCTTTGGCTAATTCTGGGGCAGTGCACTCTCCCTGTTGGTCCCTGCCCTGGTCTAGTTCAAGGAACAAATTAGAGAATAAGAATTTTCAATCTTAGAGAACATTGCCTAACATAGAATAATTTTAGATATTAGAACTTTATCCTTGTAAAAGCAATTAATAATTTTGAGAATCCACCTTGTGCCAGATATTGTGCTAAGTGGTTTTCTATATATTATTTTATTATTCATTAGAAATAATGCTTCCAGGAAAAAGGGACTCTGTGAATTTAAGTAACTTGCCCATGTTCACACAGCTGGTCAGAGACAGAGCTGGAATTGAAATCCAAATTTTCTGCCAAGACCAGTGCTTTCCACAGGACTGAACCTTCCCATTCTTTAGGGCTGGCTGGTTTCTCTGATTATTTTCTTATGGAAGATACTTTAACTATATCAGAGTCTTGCTATGTTATTATTTAATTCTTTTAGTTTTATAATAGCTTTAATTTATTTTTAAATATTTTCTCCCAGTTGGTGGCTTGTCTCTTCATGATCTTAACTGTGTCTTTCAAAGAGAAGTTCTTAATTTTGATAAAGTCTAATTTAACTTTTTTTCTTTTATTTTTTTGGTGGATTGTGTTTTTGGTGTTGTGTCTAAGAAATCGTTGTCTAACTCAAGTTTACACGGATTTTCTTCTAGAAATGTTATAATTTTAGGATTTATATCTAGGCGTATGATCCACTTTGAGTTGATTTCTGTATATCTTGTGAGATGTGAAATGCAGTTCTTTTTTTGCATGTGGATATCTAGTTGTTCCGACACCATTTGTTGAAGACTCTCCTACCTCCCCGGAATTGCCTTCGCACCATATAGGTGTTGGTCTGTTGATGGGCACTCTATTCTCCTACGATGATCTCTTTACTATTTCTATGCTAATGTCACATTGTCATGTACTATAGCTTTATAATAAATCTTGAAGTCAGGGAGTATGAATCCTTCAACTTTGTTCTTCTTTTTCAAAGTTGTCCTTTATCATTTCTTTCATTTTGTTTAGTTAGGGATATATTGATAAAACAGAATCTAGAAATCTAAGATAATTTAAAATTCAAAGTTACTAAAGAGTAGTATAGAAACTTTGCATAATCTAGCTTCATCAGGAAATGTCACACTCTGAACATCAGAGTCCATTTGGTTAATCAAAAATTGTTCCATATACACATGGATTGCCAATTTTCAAAACACTGGAATGTGATAATTTATACCAGAATTGTATTGGATATGATTTCAATTTTCATTGATGTTTCAGAAAATACTTTGGGCCCTAGAGAATCTTGGTCATTGTGAGCGTTGGTTGTCATTGTCCTGGCAAAGTGGGAAGTTACTGATTAAAGGGAGTTTATTGAGTTATATTGCTGCCTACCATAGTATCTACCCTACTTTTGATTTGGGGGATACCTTTGTTCAAACATCTGAAGTGTTATAAATGACAGTGATATGCTTAGCATTCTGGTATCTGTCTCTTCCAATAAAGCATATCCCTGTTTACTTTAAACTTGCTATCTGCTGAGGACAGAGGAGTACTATTAATTAAGCCAGTTGATCCCTGGTAATTTTGGTCATCGTTGCCACTGTGTGACATTGAGCAAATTACTTGTCCTCTTTGGGGCTCAGTTTTTTCATTTGTAAAATGAAAAGTTTGGACTAGTTAACCTTGAGTGGCTCATCCAACTCTAAAATCCTTTGACTCTTTTGTAGTGTTTTCATTCCATTAAAAATGGCAACCTCTCTAGTAATAATGAAACAAAAACTCTTAATAGCAAAAAGCACTGTGGTAAGTCAAACTGAGAGCTTTTTGAGTCAGAAAGTAGCAATCTTTTGATGCATCACAGATTGCCTAAAACCACTACATGACTCTCCTTTTTTTTTAAGCAGGGGTTTTATTTGTTTGTTTCTTTGCTGAGAATGATTTGCCCTGAGCTAACATCTGTTGTCAATCTTCCTCTCTTCTTTTTTTTCCTCCCCAAAGCCTCAGTACATTGTTATATCTTCTAGTTGTATGTCCTTCTAGTTCTTCTTTGTGAGCCACTGCCACAGCCTGGCTACTGACAGACAAGTGGTGTAGTTCCACACCTAGGAACTAAACCTAGGCCGCCAAAGCAGAGTGTGCCTAACTTTAACCACTAGGCTATCAAGGGTGGCTCTACATGACTCTACTTTTCTATGGCCAACTCTGAGCAATTAAGATGGCATTTATGGCTCCTGGCACTGCAATGTTTTGTGGTCCATGAAACCACTTTTGAGCTTCTCAGGTCAAGGGAAGAGGAAAGGAGAATGGCTCTAAGCTCAGGCACCATCAGGGTTTAGAGTAGTCCTGAGTTGGCAGGGTAGATTTTCAAATGTATCTTCAAAGACGTGTTGAAACCAAGAAGACTTTAAATATCTGCATCGTCTTTCCTGTGCCAAGAAGAGCAGAGCTCCCCTGGTCATAGTCTATCTGAGCATTGCTATACTGTTAGAATGAGAAGCCTGGAGAGTGTGAAGTTCAGTAGGGAATGTAGAATATAGACATGAATTAAAAATAATAAGAGGAACATTTATTGCGCCTATTTATTGAGCACTTACTATGTGCAGTGTGCTGTGTGAAGCATTTCTTGTGCATTGTATCATTTAATTCTCACAACAATCTTGAAAACTAGACATTATCATCTCCTTAAAAATGAGGAATGATGCACAGAGAGTTCATGCTACTTGCCTAAGGTCACACAGTAGTAAGTGGCAGAGCTGGTTGTCAGTCTGTATGTCTCAATCTAGAGCTTAAACTCTCTTGGTGGCTATGTCAGAGATTAGCTCTCATAACTTAGCCAGCTCATTTAGAGAGTAATTGAATTTGTGGTATGAGTTACAGTGATCTAAACAAAGAACACCAAGTGCTGGTGGGTCACTTTGGGCAGACATAATGGAAGAAGAAACTCATGAAAGGTTTCCTGAAGAAACTGCTTTGAATTACATTTTGACACTAAGGACATGAATTGGCCTAGAGAGAAAGGTGAATTTGTGCTGAGGGTACAGATTATATGAGGCCATGAAGATACAAATGAACAAATTTTGTGTTCAGGAAGCAACATACAGACTTACTCATTTCAAGGCAGTAGCCAGAAATAAAGCTGATGTCATAGAGGTGAAAATCTAAGAGATTTCACTTTGTTATGATAGGCACTAGAGACGTACTCTCAGTTCTTAAGCAAGGGAAGGAGCATAAATAAAATTGTATTTGATTTTACAATTTATCCTACAACTCATGTAAGATAAATATGAGCTTTTAATACATGAGGGAAGGTCAAGAGAAAATTTCTTAGCAAAACATATTTGATACCCAACAAATTATTTTCAGGCATATGATGTAGCTCACCTCACTAAGACCCTGTGACCTTAATAGTGCAATGGCAATGTATTTAGGCCCATAAATTAAGAGACCTGGAAGCAAATTTTACACAATTTCTAAAAATAAAGGTGACTAGTCCACTGCAGTTAAGCTAACAGCATATTTCCATCGTCACTGGTATTGTGCAGTGTACATAAGTGGAACACATACGGGTTACAGCTTAAAGTCAGGATTGGGCAAATAGAAAGCTCTCAACAATATGTATTAAACTGAGTTGAATTAAAGTCCACTTTCAGATAGCAGTTGCTGCTCCTGAGTGAGGGCTAATGTATTTGGTGAACTATAGTCGGCTCCCTTCCCTTTATAAATCCACTAATACTAATTTAATATCTCTTCACATTTTCTGAAGCATTTTCTTTTTCTCTTTCTCTCTCTTTCTCCCTCTCTAGTTCCAGAGACCTAATGACTTCTCACCTCCTTTCCGCTTTGGGACTGTGCCCAATGGGAGCACAGAGAGGAATATTCGCAATAACTATGCAGAAATGCATGCCTACATGGGAAAGTTCAACCAGAGGGGTGTAGATGATGCATTGCTCTCCCTGAAAACAGGGTAAGAACTGCTTCCAAGCTCAGAGTCTTTGATATGTTTCCCACATTTATTAAACATACATTGAGTCAGATGAACTATGCTTTGGTGCCATACAAAGTTAAAGCAAATAAGACTTCATTTACTCTTTACAGATTTCCAAGTTAAGTTTGACAGTATAATTCAGGCCAGTACGCAGAGATCCCTATGCTATTATTTACTTCTCTGTGGTGTTTTTTACAAATTATATTCTGCTTACATTAATGTTACCATGAAACAGGAATTAAGTAGAAGTCAAAGTAGAATGGAAGAGTCAAGGATAAGGTTCATGCGTTATTCGTGAAAGAAAGACCTATTGACTCAGAAGTGAAAATGATCATTCTGGTGTGTTATGGACAAGAGAGAAGTAAAAGAAGAAAAGGGTCAAGGTTTTTAGACAACAAACATTAAGAATGTGTTGACTGATCTCCAGTTCCAGCTTTTGTTGGCCTTCTTTGATCCAGCTCTGTACTCTAGGAAGTATTTGCTCATTAGGAGGAGCTGGTGAACTGCAAATATGCTGGTTTGCATAATCTCAGCCACATTAGTCCTTTCATTTATTTGGCCTCCCGGAAGCCACAGCTGTGGAATAAGACAGACAGTTGAGCTTGAGATATGTGGGATTTTTGGGTCAAGGGGTCTTATAATCTGATTTCCTGTGTTGTATGATAACTAGCAGCACTTGGACCTCCTGGTGGCTCCAGTTTTTGAAGAGCCACCCAGATGCATGGTTACTGAAATACTGTTATACTCTATCCTATCACCTTAAAGTCACAGCAGGCTTCAGGAGATGAGATTTGAGCTTGAAGTAGGACCACTTTGGGGACTGGCCCCTGGTACATCCACAGTTCTCAATCATGTCAAAGCTTGGGGGTTTTGGTGTGCCACCTTTCTATAGGGTACTCAGGGACCTTTTGAAAAATGTTCTGCATTTTATTTTTCCAGAAAGGGATTATTTATTCCTAAGGAGGGATAGAGCTAACTTAACTTGTAAAAGTGAAGGGAACAATGCATGCTTTTCTTTCTTGCAGATTTCTCTATTACCTGTGTGGCTATATCTGAATTTCTTCCTCCACCTTTGATGTATTTAAATGTTGATTTTAAATATTGATCCGTGCCTTCCTGCCCTTACCCTGTCTTAATCCCTTTCCTACATACTTTTTCCTTGCAAAGCACATTATAGAAAATGAGGTTCTTACACGTTTAGGAATTTGAGAGACCTGAGCTCTTCTGTATGTTGCATTCTCTTGTAGTTTCACACATTTGCTCTTAACACAAGCCTGTGCTGCCACCGCCCCAACCCCAACTACTCATTTCTCTCTTTGTGCTGCAAAACCGAATATTGAAACCTTTCTGACCACAAAAATAGCATTGCACATCTATTGAAACTCATGCACCTACACTTATCCCAACTCCGGACCATAATGAACTGAGAAATGAAAAATGTTATATAAATCTAACTCATGCTATTTGTTCTTATGACTGTGATGGTTACTTTTCATTATTTCTATTATTATTTTTATTGATTCCTTTTACTCCTCTTCTTTTCAGATAGAGCTTATGAGTTGGCTTTAGGCCCAACTTACATTCTCATCATTCCCAGTGGGAGGGAAAGAACTCCTCCTTTCAACCCAAAATCACATAAACAACAGCCTGGGATTTAGGCTTTAGATTCTGGCTGAGTTCCAACTTGAGCCTTGCTTTGAACTAATTCTTCCCATAATTTGCTGGAACCCTACTGCTTCATACTAATGGCCCCACAGGTAGTTTTGTACTAAAATTCCTCCGTTGGATTTTGTTTGTTTGCTTCTTTCTTGCACAGGAAACTGGATGCTTTCATCTATGATGCAGCAGTGCTGAACTACATGGCAGGCAGAGATGAAGGCTGCAAGCTGGTGACCATTGGCAGCGGGAAGGTCTTTGCTTCCACTGGTTATGGCATTGCCATCCAGAAAGATTCTGGATGGAAGCGCCAGGTGGACCTTGCTATCCTGCAGCTCTTCGGAGATGGTGAGTTAAAGAGAGAGAAAGTGCCTATTTGGCCTCTTCTGATGGCCAGTCCAAAACATCCACCCCTCTTCCTTCTCCATGCCTCTAACCCCTGCATTTCCAGAAAAGCATTTCACAGCATACTCTGAGATTTGGGGAGGATGTATTAGTTTGCAAGGGCTACCATAACAAAGAACCACAAACTGAGTGACTTACAAAATAGAAATTTGTCTCAAAGTTCTGGAGGCCAGAAGTCTCAGATTAAAGTGTTGGCATTGGTTCCTTCTGAGAGCCTCAAGGGAGAATCTGTTCCATGCCTTGCCCCTAGTTTTGGTGGTTTGCTGGCAGTCTTTGGCATTCCTTGGTTTGTAGACACATCACTCCGTCTCTGCCTTCGTGTGTTCACAAGGCGTTCTCCCTTGTGCGTTTTCCCTCAGTGCATGTCTGTGTCTGATTTCCTCGTTTTTTAAAGATACCAGTTATGTTGGATTAGGGGCTCACCCTACTCTAGGATGACCTCATCTTAACTAATTATATCTGCAATGACCCAATTTCCAAATAAAGTCACATTTCAAGGTCCTTGGGGTTAGGACTTCAACATAGGAATTTGGAGGGTGCACAGTTCAACCCATAACAGGGTGAAATTTAGGGGGAAGGATTGAAGTAGTTGGGTCAAGGAAGTATGTTTCAGGATTTCAGGCTATGATGAAACCTTCAGGGATAAAGTAAGAGAGGCTGGTATTAAATGTTGCAAACAGTCTTCTCATATGTGGCCAGAGCAGTGTATGGAACTTTGGAAAGGTCTCTGCTTTTTATGTGCCCAGAGAAAGGGCAGAGAAATATGCTTATGGCTATCGGCTCATTCTTCCCGCTCTCCCATCTTGCTCTTTCAGCTGGAGAAGGTAGGAAGCGGGACTGGGGTCCTCAGAAGCAGACACCCAGAAGATATTCCCCAGTGTCATTCTGGCTGCAGACTGAGCGGCCAACTTGCTTTGAGAAAATCTCATAGGAGATGCGATTTCATTATATACTCATGTCTTCTGCATAGCTCTTCACTTTATTGTCCAAAGTACCTACTTCTCCTGTTAGCTTCACAGAAGCTAATCCAGTTATGGATGAGCAGCCTGACTCTATTTGGCCCCTCAGGCCATCAGCCAAGCAGTTCTCTAAATTATGTCTGCAGAATCTTCGCTGTTAGGGATGAGATAAGAGGCAAAAGAGCATAGCTGGATTTTGAGACTCCAGGTGAAGTTAGTTATTTGACTAGGTAAGGAAATCATAGTTTGATCAAAGAAATGAGTAAAAATTGATGTGATTAACATTGGAAAGAGGAGGGGATTGTGGCTGGCGTGTTCACAAGCCACTTTGGTATGAGAGCTTCTGTGATTTTAATGTAGCTCACTTAAAGGCAATAACGAAGCCTCTGTGGTTGAGGAAGGGCAGCAGTAGAGACGATTCGTACAGGTTGCCAAGGCTCTAGTCAGATTATGCAAACAAAGTTCAAATTTTTAACTAAACTGGAACTATTGGAACAGGCAGTTTTCTTCATCAGATTTTCAGAATTTGTCTCGTCTAAAATTAGATGCCTTCTAGGCACATGGTTTCTTTCATTTTCCTTTTGTCTAGAATTTCTGCCTTTCTAATTGCTAGTATCCAGTGAAGTGGATAAAGATTATTAAAACCTGCCATGAATTGAATTAATCAAAGCTTCCTTCAGCAGAGTTAAAAGGAGGCAGGTCTGACTTTGGTGGTCTCATTTTATTCAAACCTACTCCCCTTTACTCTTAATATTTATATTTTCCTCTACAAGAAATCAGTAAGTCTGAGGGTCCCTAGGGAATCAATCATTATCTTTGCTGATCTCTGTCTCTCCTCCCCTTGTCCAATCTGCTTCACATTTTTAAGATCAGTTTTTTGAACTGCTTGTTTGATTATGTTATTCCTCATTGTCTACAAAATAAAATGCAAAGTACTTAGTCTGATACTCAAGCCCTCAGCAAGCCTGCATCAACCTTTTCTGTTCGGCTTCCTTTGCCTACTATTATTCTGTTTAAACTGTTCTGCATGCCTTTCCCTAACCAAGCCTTGTCTTTTCCCACCTCCCTCCCATTGATCATGCTGTTTCTGTATCCTGCAGTGCCTTTTTGTGCAATACAAACTAAAATTCACCCATTCACCATCCCCACCTCCAAGTCCTACCTCCCGCATGATAACCCACTGGCCATCCCATCCACAAAATTACTCTCACCAATTTGAACTCTTGTTCCTTACATATAGCTTGTCATGTTGATTATTTATATACCAATTTACACTAGATAGGAAATAGAAAGCAGAGGTAATGTCTCATTTCTTTGTATCACCTGCACTACCACATTACATTTTCATTGAATACTTATTGAATATATTGGTAAATTAACATATAATGGTATTAATAAAATTACTGTTAACTTTATTAATTTTCTTTCTTTGTGTCTTCTTGTCTCTTTCTCTCTCCTGTTTTTCTCTCTCTTCCCCAACACCCTTCTACTTCTTTCCTCTCTTCTCTCTTTATTCTGTTTGCTTTTCTGCTCTGTCACCAGGGGAGATGGAGGAGCTGGAAGCTCTCTGGCTTACTGGCATCTGCCACAATGAGAAGAATGAGGTCATGAGCAGCCAGCTGGACATTGACAACATGGCAGGAGTCTTCTACATGTTGGGGGCGGCCATGGCTCTCAGCCTCATCACCTTCATCTGTGAACACCTTTTCTATTGGCAGTTCCGACATTGCTTTATGGGTGTCTGTTCTGGCAAGCCTGGCATGGTCTTCTCCATCAGCAGAGTAAGTGCTTTGATTTAGGTGCCAGGAGGTTGTGAAGGACAGCTTAGCCTAGCACTGTGCAAAGGAGAGAGACCCAGGAGGCCACTAACTCCCCTCTTATGCTGCTAAAGCAAGAAACCATGTCATGTATGTTTCCCCAGGGGGTTGGGTGATATAATTTCAAGTGGCCCCAAAAACAGGTGATGCTATTTTTCCTTCAAGAAGCAGCTTTCTGTGTGGGGTTTGAGCACTGGGTTCTCAAATAAGAACTGGTAGATCTATCAAAATGAAAAATGCCTTTTACCAAATGCCTTTCATTACCATTAATTAAATCTGTATAGGGTGGATTAATCATTTAATCCTTTTTAAAAAATCACATTTCTGTTTAAATAGTGAAATGTAATGTGTCTCTGTTATCCTGAGAAACAAAGGTCTATTATTATTAGTTTCACTGTTTCACTCTATGTTTTAATCATATGTGAATTATGGGGAGTTAAAATGCTTAATAGAACCTTCAGAAAGTCCTGACCCGTAAGGAATTTACATTCCAGAAACTTTTTTAATTGGAGAAAGAATGCAACTCTTCAGTCATTCTTTAGTTAGGTCTCTTCAGTGTTCTAGTCACAAAGTGAGGATTTGGAACACAGTTTTGAATATGAACAGAAGGTCACAGGGAAGAATAAAAAAAATGGGGGCTTCTTTTGATATTGTTAATGAAGTCATGGGATTCATTCATGAGAGGTGAACTCAAATGTCCTTTTAGAAGAAAGGTCTAGATTTCAGATAGAACCAACTTTAGCTTTAATGGACTTATGTAAGAAAAAGGGTTTCTCATTAAGTTGTTTCATCTTTTGATCATTTTCCTGTAGTATTTTAGTGATAGAGAACAGTTTTCTCTCTGGCTGTGAGTTGATTCAGACCATTCAGTAACCTGGGAGGAGGAGAGTGGAACTTGTGGTCCCTGAGCCACGTTGTTCCACTGTGTGGCCCTTCCCAAGGTCTCAGATAGGGTGATGGCAGAAGCAGTGGAGATGGTGACCAGTAATAGAAATCCCATCATAGCCCTTCGACATAATCACTGCCCTTGTAGAGGAAAACTGCTTGGCATTTTCTCCTGGCTGTAAGCAAGGAGGACTGGAAAGAAAACCTGAAAAGAAGGCCTGAGAAAGGAATAAGTAACCTTACCTTGAAGGTCTTACATCTTGCTGCTGCCCTCTGCACAGGGAGGCTCATCTCATCTAAACCTTTCTTCTTTTCCATTTGCCATTCTCCTTTCCTGTCTTCTCTCTTCTGCTCCCCATGCATTGGGACAACTTCCCTTTCCAAGTTAATCCCCTTTGTTTTAAAGATACAATTCAAACAACCTCCTCTTCGAATACTTGCCTTACCAGAGAGAAAAGTTCCAAAGTTGTCCACCTTTCAAAGCAGGGAACAAGATATTAGCAGGTTAGCTTGACTTTAGACCTGGACCCAATTCATAAATTCTCCTGGCTGGTATTCTTCAAGGCCCTGTACAAAGATTTGTACACAGGGAGTTCTCAATCAATACTAATTTGTTAAGATATTAATTATGTATGATAAGACTAAGTGAATGAGAAAGTAGAAGAAGAAAACCAGATGCTAAAGAGAGAATAAATGAGAGGACTCAACAAGGGAATTATTTATTCCTATTTAGTCCTTGATAGCTATCCCAATTCTTCCCTCCCACAGTGTAGGGCACAGCAAGAGAAAAGTCCTTCTTTGACCCCAGGCCTTCCTAATTCTCTCTGTGAATTTGGTTCATGCTTGGCTTGAGAAGAGAACTGCTCAGCTGTTATCTGGTGACCAAAATTCTAAAAGCTGCTCAGAATTTGTCAAAACTCAAAAAGTGTGGCAATTGTGAGCTACTGAGCTCCCCTGTGCTTTACTGCAGCCAAGGTTGGCCAGCCAGGACAGAGCAGCCCCAACATCTGTAGAGCATTGCTATTGATTTCCAGGAGGCTGACAATGTTTTCTGCTATTGGTTGGTACCATTTTTAAGATGGCAAGATTTTTAAGGTCTCATTTTTAAGATTTGAGAACCTGGGCATAGAATGGAAAATCAGTGCAAGTCAATGGTGGAGTTGAGGCAAGGATGGCCCCTGAGATTCCAGTCTATTTGCTCAGGTCACTTGGTGGAGCCGTGTAGCTGTGCCCCCTCTCTGATAGCCAGGCCACTGACCTTAGCTCATCGTATAAGACTTGCTAAATGCAGGAGGACAAATCAGGCAAGCTTCTGGCCACATCTTTCTATGAGTATATAAGATTGTTTCATGTTTTCCCTGACTTTTCTTATCTGGTTAGGCAATTAGTGGTGGGAAGGGGTGTTCTTTATGGTCACTTTTAGCCTCACTGGAGACCTAATCTGTCCCATTCTCTTCTTCAGGGTATCTACAGCTGCATCCATGGAGTGGCTATCGAGGAGCGCC
The DNA here is from genome assembly GCF_037783145.1 of Equus przewalskii. Lineage (NCBI taxonomy): Eukaryota > Metazoa > Chordata > Mammalia > Perissodactyla > Equidae > Equus > Equus przewalskii. The sequence continues at coordinate 42,346,646 of NC_091835.1, read as the reverse complement.
AGTCCGTGATGAACTCCCCCACCGCGACCATGAACAACACACACTCCAACATCCTGCGCCTGCTCCGCACAGCCAAGAACATGGCTAACCTGTCTGGTGTGAATGGCTCCCCACAGAGCGCCCTGGACTTCATCCGACGCGAGTCATCTGTCTATGACATCTCTGAACACCGCCGCAGCTTCACGCATTCTGACTGCAAATCCTACAACAACCCTCCCTGTGAGGAGAACCTGTTCAGTGACTACATCAGTGAAGTGGAGAGAACCTTTGGTAACCTGCAGCTGAAGGACAGCAACGTGTACCAAGATCACTATCACCACCACCACCGGCCCCACAGCATCGGCAGTGCCAGCTCCATCGATGGGCTCTACGACTGTGACAACCCGCCCTTCACCACCCAGCCAAGGTCTATCAGCAAGAAGCCCCTGGACATTGGCCTGCCCTCCTCCAAACACAGCCAGCTAAGTGACCTGTATGGCAAGTTTTCCTTCAAGAGTGACCGCTATAGTGGCCATGATGACTTGATCCGCTCAGATGTGTCTGACATCTCCACCCACACTGTCACCTATGGAAATATTGAGGGCAATGCCGCAAAGAGGCGTAAGCAGCAATATAAAGACAGCCTGAAGAAGCGGCCAGCCTCGGCCAAGTCCCGACGGGAATTTGATGAAATTGAACTGGCCTACCGTCGCCGGCCGCCCCGCTCCCCTGACCACAAGCGCTACTTCAGGGACAAGGAAGGGCTGCGGGACTTCTACCTGGACCAGTTCCGCCCAAAGGAGAATTCACCCCACTGGGAGCACGTGGACCTGACTGATATCTACAAGGAGCGTAGTGATGACTTTAAGCGTGACTCAGTTAGTGGAGGAGGGCCCTGTACCAATAGGTCTCACCTCAAACATGGGACAGGTGACAAACATGTGGTCAGCGGGGTCCCAGCACCTTGGGAGAAGAACCTGACCAATGTGGATTGGGAGGAGCGCTCCGGGGGCAACTTCTGCCGCAGCTGCCCCTCAAAGCTGCACAACTACTCCACGACGGTGGCGGGGCAGAACTCGGGCAGGCAGGCGTGCATCCGGTGTGAGGCTTGCAAGAAAGCAGGTAACCTGTATGACATCAGTGAGGACAACTCCCTACAGGAGCTGGACCAGCCAGCTGCCCCTGTGGCGGTGACGTCAAATGCCTCCACTACTAAGTACCCCCAGAGCCCGACTAACTCCAAGGCTCAGAAGAAGAACCGGAACAAACTGCGCCGGCAGCACTCCTATGACACCTTCGTGGACCTGCAGAAGGAAGAAGCCGCCTTGGCCCCGCGCAGCGTGAGCCTGAAAGACAAGGGCCGTTTCCTGGATGGGAGTCCTTACGCCCACATGTTTGAGATGCCAGCTGGTGAGAGCACCTTTGCCAACAACAAGTCCTCAGTGCCCACTGCCGGACACCACCACCACAACAACCCCGGCAGCGGCTACATGCTCAGCAAGTCGCTCTACCCCGACCGGGTCACGCAAAACCCTTTCATCCCCACTTTTGGGGATGACCAGTGCTTGCTCCATGGCAGTAAATCCTACTTCTTCAGGCAGCCCACGGTGGCGGGGGCGCCGAAAGCCAGGCCGGACTTCCGCGCCCTTGTCACCAACAAGCCAGTGGTCTCGGCCCTTCATGGGGCTGTGCCAGGCCGTTTCCAGAAAGACATCTGTATAGGGAACCAGTCCAACCCCTGTGTGCCTAACAACAAAAACCCCAGGGCTTTCAATGGCTCCAGCAATGGGCATGTTTATGAGAAACTTTCTAGTATTGAGTCTGATGTCTGAGTGAGGAAAGAGACAGGTTAAGGTGGGTATGGGAGGGTAGGGCTGTGGGCGTGTGGTGTGCATGTCACAGAGGGTGACGGGGGTGAACTTGGTTCCCATTTGCTTCTTTCTTGTTATTTTAATTAATTTATGGGATCCTGGAGTTCTGATTCCTTATGAGGGCAACCCTGGTGACCAGCACCATCTCTCCTCCCTTTCTAGTTCGCTCCTCCTTCCCTCATCTGTCAGTCATTCCTGTTCCCATGAGAGAATGCAGGGGGCTCCTCCCTCAGTATGGGAGGGCAAAGTAGAGAAAGGAAGTGGCTGTATGTGAGCTTCCGCCTAACATGGAAGGACTCTTTGCCACTCACTTTGAGTGAAGCAAAGAGAAGCAAAAGGAGATCACGTGAGTACAGCATAGCTCCTCCCAAACTGATCTTTATGTTAGGTGAGGAAGAAAAAGCATCTAAATAAGACCATTGAGCATACTGCCTGTGAATGAATAGAGGCTTTTGCTAAATTCTTGTTGTTTAGATGGCATTTGTTTAGGGATAATGTGCCCAGCAGAGAGTGGGTGGCCATGTGTGTTTATATATAAGCCAAAAAAATGTTTGCTTCAATTCCATGAGACTCATTAGTGGTGAACTGGAATGACAGGTCATTGGTGGATGATAGAAAGTACACCACAGCAGTGTTCCATGGTGCATCGGAGGGAAGAGAGGATGGACTGTGTGTCCATATACACTTGCAGACATGTGTAGTCTATACACACATGTGGTCAGGGTCCTGTAAATGTAGAGAAGGCAACCTTGACTCATAATGTTGTTTCTTTCATTATCCCTCAGCAATGTACTTGTTTTGGCTTATATACAAACAGAGATGGTCATGTTACCTGAATTCTGGCTGTTTCTCCCCTTCACCCTTCCTGAATGAGGAGAATGGAAGTTCTTGACAGAGAAGATTCTGTGGTCTAAACAAAAAGGTGATGAACAGTCCTCCAAGAGCAAGGTACAAAAGTAATTCCTTTGTGGTTGCCACTACTTTCAACCAGTCTTGGCCAAGAACTTTCCAGGAAGGCTAAAGGGAAATAGAAGCAGCCATGATTCTTTTGCCCACACTTGAGAGCAAAAGATTCTCTAAAGCTCTTTTGAGCTTTTTAGACCCTCAGCTGGCCAAGGTTTGGGGAGGAGCTAAGTAAGGCTTTGAAGAATAGGGGAGTCATTTATGGTGTGATAAGTAAGAGAGGGGGATGTTTTCAACACTTTGATCCCTTCTTACTTAACCCGGAGCTAGGAGAGCAGGCTTGTTCCCCCAGAGTTGATCACAACTGATATGGAACAGACAGTTAAGAGGAATGAGCTTGCTCCATGAGTACAGCTCAGGAAGGAAGCGTGGAGGGAAGAAGGGAAGAGATTTGGGAGTCTGGAGGGTAGCGGGAGGGGACTCCCTCGCTACCCTGTGGAGTCTGGCTCCCTGAGAATGCGACAGTGAGCCCAATGTGAACACTCTCAGTAGAAGCCCTTCCACCTTCCCGCAATGCCTGCTTTCCCTCCCAGACTGCACCATTGAAGAATTATATATATATAAAGAATTTTATATATATATATATATATATATATATATATATATATATATATATATATATAAAAACTCCAGGGATGAGGGTCTGGCAGATGAGATGCCCCCTTCACTAAAAGTTGGAAACTTGAGAAGGGAAATGAGTATTTGTCACTGCCAGTCCTGAAACTTGGGGTGGGGTGTTCTATGGGTGAGTTCCATTGTCCTGCCATCCTCTCCTTTACACAGGGTGGCAGCCTGAGAGCCCCGGGTCTGTTTGGAAGCTTGACTGCAGGATCTCCATGTTGCACACAGGACATATAAACCAGAAAGGTGCTCATCCTCCTCTGGAAGGAAGCTGCCATGTCTCTTCAAGTCACACCCTCCAGGGCTGCTCTCTGCCTTCCTGTCTGCCCTGACTCACTACCCTTCCTCATTCCCTGCCCTCGACTGCTGTCCCCTGCCCTCCTCCTTGATTTTTACCTCAGTATCTTTTATTTTAAAGCCAACTGAAAGCCTTGTAAAGCTTTGTTTTCTTTCTAAAACGAACCTGGGGGCAAGGGGCTGAACCTCTCACAGATATGGAGAGAGGAGCACCGAGTGCTTTACCTTAGATTCAAGGAAAGACTTTGAGAGAGAGGACAGAGGGCATGAGGCTTCTCCAGGAGGAAGAAGGAGAAGGGCCATATAAACACTGCTTCACCCCGCCTCTGTCCGAGGTCAGGGGCTCCTCCCCTCACTCTTCCTCTTACCTCACCCCTTTCAAATAAAAAACCAAACCAACCAACCTAGCGAACAGCAATCTAGAACAAAGGGGGCTCTGTCAGTCTCCACTGGTGACAGAAATCAAGATGGTGTTTATTTCATATGTAAATATTTTGTTTTCTAATTAATTTTGTATAGATAAAGTGTTCTCTTGTGAGTATTCAGGGTGTTGGGCTGGAGGGAGTAGGGTGGGGATGGGAATGAAGGGGGAAAATGTGTTTTGTTATGGATTTTCGTTTTCCCTTGGGGGAATTGTTTTGTGTGGCTTTTACTTCAGGGTGTCTGGAAAAAAGTGAATGCGGATGGAGGCCGCTGTGGTGAAAAAGCCAGGGAAAAGTAATTTGTGTCCATGCTTCCCCACCTCACCAATTTTCTTAATGATCTGTGGAAAGTGTTCATGCCTGTCGGCCTGGGCTTGTACAGGGTCCAGTTTGGCTCTAAGCAAACCCCAGGTCCAGCTCCTATCTTCTAGGTAGACCACAGATTCCCAACATTCCATGCAAAGTCAAGCTGGTGGCACCGTATTTTTCCTGTCAGCACCTAGGGTAGGAAAGATTCCCAGAAGAGCTTAAACCAGAATTGAGGTCAAATTAGCCTCTCATTCTTGATGTGGCTGAGAGGTTACAGGAAGCCCAGTCCTGAGAAATCTCCCAGCAGCCCCCTCTGATGTTTAACAACCATCTCAGTCACTCTGACTCTTTTTTTCCTAGTGCCTGGGCACTGGACCTCTCCCTACTCCCTCTCTCACTCCTTAGAAATCAGCACTGCAGGCGCACCCAGAAAATTCCACTATGTCTACTTTTTGTGCATGTGATATCTGGTTACAGGGTGGCAGCACCTTACAAATTCACATGCTTTTCTAGAAGAGGTTACCAGACCTACTCAAAATTCAGTGGCCAGATGATTCTCTTAGAAAGGTTGCAGAAGTTGGTTTCAGAGGTAGAAAGGTGGATATGAGACGGACGGTGCCAATAGTGACTGTATATTTGCCTTGTCCTCATTTCTGCCATCAGGAAGGTGCTATTTGCCTCTAGCCAGGTATTCATAACCTGACCTTGGGTTAACTAGACAAATAGAATCTCTTTTACTGGACTGTTGGCTTTGTGAAGGGTGGCAGCCTCTCTCTCTTTACCACAGGATGGAATTTCCAAATCCATTTACCCGAGATACCACAGTACATTTTTTCCTATCGTCTCATCATCAGAAGTTGTCAGCTGGATAATTTCATTTTTCTAAACCCTTTCTTAGGCCCCAGTTTGTCACTTCTCTTGAACTGGATGTTTGAATTGGGACCAAGTAAGATATTCATGGCCTGCTCAAGAAAGCTAAAAGAAAGGAAGGCTGAGCATTGTCAAGTTCTAAATGTTATGTCATTCCAAATTACAACCCAGTAAAATGCATGAGGATGAATTCTGCAGTAAGCCTCATCTATTTCACAGGTGGTTCTGGTCACAGATCCAATCTATCCAAAACTGTGAGATTCCACAGACACCCTCAGGAGCATCAATTGTTCCAATTTTCTTCAGAATCCATGCTTTCTATCTTTTGTGTCCTCTTTCATTCCCTTCCACCATGGAAGTGGGTTGGTGGGTGTGGTCCTGTATCACTCCTTTCAGTGGCAATGCTTAAATCTCAACATTTCCACTGAACTCAGTTAATCTGACCCTTGAATTTGCCTGCGTCAAGAATGTGCACACCCTTCAGAGTGATGCATGTACAGTGGATCTTATCATTTCAAAGTATGTCATTGTGTATTCTCAGCCAGAACATGGGAAACATCCTTGATGTGGATTCCCCTATACTGGCCACAGCCATGTTGTAATTAGGTGAAAAAAAATCCCAAATGATTCCATTAAATGTTAGTGGTTTAGTAGTGCCAAAACGCATGTGCAATGTGATAAAATATGAGTCGTCTATATGATTAAGTGAATATCACCTACCCAGTCTTCCATGGTCATCAGGATTTGCCTAAGGGGTAATTCTCTGCATGGGAGGTGAAGAAACCATGTTACCAAAACTGCAGTGTGCTGGTCACCTGCACATCTCAATTAAAAACTAGGGTTTCTCTTTTTGCTTTTTGTTTGTTTTTTAGTTAGTTCAGGATTCAGGGAAAGAAGAACAGATTGGGCAATAGCCTCTGGAAAATGCTACTCCAGGAATCACTTTATACTTTTAATCCCCTTCCCTCTAAAAAAGCCCTGTTGTTCCTTAGCACCCTGTATGGTCTGTTTGGTGTGTTAGGAATGATTCAGATGTGTGCATAAATAATGCAACTGCAGGACTATTGATGAATACACTAGGCATTTCCAGGTTTTGTGGCCATAACTTACATGCTCTCTGAGCCCAAAGCCATATAACAAATGTTTGCTCAGTAGACTGCCAAATACTTTGGGAGAGCATTTGCTTTCTTCACTTGAATGTCATAGACTCTTCTTCCTGTCTGAGGAACTCTTTATAGATGAGAATCAGCTTAAGATGGGCAGTTATACTGGAATGGGTCTGGCCTTACAAACGGTATATGGTCCATGGTGTGATTTCAGAGGTCCCAAGAAAACCTTCCCTTTACTCTCCACTCCACTCCAACTACTGGCTTCCCACACAGATATATTCCTTTAGCACTGAGCTGCTCATCTGTAATTTAAATGAAAATAATCCCAGGAAGGGTAACATGTTAAGCCATATTAGAGATTTATACATTTAAGCACATAGTTTACATTAGGATTCTGATTCTTTTTCCTGGGAATAAAGTAATGATGCAAGAGAAGAGGGAGAGAACAAAGAACACTAAGAGTAACAGAGAAGGGAGTGAAGGTACAAGTTCTAAAGTATAAAGACATTTAAACCATATCTCATCTTCTACCTGCTTTTATTTAAGGCTCATGTGACACAGGAATAGGACTCTGAGCTAGGAATTCTTCTCAATAAGCAGTCACATGAGTATCTAGTTTATGAATTTCTAAATTCAATGCCTTGTAGGGCAGGCTTAAGGACTGTGACTCTTTCTATAGAAAATGGAAGATTGATGCTTCTCCTCCATTACAGGTTACTGCGTAAGCAACTAAAAAGATCAAATTGAATTAATGTTATGATAATAAAAGTTTACTATAATTATCTGTTCTCTGTCCCCATTCAATCTTCCAGTTCAGCTGAGTTGTTCTATATTCTGTACTTCCCCACCTCCATGCGGGGTGCCCAATGATCCCAGCACATGCTAACTGTTAAGGAGATATTGGACTGCCATGTGCAACTTAACCAGTGGGCAATTCCTTTTTAGTCCTACCAGATATTTGGGACATCACTAAATTATAGATTTGTCAGTCTGAGAACTTCTAATACCCAATCTAGATCTAGGATTCCATTCTAGTTTGGGGGTTCCAGTATTATATAAAATCACTGGATATCTGAATATATCCCACCTCCATCTCATTCCAACCATGTTGACTCAACCACACAGATGCCCTGTGGGTTCTGTGACTTAAAGTAGATAAACCTATTTATTCTCATGACAAAGAACCCCTCAAAAAACCTTATATTAAAGTCAGGGCTATTTCCATGCCTTGGATAGATTAGTGAAGTTTGGGGTCTCAGATTTATAATATTGAAGCAAAGAAAAACAGTTTTGCCCCAAGAGTGATGAGTTAGGATAGCAGTACTGGGAATAAGTGGGTAAAGTTAGAAATCATCCACATTTCTCTGCCAGTGTGTCCATTTGCATCCATCTGAGAGCTCATCACAGTGAGTTTCTGGTGCTGTTCCATGCTTTAAAACATAATTGCTGGTGTGATTATGAGGGTGAGAACTCCTGATGAGAACTGAAGGTGGAAGGCAGAGTGGATGAGTAGAATTTCTCATAGCCTTGGGTCTCTGGTGTGTAGAATCTGTGCTTTGGCAAAAAAGAAACGGATGTCAGTGCAAGGATTAGGGTACAACTAAAAAGCACAATATTAGGTCCATTATAAAGCTGTTATTTAAAAACTTTGGTTTCCACACTTTAAACCTGAACTGTCTTTATTTGTAATTATTTTAGCATTGTGATTTAGGAGGTGGAGTAGGTTCCAGTACTATGCAGGAGAGAAAAAGAAAAGCTCTAGTTAAATATGTTAGTTCAATTAAACCAATGTCTGTTGAGCACATACTATGCCTCTGGGCTGGTGCTGTGAAGAATATAAAAGATTTTAAAATGGAGTATATTGTATTCACATATAATATATGAATGCAAAAGTATAAAATATTTAAATATATGTATTACATATGTATAAATTAGTATATTTATACATGCCACTTTAATTTTTTCTGGTTTCAGGGTATGAGTGAAAGATATTATAGTATTTAAAAAACACTGCAGAGATTCAGCTGTCCCCATCATGGCCAGGCCTGAGCCTCTTCTTTTGGAATTATTTTACCTCCCAGAGCTAAAACTCTGAAATTCCCTCCCTGACTGCAACCTTGCATTTTCTGTGTCTTATCTCCTTCCTTCAAGCTCCCTCTGTCATTCTGGTCCATAGACCCCTCTGATTTCATTTACTCCCCTTTTTGGTCTAACCCTGTGTTCACCCACAACAGTGCTCTCACCAGCAATCTCTTCTTCCTCTTGCCTTCCACCTCCAAGAACAGGTCTTAAGCCTATGGTAAAGAACACAAATTCAAGCCACTTAATCTCACCTGAACCCTACCCAGCTTGGACATCTTTCTTATTTCTCCAGTGTTGACTCCACGTCACATTCTCCAAGGATTTGTTAAATGTATTTTTCATTTTCCTTTCATTTTCATCTCTTCTCTTTCATTAGGCAATCTTTCTTACCATATTACTAAGAACAGGTATCTGACTTTTTAATTCTCACATGACCTCTCTTCCTTTAAATTTCTCCTGTCCTTCGTTCATCTTTTTCATCCTCCCTCCCAACTCAGTGCTCCTGCTCCTCGTGCTCTGATAGCCACCCTCTGACCTCTTCTAAGGTCCACTCCAGCTAATAGTACTTCTCTCTGTTGCGTCTTTAACCTCTTTCACACATCTGCCTACAACAATCTCTAAAAACAAACCTTCTCTCGAATTCCTAGCCTATCTTTGTTTGTCTTTTCACTTCCAAACTTGTCTTTCTTTACTTCCTCACATAATGCTCATGGCTTAACATTTAAAACTGGGCTGTACCTTGACACGACTGAAACTGCTCTATAGCAACATTCCAGTGAACTTCTTGTTACAAAATCCAATACCTTTTTTTTTTCTTGCTGTTTGGCCTCTTGAATATTAACCCAAATTTACCATTGGGAAGCAGCATGTACTGCTTTTAATCCTAGCCTCTGGTCCTCTGTATGTCTTCCTTCACTGATTCCTGTTTCTCTTGTCCCCCGGCATGGACTTTCCATGCTTTTCTGAGCTAGACCCTCTTCTCCTCCTTATCTGCATGCTTCTGTAGCAATATTTCTGTCTTCCACAAGTTCAACAACTCTGAATGAGGATGAATTCCAAGTCTTCACTCTTAGACCCTACTTTTCACTTCAGCTTAATGCACGTATTTCCAGTCACCTCCTCAATAAGTAACTTCATATTGAGTCAGATACCCAAGACCATCCCTGTAAACCACCATAATCACCAGGTTCCCCCTTTTGATTAATGGTACCACCATTCCTTATATCACCAAACTAAAGCTTTTTGGCCTCTTTTGCCTCCTCCATTTACCTCATCCTGCACATCTAATCACTTGCAAAGCCTGTTAATTCTTGCCCCTAAAGTTTCCCAGTCTTCTCTTTTCATTCAGGCCCTTTGTTCTTGTCTGGATTATTTCAGTGTCTTTTAGCATTGTTCCAAGATTTTATAGTTGAATATACTCTTATCAGTACTCACTTCCTAAATACAAATTAAATCTTGCCACTCTCCAACTCAAAAAAAACAAAAAAACCTTCAATGGGTTACACTTGCTGTAGTCTACCAGCAAGAATAACTTCTTGTTATTTGCCTGTGTGTGCCCATGGCCCAGACAAGCTGAATTACACATTTATCTCTTACCTTTCCTACACTGACTTTTTTCCCCACTTGTTTCTTCCATAAATTGCTCCCTATGCCCCAAATTCTTTCCTTCCTATCTCCCAACTCACTCCCTTTTTGGATAATATCCATCTCCCTCTATACAAATCTTCAAAGACTGGAACAAATGGGCCACCATGTCCACCTTCCTTCATCTCCTATCCAAAAAAAAGGAAAGTATGTATATATATCCTATCCAAAAAATAAATAAATAAATAAATATATATATATATATATATATATATATATTTAGGCCTTTTGTGAATGCTCATAACACTTTAATTATATCTCTCTAGTGGCAGCTATTACAAACCATCTTATTTTATGGTTATTTGATTATACATCTCATCTCCCCTGCTAGATTATAAACTCCTTGTGCTTACGGGCCATGCCTTTATTCATCTTTTTATCTCCTGTAGCACCTACCAGTGCATCTTATATATAGAAGGCATGGGTAAATATTTGTTATTATTATAAATTATAATTGAAAAGGAATCATTTTATGTTGCCCACAAGATACTTGAATATTCAGTAAAACCTAAGGCTGTCTCCCTCCACATTTATCTCCGTATTTCTGCACCTACCCACAATCACAGCAATACACTACATGTATGCATTTCCATGTTAATTATTATTTCAAATGGAAATTTGGATTGTTCTAAGTTTTGCCTTGTACTTGGAAGTTATTCTGTGACTGCCTTACAGTTAGTAGAGTGTACTTGGAATACTACGTGTACACAAAGTAAGTGACAGAAGGAGAGGCCATCAAGAATATTGACCAAATGTTAGGTATCAGGAGCTTTTCAGGTGCTTTGATGGAGCTTCTCTCCAGACACTTCACCATCCGGACTGAGTCTCTAACAACCTGACCTGTGCTGACATTGATCTGGCTTTGATGCAATCTGTAGCCTTTTTTTTTTTTCAACACTTGCACTACCAGAAGGACCTTGTCACAATTCAGGCTTGCTAATGACACAGTCTTATGGATCCTGAATGGTGGTCCAGTAGGACAATGCATTATGCCATGTGCTTGTAGTTTCCGCATCTGTACTATCTTAGGCCAGAATTGGGGGAACTGTTTGTGCTGTTCACAACCTTGTCTTGATAGTTCTTTCCTGGGCTCTCTGGATTCTCACCCTTTCCAAGCCTTGGTCTACAGGGTGAGTTGTCCTAAGGGGAAGATGAGAGTTGAAGTAATCGAGCACTTATTTCTGATCTGTATATTGCAATTGAAAGTAGGTTAGGATTTAAATGAGGTGGCTCAGAGAGAAGTCTAGTCTCTAAACTACTCCTTCTTCTCTAAATGTGAAGGGACTCATTACATTGAAGGAAACAATATCGCCTCTGACCTTACGGCCCTCCTGCCCCTTTATTCTCTGAGCCCTATTCACCCTTCCCCCTTGCCTTCTTGGTATTCTACTAAGCAATCTGTCCTATTCCTTCTAGTCAGTGCAAATTGCTGTTTGTCATCCTGAAGAAACTCTTGGAGCTGGTACTGTCCTTTCACTTAAGCTGCTCCAGTAAATAATATTCCCTTCTCCTGGCCAGCCTCCTCTATAAATCTTATTATGTCTTTGATCATGAATTGTTCTCCTTTAGGAGACATCTTGTGCCATGTGTGCTAATTTAAAGCATACTATAGAGAACTGAACTCAAAGAAGTTACAGGCAGTGACAAGGCTCTTCTTTAAAAAAGCAAACAAAGTCCATTCTTCACTGAGACAGAAGGGAGGGTAGAGGAATTATTATTGGCAGAAAGGGGCAAAATGTGACAACTTGGGTGACACTCTAATGAAAATTAAGATGTAAATCTAGAGGGAGAATTTTTCTTCTCAAAAGTCCTAGTTGGTCAAGATAGTCCTGCTCCTGGGAATAGGCATAGTTAACATTTTGGAGCAAAATCTAGCTCATTATGTTATGAGACGTACTTTTTTTTTTAGCCAATGAAATAAGTAATCTGATAATAGCTGGGGGAAGGTTGGGAAGGCACATCTTCATGAAGAAGGACCTTCATGAATCTCTGTTGGACTGATGGAATGAAGAAAATTCCAGCAAATTTAAAATACATCCAGAAGGCAGTTTTACCCATGAGGCGTTCATGTCAATTTCTTGCCTGTAAATATTTATAAAAGTTGACAGGATAGGAGGAAGGAAAAGGACAGGAAGTCTACAATGGAGCTTCACATCACAAAGCCAGGAGCCTGCACTCCAGTCTCTTGGATCCCCCTTGGTTTACTGGTTTTGATGATAGCTTCAGAGAAGAACAAGACCCAAAGCTGATGACCTTCCAGATGTCTGTTCCTTTAGTCACTCCCAGGAAGTGAAAGCTCACTCAAATTTGGAGCTTGTTTCCTGGGCATAATTGGACTGAAGATAGAATTACACTTATTCTCCAATTTCACTTGTAACCTGAGATGTAGCAGGAGGGGAAATAAGAAATTTTTTAAAAATTAAAAAGTACTTTCTGAATGACACCTTCATGCCCATGTGTGGACTGGAGGTTGTTTGATCCAATGCCAAAAATACCAGGAAAGGTAACAGCTGTCCAAGGCAGTGCCAGGAAAGCAAGAACCCCATCACAGCTGCCTTCAGCTGTCACTGTGCCCACCCCAGGATGAGTGAGGAACCTGGATCCTACCACATCTGTAAGGTCCTGAATGTCCACAGGGATTCAGGCCACATGTCAGCCCTAAGCTAGTGCTCAGGCTGTACCCTTCGGACTACAGCACCCAGAGAGCCCCTGATCATTAACTGGGCAGAGAAAGAGTGACTCATCACACCACCCCTACCCACAGAATCTAAGCCACCAGGCCGTGACTCTGTGTGTCTCATTGCATTAAGAAACTCACAGCCTCTGAGATCTTACAGGAGTGCAGCTTCAGGGGGATGTGGCCATGGGAATGGGAATGTGCTGAGCTGCCTGGCTCTCATAGTTAAGGACATTACCTGTTTCCAGAGGGGACGTTTTTTAAAAAGCCAAAACATGCCTATCTGAAACCTCAGTCATATTTAGAACAGTCCATGTAGTTAACTCCCAATGTCATTGTCACCTTTTAATTGTAATTGATAATTTTCTTTTGAAATCAAGGGCTATTTTAATGTTGCCTTGCTGTGATATAAGAACCATCTGCAAACCAGAGACTAGGCCTTGACGCTGCCTCTGCCTGAGCTGTGCTCTCAGTCACTTACACATCACTTCCACCTAGTCACCTGGACAGCACAGCTGCACCGAATTTGGTCTCTTTACCATGAGCTCCCTTATGCTTGTGCACCTTCCCAACACCCACACATGCCACACACACACATGCACACTTCTTACAAATAGATCCCAACTTGCCAATTTCAATCACTTTAGTGGAGGAATAGGGATACATTCATGGTAGATGAAAGTGTTCACTTAGAACTGGAGGGACATACTATAGTTTATCCAGCTAGCGTTTTCTCTTTTGCTTTATGTAGCTTGTGGATCGCTGACACCTCAAGGTTTGACTGAATATCTAGGCTTTATGTGAAGGGAGCATTTTCTCTATGAGAGAATAACCTCGTTGTCCTGCTGCCTGTCCCTTTTTTACCCTGTGGAATCCGTGTGGTCCTCTGATGTCCTGCTAATGGATCATTGCTAAGAGGATAGTGCAGCAGAAGCCAGTCTCTCCAAGGACAGGCAGTCCTGTTGCCTAGATACATACATATCTGTGTGCCCACATCTCTTCCCGACAACACCATGAGCAGGGGTGCAGAGGTCTATCGTCAGTGGGGACAGGAATGGCAGTACATGCCTTGGCAGATTCAATAATTTTTTTCTCTCCCAGAGTCAGGAGCAGGGAAAATATGAAGCCTTCATGTCAGTAGGAAGCAGGGAGGCTAGAGAAGCATCTGAGTAGACTTTTTTTGAGAAAAACATAAAATAGTAAAAATACCCTTTCTTTGATACAAATGCACTTGAAAGACAACCAGGGCGCTTACAGCTGTGTTCTCCCTCATTGACTTACTGATCTGTCTCAGTTTAGGGATCTTGAGGTATTCTGTGTCCTGAGTCAGCTCCAAGCAGCTCACCCTCAAAACACACACACACACACTGTTAGGGTGAGAATGTGAGAGCACAGAGCTTGAACATGTGTGTGGTATTTAATGTTTCCAAACCAGAGCCCAATAAGTCTGGTACAATCAGCCCCCCTCTATATTAATGACTGAGGAAGAAGCCTGCTGTGCATAACTGGGTACTCTGGATCCAAGAAAAGAGAATAACTTTCTTACTAGATTGTTCCTAAGACTCCTGGGAACTTTCAATAATCAGGACGATTACCCTGGTTATTTCTTGGTAACAGGCACAAGAAATGGAGCACATAGAACTTTGAGGAGTCATTCCTTGAGCATTCTTAGCTTAATTCCCATGTAAAAAAGGCCATGAGCTGTGGCAGTTTCTAGACTGACTCTGCTCCTCCTCCTTGGAGGATAGAGTTTCTGGGGTCACCAACAGCCAACTTAGGCCTCCACCACGTTTAGCCTGTGATACATTCTGAGTAAATCAAAGTCATTTGTATGTGGATATGGGATAATTTACCATAACCATTTCTCCAAATGGCCTCCTTTGGCATGGAAATACGATCATCTTTTAATTTTACAGATGAAAAACTTGAAGCACAACAAAACTTGATGACTAGCCAAAACTAAGGTTATACTGGATACTCTTGGCAGAACCAAAACTTGTCTGAATTTCCAGCCCTCAGCCTAGCTCATTGGGTAATGCTGCCTGAATTGTCCTTCCCACCGTGTGTTCAGCACCTGATGGTAAAGAGAACTCATGAAAGCTAGGGAGCTGATTTCTCTAAATCTTTTCCATGGAAATTTGTCTTCGTCACAGACCCATCTATACAAACACACTCTCCTCATGAGTCTACAGAGACAAGTCAAAAGAGATAGGAACAAAGCAAGAACTTTGAAAATGAGAAAGGGGTAGAAAAGTTTCTGTAATGAAGAGTTGAAGGCCAAATAACAAAAATGTTTTTGAATTTTGTGGGATAAGACATTGTGAATAATTTTTTATGATTAAAAAATTTTTATGTAGCATGTAACCCACAGAAATAAAAAGCTCAAGAAAAACTGAGACAGAGGATTTCTTCCAGAGTGTTACATGGGGAAGGGAGCCTCCAGGAATGTGTAGGAGGAAGTCATGATACTCTGAAAGTGTCAGTATTTTTGGTCAGCCCACAGTGAGGACAACCTCAAGGGAGAGGCTCTTGGATTCTTCTTCTGGGTACCCCTATGTAATTTAGTCAAGTTCAAACACAGTAGGCTTGATTCCAGTATTAAGGCATGGGTTAGTTCTGGAAGCATGAGTAGAAGTAAAATGAAGTTCATATATACAATGAATTCCAGAAAGAAGAATCTATATCCCACGGATCCATAATAAATAATTATTGCCTTCCTAAAGCCTGAAGGAAGGGAGGCATGGGTGTTGCAAAGACTAATAAAGGTCTCCTGAGAATTCTTATGAAACCTTGATTTTGCCCCAAGATTATAATGGTGAATTCTTTAGGCACTCCAGGGCCAGGGAATCCTGCAACCACCTTCTCTCACAATCCACCTGTTCACTGATGAATGATATTAAGCTCAGGAAGTAATCATCAGTCTTTCCAAAGAAGATAGTGTCTTTAGTTTGTGCCACAGAACAGATTTTTGTTGATATACAGAGCATTCTGCTTGTACCAACAGCAGTGAAAGAGCTCTAAGTGTCCTAGCATAATGTAGAATTTTTTTTGTTTTTGATTTCATCAGTCCATCCTGTCCCTAGAGGAAAGATAGGAGTGGAAGTAGGAAGATGGAAAAGTCCTTACATGGGTGAGTGGCGAGTCTTCTATTACGTCAGTTTCACGGTGTAGTCATTCCCAGAGCCTAGTTCAAGAGCCTGGCTTCAGGAAAGAATATGGGCAGAGAGAGAAGGCAAGTTTTATTCCCATGCGTGGGGATGGGATAGAGGAGGCTACTAGAGCTCTCCTTAAGCTCAAAGTTTAGAATCAAGCCAGTTACAAATATCCCTTCTCTCATTTTTGCCTCCTAATAAGCCACATGAAATCATGATGGTATCATAGTAAGCTAAGAGAGAGGGGCAGGGGCTATTCTATCTTGACTCCATGGTGACTTCATCCTTCACATGAGTGTCATTATAGATACTTGGATCATGATGCTCCTTTATGACAAGTAACAGAGCCAACAGCTGATGAGCATTTGGAACACCTTAGTCCCCTGAGATGACCATTCCCTGTTAGGCTACAGATGTATTCATGGGGAGGGGAAATAAAAGGATTCATGGGGATCCTAAAGGCATGAAACAACAAAGAATTATTTAATCGAAACTATGAGCTCTTGTGATTAGTATCAAAGATTATGGTAGAAATGAAAAAGATAATTCTCAAACTCAAACATAGCTACCAAAAAGATAGCTAAGGGAAGCATTATGAAGGAAAAATTTTACAAAGAAAATCCATATCTGCACAAGACCAAAGCTGCTCAGCTGAGAGTATATATAAAAATGAGGGCACCTTCCCATTTCGGGTAGATTTTAGTGGGCCTGGGTGCTAGGTGTCCTGTGGAAAGGCAGGGTAAAGTTCATTTCAGAGCCCAGGACACTCTGCTGAGCAGAAGCCTCCACATGAGCATAAACTTCTCCCTGAGACTGGGGGCAGAATATAATTCCTCTGATATTGTGGTTTTGATTTCTTCCCAAGCCAGGCTTCTCCATTTGGTCACTGACATTGGGTCTGCTCACACCTCTTCTTGGCCTCTTGCTTTCTGTAGCTTACAGGGAAGAATAGTCTTCATAACTCTGTTTGGGTAAGGCCTGGTAGATGGGAAGATAAATGAGACGGAGAACAAAACTATGATCTTCTGGGACAGTGATCATTGTTTACTGATTTCCTTTGTTTCTTTTTTATTTTTCCACATCGTGGGGAAGTCTATCTGGTCATCACCAACCAAACATCCTACTGGCAAAGTTTTCTATAGAAATTCAAGAAGAATAAATAGAATCAGCATATTTCATTTAATCCTGACCATCTTTTAGGTTCTTATTCTCTCCCCCAGAGCTATGTCTTTTTTCAGGCCCTTGTTCTCTTCTTTCCTTTCCTGGCAGCTGTGATTCCACAACAAATTTCAGTGGTTGGCACCAAACAAAAAGAATGATAGCTGTAATAGGAAATAGATCAAAATACCTATGTTCTTAGCGATTACAAAGTGGATTTTATCGTTGAACCTTCCAGATTCCTTACATGGAAATTCTTCCTCACCTCTCAGCCTTCTTGGCAGCTCACCTGGTTCCTATTCATGGTTTTGGCTCCCCTCCTCACCACGTTCCCTGCAAAGGAGGGATGTATTCCTTAAGCTGAATTATTATAGAAACTATTAGGATGTTGAAAGAAACCCTTGGTAACTGCTCATGGTTTTCTCATTATTTTTTTAACATAGGAAGATAGAGATGGTAAAAAGGAGAGTGATAAGCAGATGAAAAAGGCCTTATGACCAGATGCTTCAACTCAAGGTCAGGTCTTGAGAAAGTGTGTGCCCTCCAGTAAGAGCCTGCAGTTCTGCTGGTGGAGAGGGGTGTGCTCTGAAGTATTAAGCAACTTCTGTGAGAATGTGCACCACAGCTTTGACTGACGTGCCTGTCATGTGCGTGGAGGCATTTTATGGTTGTTATTGTCTTCTCTCTCTTATTTTGTTTCAAAGCACAAGCCCTGTGTGATAGTGGATGTTTGGGTTTCAGTTTGAATGCGCTGGTGATATGACACTATTCTCAGCTCTCCTTGGCTCTAAGGCTGCATAGTTTCTAGATATCTTACCAGTGTTATTTTTTAACCATAAATATTGTGCATCTATTGGAAGGAGAGAGAGAAGGTGAAATAGGAAGTAGATTCAGTGACAAGTAGACAAAAAACTTGATTCTGAAAAATGGTCTTCACTGAGCAGAGAAAAATTTAAAAGCAATGAAGGGAGAAATCGGGGTAGAATGGTTTTGGGGTGAGGAGACAATGACGCCAACATCCAGGTGCTCTGGTTTATTCCATAAGAGATTTGCTTGCTTCCCCTATGAGCTCCAGCAGAAGAAGCTGTGCTGCCATTGATTGTTCAGAAGACTGGTGACGGACTGACTTTAGAGGTATAGGCCTCCTTCCAGGAAGACACTGTTAAGCACTGTACCTTAACTCTTCAAAAATTCATCTACACACCTTTAGGACAGCTCCTCGGCAAAGATTTCCATTCTCGTCAAGAATTTTCTGAGTAGAAGAGCCTTAGACCCATTATGATTACATTTACTGAAATGGGGAACCCAAAGGGCACTGTGGAGAACAACATATATCAGGGGAATAGAGTTAGCTGAACCTTTTTTTCAATTTTAGAATGATTTTGGATCACACAGTTAGGTCACCTCTGAGAGAGAAAATCTTTTAAATAAAATTATATCTTCCCATCCCCAGTGAAAACACCAGGTTTCTAATCTGATTACTATTTACTTCAGGAGGAAAATTGGTAGATTAGATTACAAATAGGCATCTTACAGATTGATTTAATCTTGAGTCTTACACATATTAACATCAAATTTACTGACTTAGACATGATCTTTTAAGCTATAAAATATCATTGAAGGGCAGTAGATCATATGTTCTGAGCAAACCAGAAAGGCTAAGATGTTAAGTAATCCTCCCAAATATTCAGAGTCTCTATAAATTCTACTGTATCCACAAGGGATTTAGGAGTCAGGCAACAGGAGGAGAGGGGCAGAGAGTCGTTGATTGAGACTCAAGGTCATTTCTTTCATAATTATTAAAAAATAATAATAAATCCAAGGACAATTCTCAAATCAGAAAGAAGCATGGAAAGTGAACTCTGCTCTTATCATTTAGAAATTTGGTTAAAGTTTAGAATAAATATCCAGGTTTTTTTTTTTTTACTGAAACTCTTTATTTTGGGAGATTTGGCTTGCAGTGTAGAAGCATGATTTGGAGAGATGGTTTATTCATGCATTAATATTTATTGAGTGGAAACCCTATGCCAAAAAAAAAGATACAAAGTGAACAACACAAAGTGCATGCCCTCATGAAGCTTACATATTGAGAGGAAATAGAGAAGAAATAAATAAATATGCTTCATGTCAGATACTTCCAAGTGCTGTGGAGAAGAATGAGGCAGATTAATGGGGGTATGAGGTGATAGGATGGATGTGGACTTGTTACTTTTATAGGGTGGACAGGAGAAGTTTCTATGAAAAGGTGACATTTAAGCAAAGGCTTAAAGTAAATGAGGGAGTGAGCCTTGGAGCTTTCTATATGAAGGGTTTTTCAGGCAAAGAGAAAGAAATTGCAAAGGTCCTGAGGTCAAACTATGTGCTTGACATACTTGAGGAGTAGCCAGGAGGCCAATGAGTGAGGAGGAGAGTGTGACAGATGAGGTCAGAGAGGTGGCATCGTAGGGCCTTGTAGGCCATTGTAAGAGCTTTTACCAAGAGCGAGATGAGAAGTTGTAGAAGGTTCTCAGTAGAGAGTGATATGGTTCAACTTCTATTTTAAAAGAATCATTGCAGCTGCTGTGTTGAGCAGAACTGTGAGAGGATGCATGATGGAAGAAGCAGTGAGACCAGGTAGGAGGCTACTACATTAACCCAGGTTAAAGATGATAGTGGCTTGGGCCATGGTGTTAGCAGAGGTAGTGAGAAGTGGTTGGATTCTGCAGATATTTTTTGAAGGGTTTGCTGAAGAATTAGATATTGAGTGTGAGAAAGAAAAGAATCAAAAATGACCCTAGAATTTTTGGCCTCAGCTACTGGAAGTTTGGAGTCATCATTAATAAGATGGGAATTAAAAGTAGGTAAAGTAGATTAGGGAAGAGAGCCTTGTAATAAGTTTAAGATGTGCATCAGACATCCAAGTGGAAATACTGATAAGGCAATCAGATATGTGAACCTGGCAGAGAAGTGGCAGATCCTGAAGGTATAAATTTGGAATTCATAGGCATTTGAATAGTATTTGAAGCCATGAGACTGGATCTAGGGAGTGAGTGCAAAAAGAACAGAGTTCCCAAGCCTGAGCCCTGAGGAATGTTCAGAACCCCAGGAGATGAGGAGGAACCAGCACTGGGAGGAGTGGACAGGGGTAAGTGCTACTATTGAGTTGAATCAGATCATCTAGAAACATGGAGGTGATTCCACTGATGACCTGGAAAAGAGCTGTTTCCATGAACTGGTAGGGACAAAAGCATGATAGAAGTCTGTTCAAGAAAGAGTGGGAGCGGAGGAAGTGGAGACAGTATGAAGAGGCAACTCTTTCAGGAGTTTTGCTGTAAAGGGAACACAGAAATAGCAGTAGATGGTAAAGGATATGGAGTTCAAGGAGGGATTGCTTTTAAGATGGGAGAAATAAGTCTGTTTTATGCTGACCAGAATGATCCAAGAGAGAAGGAAGATTGATGATGCTTAGGGAGAAAGAATAATTGCTGGAGTGATGTCTTTGATGAAGTGAGAGGGGACGGGATCCAGTGCATAAGTGAAGGGACTGGCTTTAGGAGCCTAATCAGATTGTAGGAGGGAGATAGTGTATTTGGCCACAGATGCAAGCGGGATGGAAAATATGATGGTGGGCATATGTCTTTTTTGACTGATAATTTTTTAGTGAAATACAAAGGGGGTTCATCAGCTAAAGTGAGTATTGGGGAATGTGTTTGGAGATCTGGGAAGAGAAGAAGGCATGAATTACTCATATAGCCATCCAGCAGAAGAATGAGGAGACATGCTAGGTGGCATGAAGGACTTCCTTGAGGTTCTTATGGTCATGAGTTGAAAAGAAATTTTCTTCAGCTACGTTCAGCTGCTTGGGTAGAGAGTTGGATTTAAGCAGCGTTGGGGTTTAACCGGGTGAATGCAATGAAGGCAGCAAGAGACACGGAGTCAAGGGGAACTGCAAAGTAGTGATTATAATGATGGGCCATGGAGTCTAAGCTGAGTGAGGAGAAAAGTGTGGATTTTTAAAGAATGGGGGAATAATGAAGTGTTGGAGGGGCAGGGGATTGAGAGGCAGGCTGGGATTACCAAATTATTGAATTAGGTTCAAGAAGGAGTAATCTTGAAATTAGAAGCTGAGTCAGAGAGTGGGATGCTTGAGGCTGAGATTAGGGAGAGGTGCCAGTTATTGGTAGTGACATGATCTGGGATCTAGTGTGGAGTGTTGGGCTGAGGTTAGATAGAGGACAAGGTTGCTGAAGGAGCAGAGGCCAAGGTACTGAGAGGCCAGGATATAGAACGTTGATTTATGTGGCTATTGAGGTCAACAAAAATTATGACGGGAATGGTATTTAAGGCAGTGACAAGAATAAGAGTGGTCAAGAATATTTAAATTACTGCTTCAAGTAGGGGAAGCAGCTGGTAGTCTGATGTGTTTCAAAGCTGGTTTGTTACTTTGTGTAGTTTTGATTTTTAAGAAAGAGGGAGGGAAGATGGTTTGGAAGTGGCAATGAGGAGCAAGGAAGGTCCCTACTCCACCTCCAGGCCCAGTGGCATGGGGAATGTGGGACAGGAAATGCCTTCCACTTGAGAGGGCTCCAGACTCCTCAAGGAAGATCCAAGTTTCAGTGAGAGCAAGGAGGTGAAAGTAATCATCAGGGCTGTGGCTGATGAGAAGCGTGGACTCATGGAAGGATTTGGGGAGTTTGTAAAGGATGGGAAATGAGCTCAGATGAGAGATGTACATGGTCATCTGGGGATGAAAGTTCTGAGTGATGAGGGATATTCCGGGAGTCTTGGGCTCCTCATGGTGACTGTCCCAAGCAAGACTTACCAGTGCTTTGGGTCAGTTCTGGTGGTCTCTTTGTCAGATTGAGGGGGTAAGGCTATGAGTGCCGGAGGTAGGGTCTTGCCAGCAATACATGGAACTCTAGTGCCTCTTCTTAAATCCTGATGTTTGTTTTTTTTAACTTCCACGAAAAATTCCATTGCCGTCTATGGTAGTCCACAACATATTTTTATAGATATTAGCAAATGTAATCCTGGATTGAGGCCACATTTTGACTATTTGCCCTGGAAAGAACACATTTTCACAGTAAATCTCCTTTTTATTTTCAAGGCTCCCAACTAAGTTGGTTTCCTTAGGGGAATCATAATTCTTTGTTCAACTTTCTCACTGTTTATCTTTTAAAAAAATCAAAGTAAAAGGATTGAAAAGCAGCTTTGCCTCTGCCCAATTCTACGAAATGAATGTTTTCTCTGACTGATAGTTTTTATTTAGTATTTTCTTTTGTGACAGAGAGGAACAGTGGGACAGTAGCGTAAGGAAATGATCTAAAGTCTTTAAAAGCTTTGGGCGGAGGTTTAGAAGATCAAGAGAGAGTTAGGAAGAAAAGGACTTCGAGTGGGACTCCATGAAATGGGGACAAGTGAGGGCTTTTAGGGAGGGCCTGAACAAATCAGAAACTTGACCAAGAGAGGCAGGGGAAAAAACCCAAGTGTTGTCATTTAGAGATTTAGCAAGAGCAACCTAGAGCCTGCCCCCAGGAACATTCCACATACTTCTGACACAGATGGTGTGCTGATTCTATTTTATTTCCTGTGCCCTTAGGGAAAAAAAAACCCTCATAATTTGAAGAGAGACAGAAGCTGTTCAATCATTTCTAGTGGACTAGTTCTCCAAGCCTCCACAGATCTTGAACAGGGCATGAATTTTATCACAACCACTGCTGCTGCTGGTTCAGCTTCTCTGTCCTCCAGTAAAGGGACCCCTTAACTTGGTCATGTCCTTCCTGGCATTTTCCCCAAAAGATTAAATTGTGTTCAACTGGGCTTGTCTAATGCCACATCTTGAGTTCTTGTATTGGAAGGATATTGCAACCAAGACAAGGGGTTACGCTGTGCTTTATGCACTGAAGACTAATAGAACCATATTTAGGAAGGAAGAAGGAAGCAAAGAAAGCTAGCCAGGGAGGGTTTTCTCACACCCTCTCTGCTTTCTGACCTCTGGGAATGCAGTCTTTCAAAGGCCAGCAGAAAACAACATGGCTTCCTTTGCCTCTGCCTCAGATTTCCCCTCATTTAGGTTGCCTCCTGTACCTGGTTAATTGGGTGCACCTGTCTGTTAAGGATATTTGCAGGAAGTAGGGGGCAAATCTTCATAGGAGCTTTGCTAGCCAAAGACCATTCCAGCATTAATACTTCAGAGTAGCCATGACGCTTGTGGAAACATTTCAAGGAGCTAGATGGCATGTTACAGTGGAGAGCAGAGAATAGACAGTGTAGGGCAATGAGCTCTTGTCCCTAAGGGCAAATCTCTTTTCCTCCACTTGACAGGTGCCAATGCTCCAGTAGTGTCATATTAGACTTAGCCACAATGACTGGCACATGTGTGTGTGTCCCTGTGAGGGTGCGCACATGTGTGTGAGTGTGAGGGGGTGATAATGGAAGCCACAGAATACAAATTCACTATGGGGTTGGGTTGCAAACCCAGAGCTGCACCCCTGCCAAGGTAACATGGCAGAGGGGACACCTTCATAGCTTTCCCAATGTGGTCTCCTCCCCAGGGAAAACACAGATGACTCAGGCTTGTCTTGACTCTGTGAGGCCCAGATCCCACCCCTGGGGCCAGCTCTCCTTCCTCTTGACTCTCAGATCCCCAGCCCATCCACCTCCAAGTTCTTTTTTGTTTATTTGTTTTGTTTTTGTCTTCTGTAAATATATATTTCTTATTTTGGACGTGCAGGGGTCAATTGAGATTCTGGAGTGGGGGGAGGGTGTGGATGACTGGGTCTTTTTATTTTTTCCTTTCTCTCTTGGATTTTGGTGTTTGAACTTGAAAAAATAATTACAAGTATATATATAAGCAAATGACTTACCTTTAAAAAAAGAAATAAGTTGATTTCATTCTTTTGATTTATCTTGTTTCTCATTGGGGTTGGGTGGGGGTGGGGGGTCTTTTGGGTGGAGGGCTTTTTTGTGAGCTGTATAGATTTCCAGTTTGGACTTGTTCAAATGATGCAGGAACAAAAACTAAAATGAATTTAAAAAAAAAAAAAGACACAACATAAAAACAAGAAAAACTTTGTGATGTATAAAAGCTGTAAATAGTCAAAGATTCTTTCTCTTTTCTAATGGCAAATTATTTCTGTCACTTTATATTCAAAAAAATAAAGAAACCTACCACAAATTATCAGGGTAAAAAAAATCCAGAATCAGAGTTTTTTTGTTTTTTTTGTTTTTTTGTCTTTGTGCTTTCTTTACTGTGGCTTGGAAAACTTGTTATAACAAGGTGCTGTTTGGGAGAATCTTTCCCAGTCAGTTTCTGGTTGTCAGTGGACTGATGAATCCAGTTGAGTTAGGAATCTGTTTCTTCTAGCTGATGCTGTGGTCTCTTGGTATGGGGTTGGGGGAGATTAAATGATTATGATCTTAAAGCAATTTTTTAGTTTCTGCAAGATTCTTTCTTTACTACATAATAACTGTCACCTACTTTTTTTTTTTCAGCATGGAAAATTTTAAACATATTCAAAAGTAGACAGAGTGGTATAATGAACTTCAGTGTATCCATCACTCAGCTTCAACAGTTATCAAGTTATATCAGCCTTGTTTCAACCATGCTCCTATCCATTCCCCTCCTCTAGATTATTTTGAAGCAAATTCCATAATTGTGTAATTTAATCTGTAAATATTTCACTACGTATCTCTAAAAATTGAGGACTCTATTTTAGAGTAACCACAATACCATTATGACATCAGAATTTAGCAATAATTCCTTGATAACAACTATCTACTTGCTCTTCAAATTTCTGATTGTCTCAGATATAATACTGTCTTACAGTTTTGGGGATTTTTCATCGTAAGGCAATAAGGTTCACACAGTTTGTTGCTATGTCTCAAATTTCTTTTGAATCTACAGGTTTACCTCTAAACTCTTTTTTTTTTCTTGAAATGTATTTGTTGAAAAAATTGGTTCTTTTATCCTGTAGAGGTTCCCACAGTTGGATTTTGCATCCGCATGGTAATGATTAACATGTCCCTCTGTCCTCGCTATAAATTGGTAACTCTTTTATGCTTTCACCTTCCATTGGTTAGAGGAATCAGGAAAGCAAACTGGCCCTCATTTTAACCAATGTGCAAGGCGTTTAAAAGAATTAGCTATTTACATACATCTTCCAGGAGGACAACAGTAATGTGGGTTTAGTCACAGGATGACTAAGCTCTTCCCACAGCCAAGACAAGAAACAGACCTGGTCTGGCACTTCAACCTGTCCTTTGAGCTATTACATTTACCTGAGTGGTCTTTTTTTTCTCCTCCAGTCTCAATTCTGTCACTGACTGTATAGGTATATATATATATATATATATATATATATATATATACTTGATGATTTCTCTAACTATAACTTGATTTCTAAATTAGTCAAGTTAAATGATATTTCTGATAATAAAAGAAAATAGCATAGATATATTTAGCTTTTCAAATGGAAATCATAAAGTACATTCCAACATCACTTTTTTAAGAGCTATGTGCTCCTCCTCTAGTCCTAATACTTGAAAGGACTATATAGAGAACAGTTAATAGAACCCCATCTTATGACTAAGGAGCCTCAGTGAGTTAACATGTGGCAAAATCCCGACTAGAAGCCAACACTTCTGATCCCCGGTCAGGGCTTCCTCCAAGATGACCTATTGTCTCTTTGGAGTTGTTGTCTCAGGGGGATTCTCTGTGAGGGTTCCTCCTGCATTTCCCTCTGTGCTGAAACAAAAAAGTCTCCTTTATCCCTGAACATTGCTAGAACAAAGTAGGGGGAGACGCTCAAATTTTGGCTCTGGTTTTAAATAGGGGAACCTTAAGGGTAGGTATCTGAATTCTGGTGGGAACCCCAGTAAGGGCATAGTTAAAGCTTTGGTCATGACCAGAGTATCTCAAAAAGATAAAGACTGAACTGACCAGGTCACCCTGTAGGAATTCTCCAGACTGCAGCAGTGTCTGTTCTTTATACTGCCTGCCTCATCCACCACCTAGGACTTCTTAGATTAATTAGCTCAGAGCACCTGTGTCCTTTATATCTCTGTGCCACCCTGAGTTCCACTCTAAGGGATTATGAGCAAGAGGAGTCTAATGAAAGGCTGAGGGGGCACCCAGCCATGTCCCCATCAGCCAACTGTCCTAGAAAGATGGGCTTCCCAGGCTGTTTCAGGATTGACATCCTTTCTCTGCATTTGTCACTCGAACACATACTCTGATCATTTGGTCTGAATATTTCTATTTCCATGTCCTTTTACAAACCCAAAATAAGTCCTTCAAAAATGTAAATTATTCTCAGGAAGCTACTTCTTGTAGAATTCAAGAATGACCAAGAAAATGAGAAAGACCACCAAAACAGTGGATCTGATACAGAGACTGGGAACCCAATCAAAAAATTATACCAAAGCTGTCGTTTGTGGTCTTCAGCAAATTATTTAACTTCAATGGACCTCAGTTTTCTTACCTCTAAACCTAAATGTCAGCCTGCCTGCCCTCCCCTGACAAAGGTTACCTAGTACAGTAATTCTCAATTTTTGTTGCATATTGGAGTCATCTGGGGTGTTTTTAAAATGCTGATGCCTGGGTCTTATCCCTGAACCAGGGGATAATTCAATTGTTCTGGAGTGCAGCTTGGGCATTGGGCATTTTAGCACCTCCCCAGGTGATTTTAATGTGCAGCCAGAAGGAGAACCATTACCACTACTTCAGTGTATTTTGTAGGAAAGAGGTCTCATATTTATTTCTAATTCAACTCTATGTTGCAGTTGTCTGTTGTCATTCTCACCCTCACTATGGACCACCACTCACTTCATGGATGGTCACACTCTGCAACTCCTGGACCTCTTTCCTTCTCTATCAGAGCAGCAGAATGAAAAAAGGGAATGCTCAATTTACTGTTACCATCCAGTTCTTTAATTTTACATACCACCACAATCCATGGCTAGATGCAAATAGACTGAGAAGTTAGTCTATCTAAAAGAAATTCTACACATAAATTTTAAATTTGAGATGGACATTAATCACGACTATTCCCATGATCATGGAAGGAAAACCAAAAAGTTAAACCTATTACAAGCGGTTGGTTTATAGATGTACTGTAATTCCTGGATTTACTCCACAATTTAGAATGATCTATGATCTTCTAAAAATTTTTTTTCAGCCTTCCATAGCTTGAGTCCTGGTTCTCCATCCCCTCAGAGAAACTTAGCCTAACTGATGATGTTCTTTGCCTAGGAGTTAGCCTCTTCCCATCTGCCAGTTGGAATGCCCCAAGTATATGCCCCATAGTCCGCATAATTCAAATCAGCCTGACATCACAGGGGGCCTCATCAGGATGACAAAAGGTAGGATTCGGTCTTCCACATCAGGTCTTTCTAAGGTCCCTCTGCTAGAGTGGGGGACAGATTTCTCCCTCTAGGTACCCCTGGTATTATCCCACAGATAAAGGAATCTAAACCAAAGGTCAGAACCTGGAGCCCTCCAGGCTGATTCCATCAGGAAACTGGATTTTTTTGACAGGCACAGTTTTTGAGTACTGAAATTTCAATGCCTCTAGATAGTGTCTGCTCTTGAATTTAGCACAATTCCTATCGCTTCTCATTACCATCCAACCTTAGGAGGTAATTAAGTCTGCAATGCTCTCCCCCTTCCCTACTATCTACCCCCGACACACACACACACACACACACACACACACACACACGCACACACACATCCATTCTCCTAACTGCTGCAGTGCACTCAACACTCTGGTGTTTCCACCATGGAAATAGCAGTTCTTGTTTCAGGGCAAAGCACTGACAATGTTTTATTTTCCTCCTGCTCTCAGTCTCTGTACCAAGGTCCCACTGATACCGAATAAAGTGGCCCAACACATGACCGTCTACACTATTTAAGTACACACACCCACAAAAGCTTTGAATGTCAAGTTTTCTCTCTCTCTCTTCTGCCTTTTTTTTGAGATTAGGTTTAATATTTGGGTAGCTCCTTCCCTAATCCTTCCACACAGCAGTGTGATTTTTATTCCATCCAAGAAACCTCCCAGACATCAGAGGAGAGATTGGTTTTTCCTTCAAGTTACACCTGAAAGAAACTGTCATGTAATGTGCAACTACTATATTCCAGGCTCTTTCATTCATTATCTCATGCAATCGTCTTAATAATGCCATTTCACAAATGTTATTATAGAGGTTTGGAGAGATTCATCAGTTTGCCCAAAGCCACTCACCTATTGTTAGAAATGATTAAAGCAGACAATTTAGGTGATACAAACAAACTTCAATACTTCGTGAAGCAGGCAGTGTCTGTTCCCACGGGTCCAGAGAACCGCAAAATGGAGTAGAAGGCAAGTGGCTTTTATAGGATGAAGAATGAAGAGTAAGGAAGTAAGTATAGAGCCCAGAGTCAGTTTGGCGTTTGGGGATTGACTGGCTGGATCCACTGTGCTTCTGGTCAAGCAGAGCATTTGCAGGGAGGCGAAAGTCATCTAAGTTTTGGTTTGCTGATGTGGCACCCCGGGCAGAAGCGGCTCCATCTTGGGCCTAGAAATTTATATCAACACTGTCAAGTGAAAGATCAGCAGTTCAAAACCAGCAAAGCTGATCCCAAACACCCCACTCTCACCATTAAGTCAAATAGCCTTACAGATCTATTGAAAGGAGTAAACAATAAATATGAAGCTATTCTGGAAACTGCAGAGTACTCAGGATAAATGTAATGTCGTATTATGATGCCTAGTCATGGCTTGGTATTCACTTGCCCATTTCTGACACTGAACAATTAGTTACTGAGGCACCAGTCTTGGCAAGTCTCGTCCCTTTGAACCCTGCAACACTCTGCTTTGTCCAAAGTGTCACATTTAGTAGCTGTTCTGAGAAAGTCATGCAGAAATGGTCTTTCCAAGTGAAAACAGCCACCACCTCTGTCTCTACAAATATCACTTACTGAATCCTTAATCATTACAGCACTGTGCTAAGTATTTCACACATGCTATCTCGTTTGCTCTTCATAATAATGCTGGGACAGATCATGTTTCCCGCCCCATCTCTCTTTACAGAGAAGGAGATTGAGGTTTAGTGAGGTTACTTAATGCGCCTGGAGTTGCACAGGTGGAACAGATCTATCTCACCACAGAACCTTTCCACTAAAGAGCCTTTGAAGGCTTACAGTACCCTAAAACATGTCATTTTTGTGGCTGCCTTACTTCTTGCCACTGCCTCGTCCAGAGGTTTTCAACTCTGCATATTAGAATTACCTGAGGAGGTTTTGAAAATACAGTTGCTAAATGCTCGGTATTTTGTGAGATCTAATGGAGCCAGGGTTGGGAACAAGTGGTTTCACTTAATGCCGGACAATAAAATCAGGGCCACAAGATGGGAGAGAGTCTGGAACAAATTTCTATGGCCCAGTCAATGCAAAGAGGGTTCGTGGCCAGAATATATAAAAACCAGAAATATTTTTCACCCCACATGTCCTTTGGGGATGTGTCAGTTATTAAGTTTGGCCTCCTCCTTCCACACGCACCCTTCTTTGCCCTACTTCATGATACCATAGCTGGTCTCTGCAAGCTTCGTTTCTCCTTTGCCAGCCATGCCATGGGAGCCTCTGCCAATAGAGGGTGCTGGAAGGACACTGGGAGGCCCATGCAGGAAGAAGAGAATTTTTTATTTGGTCAGCAAGGCAGCCTCTCCTTATGCAGCAGGCCCCTGAGTCTACACTGTACTGGTGTGTAGTTCCCGTGGTTCCAGAACAGCCTCCAGCCAGTTTCTTCATTGTGCGGCCAGGGTGTGCTCCTGCAGCAGCCATGTTCTCACCAGGGTGGTTGAATCTCAGCCTTGCTGGGCTCTCCTCTAAGTATCAAGTCCCTTCCTGTCCTCGCTTCCCTCGGTCCCGGGGGCGGACGCTCTTCTCTGCAGAGCTCTCCTTCACCCTTCCAGTATACAATTATGTAGTAAACAATTCCAGGTAAATTTTCCCTATGCAGATTATTCCTGTGGTTTCTGCTTCCTTGCTGGGTTACCTGAGAAACTTGTCTCAGCATGGATCACTCTCTTGATAACGCTGCTGCCAGAGCACGAAGCGGATGGAGGAAAAGCTTTGCACAGGCAGCCCCATGAAGCCTGGACAAACACGTCCCTTTTATACAAATAACAGATGTTATGTTTCTGGAAACAGATCTCGTGGGTACGGTAGGAATATGGCGATCCATCTCAATTGATGATTTGGGTTAAGGAAAGGTTCCGTGAGCTACAGACTAACTTGTTCTGTCACAGTAAGCGCTGGACTTTTGCTTTGCTTCCGTCGCTATATCACAAGGGTAGCAGAATTCAAGTTAATTAATTTGCAAGCTGTATATAATTAGGAAACACTATTTCCTGACTATTTAAATAGACGATTATATTTACATAAGATTAGTTACATAATCTACTTTATAATTAATTTCCATGCAACCTATTTAATAATACAATTCATACAAGTAGAAGCTTATATGTTTTTATGTTTTAGATTTATTCTGGTGATTGTGGAAGCAGTAGAGGAGAAGAAGGAAGCCTTAATTATTTTGTCTGTGTCTCTTTTTATTAGGGTAAACTTATTAGCAAATTTTGATAAAGCTGGTCTGCTCCAAATTAATAAGGGTCACAAAAATGAGGTGGGTGCTGGGGAGACGATTCCCAGGCAAGGCCTATGTGAAGATTCTAGGGGAAAAGCGGGGCTTCCACGCTTCTACTTATTCTCATTCACTTATCCAAGTATTTGCTGAGTGTCTACTATGTCCCAGACAATGTTCTAGGAGTTAAAGATACAGCAGCTTGCAAGACAGAAAAAAATTCCTGCCCCCAAGGAATGCTCATGCTAGTACTTAACTGGACAGAGTCTTGAAAAGCCACACATGGCCACAGCAAACCTGGGGATTGACTTCCAGATGGGATGATACTTGTGCCCACTGCGTTTGGCCCTGTGCATCCTTAAGGATGTAGATCTAGTCACTAGTCCCAGGAAATGCTACCTGTGCATGGGGTGTCAGCTGCGAGGAAAAGCCTTTGAGTCTGGAAGGGATGTGTTAATTCCTCTTCAGAGAAGGGGTTCTCTTCCAGACAGATTCATTTTGAGGAATGTCTCCACAACAGATTATGAAAACCATACCTGAACTGAAGTAAGAAATAGACACACTCATATTTAAGGGTATAGAAAGCTCTGGAATTGGGTGCAGAGGCAGGTAGGGGATGAGAGATAAAAAGAGGTAAGTGAGTTAGGAAGATAAATTTTTCCCAGACAGTTGTCTTTCTGAGTCTCGCAACATCCGTGACAGGTAGGTAGGCAAATAGTAGTAGTATCATGTTACAGAGGAGAAAACTGGGGAGGAAGTGACTTTTCTGAGGTCAGGTAGTAAATAAAAAGTGGACCCCAGGTTTTCCAAGCCCAGTGTTCTCTCCATTGCACCATGCTACTTTCGTGATGATTGGCATGGATAATTGCAGGAATTTATGGGGAAAAAAATGTAACATAAGGTAATGAGGATGATGTGGCAGAAGAGAAGGTAAAATGGAAGCAAATATAGAGACACATGCACGCCCTTCCTTATGACTTTGATTTAGTCACTGTTACAAAACCTTCACAGGAAGAAAACAACTTGGCAGATCCTTTCTAAATATTGACCAGCAGGAACTGAACCGCATGAACCCACAGAACTTGCTTTGGCCAGTCCTTCTCCCCACCACGGCGCCACAGCGCTGGTATGTAGTGGCACAGCGGCGTCTGAGGAAATACCAGAGCGAGGGTTGCGTTGTAGTCAGATTTCTGCTGGTCCACAGCCTGATTTCCTCCAGAGCTGAGTCTGTATTGAGCCCCTGATGGCACAGTGTCCCTCTCCCGCCATCCTGCTATGTCAACAAGTCGAGGTGTTTTCCTAGAGGCATGAAAATGTCCCAGATTCTTGCTGAGGCACTGCTTTCTATACTGTCCTGGCACTTCAGGCTCTAAACCATCTCTGCCACATCCTGTAGAGTCTGTAGGGTAGCAATTCTCTCTCTCCCATGTCATCCCACAACTCTCTGCCCTTCCTAAGTGGGAAAGGACAATGAATGAAGGACCCCCTGGGCTGCCACACAGCCACGGAACGAGTTCATATCACTCTCCCCAAACCCAGCCTTGGCCATTGAGATGTTCTCACACCAGACTGACTGTCAAGAGTGCCAAGCACTCAGGCCCTAATGATCAGAAGCTGAAGCTCCCCACTTCCCCCAGCGTCACTGCTCTTGTGCCCTCTGTCCCTGCTGTGGGCTCTGAGCCACTGTGGCTTTTACCTTCCAGGGTAAACATCAGAGAAACAGAATTCAAAGGAAGGATTGCAAAAGTGATTGAGGCGAGAGGAAAGGCAAAGAAAACCACTCACTTGGAGAGAGGGACTTTCACAGGAGAGTTTGGGAAAAGGATTGAATGCTTCGCTACACGATTTAGTGAGGACCAGCAGGAGGGAGGGCAGAGTGAAACCAAATATAGACACAGACATTCACCCTTCCCTGTGATTAAGTCGCCCTTCCCAGTAACAAAACAAAACACAACACAAACAGAAAGCCAAATCTTCCTCTCCTTTCCACGTGAAGGTAAATGTCAGACCTGGGTCAGCTTTCTATTTTTAATTCAAACCTTTCTCTTCCTTTTTAGTCTTCTTCTTGAACATACTTCAGGCTTAACTTCATCATCCTGGCATGAGAAGCTCTGGGAGGGAAGATGACAGAGTTCACCCAAGTGGCAGGATCAGACAGACCCTGTGACCTCAAGGGAATTCTTTCCATGTGAGTGCAGGCTGTCACCCCTGCCTGCCTTCCAGGAAGCCAACCCAGCTCTCCCCTCCAATGCCTAACCCTTGGAGTGTCGGCTCATAAAAGCAGAGAGAGCCATATCATGGGCCTGGAGGCATGTCAACCGTGTTGATGCTTCAGGGAAGACTACAGGCGCTTCTCCCACTAGCTTCTCCCTGTGCATCCTGGACCCATGCTCCCTTCAATCTGTGTTAACTTCTGCAGCCACTCTGCCAGTTAGGCTAGAGCCCTGGTTTTCAGGCTATAGTTCATAAAATCTTTCCAGTCTTTTGCCAGCTCCAGAGCAGAAGGCAAAAGGCTTTACTCCCTTGCATCATGTGGGAAAGTAATAGGCACTGTGCCATGAGCCTCATCTCACAGCAGCCACTGCATTCACATGGGGCCTGGGGCCCGGCAGGTGGCATTCAACCCATAATAATTCTCTGTTCTTTTCCTAATTACCCAAAGCCAATAGGTCCAAGGCGGACCCAAAGCTCAGCCTTTGCAATTTAGATGCCACAGGTAGCTTCATGCTTGGAGTGTTAAGAAAGGAAAAATAACAACCTCGCCTTGCGCGGGGCCCTGCAGTGTCCCAGAGCTTCACAGCCTGGGTCTCTCAGACACATGTAGCGCCTTTTTCTCCTCTCACAAATGCTGCCCCTCCCCTGGTGGAGCCTGGCGGGGGTGAACCATCTGCACAGGAACAGAGCAGAGCCACTGAGGGCCAACAGCAAGAAGGGAGCTGTGCACAAAGGAAATAGAAGGCCAGCAGAGGCAACATCCACAGGGAGAGTGTAATTCCATTAGCTGGAATCTGGCCGGATCCTGAGACACCCCATCCCCACCCCCCTGCCTCACCTGACGAATAGCACGGCAGGATCTCTCATAACACTTCTAACATAATAAAGCCCTTTGTGTTTCCACCACAGTCCCTTTCAGGCCAAGAGTTCAATGCACATAACAAACTTTGCCTTTAGACATTCATGCTGCAGAGCGGGTTGGTGAGAATCAGCTTACCCAATTCCAACAGAAAGGAGAAACGAGGCATTCGTTGGTTCAAGGACCTGCTTAGGGCGACTCAGAAGTCAGGAGCAGTCATAAGGTCCTTGACTTTGAAATCCATGTTCTGTTGCCCAGCACATTACCGAGCAGCCCATTTGTGTAGTTCTATGTCCCAGGTGTTCTGCAAGGTCACAGAGGGCATGGGCAAATGGGCACAGCTGCTTACTTCAATATCTTGGTCCCAAGGCTTTCCTGCTCAGAATGAGAGTGAACTGATGGGACCTTTGCAAACAGGGCCTCTCGCAAAACTGCATCCCCCTTGGCCTCACGAGTTCTCCCTCCTCATATGCCATTTCCGTGCTCCTGTGCATTCGGACTCAAAGCCTGGGCCACTTTTGACTCTCCCCGTGTTCCTCACCCCAACATGAATCAGTTGCCAAATCCTGTCAAATCTGCTTGTGAAATACATCTAAATGCCTCCCTGCTGCCCCTCACTCTGGGCTGGGCCCTCCAGATCTCTCTGGGATAATGGCAATGGTGTCTGGAAGGATGCCCTCCCCTCAGAGTTCCTCATGCCAATCCCTCCTTCAAATCTGCTAGGCCGACCTTACCACACAACACAACCCTGGCCATTTCCCAGCATAAGCCATCCATGGCTCCCTACTGCCTGTGAATGAAATGTGAACGTGTCCCCTGACACTCTGGTCTGGCCTCACTTTCTAGCCTCCTTGTCTAGTGTTCCCTTACAGTCTGAGCTGAAGCCACTTGGTTTATTTACTATTCTCAGTCATACCCCATGTTGCCCCACTTTCATGCAGATATGCCTATTTATACCCCTTGTCTTAGGAAAAAACACCCCTGTATTTCTCCTCATTCTACTGAACACTTCTGTGACCAGATGTGTGGGTTTTCCACTCATCAATTTTGGGACACCAGCTGGATATGCTACAATTCAATTCAGTCCTGACACTGTGTACCTGGAGACAGCGTCAGATCCCACAGGTAAAGGGCTCAGTCCCTCAAGACTAACCCCCTCAACCTCGGATGCCCATTGCAAGTCCAAGTTGTCACCTTGCTTCTACATGACCAGCTATAAATCGGAGGTTCCCATGACCACCTCCTCGGGTTCAGTTAATTTGCTAGACCAGCTCACAGAACTCAGGAAGACGTTTTACTATCTTACTGTTTTATTATAAAAGAATACAACTCAGGAACAGCCAGATGGAAGAGACGCATAGGACAAGGTGTGGGGAAAGGGCACGAAGCTTCTTTGCTTCCTCTGAGTATGCCACCCACCTAGCACCTCCACATGTTCACCAACCGGGAAGCTCTCCAAACTCTGTTCTTTAGGATTTTTATGGAGGCTTCAGTATGCAGGTGTGGCTGATTAAATCATTGGCCATTGCTGATTAAGTCAATGTCCAGCTCCTCTCCTCGCCCTGAGGGTGGGGGTGGGGTGAGGCTGAACTTTCTAACCCTCTAGTCACATGGCTGGTTCCCCTGGCAACCAGCGCTCATCCTATAGTTATCTAGGGGCTATCCAAAAATCACCTCATTAACACAAACTCAGGTGTGATTGAAAGGGGCTTGTTGTGAATAACAAAAGACACCTTTATCTCTCTTATCACTTAGGAAATCCCAAAGGTTTTAGAAGCTCTGTGCCAGGAATGCGAATGAAGACCAAATATATATTTATTATAAATCACAATATCCCGCCTCCTCTACCGCATAAAATGTCACCTCCTCCTTGAGGCCTTTTCCAGTCACCTGAACGAGGTGGCCTCTCCTTCCTGTGATGCCCACATCTCTCTCATGTTATTTGTTTTCTACCTGGGCTCAAGACCACAACCAGAAGGACAGGTCGTGAGTGAGAGAAATCACCACTAACACATCTGTACTCAAGGGTGTGAGCAGGAACTCTGCACAAGTTGAAACAAAGCTTGCTAAATTAAATGGAAAATTTGGGAGCAAGCAATGCAACTCTGCCTTTCATTTTATCTTTTTCCTTCTCGTCTCCTCCTTTCCTTCCTTCCAACAAATATTTGAGCATCTACCATACGCCGCGCAAATGCTTGTTACTCAAGGTACAGCAGTGATCAGACCTGACAAAAATCCCCTCCCTGGTGTAGCTTGAGCTCTGGTGAGGGCAGGCAAATGGTAAACAAACATGGAAGAGGTTTAGTGCCCGAATGGTGACTAATGCTGTGAAGAAAAGTCAAATAGGAAAAGGGGGAGAGAGCCCGGGGGAGTGGTCAGGGAGGCTCCCCTGCAAAGATTCCACGTGAGCAGAGAGTGAGTGAGCTAGGAAGGCATCTTGGGGAAGAACATTCTATGCAGAAGGAACTGCCAGGGCAAAGGCTCAGTGGACAGGATACGTGTAGCGTGTTGGGGAAACAGCCGGGTGAGAGGGACGGAAAGGAGGAACGGCACATATAATATTCTTTTTCCCTTCTGCCTTCACTGGTGTCTAAGAGAGGCGCTCACCGTCATGGCGGACAGAATCAGTGTTATCAGTTCCAACGGCTTAGCATGCTTAAACCCTGGGTTCCTTTCTCTGCCTCCCAGTCAGTGGAAGGCATACCAGCCCTGGCTAACTGATATAATAAAGGGCCTATTTTCTTTGAAAAGTCCTCATTTACCAGTTAATCATGTTGCTAACACAGCATTTGGACAGCTGCCTAGCTTAGTCTAGCTGTGGCATTTCAGCATCCCATCCCTGTGACTGATTCCCAGGTGCAGAGTATCTGGATGCAAACAGAAATCAGATAGGAACAGAGAAACCAAAGAGAGTGGTAGAAATGCCTGCAGCTAGGGAAGGGCAGTGAGGACATCCATAAACTCAAGAGAGTGTGGAATAGCCATGTCTGATGGGAGGGATGACCACGGCCAGCATCACCAGGCTGTATGGACACACGCTGCTGCTGGATTCCTATATTGACATCTGCCAGGGGCTAAATCTTGGGTGCCTTCTTTTCAATATGAGGGAAGATGTGACTGGTGGCCTGCCCTACCCGTGTATCTCCTGACTTTTCACTTGCCGGGATGTATCTTTATTCTCAATCTCTTTCACACCAATGGTTTTGGTGCAAAACCACACCTCATTGCCCAGGAAGGTCCACTGTGCACAAAGCTGAGGATTATCTCGGAGCCCCACGTTACTGGCTCAGTCTGCCCAGGGTCTCCAAGTCAGCACTCATGGAGATGCCGGCTAGACCACAAGCAGCCCTGCTTGAAGTGTAAGGTGCACACCGTCTTATCTGGCCTTCAATACAGAAAAACACCTTGGTTTCCCACCTCACTGTAGCATCTAGAACCAAGATTTCTCACCTAATGGGAAACAGGCCTTGGATATTTTCATGTTTGCCTTCATAATAGCAAGAGTCAAATTCACCACAAAGATGGGACACCACATACTTGTGTCATATAATCTTCACCATGCTGAAGGGCAGGGCGTAGCGATTTAGTCTCACTTTATAGAAGAGAAATTAAGTAAATGACCATGTAATATTCTGTGGGTCTTTGTGTTGGTCATTTCCAGATAACTATTAAGCAATTGTATGCTTCGGGGCTGACTGAGATGAGAAAAACATATTTATTGAGCACTGACTGAGTCCAGGCAGTAGGTTGGTTATTTCCATTTTCAGGTTGAATCACATGATAACAGCATGACGTAGGTATCATTATTCACACGTCCACCATGGAGGAAACAAAGGCTCAGAGAAGTTAAGAAACTTTTCCAAGGCTCCACAGCTAATTGGTGACAGAACAAAGATTCATGTCTGTGTGACTCCACAGCTCATGTGCTCCTGTGACATCCACCGCTCCTGACTCTGGAGAATGAGGAGGCTTCACAGTGTGGGAAGCATCAAAATCTAAGTTGAGATGAAAAACAGCGTGTTGGAACTTTTGGGTGAACCGTCCCCGACGTACCGGGGCTGCTTCCTATGGAGCGTGCCCGCAGCACACAGAGAGGCTGATTTCAGGGGTGGGCCAGGCAGCTCTGGACCCAGAAACAGATTATAAGAATACGGTGAAAAGTTAAGGAACATGGGAGTTCTTAAGCAAGGTCATTCACTCGAAAGTCACGGTCATTTGGTTGCACCTAACTGAGCCTCCAGGGGGTACGATGGATCCAATGACAGCTGCTCACCCAACAGCAACCCACGGCCCCTCCACTCTCCTCCAGGTTCTCATGCTGCAAATTCCATTTCTCAACACGATTCATCTTTTTCCATGTACGTAAATAAGACAGACATCTCCTGTGTTGAGAAATGCCCTCTCCCAATTCTGGGTCCACTTTTGGCTATAATCAGATCTCTTAATCCCCATTACAGACAAGTCTCTGGAAAGGTGGACAATACTCTACTTAACGTAGCTGACATTTATTGAGAGATCATTAGGTGCCATTTCCTAGGCCAAGTGGCTTACATGATTTTTCTCAGTTTTTCACAACCGTTCGATGAGATAGGTACTATTCTCATATATCCATTTTACAGACTGGTAAGCTAAAACCCACTCAGGTTACACAATTTATCAAGGCCACACAAGTAAGAAGTGTCAGGATGCAAACTCAGGTCATCTGAGAATGTAAGTTTTTTGAGAAGGGCTTTTCATCTTTTTGTTTTTGTTGTTTACGGATATATCCCTAGGACTTAGATAAATGCCCCAAATAAAGTGGATGTTCAACAATACGAGCTGAATAAATGAAACTTCACTGGAGTCCCCTTCTTAATCACCTTGCTGTGCTGCCCACTGATGCCCTTCCACGGATGCCAGGCTCGGCTGCCCATTCCTGCAACCCAACTTCCTTCCCACATCCCTATTCTTTGCCCCACCCCTGAACTTCCTCTGAACAAGACAGTGAACATTTTCTAGGCCTCCTCTATTATTTGACACTGTTGAAAATTCCTTGTTGAAAGTCTCTCTCCTTTGTGCTGTCCGTGATGGAAATCATGCTCCCCATTCGCAGTTCGCTTCCCACCTCCCTGGCTGATACTTTCAGGATTTTTTTTTTTTTTAATATGTTACCCTCTCTAGTCTACCTCTTTTTTTTTTTTTTTTTTTTTGAGGAAGATTAGCCCGGAGCTAACTACTGCCAGTCTTCCTCTTTTTGCTGAGGAAGACTGGCTCTGAGCTAACATCTGTGCCCATCTTCCTCTACTTTATATGTGGGACACCTACCACAGCATGGCGTGCCAAGCAGTGCCAGGTCTGCACCCGGGATCCAAACCGACGAACCGCGGGCGGCCAAGAAGCGAAATGTGCAAACTTAACCGCTGTACCACCTAGCCGGCCCCTCCACTCCACCTCTTGAACATTGTGAGGCTCTGCCCTTAGCCCTCTTATTTTTACTGCACACACATATACACGTACTTGTTTATACCTAATGCTTCAACTGCCAACTGGAATCTATAACTTCCAAATCTATACCTGTGAGCAGACCTATGTCTAAGTTCCAGAATAATATTTTTGCCCACCTGTTACATGCCGCACCTGGAGGTCTCTTCGTGGTCTCAAATGCGGCCTTTCTGAAATAGAACTGTTAGATTGTCCTCCATAACTGCTCCTTTTCCTGCAGCCCCTATCTTGGCAAATGGTGCTACCATCTGCTGGCTGCCCAAAGCAGAATCCAGACGCCCTTGCTCACACCAAACAGTCACTCACTCCTATCCACTCTACTGCCTAGATGGCTCTCAAATCTGCCCCTCACCTTCGCCCCACTTCCAGTGTTGCTCACCCTATGTTCCCACCTTCTCCACATGCCATCACTGCTATCTTTCTGAAACACTACACGGTCTATGTCATCCAACTGCCAAAAATGCTTTAATAGCTCCTTGTCACCTACAGAACA
This sequence comes from Equus przewalskii, assembly GCF_037783145.1. NCBI lineage: Eukaryota > Metazoa > Chordata > Mammalia > Perissodactyla > Equidae > Equus > Equus przewalskii. The sequence goes on along the minus strand of NC_091835.1, from coordinate 42,306,841 downwards.
GAGTCCAAACTCCTTGGATATCACAAAATCTTCGTAATCAAGCCCCGCCCACTTTCCCTGCCTCCTGCGCCATCCATCTATCTCTCACAAGCACCGCACACTCCATTGTAGTTGCATCCTATTGAATGTACCATTATCTGTCCTTCTCATCCATTTTCTTCTACTTGGGAGAGTCTCTCCTTTCTCTCCACCCCACTACCATCTTCTCCAGCTCCTCCCTCCATGTAAAATCCTCATCACTCAGCAAGGCTTGGCTCCAAGGTCCCAACATCGTCCTTTCTATTGATGTCTTCCCCTTTTGCTTCAGGCAGAATTAAGGGCTGCCTCCTGTTGTCCTCCCATGGTGACCAGGACATTTTTCCTTTTTGGCACTATAACACTGAATTTAAATGGAAGGCAGGAACCACACATCTTTGTATTACCAAGGACTACCATGAAAACTAAGCACAGTGCTTAGCTTTCACTTTTCATGAATCTTTTCCAAATAAATGAGTTGGTAAGTTAGTACCTAAGTGAAGGAATGAATGAGAAAAACTGAATTCAGGGTTCTACCTCCTGAAAAGTCGCTTAGTCAGTGTGACATAAAAGATCCTTTGATAGGAGAGTGATTTGGCTCAGACACAATTGACTTCTCTGAACTTAATTATATTTCTTTTTCAATTAGAGTCATCTTAACTAATCCTCCAGCAATTCTGTAGCTGAGTTACTTGTAACCCAGGGGAATATGTCATTTAACTCATGCTCAACACTGTGTAATTAAACAGCAGCTTCAGGTCATGTTATGTCCCATGTATACTCGTTAGGACACTCCTTTTTCGAAGAAATGAAACTTGGACGTGTGGCTTGGGAGAGTTGGGGAAGGATTGAGAATCGCTATCTATTCCAGCCAAGGGGAGGCAATATAACACATCGCTTATGCAGAGTTTATCAGCCTGTGGGTCTCACCCCATTAGTAAGCTGTGAAACCAAGTTGGGAAGCTCTGTCGAACATTTTTAATGAAATAAAATAGAATAAAATCAAATAGAAAATACCAAAGAACATTACACATAGCAAAGATAAGTATTAGTTGGTGAAAACTCATTTCAGGAGTGTGTGTGTGTGTGTTTGTGTGTATTTATCGTAGGTTGTAGTATAGTATTTCTTACTACGGATCACTGCCAAAAAGTTAGAAAACGCTGGTTAAGAGCATGAACTTTATTGAATTTGATTGAAAATTAGCTCTGCTGCCAACTCCCCGTGTGACTCTGGACAACTGTTTAACCTCTCTAAATCTTGTTTTTCTCTTCTATAAAATGAGAATAACACCACTCACTTCTTAGCGTCATTGTGAGGATTAAACGTGTTAAAATATAAAGTACTTAGAACAATGCTTGTTAAAGAATAAGAACTGTATGGGTTTTAATATTATTTTCATGGTCTATAATAAAGAACGGGACTAGACATGAACTATTAACCTTGTAAAGAAGAGAGAGTAGATTTGCTGGAATGCTGGTTCATAGATATACGTAAGTACAAATCCAATGTGAGAAACATAAAATGGCGCTCCTAATGTGAGTCATTAATTCAATTCAATAGACATTTATTGAGCATCTACTACACAGTCCTTGTACTTAGGAGATTACATTCTATATCTGTAGAAGGCACTGAGCCCAGCCTGGACCAGGACACCATGTTGTTGAGTTATGCTCCTTGCCCTTGAGCACTTGAAACCTAGCAGAGTAGCTAAGACACAGAACAAACATCTCACTAAAAGGCAATATATAATAAATACTATATTAATGGTATAAACAGTACCACAAGAGAACAAAGAAAATAACTTCTGGCTAAATCCATCAGAGTTTGGGAAGAAGGGAGTAACAAAGGAGATTCTGTTTGAGAAAGGACTTGAAGAATGAGTACTATTTGAATGACAGAACACAGAGGAAAGTATCTTGGGCCAGGAAAGAACACAATGGAAGGTATGGAGATGGGAGATTGTGGTGCTAATGTAAAGAAGGAATGTGGAGTCAACCACAAGGACTGTGAGAGGTAAGAATCGACATGGAGAGAGAACTCGGTTTGATGCTTTTGACTTTGTCATCACTGATAACTGCATCTTCTCCAGAGTTGCACTTTCCAGCATCTGAGCACCTCCTCTCGGCCTTCCAGCTCAACTTCTCTTCTTCCACTGTCTCTGCAGCAAGGCTTTGACTTAGAGCAGTCTTCCAATCCATCTGCCACTTTTCCTATGCCTTTACTCCCACACATCTTCACCGCCCTACCTATGGCTGAGCAGCATCGTCACACTCATCCCCTCACAAACATCACTAACTCTTTTGCCCTTTTCTCTCTCCAGGGAACTTGCCAAGCAAAGCCCAAGCCTGGTTAGACCAAATTGTTTGCCTGCTCTCTGCCTGCATGCCCTAACTGGTGAACCCTGAAGAAAAACGCATGCTGTGCTGTTTCACCTTAAATTCATGAGCAGAAATTTCAAATGGCACTCAACACTGATGATGGGCAATCCTACATCACTTCCATAGTATCTCTACTCTCACAATCCCCACAATTACTATTTCACACCTTGTTCATAGAGCCAGTGCAAACAATTGTTCTGTCACTTACTAGTTGTGTGCATTTAAACCTAATGTGCGTTAGTTTCCTCATCTGCAAAATGGGGTTAATAATGGAACTATATAGGATTGTTATGAGAATTAAGTGAGTTATAGATGTAAAGCATTAATATACTTCCTGGCACATGGTAAGCTCAACAGAAATATTTGCTATGATTATTGTTCTCCTCTCACTTTAAAGATCCTATACCCTTTCTCTTTCTCTATTCACTCTTAATTAAGGGCCTTACCTCTGACTTTATTTGGACATAAAAGCAACTGGATAGCAACTGTTTCTCCCTTCCAGCAAGTCTACCATCCTCCTGACATCGTACCCATGCCCTTCACCCTCCCTCCTGCTCTTATCCAGAGCCAACCCTTCTCTTGTGCCCTAGACCCATCTGCTCTCACCTTCAAGGACTTCAGTCCTGCAACTCTTCCCCCAGCCTCCCTCCTACATGAATGACTCTTTCCTCTCTACCAAATCATCCTGTTCAGTACACAGATATGCTCTAGCATCACTTAACTTTGAAATAAAGCAAAACTTCCTCTTGAGCACCACAGCCTCAACAACTACTCTCCTATTTCCCCTCTCATTTTTATAGCAGAACTTCTTGAAAGAGTTTCCTGTGGTCACTTTCTCCAATTCCTATTCTTGTATTCTTTATTCACCAGCGCTGCTGGAATTTTAATCCTATTATTCCATTGAGACAATATTTGACTAAGTTGCCAATGACTTCCACGTAGCCCCTGTTTTCATATTACTCCCCTTCTCAGCATTCCACACAGTAGATCACTTTCTCCACTTGAAAACACTTTCTTTTCTTGGCTCTCCTGAAACCTCACTCTCCTGGTATTTCTCCTTCACTAGTCACTCCTTCATAGACAACGATGTCGACTCTTCCTCATGTGTTTCTCATGTGTTCATGTGTACAAACTATTGATATGCCAAAGAGCCTTGGTCCCAGGCCCCCTTCTCTGTTCGATCTCCACGCCCTTCCTAGGTGACGTCACCCCTTCTCATGGTGTGACCTACATTGCATGTCTACTTTATCCTAAACTTTATTGCTATCTTTAACTTTTCGAAACCTAGCTGACTATATCAAATACTTATATTTATTTACTTTGCCTCTTTACTTAAAAGTTTAATAATTATCTTAAACCTAACATGGTGGAAAGAGAACTTCGGATTATCTACTCCCATCACCCTGCTTCTCCTTGAAACTTCCTCACCTCAATAAATGGCATCTAGCTGCTCACAACAAAATTCTATACCGTATATTTGATTTTTCTCTATCCTTCGCTGCTACATCTAAATCATCAAATTCTGCCAGTCCCATCATCAAAATATGCTCCAAATCAGATCACCCCATCAATCTCCACTACTCCCATCCTAATGTAAGCCAATGTCATCCTTGCCATTTTTGCCCTGTCTGGTTTGTTCTCCATGGAACAGCCAAATGATTTTTAAATACATAAGTCAGATCATGTTACAACCCTTTTTAAATTTAAATCTCCTCCAATTGTTTTGCATCCTCATCACACTTGGAATAGCATATAAATGAACTCCTCAGCCTGCCTTTAAGTCCATAACTGACCTGGCCGCTGCCTCTCCCTCCAACCTCACCTGAGCCAAATCTTCCCCGAGTTCCTATGCTCCAGCTGTACTAGCTTTCTTTTTGTTTCTCAGATTTTTCAAGTTCATGACCACCTTTGTACTTGCTGTTCTCTTTGCCTGGAATGCTTTTCCAGCAATTATCATAAGGCTGGCTCCTTCTTGTCCTTCAGATCTCAGCTGAAATGCCACATCCTCAGTGAGGCTGTGGACCACCATCTAAAGGAGGCATTAGTGGGGCTGGCCCCGTGGCCAAGTGGTTAAGTCTGCGTGCTCCACTTTGGCAGTCCAGGGTTTCGGCGGTTTGGATCCTGGGAGCAGACATGGCACCGCTTGTCAGGCCATGCTGAGGCGGCATCCCACATAGCACAACCAGAGGCACTCACAACTAGAATATACAACTATGTTCTGGGGGGCTTATAGGGAGAAGAAGAAAAGAAGATTGACAACAGATGTCGGCTCAGGTGCCAATCTTTAAAAAAAACAAGAAAGGGAGCATTAGTGATCCTATCATTCCACTTTGTTTTAATCCTCAGCATGGCACTTAACTCTGTGTTTAGTTTATAATGTCTGTCTTCCCTTCCCCTCCCCACTAGAGAGCTAGCTCTGTGCAGTCTCTTCTGTCCATTCACTGCTCCCTATCCCACCACTGCCTATAACTAGGACATCCTACAAATTAAGTAAATTTCTTGCTACATGAGAGAGGAGCAAATGGCTTTTGGGCTTCATAATTTAGGCTACGAGGGGCCGGTGATGTGTTGAAAGGAGTATAATTCTCCCTCTCCTTCAAAACCCCAGTCTCATCTCCTATGACAGAGGATACCCACGGAACTCCAGTCCTTTCATTCTACGGCACAGTCTTCTTTCTCTCCCAATACCTCTCACCTAGACAATTTTGCTTGCCTTCTAATGGTAGTCTCTGCCCTCATTCTTTTCCTGATCTAATCCATTCTACACACCGCCATCCATCCACTTAAAATTCTGCTGTCACCATATTGCTTTCCTGCCCCAAATCTTTATGGGTTTTCCATAGTTTACAGAATAAAGTTCAAAATCCTTGTCCTGAGCCAAAGAACCTTTTGCAATGACTGCAAAAGCCACCTCTAGATATAGAAAGATCTCCTACGTGTCTCTGGTCTAGCAGCTGGAACCCTCTGAAATGAGTTATTCTCCCTTTCCTTTGTAGCTTGAGTGATTTCTTAAAAGGCATAGCTGAAAGTTCAGTGCCAAACGTGCCCAGAGTAGACTCTGCTGCAACATGCCAGAACACCTGAGCAAGGCTCCGGAGTAAGTATGACCACAGGTCCCTGAGCTGAAGCCAAGAGTACTTGGAGATGCTTTAAGAGTTCCACACACACAAGGTTCTTCCAAAATCAATCTGGATTATTTACCAAGGTCCAGTGATGACTTCCTTTGGAAAGGCTTCGGTGGATGTGATGAGGGGTCCAGTATGTTACCTCTTCTCCTTCCATTCTTTTGATTCAAATCAGTCTGGACCAGTGGATCTCAATCCCAACTGCACATTAGAATCGGATTGGGAAATTTTTTGAAAATTCCAGTGCCCAAGCGTTGCCACATTCAAATTGAGTCAGAGTCTCTGGGGCGGGACCCAAGTATCAGGGTTGTACAACGACCCTAAATCTGTGACCCACTGATCAAGAAATGAAACAGAATAGACTTGCAGGAAGGAAGACTCCAGGAATCCTGACCCTTTCTAAAACATCACCACCAAAGTTTAAAGAACTATGAGTGTGGGGTGGAGGTGGCAGAGAGAGGTAATGGGGATAGGAGGAGGACTAAGATCATTAGAATAACAGCTAATGTTTGAGAATTAATATATGCCAGGCAGCTCTGCTCAAAGTGCACTAACTTATATAACTCCACTGCAGTCCTCTGAGAAAACATTACTGTTATCCCCATTTTACAGATGAAGCATCTGAGCCACAGAGAGAAGGTGAAGTAATTGCCCAAGGTCAACAAGGTGAATCTTGGGTCTGAATCCAGAAAATCTGACTCCAGAGTCCAGTCTTCTCTACCACGAGTGGCAGCAGTATCAGCAGCAGCAAGTACTGACATAGGCCTTATTGAGTACAAGGTGCTGTTCTAAGCATTTTACACATATTATCTCATTTAATTTTTACAACAATTATGTGAGGTGGGCAATATTATTACATCATATCCCGTTTACAGATGAGGAGACCGAACACAAGCTGGTTAAGTGCCTCCACCAAGATCACGAGCACGCTCCAGGAAAGGGAAATCGGAACATCCATGCGTCTGCCATTCTCCTCCTGGAGATAAGGCATGTGCACTCACGAAGGTGGTGGGGAGCCCCCAGCAGACAGCTGACTGGTAGTATGTGCAGAGTCGAGAGAGGTGGAGTCCCCTCATCCCCTCACAGAGGCGTTTCTATAATAGGGGATTCTGAACTTGACCTTCTCTCCACAAGGAGCTGGGCTGCACATACTTTACCGTAAAGGATTCCAGGCCCTTGTGAGGTCCCTCTTGTTGTTTCCTGGTCCATCCACGTCCTGGATGGAGAGTCCACTTATGCCTTTAGAGCAGACTGTTCATAATGCTCATCAGAGCCCCTTGACCCTAAGAAACACACCATGCTCTAGTCCAGAACTTCTTCCTCCCTTCCCCCTCCATGAATATGTATCATATGAAACTTCTACTATAAAAATTGTCTAAATGCATAAAGAGAGCTTAATTTGAAAACACCCATCCTGTGTCCACCAGAAACCTACTTTCTGTCCATCTGTTAAATGCACCCACTTTGAATTTTGAACTGGTGCTGAGTGAACGTGCTATTTTTCCCAGGTGTCACAATGGTCCCATTATGACAATGGCTTTTAGAGGAAAGACAGGCCTTAATGATGAGAATTTCGGGTATCTTGGCCAAGTTGAAAAGTTGGTATTCAATTGCATAGGCAAGAGGAAGCCTTTGCAGGTTTTCGAGCAGAAGAGTGACATGGGACCTACTTTTGAAAATCAATCTGGCAGTGATATGTAGAATGAATTAGAGCAGGGAACAGAACAGTTGGTGGGAACATGGTGTTGTGAAGCCAAGGGCTTGGGAATGTTGGCACAGAACATGTGGATTCATCAGCACAAACCATTCTTGCTGCTAAAAGCCGGTCAAAGAGCACAGCTAACCGATGATGGATTTGTACTAGGAGGACAGCACTTAAAATATGTGTGCACCCTGAGCTGCTTTTATCTTCAGATACCATATTAAGAAGAAGCTTCCATACATCTGTCATTACTGAGTTAGTGGCCTCTCTGGTGCATTAAACCTTCTATTTTCAGATTTGAATGTCCTAAGCAAGTAATTCCATTTCAAAGGGATGAGGATGCTATTTCATCTCTCTTTATGTTATGCAGGGCTGGATCCAGGCAGAACTTTCTTCTTTTACCACCTCCCCTATGTGTTGGCTCCTCCTTCTCCTTAGCCACTTTATCCGTCTCTGACCTCAGTCCAGGACACTCCATAGAGCAGGAGAACCCACGTTTGTCTCTCTGCCCGTCATCCTCCATCATGCCTGCCATCTTCCCCAGGTCAACTTAAGCCTTCACTAGGGTCGCATTGGGATCTCTTTGAGCTTCAACTCTAACACAGTGACAGACAAGTTCAGGGGCAAATAAGTAGGAATCTCGTCCCTGTGAGAGGGGCTTTTCTGACCCCTTGGCCAAGTCTTGCCATGATCTACAAGTTCCATGACCTCTGCTGCCTGAACATCGTGTTAATCACCCTCGGGACAAAAGAAAGACCCAGGCTCAGGTACTTGTGAACCTGGGTCCTGTGTTTCTGCATATTCTTTCCATCTCCTCAGCCAAACAAGAGTAGGAAGGTCTTAGTCAAACCCTGCCTACCTGTGGCTACCATGCATTGGTGTAAAAAGCAGGATATGTTACAGTCGATAGTTTGGGAAACCAGATTTTTTAATGACTCAGAAAAAAATTGCAAACCCACCATTCAGACTGCATCCTTCCTTCCATTGCCACCCCAGGAGCAGCAAGCTGGCTTTCAAAATTTTCCCTCTGTTAGCCACTAACCTCAAGCAGTGCTCTGAAAGTCATGTCTTCCTTCCTCCCCTCTCTGCCTGTCATTCTCTCTAACTCTTCTTCTGTTTTTCCTTGCTGTATATAGCCCTACTTCTCTTCCTTTCTTTAACTTCTGGCCTACTCTTCACCTCCAAACAAAACAAAACATTCTACACCTTTTAGAGTATTCCCTATCTCAGCATAGGGCAACGTCCTTTACTCAGGAATCCAAGGCAAAGCCGCGGAGGAGGTTATTCTGGATGCGTGCTTCTCACACTTGAGCTCCTGCAGCAGACTGACCTGTAGGGCTTGTTACCATGCAAATGGACACGCTCCAGCCTCAGTGCTTGTGATACAGTAACTGATTTGGAAGGTCTGAGAGGGCCCCAAATGTGCATTTCTTCTTTTTTTAGTCTTGTTTTATTAAAGTAACACTGGTTTATAACAGACTATAAATTTCAGGCGTACATCATTATATTTTAATTTCTGTGTAGACTACATCATGTCCACCACCCGAAGACTAATTACCATCTGTCATTGTACACATGTGCCCCATCACCCCTTTCTCCCTTCCTTTTCCCCTCTGGTAATCACCAATTTAATCTCTGTATCTATATGTTTGTTTCTTTGTTGTGGTTGTTGTTTTTACCTTCCACTTATAAGTGAAATCATACAGTATTTGACTTTCTCCGTCTGACTTATTTCACTTAGCATAATACTCTCAATGTCTGTCCATGTTGTTGCAAATGGCAAGATTTCACCTTTTTATGGCTCAGTAGTATTCCACTGTGTATCTATACCACATCTTTATGCATTCATCCACTGATGGGCACTTAGGTGTTTTTCCAAGTCTTGGCTCTTGTGAATAATGCTGCAATGAACACAGGAGTGCAAATGTCTTTTTGACTTAATATTTTCATGTTCTTTGGATAAATACCCAGCAGTGGAATAGCTGGATTCTATTGCACTTCTATTCTTAATTTTTTGAGGACTCTTCATACTGTTTTCCATACTGGCTGCACCAGTTTGTACCCTACCAACAGTATATGAGGGTTCCCTTTCCTCCACATCCTCTGCAACACTTCTTATTTCTTGTCTTGTTATTTATAGCCATTCTGACAAGTGTGAGGTGATATCTTATCGTAGTTTTGATTTGTATTTCCTTAACAATTGGTGATGTTGAACATCTTTTTATGTGCCTATTGGCCAGCTGTATATCTTCTTTCGAAAAATGTCTGTTCAGATCTTTACCCATTTTTTAATTGGGTTGTTTGTTTTTTGGTGATGAATTGTATGAGTTCTTTATATATTTTGGATATCAACCCCTTATCAGATATATGATTGCAACTGTCTTCTCCCAGTTGTTGGGTTGTCTTTTTATTTGTTGATTGCTTCCTTGGCTATGCAGAAGCTTTTTAGGTTGACGTAGTTCCATTTGTTTATTTTTCTCTTGTTTCCCTTGCCTAATGAGACATGATATTCAAAAAGATAGTGCTAACACCGATGTCGAAGAGCATACTGCCTATGTTTTCTTCTGGAAGTTTTATGGTTTCTGGTCTTACATTCAAGTCTTTAATCCATTTTGAGTTAACTTTTGTGTGTGGTGTAAGATAATGGTCTACTTTTAACCTTTTGCATGTGGCTGTCCAGTTTTCCCAACACCATTTATTGAAGAGATTTTCCTTTCTCCATTGTATGCTCTTGGCTCCCTTGTCAAAAATTAGCTGTCCACGATGTACAGCTGAAAGTTGTATAATGTTACTGCAATGAAAAAGAAAAAGCTGTCCATAGATGTGTGGGTTTATTTCTGAGCTCTCAATTCTGTTCCATTGATCTGTGTATCTATTTTTGTGCCAGTACCATGCTGTTTTGATTACTATAAGTTTTTAGTATATTTTGAAATCAGGAAGTGTGATACCTCCAGCTTTGTTCTTTCTTCTCAGGATTCCTTTGCCAATTCAGGGTCTTTTGTTGTTCTGTATAAATTTTAGATTCTTTGTTCTATTTCCATGAAAAATGTCATTGGAATTTTGATGGAGATTGCATCAAATCTGTAGATTGCTGTAGGAAGAATGGACATTTTAACTGTGTTAATTCTTCCAATCCACGGGATATCTTCCCATTTCTTTGTGTCTTCTCCAATTTCTTTCAACAATGTTCTGTAGTTTTCAGTTTGCATTTATAACAAGTTGCTACGTGATGCTGATGCTGCTGGTCCGCCTATCACATTTTGAGAACCTCTGTTCCAGATACCTCCTCTTTCCCCTTTTCCACTTTCTTCCCACCCAACGAATAACTGATCAGATTCCATTGATTTTTTTTCTCATATTAGTCTGTCTCTTCCCTGCCACCACTGTTCTAGTTCAAGCTTTTGCCATTTTTTCTTGAACTATTACAATCATCGGCAAAGTGCCAGCTGGCTCCTCTACCTCCAGTTTTGCCCCTTCAATATCTACTGCTAGTGAAAGGATTATCTAAAACATGGTTTATACCCCCTCTGTCCGCTGATTAAAACCTTCAGTGGCTTCCACACTACCGATGAACAACGTTTGGCTTCTTCAGCACGACATGCAATGCCCCATGTGACCTGGCCCTGTCTACCTCTCCATTCCCATTTTCTATCACTCCTCATAGTAATGAAGTGCTAGGAATTCCCAGCATATTCCCTGAAGGTTCCTGTTCTCTTGGATGCTGTCGCTTTTTCTGGACCACTATTCCTATCTATACATCTTGGCTATCCGCTGAGGCTTCAGTTGTTCAGGGACCCTTCTTTAAAACCCCCATAGTGAGCTCAGTGACCCCATGAGGTTCTCCCAGGGTTCCCTAGACATCTGTACACTGTTTCTGAGGACATTATATTGAAATATTCTGTTCGCTTGTCTTCTTGTGGCAGGAAATTTGTAGAGTTTTACTCTAGCACCTACATCAATGAATACTGCATTTCCTCCCCAAATCCCTTCTCTCCTCCTCCTCCTTCTAATGGGCCCTGTCCTGCTCCTCCCCCATACCCACTTCCCCTTGATCTGCACAGAAGAGATCAAAGATCTTAGAAGGGCCAGACATGGCTGAGCTCAGCCCAGTGGCCTCTCTCAGTCACCCTGTGAAGCCGAGTTATATTTTCTCACAAATCCTCAGTAAAACAACAGCTATACTTTGCAGAAAATCAGCCTTTCTCTTCAAAGCGGTTGGGGAGCTTTGCAGCTCTGGTTCTGATATCCTGAGTGGAACCCTATGAGGTAAGAAGAGGCCAAAAGGAGACTAATGTGGTCCATTTAAAGGCCAAAGCCCAAATCAAATACATATCTTTTGCTGCATTCATGAGTCACTGTGGCTGCAGGAATCTTCTGCTCAGCAAAAGTCAGTGTGTCTGGTGTTCCATTTCTAAACTTGAGTAAAGCCAGGCTGGTGTGTGCTGGTTCATGAGCTGCTGACCTTGGAGCAACCAGGTAGAGCTAAGAGGAATCAGGCACAATCACAAATGACAAGATGTTTCCTTTGCTCCTGTCCCCCTGGTGCTTTCTGTCTTAGTTTTCTGAGTAAGAAATTAAATGCTCAAAGGAATATACCCATAACTTCTTAGCCATCTATATCATATTAATAGACAATAATTTTGAGGCTAAATATGTAAATGGGAGAAATTGAAAAGATTGGGTGGAGGCTAATGTAATATCTGGGATTAAATTTTTAAAATAGGCAAGATGAATAAATTTTGGAAATTAATCAAACAACTGATGACTTTTCATTTAATTATTTTATGTACTCAGTATACACTGTGCACATTCTCCTATAGGCATATGCAAATGTATAAACCTCGCATTTTAAATAGTAAACTAGGGGACAAGAAGTGCTTGAGGTGTATAAAATATTATTATTTTCCTTATTATTATTACTGCAAACTTGAACACCCTTTATTGGAATCATTATCTGCGCAGACAAATTTGCTGAGCTTGACAATTCTCCACTCTCCTGAATTTCCCTACGTGAGGCAGCAGGGAGAAGGGTAAGAATGCAGACAATGGGTTGGAAAAGAATCTTGTTTATTCTCAGAGCTGCTCTGGCCTGGCTGCTGACTCTTTTGGCCGTTAATTGTCTGAGCCACCTGTCCCACATCTTCCATTTCTGAGAAATAGTCACTCTTCTCTGCACTAGGTTGTCTGGTGTTGGGAAGATACTCAGGGATTCTTGCCAGCAGGAACCGCCTTGATCTATCAGCATCAGACAGAAAGAAGATCCGGGTTGTTTGTTCTAAGAACTTTCTGAGGAATGGCGGTGGTTGCTGAATTTGAAATGTTGATGGAAACGCAAAGCAAGGTTGACATGGGGGCCGGCTTTACCAATAGAGCAAAGCCTGTCTTAGGCACTCTTTCAAGAGAACCATGAGATGGACCCTGGCGAGCCTACGCAACCAACAGGAAAAAGCACAGATGAATGGTTCTTGACCATTGCTCCTTGGCCCCTTTAGAATTAACCTTGGTTTCAGTTTTCTAATGCCAAACCTGCAGTCCTGTTACTCTTTTTGTTTGTGATAGCCTCAGTTTCTAATTCTAGATTTAAAACACGAATGAGAAAATGTCCAACCAAATATTTAGTGCTGCCTGGTTTATGAGCCTTTGATCCAAATAACTAGAGTCTCTATAGAGGTGAATGAGGAGGAGCTTAAACCAGTAGCCCCCGACTCACCTGGCAAGGGTTTCCTAACAATGAGGGATAGGTGTTTTTATTAATGAATGTTGCAAATAAAAACATCTGGGCTGACCTAGTGAAATTTGGCAGATGTAACCATCCCAAATGCAGCAAACAGATATTAAAAAATAATGAATTTAATAAAGGAGTTTTACTCTAATTAGAAATTTTTTTATTAACTTCATTGGTTTTTAATGTGTTTCCTTTTAAAATTAATTCCATTGAGTTGAAAGGCCCGAATTAAGTTTTTCTGTGTATTGGGGCAGATCACCTCACCAAATCCTGGGCACACATGTCAGGCTGCATTTGGGCAGGCCTTCCTGCTTGGGTGTAAAATGCACATGAACTGATGTCACTGTGTTCATGAGAGGAAGGAGCTGAGGAGGCCAAGAACACCTACTTGGAATAACAGTGACCTCAAAACATCTGAGGCTGCATAGAACACAGTAGACCATTCAAGGAACAACCCTTGACTTTTTACTGTTTACCATTCACCAGAATCCCTTTTCCCTCCTTTCTGATTGCTAAGATAGGGTATAGTTCAACAATGATCATAGTAACTACAGTTTAAGAGGCACTTATTATTGTGCTACTCGTTTTATATGTGAATGTCATTAAAGCCATATAATAATCTTATTAGGTATATACTATTTTAGCCCCATTTTATATATAATAAAACTGAGACACAGAGAAGTTGAGTAACTTGCCCAAGATCACACAGCTAATAAGTGAAGGAAGAAAGACTTGAATCCAGGCAGTTTGACCAAAAAGAAATGAAAAAAATGCCCCACTTCTCTTAGCCCTATGCATTTATCTCCATTGGCTGATGGGAAAATGGAGAAATTTGGATCCTCCAGGTAGGACTAAATGCTGGAGTGCTCATGTTTACAGACTCTGGGGGCCATAAGTAATCTGTCTGCCATTCCATGCTTGGAAAACATAGGAAATATTTCTATGTGTGTGTGGCAGCCAGCCTCCAAGATGACCCCCAAAGATCCCCACCAACCGGTATTCACACTCTTGTGTTGTCTCTCCCACCTTGTGCCAGAGTTGGTCTGTGTGACCAACAGCAAATGGCAGAAGTTTCAGCATGTCGCTTCCTAGATAGGTGGTGAAGAAGTGTGGCTCCTGTCTTGATTGCTGTCTTGTATGCACTCTCTCAGATGACGGGCTCTGGGGGAAGTGAGCTGCCATGTCATGAGGACAGTCAGGAGTTGCCGTCATGGTGAGGAACTGAGATCTGGCAACAACCCCATGAGGGAGCCTGGAAGGAGATCCTCTAGCCCCAGTCAAGTCTTGAAAGGCTTGCAGCCTGCCTCACAATTTGATTAGCTGGTCCCGCCGAGGCAAGCCACTCTCGGATTCCTGACCCTTAGAAACTGTGAGAGATAATAAATATTTCTTGCTTGAAGCTACTAAATTCTGGAATAATTTGTTAGGCAGCAACAGATAACGAGTATCTAAGATGTGAAGGAGAAAACTACATCAGCATGTGTGTGCCAGAGGCTGGCAGATAGGAGCAGCAGATCCCAGGAAAAAAAGGAACGCCGCGCTCTGAGGGAGGAAAGAAGCATTTGCTGGTGGAAGTGTGGCTTCACTATTCAGAAGTTTTATTTGTGTGAGTCTGCAATCAAGACTGAAGGTGGGCTGGGGTGCTTCATGCAAATCAGGACTGATGAGAAAGCGCGAAATACAGCGTGCCGTGTGGGAATGAGGGGCAGACCTCTGAGAGGAAGCGGCGAAGGCTGGTTCTGCAGGTGCCTCTCAGTGTTCGCTCATTTGCAGAATGCTCCGTTCTGAGGCGTGAAACTGTGCGGGCTGCAGGAATGAGCCTAGCTCTGATTAGGGAGGCCTCTCTGTGATATCTGAAGAAGGCACTGCTGACTTGCCAGCCTCTCACAGGCCCACAATTAGAGTTGAAGTTCCAGAACATCAAGGAGCAGCTGAGGGATTTCTGGGCCATAACCAGAGAAATCAGCGCCCCCCAGAGGAACAGGCCCCCTTGTCCACCTCACAGAGAGCTTTGACCTGGGTTCTGAAATGTAGCCCTAATCTCCGGTGGGATGGCTTTGTAGAGCTGCCATAACAAACGTCCCAAACGACGTGGCTTAAAACACCAGAATTCATTCTCTCCCAGTTCTAGAGTCCAGAAGTCCAAAACCAAGACATCAGCGGGGCCACCCTCCCTCTGAAGGCCCTGGGGCAGAATCCTTGCTTGCTTCTTCTAGCTTCTGCTGGTTGCCGACAATCCTTGGCGTCCCTTGCCTTATAGATGCGTCACTCCAAGCTCTGCTGCTGTCTTCCCATGGCCTTCTCCCCTGTGGCTGTGTTTGTGTCCAAATGTCCATATTCTTATAAGGACACCAGTCACACAGTAGTTAGGATCCACCCTGTCTTAACTTGATCACATCTGCAAAGACCCTCTTGCCAAATAAGGTCACATACACAGGTTTTATGTGGACATGAATTTTGGGGGACACTATTCAACCTAGTACAGCAAGTATGATCCAGTTCTCAAATGTGTCTCCTCCTTGCCATCGATTCTGGGCAGCTCTGGTCCTCCAGCGTGGCAGTCCTGGCCAACCTCCTCCACAGACTCAGCTTCCAATCTTTTGACCTCTCCTTACCTCCTCTCCCACACTCTCTCTGCCCTATCTCTTCTACCCAGGCAGAGGGGCAGAGTGGCCAGTTGACATAGCTCTGGTCTAGATGAGGAGACAAAGGATCTTGCTTTGGGCTCTGTTGTCATGGTGTGATGTTAACTTCCTGAGTTATCTTTTTTCCATCTATAAGATGGCCAGGTGTCAGGCATCTACGTCTCTCGTGAGTAATTGGTGTGTTGGACACACACAATCTCTTGAACCCTGTTACCTCAGGTGTTATTGAAGACGCTGACCATGTCCTCATTCAGCATTTGCCTCTTCTTTCCTTTCAACAGATTAATATTAACATTGATATCTTAGCCTTCCAGATGCCTCTATCTTAGACCTTCCAGATGCCTCTATCTTAGACCTTCCAGTGTCTCCTCCTCCTTGGACAGATCTTGGCAAGGACACACTGGGTTCCTGGCAGAACCATGACCGCATCATCAGCACAGCCTCTGGTACCGCATGCCTCACCACACAGAAAGGCCAGGCCCTGCAGGTTGAGGGAGGACGCAACCAGGAACTGTCTCCCCGTTCTTCTAAATCTTGGCTTGTTAGCCTCTCCTTGCCTTTCTGAAAGGCACTGAGCTACTGGCTCCCTCTGCCTCTTTTAGCATTCCCTGCTGTGTTCAGCACCCCACTCCCACCCTCCCCACAAGGCGTTCTGTGTCTAAGCAGAGCGCTGCTGAAGCTGTGTGGGCTTGAAGAAAGCTCATTACAGCCCAGCCACTGAAGGGGAGCTTGTGGGGGGCTGCTCGGCCCAGTCCCGCTTGTGTAGGCTGCCTATGGCTACACTGCTGAGAATTCCTTTGCCTGCAGGCTTCTCTCAGCGTGCTTCCCTCCAGAAGCAGCAGCTGACATGGGGCTGCGTTATGGTGGGGACTGAACCTGAGCTATGAATTCCAGCCTGGAAGCCTCAGGGAGGAGGGAGGGCTGCCTGTTCCCTTGGGAGGCCACGCACCATTGGATTTGCAGTCTTATTTTTGGTATCTGGTAATTCCAGGTAAAACTTGGGTGGGAAGACAGTATACAAGCTAAAGGTTTGATTTCCCCCACCTCCTTGCTACTCATGCTTCTGAAACCCCAGTACCATCCATCGTCTAGACCCTGCAAGGAGAATCCCATCTCTTACTTTGATGAAATAGGGGCTCCAGAAAGGGAGAGATTAAATGCCAAGCTCCTTCTATTAATTTGAGAAGTACTTTTAGACCCAATTTCAGAGTGTGCCCCAAACTCCACCTAAAGAACTGGGATCTTCTCATAGGACCAGGGACAATTCCTGTTCTGGGTCCAGAAGAGGATCTGGGAAGCCAGCATTCTGCACTGCACATGGTCCTCATGGAAGTAGCTCCTCCACCCAGCACAGGCCTGAGGGCTGAGGCCAGGTTGCAGGAGGCACATGGCAAGGCGGTAAGGAACAGGCCTGGATTGACTTAGTGCCCAACTTCGCAGCCTTCAAGTCAGTCCAAGCTGGAAATGTCAGGCATTTCTGTAGCAACACAAGAAGAGGATTTTATTCCCCTTGTCAAAAAAGAGGAAACATCTGAGAGGAAAAAGAGAATGATGATTTTGTGGAAACCAAGTTGTTTGGCTGAGGAGGAAGTGGAGCTCAGCAGGAGGCAACCAAGATGCAAAAATTCCTCTTCAGTCCCATTATGCAACTTCTGGAGACTGTCACTTACTGAGCAAGCTGTAGGTCTCACCACCAGGGCCTGCAAATGCCTGGAAATGATGGTGAGGCGGCCAAGAAAGACACTGGCAGCTAACCACAGCTCTGGGGTGCAGGGTGAGGTGGGTTCTGACGGGGAGGTGGACAAAGACTTATCCAGTTCATGTGGCGGGCTGACCAGAGACTTGGAACCTTCATAGCACAAGGAATAGGAAGTGGGAGCGTCCAGACCTGCCCTTCAGGGCTCAGGGCTCATGGAGAAGACTCACTGACGACCTGTCTGGACTAGGAGGCTGCCTGGGGGAGCCAAGGGGTTGGCATTCTGCTAGGTACAAACTTGGTTGACTCACCTGCCAGTGTGACCTGCTGATTTAGACGTCACTCACTCCTCTCAGCTTTGCTTTCCTCCACAGTCCTTACTGTGGGCTCTGCATATAGGGCATAGTATATATTTCACTTGCTTGTTTGTCATCTGCCTCCCCCTGCTGCCTTGGAAACTCCACAAGAGCAGGCGTTTTGGTTCATTTTGTACCAGCACCTGGCACATAGTGAATACTCAATAAATATGTTTGGAATGTATGATTAAATGAATGAATAAAAGATGCCTATAAACGTAAGACACTAGAAGTCATCTGTTTGAGCAAAACAAAGTATTGTATACTTTTTTATTGCTTTCCTAACTCACTAGTCTCTGATGACAAGGGTGAGACCTGTTTAAAAACAGAAAAAGGCCAGAAATCTAGATTGTAGGTGGATTGTAATCCAGATTGTTTTCCAGTGCTCAAAGCAAATAACTAAATTAAGCTTTTACCCGGAAACTTGAAGAGTTATCTTGCTTCACAGAGCGCTACTTCTGGAACACAAGGAATCTGAGATCGCTGTCTCTGCTTCTGAGGATTCATAGCTGGGAAATTTTCTTTCTATGTTAAACAAGATGGATAAGCTTGATCATCAGCATCACTAGAATTCAAAGATCCATAGCCGATTGGTTCTTAGACACATTCTTTTTTTCGTATTTTATAATATCTGAGACCAGGTTGCATCTTAGCAACATGGTGTCTTATAAACTCAGGGCAGTAGACGGTTAGCAGTATGCACTCTGGTTGCTTATTTGTTGCTCTTTGTGCACAAAGAACGCAGTGTGATTTGGCTTTCCAGCAAGAGTTATTGTATATATACAGAAAGGTATAGAAACAGAGCAATGTGGCGTAAATTTGAAAATACTGAAGCAAATGTTTGATGTTAGAAGAATGACCCCAATTCTTTCGTTTCTTGCAAAGCAACACCAAGTGCTTTGTAAGACATAAGGAAGGAAGTTGCCCAATAGTAGATGAAGCCATGTTATGTTGGTTCATCGATGTATGCACAAAAATCGACACACACTAGACAGGAAAGCACTATTTTCAAAATTTGCAGAAGGGTTTCAACAGCTTAGAAGAAAATCCCAGAAGAAAATCTTTTTTTAAGAAATTCTGCATCCTAATGATCTTGATGGTGCAGAAGCTGATCTTGTGTGGAAAAACACAGATGTTGAAAACAATTGTAAAAAGTCACATTCTCAATGTGTAGCATTGTTAGGAATTCCCTGACCAAATTATTTGGCTTACACTTTCTTTTCAATGTATGCATGCACCTCACTACTAAGAAAAATTCTAATTATGTTTAAATAAGCTAAAAGAGCTCTTTTGAAAAATATTAAATAAAAGTTCAGTGTGGGGTTTAGCCCATTGGCATTGTTAAGTTTGCACGCTCTGCTTCAGCGGCTGAGGGTCCACAGGTTCAGATCCCCAGCATGGATCTAGCACTGCTCATCAAGTCACATTATGGTGGCATCCCACATAAAGCAGGGGAAGACTGGCACAGATGTTAGCTTAGCGACGATCTTCCTCAAGCAAAAAGAAGATTGGCAACAGATGTTAGCTCAGCTTCCTCACAAAATAAATAAATAAATAAATAAATAAATAAAAAGAAAAAAATTCAGTATGATAATGCATTGCGTCATAACTTAATTGGCAGCATTTTTTTTCTGGTACATAAAATCATCGTATGTCTTAAAATTTATGGCATGATAGATTTGAGGTAATATGGTATATCATATTTTGGACTCACTCTTATTTTGTTTGACTTAATTATTCAATAAAATTTTTAAATTCTTAAACAGTATCGACAATCATTTTTTGTGTGTATATTTAAATTTTACAAAGCCAATTAATAGCCTGGGGAAATTGCCATAGAGCGGTGGTCAATTGCTCCAGTACTAATGTGGGGGATTTCTGTGGTGACTTGTGATGAAATTGGCTTTATATGTGGATTCATGATGAAATCCTAGGAGTGTAACTCTTGAGTGAATAAAAAATAATATTGTAATGGAAAGAAAAAAGTTCTAGCCATGAGAGAGTTTTACCGCATTTCAAACGTCAAAGGAATGGCCTCCAGTATAAATGTTGTCTACAGCATGTAAGCACTGACTTCTTAGCTACTTAGCAGAACCTACCAAACTTCACTCTCAGAAAACCAGCATTTCATTACAAGAAGGCAAGCTTGGTGTCAGCTGGGATCATTCTACTCGATTCCTCACTGTGCACTTTCCCTGGCACAGTGCCTGGCAGTCAATAAATATTTTTGAATGAGTGAATAAAAATCAGCCCTGCGCAGGCTGCAGGGGATTAGCAGCCATCCTCAGTTCTTCGAGACACAGTGCGGGATAGTGGTAAGAGCATAGATTTTGGAAGTAGATGGATTTGCCTCTGGCCACTTGTTAATAGTCATAGAGCACACTCACTGGGTAGTTGGGGAAATTAATTGACGTAATGCCTGCCGAGCCTTTAGGACGAGTGAGGGATGTGCAGAATATGCTAACATATGACAATTATCCTTATGATTCTGATGGAATGTGACAAGTATTCTTCTAGAAATACAATCTAAATGAAATGGACTTCTTATAGTCGATTAATCCCAGACCCCACCCACCAGAGAGGATGCAATTCTTTGGACATTGTTAGGGCTCAGGGACCAGATAGAGTGAGCTCGCAGGGTGCAAAGACAAGGCAACTAAAATAAGACAATCGCACACCCAGTGACATAATTAGAGGTATAGACAATACTTTAGACTTGCACTGTCCAATATGGAAGCCACTAGCAAAAGGTGGCTATTGAAATTAAAGTTTTAGTTACCTAAAACTAAATAAAATTTAAAATTCAGTTCCTCAGCCATACTAGCCAAGTGCTAGTGAGCACACATGGCTAGTGGTCGTTGTATTACTGCAGTTATGGAACATTCCATTATTGCAGAATTTTCTATTGGGCAGCATTACTTTAGACTATGGTCCCTAAAAAATTTTCTTGCCTGTGGAAATTGTTACAGATCATCTGTAAAAATGCTTGTCGAATTTCTTGGTTTCTACCATCTTTTGGGAAGTAGTTCTGGCCTCTACGTAATATTATTTGTCAGTAGGAGGCAATATGATGAGGTAGAAAGGGCACTATTTGGGGGCAGAAGATCTGAGTTTTAGCTTTGGCTCTGACTTGAAGAACAGCCAGGCAACTTACTTGAGCAAATCACTTTACTTCCTCCTTCCTCAGTTTCCTCATCTTCGGATGAATGAGTTGAGCTGGATATTCAAGTCACTGACAGCTCTTATGCTTGAGGATTCCGGTAAACAACTATTGGCTCCACACCATCTGCCATTTTGCAGCTCTGCACAGCTCCAGTGTTGTAAAGGAAAGCAGCCATGGTAGATGGTAGGCAGCATTGTTATGGACCGAATGTTTGTGTTCCCCCAAATTCATATGTTGAGATCCTAACCTTCAATGTGGTAGTATTAGGAGGTGGTACCTTTAGGAGGTGATTAGGTCATGACGGTTGAGTCCTACTGAATGAGATTAGTACCCTTATGACCCAGAGGGCTCTCTCAACCCCTTCCACCATATGGGGACATATTGACAAGGTAGCAGTCTATGAACCAGGAAACGGGCTCTCACCAGACACCAAATCTGCCAGTGCCTAGATCTTGGGCTTCTTAGCCTTCAGAACTGTGAGAAATAAATGTTTGTTGTTTAAGCCATCCAGGCTATGGTAGTCGGTTATAGCAACCTGAATGGACTGAGACAACTCTGAACAACAAACTGTGACTTTGTTCTGTCGTGATATACTCTAGCAAGCTCAAAAATCTCTACCATCAACCTTTCCCCTGGGGGGGCCCAGGTATTTTGCACATATCTTTCTTGGTACTTATTTCACTGCACGGTCATTGTCACTCTCTGTAGACTACGAGTTCCTTTAAGGTGGGCTCCTGGGTTTTTCATCATTATTTCTCAAGCACCTAATGTAGAGGGAGAGCTTGAAATGTTAGTGGATGTCTGAATAAAGATGGATCAATTTCTGACCTTCTTTTGTGTCCTCATGATCAAAGTTCCCTGTAATGGGTAACAGAGGTTGAGCCACTTGCCTAAGGAAGATCTGGAATCCAGAACCAGGTCAAGTTAACTTCAAAGCCCATCTTCTTTTCATTCTACCACATTGCTTTGTCAAAGGTCCTGTGCTTTTGTGATTTTAGTTTCCATTTCCCTCCTGGTTGTTGATTCGAAAGACTTTAGCCCTGGTGCTTTGCCTGGTCTTTCGGTCTCTCTGAATTCATTAGACTCAGGCTGTCATATTCTACATTCATATCCCCAGTGTCTTTTAAGCCCTAAGTCCAGCCTGATCCCCAACATAATCACTGAGGCAAAACCATTTAAAATATCAGTGATTTTAGTAAGAATATGACGGTTATTCACATGTGTCAGTGTATCTTCATTTCTCCTTCTTCCTGCCACTTCCAAAGGTTTTGGCCAAAAAGGGGTCAAAATTTTTAAAGTGCTCAGAGATGACTCAATATGTTCTTTCAACATCTCTTAATAGTCCTTTGACAAAAGAAATGTACTCCTTTTTCCCCCTGAGAAAGAAGAGAATGAACAGCTCTAAGAAGTGAAAAGTATAGGGTCATAGACCACAGGAGAAGGGATCTGACCGACTGTCATCTCATTCTCTGTGACGTCCCCATTTCTAGGCATTTGAGCCTGTGTAACGTGTCTGCTTCTGCCACACCTGATATCTGGTATGTCCTAACACTCCAGTGCCCACACATCTGTCCCAGTGTGTGTTGATGGGGGGCCAAAAAAATCTACCTCTTTCCCAAATTCAGGAGGAAGAGGATCTGCCTACTTTAGGAAGAAGATTTCTTAGGAGAACAAAATTGTAATCAGAAAATTGTTCTTTGTAAATTAATATAAATTTGTTAATCTCTATAGTTGTATGGTCCTTTTCTGTTTCAGCTACTATCTAAAAACACATGAGCTGGGCTGGCATAGCCTGTGGGATCCTCGGTTTCGTTGGGTTTGTTTAGGCCAGATGGTTAAAGATAATCAAACTCAAGGCAGATTCCGATTGGCACAGCTCCAGACCAGGTGAGCGCCTCCTGTTTCTCTGCCTGTCTGCACCATCTCAAGAATGTTCTTCATTTTCACTCCACAGATGCCTGTTCCTCTGAGATCTTGAGCTGGTGCCTCATCTTCTAGCTGGGGAAGGCCCTTCCCAATTCAACCCCCGACCACAACGATTCCATCCCAATGGCGCCCAAGTTACAAATGTCTCTAGATTGCCTTTTGATGTGTATCTCTCTGCCCGGTGCCATTAGACTGAAGAATTCCCCTAGCTGATTATTCATGCTATTCTCCTACTATAACACCAATTATTCTAAGCTAGCCTCTTCTACTTAGTCTCTTCTTCCCCTTTTTCCCTTTCTTTTCTCCCCAACAGGTGACTTCCAAGGTTTCAATAGCCAGTGCTGTTTTGCCTTGAGAAACTTTCTTGAATAGAGCAGGTCTCTTTGAACCCAGGAATTACCAATTCTTTTTTCAAAGATTCTTTCTGGTTCTTTAAATATGTTTATCATTTATTGCCTTAGGGTTTCCTCTAGTTTTTAGCTTATTTACAGGGTAAAGAAACCCAACCTACTATACTTCTAAAGTCTAATCAGGCCTTCCTGGCAATCAAGCTCCTTGATGCCTCACCCAGCAGTAGTCTTGCAGAATCTCCCACAGAGAAAGAGGCTCTCCAGGAAAATGCATGTCTGCCCTACAGGTGGCATTGCTCATCACTTACTGAACTGTGATCATTTGAAATTTAAAACAGATCTCTATGGTCCTCCCCTGAAGATTAATATTTAGTTCATGAATTATTTATTGAGCAACTACACAGCTTGGTATTGTATGGAATTGCAAAAATAAACAATACTGTTATCTACCCTAACATGGCTTATAGTCTAACAGGAGAGTTGAGATGTGTACACAAATAATGGTGTTATGCAGTAGAAAGTAATAAGTATTACAGATGAGATACAATTTGCTAAGGGATCCCAGGAGAAAGATAGTACTTACCCACTGGTGGGAGTCAGCAAATTCTTGCCATTTGAACCTGTACCTAAAGGATGGCAGAATTTCAAGATGACACAATCAGGACAAAGGCACCCCAGACAAAGGTTAACATCCCAAATCAAGACATGAATGTTTGAAGGTAACAGTGAGTCTTCTCATTGGGCTGGAACATGGGTATGGTGAGAGAGTTGGAAGAGGAGGTCGAGGACAGAGCTCACCGTTTCTTGAAAGCCAGAAATTTGGATTTATATTTATGGATAATGGTGAATTGCTGATGGCTTCTGATTAAGGAATAATCTGGCCTGTGATTGAAGATTGCCCTGGCAAGAACGTACAAAGAGAACTGGAGGAGGAAGAGACTGGATGCATCAAGTTAAGCTAAATAACAAAACAAACAAAACTCAAATCTCAGTGGCTTTCAAAAGAGTAGTTTATTTCTCATCCCTATACATGTCCAGACCACAGTGGCAGGGCTCTGCTCCTCCACATCCTCATCAGAGACCCCACTGGCACAGGCTCCACTCTCTGGAATGATACAACTCTCCATCATAGGAGAAGAGAGAGCAGGAGACACTGTTCAATTCTGCTCATCTCTCTGCTCAGATTTCACTGGCCAGGGAAAGGTATGGACCCACACCTTACTTCAAGGAGGCGTTGCGTGCAGGGAAGCCTGACACTGGCGAACAGTAGTAATGTCTACCACCCTTGGAGAGGGGACGTAAGTCAGGAAACGGACACCACTGTCCAGGATAGAAGTGATGAGAACCTGGACTAGAATGGTGGCAGAGGACACCATGAAAAGAAAAGACAGAATTTCTGAAGCAATAGAGAGAATCAATAGGATCTGGATGCGTACAGCCAAGGAAGAGGAGTCCTGGAAGCTGGTGCTAAGTTTTTTGTTTTTTGAGTGTACAATTCAATGAGGTTTGAGAAATGCATATAATCATGTAACCCCCACCATGATAATGATCTGGAACATTTCCATCACCTCTAAAAGTTTACTTGTGCGTCTTTGGAGTCACTCTGCCACACACACACTTCTGGTCTCTGGCAAAAGTCTGATCTGATTTCTATCACTGTAGTTGTGTCTTTTCTAAAATTTCTTATAAATGGAATCATACAGTACGTAGTCTTTTATGTGCCTATCTTCTTTCACTTAACTTAATGCTTTTGAAATTCATCCAGGTTGGTGTGTGTATCAGTTTGTTCCTGTTTAGTGCTCAGTAATATTTCATTACATAAATATATTATAATTAATTTATCCACACAGACATATGGTTTTTTTCATGTTTTGGCTATTTCTAACATTCCTTATATGTTTTCGTGTGGACATATGTTTTCATTTTTCTTGGGTACATACCTGGGAGTGGAATTCCAGGATCATAAGATAAACGTGTTTTACCTTTATGGGAAATTACATAACTTTTTTTCCAAAGTGGCCTTACCATTTTGCATTCTAATGAGTATTCTAATAATAAATGAGTGTATGAGAGTTCACTCGCTTCACATCCTCGTGGTGTGAAGCTTTTGAGTATGTTGGCTGCAGAGTTCTGGACCAAGAACAGAAATATATGAAGACTGCCCTGCCCTAGGATCTTGTGCATTTCTCAATAGCACCAAGAGAATGGGGACCCTCCCCACTGGAGAAGTGTTTATTTTATGTATTCACCAAAGGCCAATGGATCTTTCCACAATTTCACTTAGGGGCTGAACAATATAATTTGGGAGTACTGAAGGTCATAATCAAAACTAGGTTTACGAAGGGGAAAAGTGAATATCCTTCCCAGAAATAATCATATAGCTTCAGCTCTTGATTATCTTTAATGGAAGGATGTGATAGCTACCACATGAATTTAATATTTTTAAACTTACATTTGCGTTAATAAGTAGTATCTGATATTTTAGAGACTAGATAAGCACACTTATACCCACAATAAGGGTAGTTGTGAGGAGCCAACTCCAGAAGTGCTGAGAAGTTCATCGATATCTTTATTTTGGCTTTACATTTCATGCCAGAGACTACGTTACTCCTACAACTAATGCTTAGTATCAGCCCAGGATAAATGACTTCCCTGTTGTGATGTGTTGGGTTTTTTTAATACCTTTTCTAAATGAAATGTGAAATTTGAGTGGTGTTCGAGTCTCTCTTACTTAGAGTCTGGGCAACAGCAACAGCAACAGTGAAAAGCTGTCAAAGCCTATTGTGTTAATAAGTCATCTAGACAACATTTTCCGTGATACCCGCACCTAACGCCTAGTGAACAGGCAAAAGAAGATGACATTAGGAGATCGATCCTTCTCCTTTTGTTTCCCTGGGATTTCTGAACTAAATCCAAATGTCCAGGCTACACAAAAGTGAATGAAGTCAAAGATGCAGTTTGCTGAGGAAACATCACTGAATATGTCCCTGGTTGCCTCCCATAGAACCCTCTTTGACTCACAGGGCTTCAGTCAGGACCCTCAGTTCCAGGATGGTCCTGTCTAGGGGTGATGCCAGGGAGGAAATGGAGCTGAAGAGACAAACCGTGTTCTCAGAAAAACAGGTGCCACCACTCTCACCACCCACCTTTCCAGACTTAGCAAGTAGGACATTTGCCTCATTGTGTAGGTAAGTGGCCCATATCCTCCTCCCCCAGCGGGTGCCATGAGGCAGCCGCTTAAAAGGCCCTTATTCCAAAAGGAAGCGCTTATGGAAAGTTGCTTAGTTGCACAATTGGCTTGTGTGAGGGCCATGGGCCGTGGGCCTGGCCTTTTCTCTGTCTTCACCTGCACACAGCTGCCAATAAGAATCAGAGACAAACGCTGCCTTTAATTGCCCTTTCTCAGGGGCTGCTTTTTTCTTAGAGACAGACTCTGCTGAGGCGTTTTTGAGCTGAGTCCAGCAGACCCAGAAAATATGGCGAATGAGAGAGCCAGGTTTTCTGGCAGGAAAAAGGAAAGCAGCTTTCATGCTCAGTGAGGGGCCTATCACAAATGAAGTCCAAGAGTATCGTGCCACAGCTGAGAAAACGCCAAGCTGGCGGAACTCGGGGCTAGCTTTCTAGAACATCAATAGAGGAAGAAGTCCTGTCACAGTGCCCTCAGCCTTTGTCATCAGGGCTGACCCAAGCACAGAGATCCTTCAGCCCAGGCTGCAAGGTGGGCAGGGACTCAAGGAAGCTGCAAGGAAGGGACGAGGACACATTAAGGGAGAGAAAGGCTCAGATATTTGTCATCAGTTTATAAATGCACCTGCTATCACCAAGGCAAAGCAGGCGGAACTGTCACTGCTCCCAACCACTTCCCACCTGCCACTTTGTCGCTTCAGAGCCCTCTTTTGGCCTGTCCTTAATGTTCACTTGTACCTTATTGTCACTAACATAGAAATATTGCGGGGTAGGGAGGAGCATTCCAGATGGTGTGTGCAGAGTCCTGCATCACTCTAATAGAGTCTTGGCCGCAGTTCTACTAGCCTCCCAGTCGGCGACAAGAAGGAAATGAACAGAGATGCAGCGCTACGTGACTTTGCAGGTTCCAAGTAGTTTCGTCTCTTTGTGGCAATATTTGCCTGTAAGTACAGGCACTCTTAGTTGCTGATGGGTCTCTCTAGAATTGGTGCAGCCCCTGCTAGACATTTTTTTGGGGCATTGGCTTGGTGCTCCACAAAGCAAGGCGGTTGGCAAATTTGAAAAGTAGGTTAAACCTGTTCCCTCATGTGGCGGTTGTATGTGTATGAGCTGTAGAGGCCTACAGCAGCGTGCAGGTCTCTTTCCTAAAACATCTCCTTCACATCCTAACCCCGTTAGGAAAACTTCTCCTTTTAGGTTCAAAACAATTGAATTCAAACCTATCAGTTACTTGCAACTCCTTATGAATAGCATTAATCCAGTTGTTTGTTTTCCTACTAGCTAAGAGAACAGTAATTTTATTGGGGTTGGTGGGTTTTGCCTGGTAGGACAGGCCTAGGGCCATTGCCCTATTTGGGGATTGGGGATATTCAGAGAGCAGCAAGACAGCACTGGGTACTTGTGTTGAGTGGGAGGGAGGAGAAAAGGAAATTACCGAAGACAGACTTTGCCTGCTTTTGAGGTTCATCTAATTTAAGTTCTAATGTTTATAAAGGATTGTAAGCCCCATGTTTTGTTTATTTTCCAGCCCCTACAGGAATCGTTTGGAGGAAGTGGCTGTTGCCCCCTGAAAATCCTGCCAGAGGCTTTGCATTTCAGGAGTTTTCCCTGCAAACTTCATGTGGGGCACTGTGCTGTATGAGAGCCCTGGTGGCTACAGCAAATAACATGTCAGCAGAGAATTACAACTTTGCAAATACCAATGACTAAATGGCTGCAAGTCTAGCTGAAGTCACTCAGTATATCCCAAGTCTTTTTCTAGAATGCTTTATTTGCTACCATCAAATGACCGTCGAAAGACTTTCCCATGTTGGTCTCATGAAATGCCAGACATATTGAGCTCCTATTTTTTCCCACTTTTCAGATGAAGGGGCAAGAGGTCAAATAACTTGCCTAAGGTCATGCAGCTAGAGGATTGCTGGGTTAGAATTTGAACTTGGGTGGACTAACTACAAAACACACGTTCTTAACTTCTATGCAGCCCTGCCTCCCACCGTGCCAGCTTTGACCTCGTTGGTGCCGAAGCTCATTGTTTGGTAATCTGAAGGTCTGAAATGTCTGCTCCAGTGCTCTCGGAAAACCTTGTTGGAATTATTCTCTGCTTACGTTTCCACAGCCGTAGGCCACAATGCTTTCATTTACCGCAGATTCCTGATCTATTAAGATTGTTTTATCTGGTTTCCTAGAAACCAAATTGTCCACTCACAAACAGGGCCAGAGACGCTCATTCTGGCCTCCACATTTAAACAAACAAGGCACAAGTCAAGGAGTGTACTTTTTTAAAGAAAAACGAGAGGAATCATAAAATCAGTTTAGATAGAGCGCCATCCTTCCAACCCCAACACCTGTCTCCTTGCATGTTAACGATGCTCCTGAGCTGAGGCAAAATTGGAGAATAACTGCGAAAGCATTCTGAAAAGCTAAAACACACATTACAGTAAACGATGGTCTTGTTATTTATATTGCTACTATTATAAATGACTTTTGAATTTGGTAAAATTTTACGATAAGTAATTTCAAAATTTTTTTTGTTTCAAAACTGGCAACTCATGGTATATATAACTCTGCTGACAAGAATATTAAATAACCATAATAAATTTAAGTGGTAATACTGAGTAATAGAGAGTTTTAAATAACTGAGAATTTCTTTCATAATTGGTGACTAGCAGATTAACAGTATTCAGAGTAGAGTTTCCTAAAATTATATGACTTTCTTCCCAATTTCTAACAAATTCATGTATATTTCTAGTTGTGTGTGTGTGTGTGTATATATATGTATACAACTATATATATATATACAACTATGTATATATCAGGTATATACATATACATGATTTGGAGTCACTCTTCTCACACTCTAATATCACTTGATTTTCTACACAGGGTCAGGGCCCCCAGTATTAGCCACAGAGTCAGTGTGGAGGAGAGGTTGAAAGCCAAGCTTTGGTGTCAGGCAGATGTTCTGTTCTGGCTCATCTGCTTACTGTTAGACATTGGTAGGTAACTTAACCTCTCTGAGCCGCAGTTGTTTCATCTGTAATTTAGTGCCTGTCTCAGAAGGTTTTTGTGAGAATTAAATGAGACTAAACCATGTGAAGCAGTTAGCACAATGCCTGGCCCATGTGTAAGTATCACAGTTTGAGATATTATTACTTTAGGAATATTAAGAAGGAATATTTTCCTTTTGGCTGCACACTTATGGTGGATCCCTTGCTAGCATATTCCATTCAGTGTACCTGGGAAGATAAATTATATTGAAATGGTATGACCTCATATTTCCTTTATAGCCTAACAAGCACATTTCCTCCCAACTTTTTATTTTGGAAAATTCCAAACCTACAAGATAATTGAAAGAATATTACAATGAAGACTCACTTACGTTTGAGAGATTGACCAGTTGTTAACATTTTGCCATGTGTTTGCTTTCTTCATGTCCCCACGTCCCTCTCTGTCCCTCACCAAACCATCTGAAGGTAAATTGCAGATATCATGGTTAAAATTTACCCTCAGATGCATGAACAAGTGTCTCCTAAGAGCACCACGATAATTCTCAAGAAAGTTAACACTGATACAAGAATATTTTCTTATCTTGAGCTCATATTCAACTTTTCAATTCTCCCATGTCTTATGTAGATTTTTCCCTCAGTTGATCCAGAATCCAATCAAAGATCACCCATTGTATTTAGTTGATATGTCTCCATAACCTCTTTTAATCGAGAACAGTCCCTTACCTTTTTTTTTCTTTGTCTTTCATAACATTAACATTTTAAAGAGTTCAGGTCAGTTATTTTATAGATTGTCCCACAATTTAGATTTCTCTGACTGTTTTCTTGTGATTAGATTAAACATTTTTGTCAAGAATACAACATAGGTGATGTTGTGACCTCCTAGTACATCAATTCAGGGAACGTAGAATGTCAGTTTGTCCCATTACTGGCGATGCTGAATATGTTCAGTTGGTTGAGGAGGTGCCTTCCGGATTTCTCCATTGCAGAGTGTCACATGTTTTCATTTGTAATTAATATGTAATCTGTGGGGTGATGCTTTAAAACTGTGTGAATATCCTCTTCCAATAACATTCGCCCAGTGGTTTTATCATCCATGGATGCTATTGTCTAACTTATTTGCTGATTATAAAATGATTGCATATTATTCTTCTATCATTCCTTCTCTATCTATTAGCTGGCATTCTTCTGTTAGAAAAGCCCACCTCTCTTTTTTTATAATAATATTCTGAACACAGGGATTCTTTGTTTTATTAAATATATCATTATAATCCATTGCTATCATTATTCTTTTTGATGCTTGAGTTTTACCAAGAACTACAATCAACCAACCATTACTCCATCGTGCCTGGTTCCTTTTAGTGGTGAGTGTTTTGTCTTAAACGTACTCAAGACTGACGAATACAAATTTATATACGTATATGCCACCTTTAATCCAGCTAAAAGAGGGCATTTTTGAGGTCATTACATTTTGGGGAGTTGGACTTCACACCTTAGATACTTGCTTTGGGCTCTTCTTTTGGTTCTTAACGCTCACTTGTTTTCCCTGCAGTAGACAATGGGCATCAAGCCCATGCCTGATCTTAGAGGACAGTGGGGATAAACGCTCTCCTATTTGGTCCAGTAGTGAAGCTCTTTTCTCCTCTCTCCTTGAGGCTGGCAACACATCTCTCTTTCACTCCTCTCATAGGATCCTCATCACTATTTGTCAATATTATTCTCAGCTAACATTTTTTCTCTGCATGTATAACTGAAAATTTTTATCTTTGGAGGTTATTTGGTTAAAGTTATTCAGTAAGTTTAGATTAAGATCATTGGCTCTTGAGTCTCTAGCGTGTGTTTACGCCGACCATAAAATTTATATGCATTGCTGGACTGCAGCGTCCTGAGTGACCTTGTCCACTTCCAAAAGCTTATGTCTGCTATTTCTCTCATCCATTCTTGGAACTTGTGCGACCTTTTGTTTATAGGAACAAAAGATTAAGTTAAATTTGAGTGTCTTCTAGTCTCATCTATCTATTGCCCAATTCTTACTTTTCTTTGGAGTTTCACCACATGAATTTGTAGACTTGAATCGCTATCAGCGCAGACCCCACAGTCCCACGGAGCACATGGGAGTCTGTCTGAAGATTTAAGGCTGCCCATGTGCTGTTTCGTAAGCCTCTTCTCAGAAATTTGGGGAGAGTTCACTCTGCTTCTGTGAGGTTTTTCTGCTTTCATCTGTCACTGGGCACACAGTCTGATCTCTTCACATCCCTCATTGCACTAATCATTGAGTCTGTTTGGGAGTTTTTGTCTCAGAATAAAGACACACTAGGAAACCCCCAAGCACCTCACCTGACCCAGTGGCCTCCTGAGGCTTGACAACTAAACTTTTCAGGTGGTGTTAATAGAAATGATGTTGTTGTGATCCCTGAATTACAGGTTGAGGACTCTTTCCCTGTGAATCTGGATGCCTTGTCAGGAACACAGTGTGCCCTGGTAAGGTACGAATTTAACAAAGTGCAAGTCCCACAGCATATAGATGAGTCCTTTAAAGCAAGGTCTCCTCTAGATTTTGGGTGAATTACAAGGGAGTTCCACTGTGGACAGTCTGCCCACACTGCCAAGAAAGGCATGAACACATTTTTTTTTTTTTGTAAAGATTGGCACCTGAGCTAACAACTGTTGCCAATCTTCTTCTTTTTTTTTAATCTTCTCTCCAAAGCCCCCCAGTACATAGTTGTGCATTCTAGTTGTGAGTGCCTCTGGTTGTGCTATGTGGGACGCCATCTCAGCATGGCCTGATGAGTGATGCCATGTCCATGCCCAGGATCCGAACCGGCAAAGCCCTGGGCCACTGAAGTGGAGCGTGCAAACTTAACGACTTGGCCACGGGGCTGGCCTCATGAACACACATTATTAACACACAGTCTTATAAAAGGGACTGTGTCTAGATCTGGCTATTGCAAAGAACAAACCAGGAAACACATATCAAGGGGCTATTTGCACAGCAACATACTAGTGAGAATCAGCATGATGTATGAGAAAGAGCAGAGTGGATAAATGAGAGGGTCCCACTTCTAGACTTGTATTCTATGTACAACTTATAATGAACATCAGAGAGAGGACTAATCTGAAAGGACAGATCTAGGTTAGGGATCATTTGTAGATTGCCCACATGGTCAATGGTGGATGGACCCCGGTGGAGTGGTCATAGGCATGATGCCTGACATGGGGGAGGAACTCATTAAATCTATTGAAGGAATGATAGTTGAGAGAATGCCTTAAACTAAGATAAAAGACTGTATTGGGGCCTAATGAGTGATCGACTTTGCCCAGTGATGCTGTAAAGTCAGCCTAGCGGGTGAGGTGGTCACTGGAGACTCATTGGTGCCTTGCTAAAGTTACTTTGCATCTTCCAGCACCCGTAGAGAGGCCTGGGATGTGTGGTTTGTTGAGATAAAGAACTCATACTTGTGTTCTTATGGAAAAAGGCTACAAAATTGTTTTTTAATGAAAGGATGATTACATTTTATTATTTAGAACATAAGAACTTAACATATATTATAAATAAAATGGAACCAAATTGCATGTGCATCCTGTGTGGTTGGTGCGAATCCTACACATGCACAGCGTACTCTGGTTCTCCTGATGAAATTCATTTCTCTGGTAATTAGCCTCTCTTCAATTTCTAAGATGAAGATAAATTAGGCTGCAGTGTTGGCAGTGGGCGCCAATGTGACCGTGAAAGCCTTGATGAGGGAAGGCACTCTGTGGCCTTGGGCTTGTGGTACATTTTTCCCATAATTGGTCCTGTGTTTCGTAGTAGGTAATGTATCTCCCCGAATATGATTACTCTCCTTCTCTTGCTTCAGTGACAAATTTCCATGATTATATACATAACATTTATAATGACAAATACGCTGTTAAGAACCCCTTCTGGCTGATGACAGTAAAGAACAAGTACACTATAATTATAACATAAAGTGAGATTATGGAAATTTCATAATATTGGCTAGAATCCATTTGCAGATATGATGTGCCCGAGTCTTCTCAACCATTTCAAAATAACCTTTCATGTTCTGAGTTGCACCCTGAGAAGATCAAGGCTGTTCCCCTTGAGCAACACGATAGGGGAAGGGTCCATCCAGTCCCACTGCAGACCACTTTCATAGGTGAGGGCTCAGGACTGGAAAATGAAGGCCAGCTTGGCTTTTGCCCTGTTGAGGAGTAAGCTAATCCATCTACCAGAAATTCAGCCTTGTGTGCCCACCCACCAGACTGTACACTCCAAGAAGGCAGAGGCAACAGCTATCTTGTTCATGTCTGTAATTCACTACAATGGCGACACAGTAGCTTCTCCATAAATATTTATTGGATGTAAATCAATGAAGAAATGACTGAACTGAAAGGCCATAGTGAGAGGCTTCCCTGAGTAGATGATAGAGAATGATTGTGGACACTTCTGCCTGCTAGTCACAAATACGGTCCCCTGTCCTGGACCCAGAACTCCCCAGGCCTGTTCTATGTCAAGAAGCTTGGGCCAGCTCTCGGCTGTCGGGCAATAAATCTCCCTGACCTGTCAGCTGACTACAGGGCACAAAGTCTAAGCCTTCTAGGGAAGTGTTGAAAGTTCAAAGGAAGGTGTCATGTTTATAGTGCTGGGACTTCGGGCACCGTGACCACGATGTGAAGAAGATCCTCAAAGCACACCATGTGGGTGGTCACCATTCCACCTTCTTATTTTAGCCACAACCTGTGACCTAACCTCCCCAAGCCCCAGTTTCTTTATTTTTTCCCTAAACATGGGGATTACGCTCTTCTGAGGACTTCCTTCAACAGTTTTTTATTTTTTAAGCAAATCTTTTCTTGAAGTATAACATACTCACAGAAAAGTGTACAAATCATGAGAGTTTAGCTCGATGAATTTTCACAAAGAGGCCTCACCTGAATAACCAACACCTAGATCAATGCAGAGACCCTCACCAGAACCGCGGAAGCCCCACTGTCCCCCACCCATTACTACCTTCTCCAAGAGGAATCAGTATCCTGACTTCTAATCGCACAAGTTCACTTTTCCCATCTGTATGTTATATAAACAGAACCATATAGAGTATACTCTTTTGTGTCTGGCTTCTTCCACTCAATATTAAGTTTGAGATTTATTTGCTGTGAAGAACAAAACTTTGTACAATATCCCATCGTATGAACATAACATTTATTTATCCATTCTACCATCGATGGACACCTGGATCATTTCTACTGGAGATAGCGATGCTACAAAAGTTCTTATACATGTCTCTTGGTGCCCATAGGCTTGTATTTTATTGGGTATATTTCTAGAAGTGAATTGCTGGCTTATAAAATATATCATGTTTAGCTTTAGTGGATACTAGCAAACAGTTTTACAAGTGGTTGTATAAACGTACACTCCCATCTGCAGTGTTTGAGAGTCTGGAGGCTCCACTTAAATACTTAATTCCTCCAGACTTGATTTTAGTCACTTTGGTGGTGTCTAGTGGAAGCTCATTGTGATTTTGAGCTGCAGTTCCCTGATGTCCACTGAGGCGGCGCTCCTTTCCAAATGGTTAGGGGCCATTTGGACATCCTCGTAAAACACTATTCAAGTCTTCTATTCATTTTTTGGGTAAACAGTTGTCCGTCTCTTTTTTTAATTGATTTGTAGAGGTCTTTTCTATATCTTGAATATAGAACAGGCATAAAAACATATTGCAAATATGTTCTCCTACTCTGTAGTTTGCATTTTCTTTTTTTTAACAGTATTTTTGATGAACAGGAGTTCTTTATTTTTATGAACTCCAATTGATCATTTTTCTCCTTTATGATTTGTGCTTTTCGTTTTCTACCTGATAAACTGTTCCCTGTGCCAAGCCTACACAGATATTTTCCGGTTTTCTTCTAGGCGCTTTGTAGTTTTACCTTTCACATTTGCATCTACAATCCATCTGGAATTGATTTTTGCGTATGGTGTAGGGTAGGGTGAAATTAATTTTTCCCATTTAGATACTCAATTAAGCCAACACCATTTACTGAAAGGATTATCTTTTCCTCACTGCACTGCATTGTCACTTTTGTTATAAATCAAGTGACCACATGTGTGATCTATTTCTAGACTCTACTCTGATCTATTTGTCCATTTGTTTAGCCTTGTGTCAGTACACGGTGTCTTAATTACTGTTATTTTATAATAATCCTCAATATACATTAGTGTCAGGGCTCCAGCTTTGTTCTTCTTCAAGAATGCCTTTCCTTTCCTTTTGCATAACCATATAAATTTTAGAATTGCTTTGCCAATTTACACACAGACACACAAACCCAACCTCTGTTGGAATTTTTGTTATGATTATGTTAAATCTATAGATCAGTTTAGGGAGAATTTACATCATTATGGTATTTCAGTACATTAACATGGTGAATATCCCTGCATTTGTTTAGGTCTCTTAATTTGCCTCAGTAATGTTTTATTGTTGATAGTATAGCGGAATTGCACAATATTGTAAGATTTATTCATAGGTATTTTATGTTTTTGATGCTTTTTTTTTTAAGTTAATGGTCTTTTTATTGGGAAAAAAAAAAAAAGACTAGCATTTACAACTTGGAATGGACGTAAATTGTAATCTCTTGAACAGCAATGTTGATGGTTGTGCTGAAGTCCACAGCCACAGCCTACTCTGCTGGCTCCAAGTCATGGTTCAGAAGGTTTTAAAAACAGAGAGTCCAAAGATGCTCCCCTGGAAAAGTTTCTTTTTAAAAATTTGTGTGAACGGTGACAGCCTGACACCCGCTTTGCTCTAGTACAACGCAGACAATGCTAAACCAGCACACACAGGCCTGCCACCAGGGTGTCATTGTCACCATGGGTCGGGGCACATGGAAGTACAAGAGGACCATCCTGCTAGTGGGGCTGTATCTAGACAGTTTAGCCTTCACTCGCTTTTCTGCACAGCATCCTGAGGTAAACCAATTTTAAATGCGTTTGTTTTCAGTAAGCCAGCTATGACGATTTATACTAACAAACTGAACTAGAACCCATTTGAATAGGTTTTGAATTTGTTTTTTCGTTTTTCGTTTTTAACACAAATGCCTGACTGTGCTCAATTGTCAAGCTGCATGCATGAAAAACTGGCCAGCCCAAACAGTGTATTACTCATTAGCAAATGGAACTGCAAGGAGTCCACCAAGTGCTTCCTTATAGTTAAGGTAGTACAAGTATTTATGTCATAAAACGGATGTGTACCTTGATCTTTAGGGGACAGGACCACCAACCAATACATGCAGATTTTTTGTGTGTGTGGACAGAAGGTACTTCTGACATTCAGTTTTGCTATATAGAAACAGAATGAGTAAATGAACTTTTTTTCTTTTTTGCAAGAGGTAAGTAAAAGATGCAATTTGATTCTTCTAAAGGGGGGAAAAGGAGTTGAAAGTAGGTCTTCATTTTGCAGTCATCATCTGTACGAATTCTTCATA
Organism: Equus przewalskii; assembly: GCF_037783145.1. NCBI lineage: Eukaryota > Metazoa > Chordata > Mammalia > Perissodactyla > Equidae > Equus > Equus przewalskii. The sequence goes on along the minus strand of NC_091835.1, from coordinate 42,270,095 downwards.
GTTGACTTGTCCGTCTCCGTCAATATCTCCGCTTCTCTGATCATTTCATCTACTTCTTCATCTGTTAGTTTTTCTCCTAAGTTTGTCATGACGTGACGTAGTTCTGCCGCACTGATGTAACCGTTGCCATCCTTGTCAAAGACTCGGAATGCCTCACGGATTTCTTCTTCGCTGTCTGTATCTTTCATTTTTCTAGCCATCATAGTCAAAAGTTCTGCGAAGTCAATGGTGCCATTACCGTCAGCGTCCATTTCGTTGATCATGTCCTGCAGCTCGGCTTCTGTTGGGTTCTGACCCAGTGACCTCATGACAGTTCCAAGTTACTTCGTTGTGACGGTGCCATCGCCATCATTGTCAAATAGGGAGAAAGCTTCCTTGAATTCAGCGATCTGTTCTTCTGTCAGCTGATCAGCCATGTGCGAGCGAAGGGAGGAAGAGCACAGAGATCAAGGGTGGCTGCACCAGCGCAGGGGCTGTGACGGCGGGGGTGCCTCCGCTGCTCCTGCTGCTGCTAAGGGGCGGTGTGCGCTGAGCGCTGTGCCCCTGCCGCCGCCGCCTGCACCGCCGCCCGACTGCGAGTAACGGCGCCGCGTCCGCGAGGTTCCCAACACCACTGCCCTGTTTTTGATACTTTTTAAATTGTAACTGTTAAAAAGATTTCAGTTGAAAAATTTGTTGCAAATACATAAAATACAAATAATTTTATATTGACCCTGAGTCCAACATTCATTTATTAATTCAAATAGTTTATCTGTACATTTTTTGGATTTTCTGCATAAGCTGTTATGCCATTTGCCACTAATGATAGCTTGATTACTTCCTTTTCAATCCCTACATTTTTTTTTCATGTCTTATTGCCCTGGCTGGGACCTGCAATATGCCATTGACCATAAGTGGAGACAGTGGGTGTCACTGTTTAATTCCCAGGATCGGGGAGCCTCGACAGAGTTTTTAACCATCTGAGTTAAAACAAGGCCTCTCCTCTTCCCAGGTCAAGAAATCTGGGCTTTTGATAAGCTTTGAGATTGGGCAAGGGAGTCGGGGGTGGGAGGGAGTGCAGAAGGGGAGAATTTCCCTCAGCAGAAGTGAAGAGAAAAAACCCTGTGGAATAAATGGCAGACTCGCCACACCCTTGCTTTGCCCATCTGTAGTGCAGCTAGTACAACGTTTGTGTCTTGTGTGTCTCCTGTGGTGTTGGAAAAGGAGATGGAGTCTCATCAGCAGGAAATAAGGACGTGCTTGTCCTTAAGACCCCTCATTGCTGGGAGAATCTGGCTGACTCAATAGAATCACCAAATCTTAGACTTGGGGGACATCTCATTCAATCTCCTACCCAAGGCATGAGTCCCTGGGAATATCCTGAAGAGCTTGGGGTTGAAGGACAACTGTGGTCACCCTCACATCTAAGAGCATCTCTAGTAACATCCCAACAGCCCTTCTGTGACCCCTGCCTCTTCCTTTCCACAGTTTATGACCCTATAGAGTTACCTGCCCACCACCAAACATTTACCAAGCCAGGAATGGTTCTCACATTGTACCTTCACTGCTTCTGTGGGTTGTAAGTTTGGACCTGCCACTTACAGAGGCCTGAGGAGCATGCCTGTGTGAGCTGCCACTCCTGAGGCCAGGGGTATTCAATGAGGCTGAGCCCTGACCACAGGGGAGTCTCCTACTGTTGTTCCCTGTTGAGGAAGCCCCTCACCCTCTGTGCCACTCAGCATGTTTCCATGATGCGCAGCCTTGGGCACTCTGACCCGGGTTTCAGTGAGGCGTGGTGGGACCCTCCTCCAGGCAGAGGGGATGGTAAAGACCTAACCTACTGCAGGAAGAAACTCTAGATGCCAGCAGATCAACTTACATGGGGTTCCCACCCCTCAGTCACTACTTCCCTAGATGAATCAGAAGTTGTCCAACCCTGCTTTGTGCCCACTTTGGTTTCTGCAGGTCCTCTTCCTTTTCCCTGGTCAAATCTGACGACTAGTTTCTGGCGTAAGACCCTCCCACCATGCCTCCCTTTTCATATCCTTGTATCTCTGACTTTTCAGTGAGCTTACTCCCCAAGAGGCTCATCCATGTGAGAACTCTATTCTGACTCTACTGCACATTTGGGCTTATTCTCTGGACAAGAGAAAGGCCAAGTCCAAGGACCTGGTCTGTAGCAGGTTGTGTCCCATGGGTGTTAAGTGGCACCAGCTCCAGGCTCCATCAGCTGCTCAGAGAGCTCACTGTGGGAGCTGGAGCTGGAGCTGCACACTCCCCGTGGCAGGGAGCGTAAGGCACATGCTGCCAGCAGAATTCTTATATTCCCTGTGAGCGAGAATTTTTCCTCTTGAAAGAAAAAGAGATTGAATTGGAATGACAGATCTTAGGCTCACTCTCTCCTTTTGTGCCTCATCTCTCCTCTCTCGCGCCTCTCACAGCCGTCTCTATGCCGCTTTCAATTTCTCAGACCCTGAAGGGGAAATAAAAAAGCAGTGACCTACAGGGCTGCGGAGAACAAGCAGTTACTCTGAGGGAGGGAGGGAGGGAGGTGCAGTGGGGGGTTTGCATGAATGGAGATGGGGCTGCACAGCGGGAGTGAGGGAGGGTGGGGGAGCCGCCTTCCGTGCCTCCTCCCAGCCAGGTCCTCCCTGTGCCTTCGCCTTCATATGCATTCCCCACATCACCACCAGGAGTGGGACACAAGCTGAGAATAATTAATTTTTATTGAAAGAGTTTTTTTGTCTGCAGGCACTGTGTTCTGCTTTTGCCATGACTATAAAGTCTCCAGTACAATTTTGGATTTAATTATAGCCCTATTTCGAGGGAATAAAAAAAAACCCTATGTCAGAGGCAGAGATAATTGGTGATGCCAGGTGGAACTGAGACATGGGCTCTGGGGACCAGAGCGGGTGCTTCCGGCTGATTCATATCTCGTGAACCGTTCAGCTGGGTTTTGGTTGGGTTGAGGCCTCCCTATACCCCACCTCCAGAATTAACTTTAACCTGGCACCTGGAAAGATAGAGACAGGAGGATGCGACTTCTACATGTGCTGTGGACCAGCTACTAACTCTTCTCCCCATCGCCCTGGTGCCCCCACCCAGTGCTCCTGTGACCTTAAACCAGGCCAGCATTTTTCACTATGGCGTTTTCATTAGATTCCTTGTGCAGTGACATAGCCCTGAAATCTGGGTTTCAGAGGTTGTCTCAGATTCTTGGATTCAGATGTTGTCTCGGATTCTCGGAATCAGGCGAGTTTGGAGACCCTTCCTGAGGCAAAGAGGCTTTGCTTCCAGGGTGCGGCTGATGCTTCTGAGTAAGAGTCGCTGGGAGATGTGCGACTTCAGCAGGAGCAGATTGGATTGTAGGACGGCTTTGGGCAGCTGGTCCAGGAACATGATGTCTCACGATGCAGAGAGACAGAAGTGACAGAAAGATAGACAAGGAAGAGACGACCAGAAGGAGAGGACGTTTGGTCTATCATGAAGAACCTGGTCAGCCAGACAACCGAGCAGGACCCAGAGTGACCTGGGGGGGAAGGGATTAGTGTGGGAAGGAAGGCACAAAATTAGGGCCAAACATTTGAATGTTTCCTTAACCACCCCGGGTGGCCAGGAAAGTAATTTAAAGAGATGACATGAGTCACAGTTGGAGGTATCCTAGAGAAATTCTCTCAGTTAGAGGAGTTAGTCATTTATGGGTAATCTTGATTAAATTAGCTTTACATTTTTGCACACAGTTTATGTTCTTCTTTTGCATGGAGGCCTGAAATTATTAGCCAATATTTGAAAACTATAACGAGAGGGAAAGAACAAAGGCTAAAGATGATGGAGGCAGAGAAAGGAATGCACTAGATACAGGGGGACCAGAAATTGGTGACTGGGGAGGAGTCAGGGAGAGGAGAGACCCTTAGATGGAGTAAGTCAAGAAAGAGGAAGCTGAAGCAACGAGAGGAAAGGAACAGTTGCTGAAGTTCTAAGAGAGGCAGAGAGAGTAAAAAGAGAGAACAGATGATAATTACTTCTCTCCAAAAGCAATTATGTTTGCTTCCTCTCCTTGTTACCCTCCTCCTCCTGCTATCTCAGCCCCACAACTGGCCACCATGTCAGCTCCCCCAGGGAGCATCCTCACCATGTATTCAATTGTATTCTAGGTGAATGGCGCCCCCTGGAGTTGTGCCCTGTGGTTGTTCTGCCTCCATTCACCTGTTATTCTTCACTTAACCTCTCCCTTGAGGTACTCTTGCGGTGCTGTTGGCCTACGGAGGAGCAAGTTCCCGCCCAGGGCAGGGAGCGCTCAGAGTCAGCCACAACAGCTAGAGGAAGATCCTGAACAGGCTGTGCCGGGATAGCGTCTGGATAATGCTGGGGACAGACTGCAGTGACTCGTGTGCCCCACCTGTGGGAAATACCTACGAGCTTGGTGATTCACTAAGAGGTAAAAGTGGCTTCATGCTGTAGCACTTAGTGAACAATATTAGGCAGTTTTAATTATTTCATGTGTATTTTGTCTTCTAAATGAATTTGGAAGCTGTTCCAGGATTGGACTCTGTCACGTAAAGTCTCTTCAGTTATGCTATTCTATTCATTTGGCTAAGAAATCTTGAATTCACAAAGTGTATCACAAGAACAATTGTTGCAATGGGAAAAACAGGTCAAAGAGTAGAGAAATTCAGCCTTTTAATAAAAACGTTGTTTTCCTGCAGGAATTTCAAAAGCAAACCTTTTTTGTAGCTATAAAACCCAAATATCACTGAGTAAATCCAGTTTCTAATAATATAGAGCTTTTGCTAAAGAGACATGCCCAGGCTTTTCCTTCCGTCAGCCACATTATCCTTAACGCATCCTTCTCACCCCAATCGTCTGCGGTTCTCCCGTAGCACCTTGCGCGACCAACCTTAAGTCAGGAGCCACAGGTGTCAGTCTACGTGGTACAATTTTTAGGATCCAGGAAATGGGACACTTACCCCTTAAAATAATCATCCTCTACCTGCATCCCCTCCCAGAGAGTGCTTGAAATTTCTTCTGGACGATGTGCTCTATTCCCTACTTTGAGATAGAACTTAAAAAATAAGAACACCTGGCATGGGAACAGATTGTGACTAAGCAGCAAACAAATGAGAACGTCCTCAGAGCAGGAGGGGGAAGGTGAAATCACCACCAGGCAGCCCAGTCTGTACCTGTGGAGAGACCTCCCTGGGCTCCTGGTCATCTCCCACTGCAGAGCATCTCGTTCCCCCCAGTTCCTCGCCGGAGTAAACTCATATGTAAAACTCTGCTCTTTATTCAGGCATCACCCCCTCATGGCAGGTTTAAGTATCCCTCCTCTGTGCTCCCGTTGCCCCCGATGCATACCTCTTCGGCCATCTTCACCACATCACGCTGAACAAGTTCTCTATGGGGTGTCTCCCCCAGTATCACGTGAGCCGCACCAAGGCAAGAATTGAGCATTCTGCATTTACATCTCCTGGACCCAAGCACAGTGCCTGGCACACCGTGGACACTTAATAAATGCTTCCTTTGAGCTGAATTTAGCAGTGGTACCATAGAAAGAGTATGGACCTGGGAACCAGGCGTGGCTTTGACTGATAGCCTCAGAATGTGCTAGCTTTGTGACCTTGGGCAAACAGCATAACTCTGAGCTTCATCAGAAAAATGGGTGTAATAAAACACCTCAGTTGGTGGAGAGGATTTTGTGAGATAATGAAGATACTTTGTCAGCACAGGTGTTCCCCAGGCATCTTTTGTAATACTGAGGGGAAACCTGTGGTGAAAGCTTACAATGAGTCATCAGCCCTGCAAGTCCGCATGTTGGACACGAAGCTCTTAGACACCCCTGGAAGAACATCTCTCTACAGACATTTGAGAGAGGGATGGAAGGGGCAGAGGAACTGACTGTCAGTCAAAAAATCACACATGAGAATCAGGTGTAGCCAATTGGGGGAAGTCTCAACCCTGTCAGAATCAAATTGTCTTCCAATCTCCTTTTCTCTTTCCTTAGTAAAGTCTTGGGTTGCATTTCTTCATTCTCAGGTTTAAAAAAATCACCTGAGCTTAAGACTTAGATCTCAAACTTGATTTAAATCAGGTATCCTCTGTTCTCCCCAGGGAGTTCAGGGTGAGGTGACGTAAGGAAATGTGACAGACTGAAAATTTATGGGCCCCCAAAATTCACGTGTTAAATCCTAATGCCCAAAGTGATTGTATTTGGAGATACGGCCTTTGGGGATGATTAGGTCATAAGAATGGAGTCCCCATGAATGGGATTAGTACCCTTATAGAAGAGACCCCAAAGAGCTCCCTCATCCCCTTTCACCATGTGAAGACACAAGGACAAGATGGTGGTCCATGAACCAGGAAGTGGGCCCTCATCAGACACTGAATCTACTGGTTCCTTGATCTTGGACTTCGTAGAACAGCAAGAAATAAATTTCTGTTGTTCGTAAGGCACCCAGTCTATGGTATTTTTGTTGCACCAGCCCGAACAGGCTGAGAGAGGAAAGTCGAGGGATTCCACCCTGGTATCTTACACTCTTCATCAGCGGTTTCGAGTGGAGAGGGGCACAGACTAAGCTGGGAACACACCCGTTCCATCTCCCCCCTCAAAGTCCAGCTCCTCTGGGTTTGTGGTGGGCTTGGGGTTCAGAAAGGAGGGAGTGGTACCAAGGGTGGTGTGACAACTGACAAGTCAGTGGGAGAGCTGCCCCTGGTCTTGATCTGAAATGCTTGTGCTAAAACTTTGAGTGTGATCTCCAGGCCAATGAGGGTTTTTGGTAAATGTGAAGAGGGTGGTGGACCAGACAGAGGAAATACTATGCACAGAGGGGCAGAGGCAAAGGAAAGTCTGCTCTGCTTTGAGGAAGACAAGTACTTTGGAAAAACCAGAGAGGTACTGGTACAAAGGGCTGATAAAGTAGGCAAAGGTCAAATTGAGAAAAAGTCCTTTCTTAGCTGGCAAAATAAGTCGGGTTTTATCAGTAATGATGGGGAATCATTGAAGGACATTTGGGCAGAATTGTGGCATATTGGGAAAGTCTCCCAGGTAGATCTTGGAGGACTGATCAGAGAAGACAAGATTGGAGGGCAGGAGACCTGTCACATGGCTCGTCTGACGAGCTCTGCTCTGGCGCTTTGCTGAGTGTTGCCTCTCATGATGCTCTCTGACAGATCCCTTCAAGCAAAGGTCCCACCTACTAAGTTCCATGTCACTTCCTCCTGGCCCTACTCCCTGGGGCCTCCTTTCCAAAGCTGCCCGGGTACAGGTGGGCTAGGGAAATTGTCAGACTCACTGTTCAAGGCAGGACTTGCTGCCAGCAGGGGAAGGGAGGCCTTCCTTTTATGGAAGGCCTGGGATCCTTCCTTGACAACAGCTCTTAGATCCTTGCTTAGTAACGGAAGATTCCCCCTCCCACTTTTCAAGTTCTCCCAACAGTAGCTCCCACGCAGGCCCCACCAACTCTCAGCCTGCCAATGGCACCCCCTACTGAGGCTGCAGAAGGGGATCTCAGCTAGGTCCCTTTGAGCACATCCTCTCTCACACACATACACACACAGACACACACACACACACACACACAGAAGAAGAATGACCCTGACTCTGCCAATAGAGAGAAATGCATTTTGGGAGGCCAGGGGACTGCATTGGAACCAGCGTGATGACGAGTAGTGGCTTAGTGGTGTTGGAGCCACAGAAAACCACACACAACTAAGGAACCCTAGATTCCTACTCCGTCTCACATCTACTGAGTGTATTAGACAGATTATTTAACCTCTTTGAGCCTCAGTTTCCCCAAATATCAAATAGGAACAATATCTACCTTGCAGGATTGTTTTGAGAACTAGAAGGAATGCTTGCAGTGTGCCTTAGGTGGAGTTATATGATCAGAGAATAACCATTAATGTTATTAACCTTACTGCCCATATCAGCATTTGAAGCTTCCCAAGGCGACTCTCTACCCGACCTCCCACCCTAAAATGTTTTTAATCAGTTTCATTTATTACACTTTTTGAAACCCTGCTAAATTCTGAGCACTGTCATAAACATTATAGGAGATAAAATAAATAAGATAATAGCCCTGGCCTTGGATTGTTTACAAAGGCTGTCCGAATGGAATGTTTTGCTTAGGGGCTAGATTTTAATAGCAGGCTGCATTTATACCTTCCTCAACAGATCTTCTTGGACTTGATTTTTAGGGCCTGTGGTTCCCTAGGGGGAAAGGAAAGAAGAGAATATATTGTTCGGCTTAACTCTAAGCCAGAAATTCTTAATATGTCATGCTTTGATGATTTTAAAAAATGTGGGTGCATGCACATCTGAATGTTTATGTGAGAGGGAAAGAAGGTTACAGGTATGGTGAAGAACCCATCCAGGTGACATAGTACGAAGAGCAGCCCCCTCCTTAGGACTTAGGAGGGCAGTTACTAAACACAGGATCTTGGGCAAGACATTTGACTTCTCTGCAAATGGCAACCATAATCTGCTCTCAAATCATGGAAGAATCATTGAATCCAATAAAATAACAGTCATAAATATTTCATAAAAGAAAATGTTAAATTTCTAGCAAAAGGTGATCAAGAGGTTGAAGGTAAGCCAAACTATATATGGGTGAACATTAGAGAGCTGGTCTGTGAGATGGGAGAAGGTATTTCAGCCTATGGAAGTTGGCCAGTGGTCCCTTTTAGCATAAAGTATGAGCTCCCAATTGACACCTCCAAGGCCTCTAGAGAGAGGAAGAGGACAGTAGACATGGGTTCTTTCCTGTCAAATAAAGAGGTCCAGCCTCTCCTTTGATACTCACTGACTGCCTCTGGCCACTTCCCCTAGTCCCCCTAACCATTGTCTTTCTTCCTTGTTGCTGACATCCTCAATAAGACTATCAATAGATTGACTTGGCCGGTTACTGGCTGGTCATCCTGTCCTCCACCATCATCTTGCACATGAGAGTTCTTTCAGAAGAGGTGGCCACTGCATGTGAGGTCCATATTCAAAGCTCTTATCCTTGGAGTCTTAACTTTTCTAATCCATTAGGATGTTATGAGAATAATAAAAAAGATTACTGAAGATCAACTATATTTTATCTCTTTGCTAAGTGCTTTATATATACTCTCATCACAACAATCTCACCACAGAAGTTCTGTTATCATCTTCATTTTACTAATGAGGAAACTGAGGTATTAAGATTGAGTAACTTACCTGAAGTCACATAGTTAGTAGCTGGAAGACTTGGGTATGACACCCAAGCCCGTGATCTTAACCACTCTCTTTTGACTCTGAACTTAGAACCAAGTAAGGAAGTCCCTTTACCTGAAGGTCATCTTGAGGTCATTAGGGGATTCAGATAGTTCTCCGGAAAGATAAGCTCAGAGGAAAAAGTAAACTGAACCTTCTTGTTTCATATATGAGTAAGAGAACTGGAGGTAAAAAGAGGATTGATGGCTTGGCGGGCATCCTGGTAGAAAGAGCACTAGAATGAACTAGCGACTCTTCAGTCACAGGCTTGCTGGGTGGCCTTGGGCAGGACAACATCTCTGGGCCCCAGACTCATCCTCTGAAATATAAGGAAGTTGGAACGAATGCTATCTAATCTCCCTTCTGATTCAGCTGGAAAACGATGCGATTTGGAAATCATGGAGTTGCTTCCTCCTGGAAGAAGATCTTCAACAAACTCCTCTTCACCTCTTTGGAGTCTGGCTCCAAAACAGAATTGACAGTTGTCATTACCCATAGGAAAGTGGACAAAGAGGATGAGGAAAAGTGAGAAAGACATCGAGAAGCTCCCTTTTTATCGGTGGTGGTGGTTTTTTCTTTAACTTTTCTTTCTGGCAGCCAAATAACACATCTTGTCTCAGAGAGGGTTTCGTGGTGTATAATTTAAGGCCTATAAATAGATGACTGTTATTAACAAACACACACACACTCACACACACATACATTTTTCTCTCTGTTCAGTCATCAGCAGAAATATTGCAGATAGAGGAGATAAGCTGTTTAAAATGAGAGGCCCCTTCTTCTCTCTTCCACCAGCTGGATGGCTGCATCTGTCTCTTCCTCCGTCTTTTGCTCTCAAATCATTCTATTCTTCTAGGTTTTATTTCCATCTCTGATCCCCTTATGCTGCTAAACCCTACCCTTCATGTTCTTACTGTGATCTCTCTGTGGCACCTAACTCTTCTCTCCAATCTTTACGCCTTGGTCTTTTCCTCATTAATGATCAGACCTCTTACCCCTTTCCAAAGGCAGTTTAAAACCTTATTAGTCTTCCCTAAAATTCCATGTGACACAGGACACACAGGTACAAATACAACTACATTGGTAGAAAAAACTAGAAGATAAGGGTCACAGAGGTTCACATCAGAAAGAAGCCACATGGGCTGGCCTGGTGGCATACTGGTTAAGTTTGCGTGCTCCACTTTGCTGGCCCAGGGTTCATGGGCTCAGATCCCAGGAGATTTACACACCACTCATCAAGCCATGCTGTGGCAGCATACCACATACAAAGTAGAGGAAGACTGGCACAAATGTTACCTCAGGGACAATCTTCCTCACCAAAAAGAAAAAAAAGAAGAAAGAAAGAAAGGAAAAAGTAGCTATACCAAGAAATAAAAAGAAGGGAATGACCATAAAATTGACATGTCAGCTACTATTTATTATAGAAAATTTAAAAAGAGCTCATATGTGGTGGGATAATATAAGATTACGGATCACTGATGATTAATATTAATATTATTAAAATGTACATTAATATGGCATAATACAGATTCCAAAGAACTCTTAAATACATGATTTCAATTGAGCCTCAAACAAATAAACTAGAGGGCAGAGGGGACCTAGAGACTAAGAGAGTTTATCCTCTTCCCTAAGATACCACAGCTAGTGGTGGCAAAGCCAGGACCGATTCCCACTTTTGTGTCACTCTCAGGAAGGATTCTGGCATATGTCTTATCACCTCTTAGTTTCATCACAATAATTTAAAATTGTATGGTTACTTGTCTTTCTTCTCCACTCTTCCGTAAGTACTTTGGTTGTTTCCCCAGTGCTGGGAAAATGCCTGACACAGGGAAGAAGTGTAATAAACTGTTCTTCAACGGACAAATACCTGAACAAAGGAAAGGATGGATGGATATATGCTTACGTGCGTGTATCTTCCCCCAAATGCCAATGCTCAGCTAAATGGTAAGTGAGGTGAAGTTTGACTCAGGACACTTCCTTGCCTCACCTCACACCATCGTGTTCATTTATGCGTCACTCTCTGCAGCAGCAGATCAGGATCCACACTCCCCATTCAAGCGCCATGGCCCCAGTCCTTTAATAAGCTTTCTCCTGTCCACCCCGACGCTCTCAGCTCATTATATCCCATCTCAAACACGAGCTGCATCCTGCCCTGTGTTATGGTCAGGCACTGCCGTCTTTCCTCCTATCACATACTTTGAGCTTCTTAAGTAACCATATCTTACTTATTCCCTCATTCATTAACTAAAGGAAGAAAACTAATACTAATTAAAGGTCTACTATATGCCAGACATTGTTATAACCTGAAGAGATTTATACCTTAATCTTTATTTTGTTGATGAGGAAACTTAGGTTCCAAGAGCTTAGATAGTTGCTCAGAACACAAATAAGAGGTTAATACATATTTCTGTAACGAAGGAAGAGAGGACGGTGCAGGTGATAAGTGGTAGATCTGGGATTCAAGGCCCAGACTATCTGATACCAGCCCAAGATTTCTCCAGTAGACTATCTTCTTCCAATTCTAACTCCAATTGGAACACTTCTTCCAATTCTAAGACAACATGAAGGACTTTGAAATCAATGAATTGAAAAATCAACCCCTAGTCTCCAAGCATATGTAATCATCATAATAATTCTTTGAAACTGTTCTAATCTTTTCTTGCAGAGAGCATAAGGCACAACACGCATAGTGCTTATCCCTGATGTGGTTTTATTTACTCACAAAGCGACCTGTTATTAGTTCCATTTTTCAGGCGAAGGCATAAAGCTGTTTCCTGTGTGACCTATGCTTACCAAGTGAGGGAAAATGGCTCTTGGTGTAAGAGGCTAGTGCCCCAACCAGATGTATGTACCTTGGTCCTTTTAGTAGCCCAATAAATAAAGTTTCTTTTATTTGATTTTAAAAATATATTAGTTTTCACATCTCCGAAAGGAGACCTGGGAGCTGAAATGAAGGCTGTCAGCACTCTCTTCTCTCAGAGGCGCAGCATCAGCCTGCACACTCAGCCCGCACACTCTCTTAGTCAGTGTTGCTGCATGTTGCCCACTGTGATCTAGAAGGATCCTGGAGTTCTGTAAAGTCCTAACGAGACTTCTGAGCAGACAAAGACAGATTAAATTATTTTCTTTCTTGTTTCGTTATTAACTATGCTCTCATTCCTGTCCCCTCCTCTTCCTGTTTGTTCTTCCTCGTGCCAGGCAAACCCTGCTGGTCCTTCAAAGTCCTGGGGACACCTCCCCTCCCTGAGAAAGTCATCTCTGACCACAGCTCCCTCCTTCATTGCTGTCTTCCCTGAGTTCCAGTTTCTCTCATGGTCAAGCCTTCTTGATTTTTTCATATGTTTAGTTTGCTTACCATTTAGATTTTAAACATCTTTAAGATATACCTAAACACTAGAAACACAGTAAGTGAATCGTAAATAAATTTCAATCCCTTGAAAATTGGAAATATATAAATTCTATGCAGTCATGCACCATATAACAATGTTTCAGTCACGACAGCCTGCAGACACAATGGTGGTCCCATAAGATTAGTACAGATAGCCCAGGTGTGTAGTAGGCTATAGCATCTAGGTTTGTGCAAGTACATTCTATGATGTTTGCACAATAACAAAATCGCCTAATGAAGCATTTCTCAGAACATATCCCTGTCGTTAAGTGACACATGACTGTATATGACAAACCTCTATTAATGGATTAATCTACACCTCTATTAATCTAAATTAACCAGAACTCTCCATTACTCAAATTTAACAGACAACAAAGACTTTTGGTTTCCTGCCAACTGTGTCTCTTTGAAAGCATTCATTAGTGACAAGAGGTCAGGCCTAATGAGGACCTCAGTCTGACATGAGGAGCAAGTGAACCCTGGTGAGACACTCATGTCCATGTCTGCCACCCAGCCCCACACAACTTCCACAGCCATGAGGGAGTGGGGCCTGAGGCTGACTCAGAGCTGCAACTATATCCAGTGTCTTGGGCAGCGTGATGTCTGAATCAGATCACAGCAAATTTAGGCCTGTGCCGAACGAAGGAGGCAGGAAACTCACCACCTCCTCTCTCTCTCCAGCCTGCTTGATGCCTGACATGTGGGCCACAGCCCAGGGCTGCTTCCCACCCTGGAGAAGGTCATGTCACTCAGGTGATGGGCTCCCAAAGATAGGGTTATGAGTTCTGGTGAGCACCAGAGAAGGTGGCGTATTTGGAGACTGGGGCTCGAGCACCCTCTCTCAAGGCTGAGGCATACTCCGTGCTCTTACGGGCTCTCTCCCTCTCCCTCTTGCTCAGATTTTGTTGGACGCCAGTGGCCAACAGCACCACGCAGTTACCAACCTCAACTGCGCTCTTGGGTTTTTGAATTTTAATGTAGGAAATTATGTATTCGCTAAAAATAACATTTTAATCAAACGTCCTCTAGAACCAAATCGCAGTGGGGCTGTAACATCACAAAGAAAAGACAGGGAAGTTACGATCTAGAATTGAGACGCAGTTGGAACCTCCTCGTTTCTGGTTTTCAAAGCTGCAGGGATCTCCTGTCACTACGTGTCTCCTAACAAGACTATCAGATGGAAGCAGAGACTTCTTCCGAACCGCTGCTTAGGATAATGAAAGCTTTCCTCGGGAACTGTCATTTTCATACCTGGCTTTCATGTGGGGGTGAAATTACACATGTAGAAATAATCACCAAGGCCTGGCACGGCTTAACAAATTTGCAGATAATTCCTCTTTCTGTTCTCAAGTGAATGTGTTTTCTTTTTTCTGTTTTTTTTCCTCTCTGCCTGTACGTATGCATAATTCAATAGATAACTGCTGAGCCTAGAAAAGTGAGCAATTGTGCCTTTATTTCCTCTTCTGTTTTTTTCATAGCTAATGTTTAAAAATATTCTTTTGAAATGCTAAGAGGCTCTGAAATATTTAAGTAAACAGACTATTAGGTCCAGAACCCAAATGTCAAACAACAAAGAAACAATGTAGCAATTTGCTATTTGGTAGACTGAATATAGAGCTACATGCAGGAGACAAAAAAATAAAAAATAAACTTTGCCTGACAATAGACCCACCAAGCAGATCCTACACAATGGCTAAGTAACGACAACAATAATTTCCACGTTTTGAGACAAGCTGATGCTCAGTTTGAAACACCTTTCACAAGCCATTCATTCCGTTTCACGCCATAATCGCTGAGATGGGCAGAGGTGGTCATCCCCATTTTACAGGAGAAAAAATGGAGTCTCAGAGAGGTTCAAGAACTTGCCTAAAGCCACACAGCTAAGTAGTGATTGAGCCAGAGCTAAAACCACATCTTTTTTACTCCAAACTTAGTGCTATTATCAGGAGACTATGCTACAGGTAGAAAACACTACATACCTCCAATCATCCTTTGGTTCTGGGTCAACATAGTGGAATACCTTGTGTGGCCTTTTTTTCTGGCTGCCTCAGCCTGAATTACACTTACAGGATTATTATTGTTATCAGGGCTCTATTGGTAACAAGTCTACTGAGCAGAACCTTATAAAAAAACTCAGCCAAGGATTTCAAAGCAATTCTACCCATGGTAAAAACCAGGCCTTGAGGGGCTAAACCACTTTATTCCAGTCCACGTAGAAATGCTCCAAGAAGCGCGAGCATCTCATCTTCCTCCAGCCTTTCACAGATCCCAGACTAAGGGGCAGCAGCCATGACGGGGATAGCCTACTGATGCCACGTAAGATGTGGTGTCAATCACAGGCAGAACCGTCAGACAAAACTCCTTGTCAGGGCTCCTCCCCACCTCAAACCTAATGAGATATGTGTGAAAAAGTTTTAAAATGGCAAAATGCTGTGTAAATGTAAAGCATTATTGTCACCTTCGTATTTTGTGAGCCCCGAGAGACATACCTTCTAATCTGACTTCCCCACATCCTGCCTTCTGTATCTGCCAGTCCAGCAGCTGTTTTGCATACAGTAGGCTCTCAGTGAAATGTATTGGCATTACTATTGATATTTACATCTTGAGGATGTCCTTTCTAGGCATACTTGTAGGGGCTCTTTGAGCTGAAAAGACGTAGAGTTTATTGAATTAACCCATCAACGCGGCACACCAGGAATGGATGGGGTTCCTATAGTAACCCTTCCCAGGAGAGCAGCCCTCTCAAGAGCACTCCGGACGTGCAGAGCCGCTTGTTGTTTCTAGAACGCAGCTACTGGTTCTCACTTCTCTGCATGCTGCTCCTTCTCTCGAACTGTCCTTCACTACTCCACATTCGCCTGGCAGCTGTCCTCTGAAACAGAGCTCAAGTGTCATCTCTTCTGGGATGAGGGCCCTACCCAAGACCCACCTAACTCCATCCCCACCCTTAGACTAGCCTGCACCCCCCTGTAGTCATTGACCTCCTCCTTCATCTCCTCTATGGGCGGTAAACTCTTTGAAGCCCATGTCTTATGGTTTTCTGAATCCCAGCACCTAGCACACAGCCTGGCACATTGCTGTATAGACTAGCACTATGTTAAGTGACTGGTGCCAAGAGCTGTTGCAAGAGAAGCTGGAATGAACAGAAAAGCCTACTCAGGTTGTTCTCTCCAAAAGTCTTACTCAGACCTTGGGTGTCCTTGGCTCCCAAATGGCCTCCCGTGGGGTATTTCCCATATAGTCCTTACTAGGAGGCTTAGCTAGGTCATTCAGCAACTTCTGTGGTCAAGTATGTTCCATGGCTATCAGCAAATGGAAACTGCCATCCAGTGATGATAATTTAATCCCCCCCCAATTTTAAAACGTCGTGATGTACGGATACACATACAGAAAAGTACACAAAGCACATATATACAGTTCGACAAATAAATGAATAAAATAAAGAGAACATCCACATGTCCACCAGCCAGGACAAGAAAAGGAACACTGCCAGCATCACAGAAGATCCCATAGGCCCCTTCCTGGTGACAACTTCACCTTTTCTTCCTGGTGGTAACCACTGTGTGGACTTTCATGATCATCATTCTTTTGCTTTTTCTTGGTGGTTTTACCATGCACATATGCAACTGTAAACAATAAAGTTTTGCTTCCCATTTGTGAAGTTTATACAAATGGAGCCATTCTGTCTGTACTCTTCCATTCGGCATCGTGTTTGTGGGATTCACCCACATCCCTGCACAACTTAGAGCACTGTAATTGCTGCACAGTGTTCCGTTATGTGAATAAACTACAGTCATTCATCTACTCTATTGTCGATGAGTATTTAGGTTGTATCAAAGTTGGAGTTGTCACACACAGTACTTCTATGAATATTCTTGTGTTACTTGGTGCACAGATGAACACAACTTGCTAGGGTATGTGCCTAGGGGTTATATTTCTGGGTATTTCTATTTCTGGGTAATATACTAAGTAATGCCCAATTAATATCCAAGTGGTTGCACCAGCTTACACTCTCGTCAGCAGTCAAGAAGAGTTCCTAATGTACCATCAACTCTTCATTGCCAGCCTTTCCCAACTTTTGCCCATCAAGTGGGTATGGAAGGAATCCCACTGTCATCATATTTGATTTCACTTATTATTAATCTTATTTAGTGGCAATGATATTTCCTTTTTGTGAAGTGTCTATTTAAGCCTTTTACCCATTTTTCCTATTTAGTTCTCTGCCTTTTTTTTAGTGATTCAGGGGAACTCTTTAAATACTTCAAATATTAGTCTGTTGTTTTTATGTGTGTTACCAATATCTTCTCCCACTCCATGGTTTATATTTTACGTTTTTTATGATGCCATTTGATGAAGATAATGTCTTAATTTTAATGTAGAAAAATTTACAAATTTTTTTTGTAGTTAAAGCTTTTTATATCTCCTTTAGGAAATCCTTACCCCAGAACCATGACAATATCTTTCCTTATTGATTTTCTTTCCACCTAAAGTCTTTTAATCCACTAAAATCAACTTTTTTAGTATGGTATGAGGTAAAGATCCAACTTCATTTTTTTCCTAGTGGGTGGCTGATTGTCCCAGCAATTTGTTAAAAAAAATCCTTGCTTTTCCCACTGATGTTGATATGTGGTAGGGCGACTGAGTTCTATTTCTTGCAGAGTGTCTTGGATATTCTTATTAACTCTTCGCATCTCCACATAAATTTTAAAACAACCTGGCAAGTTAAAAAAAGAACAAACAAATTTATGGAGCTTTGCTTGGGTTTGTGTTAAATTTATAACAATTTGAGGCAAGTGACATCTTTACAAAAATTGACTATTCTGATTCATAAACTTGGTGTATCTCTTTACTTATTTAGTTTTCCTTTTTAGTGTCTCTCAATAACATTTTATAATTTTCTCTGTAGAATTCCTGGACAAAAGTCCTTGGTGAGCTTCACTCAAAAGGATATCCTCTTGTTTTATGCTGTTGTAAATGGTAGCTCTTTTATTTCATTTTCAATTTGTTGCTCGATTATATGAATTAAATTTATCGTCTAAGTATTGAATGTGAATACCACAACCATGTCAAACTCTCATAATAATTGTAATAATCTCTCTATGGATTCCTTTGGGTTTTCCACACATAATTATCTGTGAATAGTGACACTTGTTTTTCCTCATTTTTCAATCCTTACACCTCTTATTTCTTTTTATTGTTTTACTGAACTGGAAGGAACGCCAGGGCAAGGCTGACTAGAAGTAGCAACAGTGGGAATTCTTGTCCCAAATTTCCAAATGAAAACTCTCAAAGTTTCAACATTTAGCATCATTTTTGAAACAAGATTCTAGCAGATACCTTCTGGAAAATTAAGGAAATTTCATTCGATTCCTGTTTTGATAAGAACTTCATCATGAAGGTTGAATTTTACCGAATACTTTCTCTGCGTCTCTGTGATAATCACACTATTTTTTCTCATTTTTTTCTGTTCATTTGGTGAATTACATGAATTGCTTTTCCAAAGTTACACTAATCTTGTTCTTAAGACACACTCAAATTAGTCACGATGTGGCTTTTTTTATGTATACTGCTGGATTCCGTTTACTAATTGTAGTTTATGTGTTGCATTTACATTCATGAATGCGTCTGGGCTCTAATTTTCCTTTCTCATTCCGCCTTTGTTGAGAGTTAGAATCATGATTACGGGTAGTATCATAAAGCATAACGGAAGATTTGCCCTTTTATTCTATTGTCTGAAGGAACGTGTATAAATTGGAAATATTTCTCCCTTGCACATTTATAGAACTTAGTGGTAAAACCATCTGGGCCTAGAGAGTTCTGGATAAGAAGTTTTTGTCTTTGTTTTTGTTTTACTAGTTAAAGGAAAATTCAAAATTCTTATTTCTTCATGAGAAGGGTTTTGTATGTTATATTTTCCAGGAATGTATACATTTTTCATTTATTTTCAAACCTATTGGTGTTAAATTTTTCATGTATCCTATTATTAGCTTTTCGGTATGTAGTATCAGCAGTCATGTCCACCATTTTCATTCTTGATGTTGATTATTTGTGTGTTTCTTCTTTATTTTCTTGATCAATCTCCCCAGATCTTTGTCAATTTTATTCGTATTTTCAAGAACCAATTTTTGATTTTGTTTGTTCTCTTTATTATATTTCTATTTTGCATGATATTTTTCTATTCCATTTTTTATCTTCTTATCTTAATTGTTTTCTTTCTTCTGCTTTCTTTGGTTTTATATTGCTTTGTTGTTCCCAGTTTCTGAAGCTGGAATTTCCAGCCCTTTTTTTCTTCTAATCCATCTTCTTGAGGCTATGGGTTCCCCTCTATATAGTGTTTTATCACATCTCTTGGTGTTCTGGTAACTAACGTGCAAAACAAAAAAGGAAAAAGAAAAAGTCCTGATTTCTAGTGTGCCTATTCCTCACTTATGCGCTGTAAGTACTCTGCCATGACTGATTTCAAGCTACCAGTAGGTTAACAATCAGCTGGGAAATTTCCTGACTATTTACCAGTCGGCTCCTGCAGGCTGACACAAGGCAGCTCTAGCATGCCGCTGGCTGTAAGGCTCAAATTTTAAATAGTATTTTCTCCATTGTTTAGATCAAAATA
The DNA here is from genome assembly GCF_037783145.1 of Equus przewalskii. NCBI lineage: Eukaryota > Metazoa > Chordata > Mammalia > Perissodactyla > Equidae > Equus > Equus przewalskii. Next base: position 42,250,889 of record NC_091835.1, on the reverse strand, counting down.
TGTTCTGATTAACACTATACTTTCTTTCTTGGCCACCCTTCTTTGATTATTCAGAAGAGTGTGTCTAAATTCCCAACCATGTGGGAATATTCTAGTTAATTTTTGTTTTTTATTTCTAGCTTACTCGCATTGTTATTGGAGATCATGCTCGAGATGATTTCAATTCAATAAAATTTGTTGAGATTGACTCAAAGTTCAGAAATAATTGATTCATGTAAACATTATATGTATGCCTGAAAGCAATGTTTTCTGCAACTATTTGATGAAATGTTCTATATCCATCCATTAGGTCCAATTTCTTATCTGGTTTAAATCTTCTATCATTGTGATTTTTTCTGCAAGATGTATCTATGACTGACAGAGGTATATTAAAATCTCCCATTCTGATTATTTTTTTCCCTCTTGTACTTCTGTCAATTTTTACTTTATATATTCTGAAGCTTTACTTTTTAGGTTTTTTACGTATTTTAAATTATAATATTTTTTGTTAATTAATTTGAAATAATGAAAGTATACTCTTTTCTCCAGTAATATTTAGCCTATTTTGTTTCATATTAATGAATCTGTTGATTAGTATTTGCATTTTATACTTTTTCCATTATTTTATTTTGTACATTTTTATATCTTTATGTTTTAGACATGTCTGTTGAAAATTGCATAAGCGGGAATATATATCATACATAATACAGCCAAAAAATCTTTGAGTTTTTTTGTTGTTGTTGATGTTGTTGTTTACTGCAGACCTGAATCCACTTAAACTTTTGTAAGTTCTAACATTTAGGAGTTAAAAATCTACCATCTTATTCTGTGCTTATATTTGCCCTACTTCTCATATATTTCTTTGTCTTTATTGTCTTCTTTTAGATTTAATTATTTTTATTATTTATATTTTCCTCCCATTAGGGGGTTATACATTATATTTCTATTGTTTTAGTATTTACCCTAAAAAAATGCAACAAACGTACTTAATTTACAAAATTTTAAAATTAATCAATTTTGACCTCACCAATCTATATTATTCTTGCTGGATGTTTTCATTCTTTTTCCTTATTTTTAATTTGATAAGACATTATTATTCTTATTTCAACAATCAAGTTCACTTATATTGGAACATACATGTATAATTTTGTCCTTCCTTTCTTCTTGCAAGAAGGAGACCTGCCTGAGGGCCGATGTGTGCCATGAAGACTAGAAATCCAGGACAGATGGTGAGACAAGACTTACGGTGAGTACCAGTTGCTTAGCCTGATGGAGCCAGATTCCAAGGGGCATCTGAGAGCCAATAGTCAAGGCAGAGCTAAGGTCAGAGTTAGATGAGAAGACAGAAGTCAGGGAAGTCTAGCCAATGTGAGGAGCCAGATATAGGTGAGCAGTTGGAAACCAGAGATCTGGACAAGCAAGGGATAGACAGGACTTAGCAAGTTGTCCCGACCACAGTTACAAGGCATCACAACCAAGAGAAATTGAGGAAACTTCAGGACACTCAGGGGGCATTTTATGTACATTTTGTAAGTGGGGCGTGAGCTCATCAGATTTGGTCAGTAAGTCATGTTAGGGAGCTGGAGTGTGGAGAGAAATAAGGGTCAGGAAAAAGAGGAGATCTTACTGCATCTGTTGACACTTTTCTGTTCAAAGTATTCATCTCCAGAGCATAGAATAATGCCCATAGCATGTAATAGGCACTCAGTAAGTAGATATCTGTTGACTTATTTACTGACTCTTATTGAACAGATCAGACTATGCCAGCCTTTAGAATGATAGAAATATGAACTGGACATGTGTCCTAACCTCAAGGCACTTATAATCTAGGTATTGAGATCAACATTTAGCTAAAATACAAGGCAAAATGACATAAATGCTAAGCAGAAATTAAAATGCCAAGGTGGAGCCATTAGCTCTAGCTGAAACCATAAGGGATGGTTTCATGGAGGAGGTAGCAGGCCTGTTTGGAGGGTCACCTAGGTGGCATCTTCATAACAAGGACAGCTACAGATGCCATCACTAATATTCTGAACCTGGGCTTCCTGAGTTATTCACACTGGAGGTCTGATCAAGGACTTGCTCTGTGATGGACAGAGTCACTGGGAAAAATCTGGTGAAGGAGGGACATAGACTCCTCCTCCAACCCTCACCCTTCTTCCCCTACCAGCCAGCTGGGAGTGCTGTTGTCTCTGCTTCTTTTGAGTTTTCTTCTCATCTTGTGATGCTAGTCACATTCTACCTAGTATTCCAGATGTACAAGTCTTGGGACGTTCTAAGTTTCAGAGACTAAGAAATGGACCAAGGCACGTTCTTGAGGATCCTCAAAGCTCTTGATGGCAAACATCACTGTGATTCAGCACTAGGTGGAGGGTCAGGCACAGCCTATACCACTTTCCACTCCCAGCCCAGACTCTAATGGTGGAGTTTTCACTTCAGCAAAGAAAGCAAGTGGCAGGCATACTGTGTAGCTTCCACGTTCTGTACGCAAGGACGCTCCAGGTCTGCTCTGACACTCAGCTTCCTCATAATCCTATGTTAGCACCAGAGAAGTCTCCAGAAGGGAAAGCAACACATAGAGCCCGCCTAGGATTCTCTCATCTACATCTTTTTGCCTGTCAACAGCATCTCAGGACCCCTGAATGCATAGCTGCTCTGATCCCCAAGGCCACTTAAACACAGCAGAACATGCAGGAGCCATCAGATTATCAGGGGGGTCCCCTATACTGTCAAGGAGAAGGTGACAACCCTTATCTGAGCTACTTCACAGCTTGCCACCTCCTCCACAAGGTCTTCCTTGTGATAACTCCTTTCTTCTCATTTTTTTAAAATCCCTGTTTCACACCTTTTCAGCCTGGCTTATAGTTGCACACATAGTTTACATGTTGTCATGCACAAAGGTTAGAAGAGTCTGGAGGGTGAAATCATGTCCCATTTGCATCATCACGAGGTCTAGTACAGTGCTATTCATGAGGTAAGAGTCAAACAGTAGGTCAGTCAACAGTTATGATTGAATGTTAAATGCCAAGACCACGCTGCACTCGGGGAAGATGTTCTGTGGGAATTAGCTTGATCCTGAGGTTTGATTCATGTTCTGATTTCTTCGAGCTGCTATAACAAAGTACTACAAACTGGGCAGCTTAAAAAACAGAAATTTATTGTCCCACAGTTCTGGAGGCTGGAAGTCCAAATCGAGGTGTCAGCCCTGCTGGTTCCTTCTGAAGGCTGTGTGGCAGAATCTGCTCCAGGCCTTTCTCCTAGCTTCTGGTAGCCTTGAGATTCAATGGCTTGGAAATGGCTTTCTCTCTGTGTCTTCACAAAATCTTCCCTGTGTACATGGCTGTCTCTGAGTCCAAATATTCCCTTTTAATAAGGACACCAGTCGTAATGTATTAGGATCCACTCTAATGACCTCATTTTAACGTGATCATTTGCAAAGATCCAGTTCCCAAATAAGGTCATGTTCACAGGTACTGGGAGTTAGGACCTCAATATCTTTTGGGAAACATAATTCTGCCTATAACCACAGTATTTGGGCATTTGCAAATTCAAAGGAAGGGCATTCCAGGCTGTAGATAGAAAAGAAGCCAAGACATGGAGATGGGAAGGGAAGTGGTTTTGTATGCTTGAAAGAGTGATTGGTTTCATTTGGCTCTGATTAGGGTATTACAGTGAATCTAAATGCGTCTGAATAGTGTGCCCATGTACATGAAATTTGTTTATATATAAATTCCCAGTGTAGACGCTGACTCACTTTATCTCTCTGGTTCTGCCTTTGCTATTTTGTGTGTGTTTCAAGAAGTTAGAGTTGGGTGACGTGCTGCCTTGGTGCATTCATCGTCTCCTCTAGTTTTGCAGAGGTGAGGCACTGCCTGATGTGATAGGGAACCTTTTGTGACATGTTGGGGCCTTTGATCAGGAAGAGAGAAGTCAGCACAGATGGGCTCTCAGAAAGGGAGATTGAAGCCTCAGCCATCAACTCCTCCTAAAACATTATGTAAACCACACTCATTTCCCATTCTGCAAGCACAAGGTTCTGTCCTGGATTGACAGCTCCCGGGAGACTGACATCTGCAGTCTGCTTAAGGCTAAGAGGAGAGTTTGCCACATGTCACCTTCACTCAGGCACCACCTAATCCTTCAGCATGCCCCAGCTGTGACCCAGCTGCCACTTTTGAGAAGTGCCACATGGCCACGTGCAAACAACAGACGCTTCACAAATGCTTTTTGGCATTGATGATGTTGGTGATGATGGCCAGGATGCTGGTGGAGGTGCTGATGATGTTGGCAGAGCTCTGGCAGTGATGGCTGTAGTGCTGGTGACAGTGATGGTGGGAAATGCAGTGTCTTCATCCATTACTTTAATGAGTGTCACATGAGCCTGAAGATTCATGAGAAGTGGAACCAGGCTATAGAACTTTTTATATCCCTCCCATTGACTAGCCCAGGTCTTTTCCTACAGTAGATGCTAAATCAGTATCTGGCCACTGGATAAATAAATATTCAATATGATCATTTCCTATCAAGTTCACAGTTCCATGCTTAGGAATTGAATTCTCACTCTGCAACTTATTAGCTCTGTGACCCTACAGAATTTATAGGAACAAAGCTTGACATTCTATCTGGACATAGTAAGCCATCAATTAATGAGCTCTATTAGAATTAGTATTATCCTAATTTGGAATTTATTTTTTAAAAAATAACCCTAAAGTCTCTACAGGATAGTTACAGAGGCTGGGAACCTCCTTGCTCCTTTGTAACACCAGCACAGCAGTGGGTGAACTGGAGAGGTGCGAACATATCTCCACAGTCGATACCCATCTGTTTCTGCCCCTACTCAGCACTAACTGTGGGGCTGCAACGAGGATGGCAAGTTAATAAATGACGGACCTGCCAATAAGTGATTCGGCAATAAAGAAAGGACTGACACTGTTGTTATTGATTCATTAAATCAAACCTCATTAGCTGTGACTAACATTTCTAAGCCCTTTTTCTTAGGGAAGGAGGGACTAAGGATCTGACCTCAGACGCCACCTTCACGTCCCTGTTTGCAGCACTTCTCAGAGAGGGAGGATGAGAAGGTGCCGAGAAGGGTCAGGGCCTCATCTCCAAACAGAGATTCTCCATTAGCTTGGACTGGATTGCCTTTTTGATTGTTTCTCATCCATTTCTTTTTCTTTTCTATTGTTTGTCTCCTCTTTTATGTCCTCTCCCCATTCCCTTGGTGAGGTACTAAACTAACTCGTCTTATTTCTGCCCAAATGAGAAGGGAACCACATTCAGGAAAAGGCCAAGGTCCACTTAAAATTCCGTACAAAGGTATTTTGTCTCTTTCAAGCTCAGAGGGGAAGTTCTGCCCATCCTTGTGTTAGGTCACAAATTACTTCTCAAGATTGAAAAGTCTCTGTCTCTGTCTCTCACACACGTACACACATACAAAGAGACGTATAGAGCCTTCAGACTTAACAAGTATTTATTAAGCAGCTCTTGAGGGCGAGCTGACAGTTAGGAGAAGAGACAGGTGCACAGGACAGACCGGTGCCCGAGGCAGGGTGATCAGTGCTCTGATGAGGTACAACAGTTTGCTGTGAAGACCCAAATGAGTCCAGCTGGGAGGCTTGGAAAAGTCAGCTGCAGCCCATTTCAATCAGGGCTTTGTTTTTCTCAGCTTTGTTAGGAGTTGATTGTCTCAATTTTGGTGAGGTCTGAATCAGCTGTTAGCATTGTGGAACTAACCAGAACAGCGAGGCTCCTGTGTTCCTCAATAATAGCTCACATTTATTTAGCGCAGCTTTTCTACACAGCCTCTACATGCATTATTTCATTTTTTCTTCCCACTATCCCTGTGAACAAACTCTGGCAGAAATCACAGATGACCCAATGCTGAGCTCGACACCGCCACCCAGTAGGAACCCACTGTATTTTTGTTGAATGGGGTTGGCTGGCCAGCTGGAAGAAGGAAATCACCTATTGAGGTTAATTGGCTTTCCCAAAATATCATGAGTCTTTAGTACCAGAAGTGGGACTAGAATCCAATCTTTTAATCTCTCTGTCCACTGTGTCTTTCACTCTGTCTTCATGAGCCACATAGTCAGGGACCAACCATTCTCAAGGTCAGATTAGCCCTCTTCCCTGAAATTCCTGACCTTTACTGGAGTTGGCATATTTTTCACTGGGCTCCATGATTATTGTCAGTTCTCATACTGATTTGCAGACTTCAAGAGAACAGTCAAAGAAATCTTTTCTTTTGATTATCATGATCATCACCATCATCATCAAAATTCATTTGGTAAGAGTATAAGATATACAGAATATTTGCGTTGATTAAAGTCACCTTTTTGCATTTCCATTCTTTTGCCAGAAGGACTTCTCGCTATTAATGGCCTTAAACTTTTCAAGCAAAATGATTTATCTGTTTTTACATTAATTATATTTATACCAAATTTTTATTTAAAAGATGATATAGCCACAGCCTTTATTAAAGATGTAGAAAAAAATCACTCCAACTCCTACAGCATTAATACCAGGTTCAATTTTGCATATCACATTCCCAGGTTTGGTGTACTGCATAGTGATGGTTACAATTATAGTTTCAGATGATTTTTTTAATTTTCTTTCATTGGTTTCCAGTCTGTCACATTTTACATATTGCTCCATAGACATTATCATTACCATTTTAATAACTGCATAATATCCTGTCACGCTGATGCGCCATCATTTACTGAATCTTACACCTCATTGTTGGGCATTATGTTATTTCCAGTTATTTGTTGTTATACATAACATTGCAGGGAAGATATTTTAATTATAGACCATACTGTTTCACTTTGATGCCCCTGACTTGTGAGGTTGCCCAGATTCAGAGCTTGATTTGTAAAATTCAACAATATTCATTGTATCGTTACCAGACGCTTAACATTGTGTTATGGATAGAATATTGAAAGACACAATTCTCTCCTTCAAGACATTTACAATTTAGTTGAGAAGGAGACAAATGCACATGAGGCCATGGGAGCTGTGTAAGAAAGGACAGTATGATACCCTTATACTGCACAGACACGAAGGGCTCTGAGCGCTCTGAAAAATGTGCGAGTCAAGGGAGATGATAGGAAGGTAGACAGAGAGAATGAAGCGCAGCGTCTGCCTCCTCAGTGTCCTTGCCTGCCCTGAAGCCTGGGTGCCTGCCCTCACTCTCTCTCAGAGCGACACTATGCTTCACTTACTGCCAGCTGATTGCCAAGTCCAAAGAAATTAGGGACGGGAGCAAGTGAGCCCCAGGCTGTCAGAGGGAGGCATGAATGAGGGAGTCAGAGGAGAGAGACGACTCACAGAACTGGGTCTCAGACCTAGGTAGTGCACCATGTCACTGGGGACCTAACCAGGTATGTCTGATTGAGGGGCCTACACTGAACTGGACAGAAAACACCCCCAGGGCCAGGGCATAGGCAGAACGCGCCAGGGGGAATAGGCATTTGTGTTTGCTTTGCTTTTTTTATAAGATGGAAAAAGTGTCTGGAAGCAATTAATCCTATTAATTGAACAGTGTGGTGACATTTCATTTGGACACTCATTTAGCAAACACTTATTGGAGATCTGCAGGTCTACTGTGTTTTGGGAGCTGTGCTAGGCTTTTGAGTCACACATCTGAAAGAAATGTGGCTATTTAGAAGGATCTTATAATCCGTTGAAGGAGACAGACTCACCAACCTAACTAGCTCTTTTCTCTATCAGACAGAGCACAATAAAGTAAGAGCTAAACCTAAAGGAACAGGTGCTACATTTTGATGAGGTATTCAAGACAAGATTCTGAGTGGATGTGGCATTTGAGTAGGGCTTTGAAGGGACAGGATTCCAATAGACTGAGAATGGGGCAGGAAGTAGGATGGTGTCTAGTTCAGGCAAAGATCCAGGGACATGAATGAGTAGGGTGTGCTTGAGTGACCATGAGCGGTCTGTTATGAGGGGAGTAGAAGCTATGCCCAGAGATGTGGTGGATGCTGAGACAAGAAAAGTAGGCAGGGCCAAGTCAGGGGGGATCTGTCAATGCCAAGGGGTATGAACTGAATTTTCCATCCATAGAGAACTACTGGAGGAGCCAATGAACTTCCCCTACCCCTTGGAAGCCCTAGACTTAGCTTGGACCTACTCCCAGCATACTGCTGCCCAAAAAATTACCCCCAGGCTATGTTCTCATGGGAGCCCCACTAGACTCGAATGTCCTAGAGCAACCACAGCCTCTGGCTCTCACCACCCGCCAGTGGCCTTTGCCTCACACACAAGGCTGGAGCATCTGCCCAAGCTCTGCCGTCCGCCCATCTCCTTGCTCAAAGCCAATCTTGTCTTTGCCACCCAGAATTGGTGGAGATATGCCCCAGAAGACTGAGCCCACTTTGTCTCCAGGGGAAGTCAGAGTAAGCCCTGCGTAATCTAGGTCACCAAGAAACCGAGCCAACATGTGGCTATGAAACAGCACAGCCCCAGGAACGCAAAGTCAGGAGGCTTCTCAGGGAACCCAGCTTGCCCTTTGCATTGACCCCTCCAATCCATGTGGCCTTGGGGATTATGCCCAGGACAAAAGAGCATGGGTAGTGAAATGGCCAGAGTCTTTTTGACAATTAGGAGCAAAAAACAGAAAAATACTATTTTCCAGTTCTAAAATCTGAGACTCAGGGAGGCCTCATTCACATGGTGCATCTCTGAGAGATTTGTTCACTCAATTAAATTTAATTGAGTCATTAATATTTGCACAGCATCATCTTGAATCTTCTTTCAGATGCAGACGTGAAACTGACACAGAGCCTTCTCTCAGGAACACAGAGCTTTGAGGCGAACGAGACCTAGCCTTCCGAGATTGCAGGTGAAGTGCTGCAACCTTTGAGAGAAGGAATTGATTTTTTCCGGCGTGGAGGGAGAAAGAGGCAAGCAGAGGAAGCTTCAGGAAGAAGGTGATATTTGAATCAGAGGAAAGGAAGCATGGAGGCTTGGGCAGAATTGGGGCAGGTGGAAACGGAGGAGTAGGGGAAAAGAACATTCCAGGCAATGAGGACAGAAAGGTTAAGAGCCCAGAAGTGGGACAGGGCGGACCCTGTAAGCTGCTTGAGGTCAGAAATGTTGCCTTTCCTTTCTGTATCCTCAATGCCTTGCCTAGTGGTTCAGTAAATATCTACTGAGTAAATGAATGAGTGTGCGAATAAAGAAAAAGTGGCTTGATTTAGTTGAAGCATAGGGAGCTTGGAAGGAGTAATGAGAAATTATGTTGCAAAGGCCACATCTTGATTGAATGTGGACTTTATTCTGCAGGGAATAGAGGAGCCACTGGAAGGATTTTAGCAGGGTTAGGACATGATGAGAGCTGTGCTTCAGGCAGATTAACCTGATACACCAGACTGATTTGAGTGAGGCAGAGAGACCATAGGGGAGGTTCTTGCTGCAGTGCAGGCAAGAGGTAATAAGCACGTGAATTAGGGCAGCGGGAATGGGAAGAGAGGAGGCCACAGATGTGAGAGATAATAGGAAGGCAGAACTCACAACAGGCAGGTTATTGGGGGGCAGGGGAGGGAGAGAGAGAAGCAAAGATAACAGGTAGAATTTGAGCCTGGGTGGCAGAGAGGATGGTGATGCCATTAACAAAAATAGGCAACTCAGGAGGTGGTGCTGGGTTGAGAGGGAAGATGACGAGTTCTGTTTTGCACACACCGAGATGTGGAGCTCCATTCGTTTCTACCCGTATCGTGAATCAACTCGTTATCAGGAAAGTACATGAGAGCAGTAAATGGGCTCCCCAGGCCAAGCATTGTCCCACTTTTATGGACTCAGTCAGGACCCAAGTCATTTCCTGAATGCTGATTTTCCAGAGAAGCTCTAACTGTGCTTCTCACAGAGAATATTTTTGGAAAAAATATTCTGTTTTAATAATGACTTGAGATTAAAAAAAAAAAAACTGCCAGCATTCTTCCTTTCCCTCATTATTAATGAATTAGGAGATACTCAGACCTAATAAAAAAGCACATAAAAGGTTCATAAGCATCCTTCACATCTTTTTCACTAGTCAGTCACTTTCATTTTATAAAGCTAGAATTTCCAGTTTTTGAATATTGCACAAGAGCAGCATTTGACTGTAGTTTTAACACTCTATTTCAACAATAAAAAAAAGAGTTGAATAAGCACTCTCTATGGACAGGTACTATGTCAGGCGCTGCAAAAATAGCGATGAAAAGAGAAAAATAAAAGATCCCCATCATCAGCGAGCCCGTAATCTAGTGGAGGAGATAAACAAATAAACCAGTGAACACATACAGCATAAGATGTGCCATAATAGAAATGTAAGCAGACAAGAAATTTGAGAGTTATTTATTTTATCTTCAGAGAAGGGATTAGGGAAGACTTCACAGAGGAGATGATACTTGACAATGGATTTGGAGGACTGTGGAACAATGATGAAGGTCATTCTATGTAAAGATAGAAGACGAAGAAAATGAAGATTATTGCTTATAGAGTTTGAGCAGAAGGGAGGAGAATTAGGGTCCAGATCATGAAAAGCCGTAACATACGTCAAATGCTTAGAGACATAGACTTTATTTTGATGAGATGGTTAGATTTACACTCTAGAGGGGTCACCGTGGCTGCATTGTGGAGCCATGAGGGATGTGAGATGGAGCAAAGACAGCAGTTAGAGGTATTGTCACAGTTGAGGTGACAGATGGTAAAGGTCAAAGGAGATAGGCAAGAATAAAACATAGAAGATAGTTTTAGGAGATAAAATCAATTGGACTGGTTGATTTATTAAGGAAAGAGAAAAGTCTAAGATAAATCTCAGATTCCTGGATGATGATCCTACATATAGAGAAAGAAAATATACGAGCAGAAACATTTTGAGGCAAAAACAATTTTGAAGGGCCGGCCCAGTGGCGCAGCGGTTAAATTCACAGGTTCCAATTTGGTGGCCTGGGGTTCACCAGTTCGGATCCTGGGTGTGGACCTACACACTGCTTAACAAGCCATGCTTTCGCAGGCATCCCACATATAAAGCCAAAGACGGTGGGCATGGATGTTAGCTCAGGGCCGGTCTTCCTCAGCAAAAGGAGGAGGACTGGCAGCAGATGTTAGCTTAGGGCTAATCTTCCTCAAAAAAAAAGAGATTTTGAGTTCAGATTTGGATATTTTGAATTAAATATCTTTGGAGCCATCCAGCTGTAGCTGTCCAGTTGGTAACTAGATATACATACGTCTGACACATGGGGGAAAGTTTAGAGCTGAATACTAAGCGTGAAAATAATCACACAATGGAAATGGGCAGATGCCAATCATTTTTTTCTCCCAGAGAAATTGCTGTTAAACATTTACCAGCAAACCACTGGGTATAGTCAAAGTGTACAAAAAGGCAGAGTAATAGGGGGAACAAAAACAAAAATACTTCTTAGGGGAGGTAAAGGGTCTTCACAAGTGGACAGGAATTTGATGGCCAAGAAAAAGGGGACGAATTTGTAACTAGAGGGAATAGCTTGTGCAAATCAGAGGTGGGAAAAACATAAACTCTTGAGGAGATATAAAGTAGTGCAGTATGAAGGGGGAAGGGAGGTTCTGAGCCTGAAAAGAAGGATGGATTTTTCCCAGATCATGTTGGGACTTATATCCCAAGCTAAAGATTTTGAAATGGTGAGCCACTGAAGGGTTTTAGGCATAGGAACTGCATAATCATTAAACATTTTAGAATGATCTTTCTGAAGTAATGGATAAAGGATGGAGTAGAAAAGACTATTAATTATCTACCAAACTCTGTTATTTTCTTCTTCAAAGTTGTAGAGTTTAACCTTGGCACATGACCATCTATGTAGCTAGAGAGTATATTCCCGGCCTCCCTTTTGGTGAGGTGCGGTTTTGTGACAGGCCAATGGGATGGATGTGAGCAAAAGTTATATGTGACTTTTCTAGGTTATCTCCAAGTTCAAAGACAGGAATTTTTTCTTTCTGTGAACTGGGACTCAGAGCAGCTTCAAGCACGCAAATGGAAACATCATAGGGGATGGTAAAGCAGCAGGATGGAAGGAAGGAGGGTTCCTGAAATGACTACGTGGAGCACAGCCACCCTACTAACCCACACTTCCCACCTCCGGATACTATAATACAGAGAATATTATAATACAGAGAGGTTTTAAGCCACTGTACTTAGATTTCCATTCATGACAGTACAACTTTCCTTCCCACTGAAAAAAATTATCAAACTGAGAAATGCATAAAATAACTTTTCTTCGGGTAATGAAATAGGAAGCCCTGGACTGTGATCTTTGAGAAAATGGAAAGAAACATGGAGTAGTTCATAGTATCTTATGATCTAGCCTCAGAAGTCACATGATGTCTTTTGTTTTTGCTGTCACTTTAGGTCTGCCCGGGTTCACGTAGTGAAGACATAGACTCCACCTCCTGATAGAGAAGAGGCAAGGTTCAAGAAGAGCACGTAGGACTGAAGATATTCTCGTGGCCATATTTGGAAAATGCAACCTGTCACACCTGCCCTATGATGCAGCAATCCCACCCCCAGGTATTTACCCAAGAGAAACGAAAGCACATGTCCACTAAAACACTTGTACACAAATATTCATAGCAGCATTATTCATAATATTTGCATTCAACCCAAATGCCCGTGAGTAGGAAGATGGATAAGCTATTTTGAGGTATATTCATATGATGGAATGCAACTCAACCAGAAAAAGGAATGGGTTACTGACACACAAAATAACATGGATGATTCTCACAGACATTATTCTGAGCTGAAAAATGAAAGAGTATATCTGTATTATTCCGTTTATATGAAATTCTAGAACATGCAAAACTAATCCGGTGAAAGAAAAATGGTTCCCTTGGGGGGTGGCAGTATTGACTGGGAAAGAGCACGAGAGAATTTTCTGGGGTGATGGATATATGAAATCTTGATAGGAGTATGGGATATATATGTATATGCATTTGCCAACACTTAAGATCTGTGCATTCACACTGTATATTTTACCTGAAAAAAATATAAACAAATGTTAAACTCTAATTAGTAAATTTACTTTTAGCAGTGGTACAGATTAGGAATTCTGAATGTATTTCCTGTTTATTCTAGGCTGGAAAAAAATGAGTAAATATATTGAGGATAATGAGAGCTAGGTTTCCTACTGCTGGAGAAGAGAAGCATACAAATAAAAAGAGGAGAAAGAATGTGTCCTGTGGTACACATGATTTTACTATATACGTATATAGTAATCTTTCTATTTTATATGTATATATTCTAGTTCTGTCTCCTGAGAAAGCCTAGAAACAATGATCCACCAGGAGCACTAAGTGTATGTAGAACCCAGATCTTGGTTTCTAAATATCATTCTCCATTAAAAGGAACTAGAATTCCGGGGAGAAAAGGCTGATTCCAGGCAAGGAAAGGACAGGTTGAGCACGAAACATCTTGCATAAGAAAGTAAGAAAATTCTCAAAGAATGGTGGGGACTCATCAGAAGGACACAGAAGCCAGCTGGAAGGAGCTCCCACTGGTCAAAACAGGGAAACTTGAACATCAAAAGAAACATTGACTGTAATTGATGATAACCCATTGAATAAAATAATCCATAAGTTTTTACAAATATAAAGAAATAAATATTCCTTAAAAAGAGCCCCAATGAGTAAATATAGAAGGAATAAAGGAGTTAAAATATCAATGGATGTTGAAACTAGCGGGTGAAAATTTGATGAAAGGATATTTCTGTATCCTCAAACTATTTCCCCATAAACTACTTGTCAGTTACAAAGGAAGAAACTGTAACTTAACAGAAATGAAAACTGGCAGATGTCACCTTAACCAAATAATCAAAGTTAGCATCACCAATATTGGGACAAACTGACATCATGGGCCTGCCAAAATGATATTCCTGCCAAAGCTGCCCCGCCTGAATTTACTCATGAAGAAACTTCAGACAAACCCAAATTGTGTGACATTCTACAAAATAACTAGACTGTACTCCAAAAAAATGTCAAGGTCAAGGAAGACAAAGGAAAACAGAGGAATTGTTTCAGATTAAAAGACACTAAAGAGGCATGATAACTAAATGCAATGTATAATCTTGGGTTAAACCTTGGACCAGGAAAAAAAAAATCTTATAAAGAACATTATTGGAACAATTAATAAAATTTGAGTGTGGACTGTGGATTAAATACAATTATTATATCAATGTTCAATTTGCTGATTTTGATTATTGTACTGTGGTTATGTAAGAGAATGTTCTTGTTCTCAGGAAATATGGAAATATACTAAGAAGTATTTAGTTGTTAAGGGACATGATGCCTTAACTTACTCTCAAATGATTCCGAGAGAAAAACCACCGGTACTCAAGGAATGAGAGATAGAGGAGAGAGAGGGAAGAGAAGGGGGAGAAAAAGACGCAAAATGTAAACAATTAATTAGTTTGGGTGCAGGGCATATGAGAATTTTACAACTATTACAACTTTTTTGTAAAGTTTGAAATTATATATAAACAAGTCTAAATCAAGACTGGATAAAAAAGGAGGTGATAAATTCCAGAGAGGTATAATGAGTGGATGGAACAGAATATGGAAAATGATTGAAATGATTGGGTTACTCCTAGGTTTCTGATGAAGAAATTAGATAAATGGTGATGTTATAAATGAAAGTCTACCATGGGAGATGGGAAGGGTGGGGGGGGGGTGGGGGTGAGACAATGAGATCATTTGGGGCAGTATTGAGTTTGATTGCTAGTGGGACATCCGAGTTGTGCTACTACGCAGCAGGCAGATGGCAGGGCTGGGCTGGGGCTCCTCTGTGCAACAATCCTGTGACGCTCAATAACTCCTGAAGGTGGGAAGAAGAACGAAGCCCCAGTTCACACATTCTTTTTATTCCATTTACTGCAGCCCAATTTGGTCATTCCAGGACACCAACCTCAGAGACTTTTGTGGTCCTCTACCTGTAGCTCCAGGAATCACAGTTTGAAATCAGGAAGAGTTTGAGGAGGATAAGGACTTGATGAATGATGGGGCAGAAGTGGGTACTGGTTCCAACAAATGCAGGATGGGACATTTTTCCCCAGGGTGGACTAATGTGTCTTCTCTCACCACAGCCACTCCTGGAAGACCACTCCTCTCCACCTTCTCTACAGCTCATCTTACTCCCCTACTCCAAGCCAAGAGGAATAACTTGACCAAGGAGCCCAACATCCTCCAGATAGACTAAGAGATTTTAACCAGTGTGATAGGGCATTTGTTTGGCTCTCATGAACTTCTTCAAAAACAAACTCACAGAGCTCTACTCATCTGGTCCAATGAAGACTTTCACTCTTACAATCTATATCCACTTCACTCATGGTGCACCCCACTTAGTGGCTAAATTAGTGACAACACATGTCAGTTGTCTCCAAGTCAACATTTATTGGGTTTCACTATATGCCAAATACACAGGCTATTTTTCAGGTAATTATTCTCTAATTCT
This sequence comes from Equus przewalskii, assembly GCF_037783145.1. Taxonomy (NCBI): domain Eukaryota; kingdom Metazoa; phylum Chordata; class Mammalia; order Perissodactyla; family Equidae; genus Equus; species Equus przewalskii. Next base: position 42,235,438 of record NC_091835.1, on the reverse strand, counting down.
AGGTCAGGCCTAGAACTCTAAGAATCTACTCACCTCCAACTCCATTTTAGCTGCTTTTAATAAGTATTACACAATATTTCAGATGTACAAAGAATACTATTGTGAGTTCCTGTGTGCATTAGTTTTGTGTTGCTGCATGACAAATGACCACAAACTTAGCAGTTTACAACAACACCTGTTTATTAGCTCACAGTTGTGTAGGTCAGCAGAGTAGGCATGGTGTGGCTGGGTTCTCCGCCCAGGATCTCATAACACTTGAATCAAGGTATCAGCCAGATTCGCCATTCATCTCGTCTGTGGCTTAGAGGCCTTTTCCAAGCTCATTCAGGTTGTTAACAGAATTCAGTTCCTCGCAGATGCAGGAAAGATGTCCCCATTTCCTTGCAGGCCGTCAGCTGGGACTACCCTCAGCTCCTAGAGGCCACTCTCTGCTCCTTGCTGCATGGCCCCCTCCATCCTCAATGCAGCAACAAAGAATCCTCCTTATGTCAAATCCCTCCCATGCTTAAATCTTTCTCACCAGGATGAGTCCAGTCCCTTTTAACAGGGCTCAGTTGATTACCTTAGGCCCATCTAGGATAATCTTATTTTAAGACCTATCTTAAAGTCAACTGATTTGGGACCTTAATTACATCTGCAAAATCCCTTCAGAGCAAGACCTCAATTAGTGTTTGATTGAAAACTGGGATAAGGTGTGCATACATCAGGTAGCGAGAATCTTGAGGAATCTCTCAGCATTCCGCCTCCCACAACTTGATCCCACCATTCAGCTGGAGAAAGAAAACATTCTAAAGAACTGATGCCCCTGTGTGCCCCTCCCTTCCCCACGATACTAAATGTATTGTTTTTCATTTCTTTATGCTTTTCTTATATACGTATGTACCCCTAACCAACGTAGAGTCATTGTTTTTTTAATCATAAGAAAACACGTTTTAAACTCAACATCTTCTATATATTCTTTTGCAACTCTTTGCTTTGCTATTTTCCCTCAACATTATATTCCTGAAATTTATTCATGTTATCTATGTAACTTTAGCTTATTAATTTTCATGGATGTGTAGTATTTCATTGTATAACTATATCATGATTTATTCATTCTTCTATTAATGAATATATAGATAGTTTCAACTTCTTGTGATTATGAAGGATGCTGCTAGGAACATTTCTATACATGCTTCTTACACAGATGCAAGCGTGTACCTAGGAGAAGAGTTGTGGGTTATAGAGTATGTACATCTTCAACTTTACTAGATATCATCAAATTGTTCCCCAAAGTAGTTACACCACTTTGCACACCATTCTAGCTGTTAGTTATTAGTAATATTTATAATCAACTTATTGTGCATTCATTGTGCACAAAGTAATAATTTCTGTACATGAATTCTTGTATTTCATTATCACAAACTTATCAGTTAGGTATTATTATCATCCTATTTTACAGATGAGAAAACTGAGACAGAGAACAATTATCTTTCCTAAAGTCACATAGCGACAGAGCCAGGATTCAAATCCATCAACCTGAATCCAGAGAATATGCTCTTAATCACTACACAACGCAGACTCCCTTTGCCCTCTTTGAAAATGAATCAGGATGCAAGAGGGGAGGGAGGGACTAGGTAGAAATGAGACTCAGATGTGTGTCGCTCCCTCTAGTACTGCTTTTCTCAAGCAGACATTCTTGGGACTCCACCTACTGGAAGATGAGGCATAAAATCTTGTCATGTAGGAAGAACAATTCAAATATGAAATTGTCGTTTGTAATTAGAACTATTGACCCAAGTCATGCCATTCAAAGCCACATGCTATGCTCTTCTAAAGTCAAGCAGATCTCATTTTGGATCACACTCCACCACTAGCCAGGTGATTTTTGAGCAAATCCTTTACCTTTTCTAATCCTCAGTTTCTTCATCTGTAAAATGGGATAATGATAATAGCTACTGAAGAATCCGACAGTCAGTTGAGATAAATGGACACATCTTGCACCAAGCCTGGAGCGTAAGAGGCACTCAGTAAGTGTTGGTGAGTTGAATCCTCAGGAGTGGGAGATTTGAAAGCCTCAGAAGTTCTATTCAGTCTTTGAGATCTGGAGAAGGTAGGCATCAAGGGTGTGGTGACCCATTCACAGTAGGAATGGTCCCAGCACTGTCAGCAGGTCACAGTGGCAAAGCCAGGGAGGGTGTACCAGCAGTTACATAACTATGGGAAAGTGTGGTGAGTCACATGGCATATGCAGCCACAGGAGCTCTGAGCAAGAGAGTGGAATACTGTGTGCTGTTAGCCCGGATCTATGGCCCACGTGACTCCAGCATGCAGACACCAGATCCTCATGCTCACAGGAGAAAAGCCACGCGTGTGGTTGTGGCTGATCTTGTTGAGGAGGAGATTGAAAAGCAGCAAGGGCCTAAAGATTAAGGCATTGACATTGACTGAGCTGAAGTGAGAGATGTGCTGACAGTGTCCATGGGGCCAGCAGAGTTCACCTTTCTAAGGCAGCTTCTTAAAGACATGATTCAGAAATGCACACATTCAAGTGTGTCTATTTACTCTACCAAATACCTCTTCTTAAAAGGGGGCTAGGATGGGCGCTGAATTTGGCTAACTCCTGTGCATCCAGCTCTGTGCTTGGTGCCACATTAGAGTGCAGGACAAGCAAGGCCTGGCCCTGGCTCTCAGGGACCCTGGTTCCTCTTCTGTCCAATGCCATCAACTAGGGCATCCACAGCTGTGTGCTCCCAGGTCTCTTTATTCCTCCAGGACTCCTCTCTGTCCTGGAAGAGTCTCATCTCAGGAATGAAGCCCTGTGAACCTGTAAGACAAAGGACGCGTTATCTTGCTCCTGGCTAAAATGTGTCTCCTCTCTAAGGAACACTGCTAACATTGAGAACTTCAGGTCAGCAAGGGAGATGCAGCTGATGAGCTGATCTTCTGGCACAACTCTGAGCAAACAATTGAGCCCTGGCCATGACCGGGCTTCAGAATAAGCGGAGGATAATTTTCATAAATCGTATTTCTAAAAGGGAAAGAAACTATGAAAGCACAAAGGAGTTGGATCTGAGAAGGCCCAGAATTTAATAACACCATCAGGCTATTCCCACTGTAAGTTTGAGCTGAAGTTAGCCTCATCTAGAAAAGCCTGGCTCTGGGAGGAGCCAACACTAGAAGTGAAGCTCTAAATGCTCTGTACCCTGATGAGGGGATGGTTGCTGAGAACATGGAGCAGGGCCAAAGCCAGGAGTCCAACAGCGAGGGAGGACTCAGTCAGTCCGATGCCTGAGTCACTGGGGATAATGGGAAAGGCAGACATCTCATTCTGCAACAGAATGCTCTTGAAAACCAGTAGTCCAGTCTTAAGCAACATGAGCCATTGAAAACACTGAAAAAAGAAGGAGGAGAAGAAGGAGAGGAAGAGAAGGAGGAGGGGAGAGCGCCGGCAGAGGAGACAATCCTGCTTCTCACACAAGCCCCAGGATCCATATCTTTTAGGGAGGAAATATTATCTATTCATATGACCTTTTCTGGATGAGAATAGAGAATGGGCCTCATTGATCCCGGGCCTCCGGTACTAGAATGTTTCCCGCTGGGACTGTGCTAGAAGAACAATGGTCTCAGAGCCAACTAGGTGCAGGACTTTACCCTCAACATCCGTCTGTAGGAAAAAATTCCAAGTGATAAGCTACGTTGGGGATTAAGCCCCTAATTGGAGAGGCAGATGGCTCTGGTTCTGAACTGTTTCTTTGTAGCTGTATCACAGTCTGGCTGTGAATGAGTCACTTCCCAGAGCATTTCAGTTTCCCATCTGCAAAATGCAGTGACAGTCTGAAACCTGAGCACGGGGAGGGGAGGGAGCAGGAAGAGTCTGGAAGGAGTAGACAGAGTTTCAGATTCTGTTTGGCTTCAAGAAGAAGTAAGCAAGGCACCAATGCTTCCCTTTGGTTGGGAAGTATTTGCTTCAATGTCGGGTGACAGATTTTGCCCCAGCTTCACCTAAGCCTACTCTCTCTCCAGGGCTGAGCTCCTTAAGAGGTCCAGCCTACATGAGGCGTAACAGAGTTTAGAAACGTGTTCCCTCACGCTACCTCCCAGGGCACAAATCGAATACGCGCCACAGCAAAATTAAAAATTAGCACATGTTATTACCCTTTATAGGCAAAGGGTCTTTGGCAAAGAGTCAAAACTATAAAAATACTGGAAATGTTGATTGAATTTTTTCTGATTATAAAAGTTGTGCACATTTTTAAAAACTAAATGTTCAAAACCCATAAAGAAGGTAATAAAAATTAGCCATAAACAACGGTTAATATTTTGGTTCCAATCACTCTATATGTAAATGAGATAATGGGATCACATTATGGGAGTCCAATTTTACGTCTTAATTTTTATACTTCACACTATACCATGAGCATTTTCCAGAGTCATTAAATATTCGTCAGAAACATGATTTGTAATAGTTTCATAAAATTTCTTCCTAAGAGTACAATATAATTTATTTAACCTTCACCCATTTGGAAACATTTATGCACGCTGCTTCCTATTTTTCTCTCTTACAAATAATGGTGTACTTAAGTTTTTTGTATAAATTTACAATTATTTCATTAGGGTAGATTCCTAGAAGTGAAATTACTAGGTCAAAGTTAGCAGGCTTTCAGTGGCAAATAGGAGGAAACAAAACTCAAACTGGCTAAAAAATAAAAGGATCTTAGTGTCACATGTAAATTAGACTTCCAGAAGTTGGCCAGATTTCAGGTTGACTGATCCAGCAATTCGATGATGTGTTTAGGGATCCATTTTCTTTCTCTCTCATCTGTCATCAGCAAAGTCAACTCTATCCTCGGCTGACTCCCCTCATGGTTGTGGGATGGCTACCAGACACAGTGAGAGCTACAGACATTCTCAGTCACATCCAGGGGGAGAGAGCTCATTTCTGTCCCTACATTCCAAGCCAGAGTTTTGAGATTCACCCTGACTGGAGTATAGGTCTTGTGCCTATCTGCAAACCAATGACTATGGACCACGTGTTTGAATGTTCTGGTTGGCTTAAGTCAATCAGAGACTGTCCATGAAGGGAGCAAGGGGGCCAACTTCCCCTAAAACACATGGTGCCTTGAAGAAGGATGAATGTCCCAATAACAAACTAAACAGTATTAGGGAGAAGAATGGCAGAAATGAGAGCTGAATAAGCACCAACAAATATTCACTACAAGAAAGAATTTTTTAAGGGGGTTAATACAAATTTTTGAACTATTTTCCATAAGGGTTGTACCAGTGTAAAATTAGCAGTGTGTTAGAAGGTCTAGCCAGACCTGTACTCTCACTGGCACTGATTATTTATTAAGTAAAAATTTTAAACCACCCAATTCCAATTTGATGGACCCAAATAATTATTGCATCCCTATATAAATTTATATTTCTTTGTTTGTTATTATGTGCTTGTGGCTATACAGGATTTCAAAGCCTTGAAAGTTAAATTCTGATTATAAATATTCTAAATAATTCCAAGTCTCAGGCTGACCTACCCCATCCCTGACCATTGAGTAACAAAGATTGTAACATCTTGGTCCTCTCTCTACTAGAGAAGAGTCTGGGCTTAGTCTCTAGCCCCTAACTAGTTTTCCTTTAGTGAGTACCTGGGCACCCGTAATGTCTTCTGTGCTTCTAGAAAGACAATTCTCCCCTAGCCCCAGCCACAATTCCCAGTTTTCCCTCTAGGGTCCCATTGAGATTGGACCTCTGATATTTTGCTCCAAGTAGGAGGAGTGGCTGGCTAAACCTTAGCACCAGTATTTCCAGTCGTAGTCCTATGTTTTGTTTAAGCAGGGAAGGAGAGCCCTGCTCCCAAGGTCCTGGACTGCTGAGCTCTGAGAATCTCCACGGTGCCCTCTCCTTACAGATTGAACTTCTTACAATATCATCTCAGCATCTCAGACTGGACCAGTACTTATGACATAATTTGACTGCTTGCAAGACTAGTTGTCCAGCCAGATAGGTCTCTCTAGAACTGGCCTTCATGATCCTTGTTTACATCCATCCCCTTCCAGTCCACCACTGCACCTCACCCTGCTTCTTTGCTACAGCTGAAATGATGAGATACTTCCCATGACGTGGAAATCTCCTCCTTCACCATAAACCACTGCTTGGCTCCTTCTGGAACCCTCCACAACTTAGCATACTTCTTCCTGTGGATTGGGATTAGAAAAGAGGGAAAGAGATACATCTTTAAAAGGTAGAAATGGGCTCAAGATTATATTTTACCTTCCAGATAAGGCTCTAGCAAGAGTCCACAGGAAGGGAAGCCCCAACCAACAGGTTGTGGTGTTCACGATAGCAATATATGCATGCTGGGCTCAGACCTAGGCTGCCCAGGCTTTCCAAACAGGAAAAGGGAGTTCAGAGTAACTTCAGAAAAGTTCAATATGGTGAAAATCTTGAACTAGTTCCTTAATGCTTGGAATACTGTCATTAGCGGGGACCTTAGAGATTACTTCCATTCATTCCACTTTCAGCAAAAAGTGCCAACCTTGGACTAGTTACTGAGAATGTAAACATGCATCAGACGTAGCCTTCATCTCCAAGAGTGGGAAAGGCCAGAACATACAAATGCATACAAAAAAAGTATACTGGGGCTGTGATATACATTTATTCAGCTAGGGCACAGAGAAAGGAGAGTGCCCTTTCTCCACAGAAGGTATACCCTTGAACCATGTCTTGAAAAGTACACAAGATTTCTCCAGGTGCACAAAGTGGGACAGTATGTAGAGAAGTATGAAGTGAAGCCAGAGGAAAGTGTGAAGGCATGGAACATCCTAGTATCTTCTGAAGAACTGTAAGTAATTCAGGGTCATGAGGAAGGAGGGGCAAGGAGTGGGTTGCAGAAATTGATCAAACAAGCAAAAAGATTTTGAGTGTATACTGTGAGCCACAAAGGAAAGGACATAGATATCTGTGTGGCATCAGATGCTAAATAAGGTGTTAGACTGAAGGCAAATAGGAGATTATTGTCACAGTCCAGGTATAAGATAGAAGAGGGAAGGCGTATGAGAGATGGTGAAAATTAGAATGCACCAGACTTGGTTACCAGTTAGATGGGGACACTGGGGGATAATGAGTAGTATAGGAAAGCTACTAAATCATTCATTCATACTTTCATACATTCATTTAATCACTTATTTATCTACTCAATAAATATTTGAGTGCTTGCTAATTGCTAGTTAGGCTTGAGAAATACAAGCTAGTCATGATCTCTGTCTTTATTAAACTTACAGATAATTAAACAAGTGATAACAACAAGAATGATTAGTGTTATGATAAGGGAAGTACAGAGAGATTAGAGGTGATTCATCTTGTCTAGGGGACAGATAAAGCCCAGCTGAGAAAGTGATGTTTACACTGATACATGAAGGATGAGTTGAAGTTAGCCAGGTAGGGACAACGGTGCAGGAAAAAGTGTTTTGCACAGAGAAAAATAATTTGCAAAGACTCAGAGGAAAAGAACATGGCACATCAGGAAATCGAAAGAGGAGAAATATGGCTGGAGTATAGAAAAAGACAATGAGGGGCAGGATATGAGGCCAAAAACAAGGCTGAATCAGAAAGTAAATACTTAGTAAGCAATCGGAGAGTTTAGACCAGATCCTAAAGGGCTAGTAAACACTTTTGCAGAGTTCAGAATATACTATAAAGTCTCTAAACTCTACAACATGGCTTATCAGGTGATCAGATACACATTTGGAAAGATCATTCTATCTGCATTGTGGAGAATGATTTGAAGAGGAGCAAGACTTGAGGCAGGAAGACCAGATAGGAGGCGGATGCAACACTCTGACAAGATCAGAACCAAATTAAGGGGAGCCAGCTGGCTAGTGCCTGGGATGTTAACCTCTGAGGGGAAATGAAACCTCACTAACCTTCTAAAATATCAGTGGAAATGTATCAAGACAGAGACAATTGTATGTTTCAGATGTCCTGCCAAGCAGAAACACTGTATGCGATTGGGAAGAACCCTTTGATAAGCTCCCATGGTTGTGAGGGATACCTCCCGGCCCACCTACCCACTCTCAACACTACCAGGGAAAATGGTAGACTATAACAGCTGATTTCTAAATTATTTCATAAGGAAGGATGCAAGTGTGGGGCCAGAGCTGAATTGTTGAGAACAGTAGAACAGGAGTCAGCAAATATTTTCTGTAAAGAGCCAGATAGTAAATGTATTGGGCTTTGATAGCTAGATATGGTTTGTTGCAACTACCAAACTCTGCCATGCCATTTTGCATGAAAGCAGCCAGAGACAATACATAAATGAATGGGCATGGCTGTGTTGCAATAAAACTTTATTTATGAAACAGCTGACCAGTCTACTGGCTTTAGTTTACCAACTCCTGCAATAGAAGATAATTTGAGCACTCCTTCCATGAGTGATTCTTCTCTGTGGCTTCCCTTTAAATAAACAGTGAATATACACAGCAACAATGTTGTTTTAAAGGTATGCCGAAAAACCAGACTGCCTGGAGAATCTACACATCTTGCAACTACCCTTGAAGGATAGATGGTGTTGATCTGGACTGTAGCCGTGGAGAAGGAGAGAAATGGATGGAGCCAAGGTCTATTTAGAAGGCGGCATTTTTAGGACTTGGTGATTAGTTGGATGTGACGTGAGGCAGAGGATGGAGTTAAGAAAGAATTCTGTGTTTCTGGTTTCACCAACTGGTAAACTGTAGGGGATAGAAGAGAGGGAGCTGTTTGGAGAGTGGAAATGAATAGAGTACTTTAGATGTTTCCTCTTTGAACTGTCTGCATGACATGCAGATGAAGATAACTCTTCCATAAGAAGTGAGATTTCTGAGCCTGGAACCCCCAAAACCAGTTCCCAGGCTGGAAATACGGGTTTGAAAGTCATCAGTCAGGAAATGAGGGAAATAACTCAGAAAAAAGGAAGGGCAGAGGGCTAAGAACAAGCCCTGAGAAACACCAGTATTTAGGGACAGGTAGGGGAAGAGTAACCAGAAAAATGAAATGGGAAAAAGCAGCCCAAGAGACAAGTAAAACTAGACAAGGGTGGAATCCCAGAAGCCAAGGAAAGTGGGTTTTTAGGAAAGAGAGAGTGGTCAGTAGAGTCTGATTTATAAAGGGAGAGAGAGAGAGAGAGAAGAGCTGGAGAGAGGGGGTGGTCAAGAGGATTTTTCTAGAATGATAGAGACAGAAACATCTAGCAATGCCCCCACTCACCACAGCTTATTTTAGAGGAAAGACATACACCTCCTTAATCCTGGCTCCCATCTTTCCTTTCTTCTTTCCCCAGCAGATGCAACTAATGAGCAGAAATAAGTGTCCCAGGATCAACATCCGGGGCCCAATTGCAATGCGGAGGAAGTTAGGTATCAAGGAGAAATTTGGTTTTCCACCAAGAATACTTGGGGTGCTGGGAGGTAACCATTAGAAAGGGACAGACATATGTGGGAGAGTTCTCTTTCACCTTCTTAGACCCCTCAAAACATCTTCTTCCTTCCATCCTAGAGAAAATGACACCCTGATGGGTCCGGGCTGATGTCTCCTCCTGCCGTCCCCACCATCCCTTACTGTCTCCTCCTTCAAATCCTCCTCTTCTAGAGCTGCTACCATTTCCAAAACACCCATGCTGGTCACGCCCAGGCAGACCAACAAGAACCGTCCATTTTATCAAAGAAGCAGGAAAATAACTAATTCTATCCCCATAAGGTGAAAAAAACAAAAGTTTGTAATGAGGAAGCCTGGTCGAGCTGCTCTTACAGTCCCACAAGAGAAGAAGTGCTAATTGCAGCAATAAGCCCCTGCTGAGGTCCAGCAGGATGAACATAACGGACTTCCCAGCCTGCCAAAGCTCTTTTCTCCCTGTCTTCACTCTTCCGGAGGGAGAGGGGAAGAAACCCTGGGTGGCCCTCCACCCCAGAGTCTCAGCTTGAGGCCCACACTCTCTTGGGACTGTGCATAAGCTTAATGGGACAGCTCAGTGGGAGGTACTGGGGATGAAGAACAAAGCCCATTACCCAAGTAGAGCTTGATGGAGGCCACTGGGAATTAGACTGTGGTAGAGATTCTCTTGGGTATAGAGCTTCCTGGTATTAATCTAGAGGCAAAGGCAAGATGTGAAAAGTGGTCTCTTCCCTAAGCTGCCTATGAAGTAGCTCTTACGTTGAGGGAGTTCCATTAAGGCCCTTGGAGCTGCGTCAGATTTCAGAGATTTACAGTCCCAAGAGTTCATCATTAAACATCAGATTTAATCACAAAACACAAGTAATTAGAGCACTTAGAAGTACCATCGGTCCTAGTCTATAAACTGGGGAAGTTATAGGATTGTTTCCTACCTACGTCGTCATGACAACCAGCATGCAGCCTGAGAGTAATCCTGGCGAAGTGCCCAAGCGTCTGGTGGGCAGAGAACATTTGAATCTGTGTGTAACTGGTTTATTGAGCAGTCAGAACCCAGTGGGGTGTGTGCATAAAATAATTGTATTTTTTCCAGTCACTGCTTCCATCGATGCTCTGTAGAACCTCCTTTTTCTAATACAGAGCACATCCTTCCATAAGATCTTGGGCAGATTACAGAATTTTCTGGTCATTTTTGGCTCTTAAAGTATAGCCCAGGTTAAAGCGTCAGTGGACTTCAATCATGTCTCCTTCCTCACCCTTCAGCACGGCTTTGAGCTGTGTGTTAGTTTCCTAGGGTTTCCAGAACAAAGTAGCACAAACCGCGTGGCTTAGAACAAAAGAAATGTATTGTCTCACAGTTCTGGAGGCTAGAAGTCCAAAGTCAAGGTGTTGGCAGGGCCACGCTCCATCTGAAAGTGGTGGGAAGCGTTCCTCGCCTCCTCCAGCTTCTGGGAGCCCCAGGTGTTCCTTGGCTTGTGGTAGAATAACTCTAATCTTCACATGGCATCCTTCCTGTGTCTGTTTACTTTGTCCTCTCTCTGTGTATGTCTGTGTCCATATTTCCCCTTTTTATAAGACAAAAGTCATATTATTAGAGCTCACCCTAATGCTTCATTTTAATTTGACTACCTCTGTAAAGACCCTATTTCTAAATAAAGTCACATTCTGAGGTGCCGGGGGTTAGGATTTCAACATAGCTTTTGGGGGGACACAATTCAGCCCATAAAAGTTGGGACCTGGGACAGTAATCTGACTCTGAGACACCTCCTGTTCCCCCACACTGCAAACCCTGACTCTTCCAGGAATGCTGGGGTGGGCAGAAAGGAGAGGAAGGAGGAAAGTGTCTCTTTACGTGGGGCCACTGTCGTGGTCCTCTCTCTGCTGCTTGTGGCTGCTTCTGTAGCCTGCGCAGATTGGCCATTGAAGCCCTCCGTGCAGCAGGCTTCCAGATGTGGGCTGTCTCTCCTCAAACACACGTGCGAGTTCTACAGGGTGCCCTGTGAGCTTCACAACACAACCCTTCGGTAGAGAAGATTCAGCTCAGGCTCGACCTCTTCCACCCCTCGGTCCTCCAGCTCTCGGCCCTGTGAGCTACCCGCCGCCTCCTCAGCCTCCTGCTGCCGAGATCCTGACTCCTGGTGGGCTTTGCACCCCAGATACGAATTCCAAAGCAGTAGGAAACATTTCACTCACCGTCCTGTTATGTATGATATATACATCATATTTATTATCATACCTATTTATTTATATATATCTCACAACTAAGATTATTGTTTTGAACAATATAGAAAACAATAAATTGACGTCAACCCCAACTGTCTAAGGGACAAACTGTCCTTTCCTTCCCTCCTTTTTCTAAGGCTGATGATTAGTTTTGAACATCACTTTCATGAATTATGAACTTATCATAGAGATAGTTGAAGAAACAATAGTCAAAATGAGCTGATTATGGGTGGACATTAGTAAAGAAGACAACATACAACAAGCACAACTTCTTATTGCCGACTTTCTATATGCCAGCCACTGTGCTGAACGCTTTTATAAGCATTGTCTAGTTTCTCCCCCAAACCCTGTAAGATAGAAACTGTTACTACCCCTATTTTATAGGAAACTTCTTAGATGAGTAAGGGTCATGCCCAAGATCCAGCAGCTAGTAATATCCGCAGATGGTGGTTGAACGCAGGAAGCCTGATTGCAAATTTACATTCTCACCCCAATAGCTTCTCACCTCCCTTGGAATCCATACCCTACACCAGACACCGCAGAACCCCGGTGACCTAGGGGACTTTCCCGGATCATTTCTCAAAATTCACCTTTTCTCCCACTCACGCAACTATGTGTCAAGTCCACAGAGCATTCAAATCAGTGCTTACTGTCACTTTTTCTCCCCATATTAGCCTCTGCATCTCACTGCCTCTGGCCTCTAAGGAATCCTATGACTTTTCATCCACCTATACTGAGTTAAGATGTAGTTTCTGCTAATGAATGCTGAGCTTGAAGTGGAGTTCATCAATATTTCAGGTTTAAATAAGGGTGCAGGGGACAGGGAATTAAAAATAGACACACACAAGGAGGAAGGAAAGAATGTCCCCCTCAAGAGAAACCCAAGAGGGAGAGGGGAGGCTGGGAAAAATTATCATGTTAATTCTTTTTCCCTCTCATAGGTCAATTTGAAATATTTAGGCTAGAAGAAAATCTATGTCATATAACAAAATCCATGTGCAATTATAATTAGCTCTGGCAGGACTTGTGTTATGTTCAAAGCTTCTTTGAATATGAATTTGGGAGAGGCAATGGAATGGAAAAGATAGAGCAGGAAGCTGACAGAAGGGAAGACGGGAGAAAGTCCAGATTGAGGCCAAGTGGGAGAAAGGATTTGTATTCAAGTTCCTCTGGCCCTTTCTCAGCAGAGAGTCACCTGTCAAGCGAAGACGACTGTTGTTAAAGGCTCCAGAAATGCTTATAGTAAACGTCTGACCACAAAACAGAGTTATATATAAATGGACAAATGAAAACAGAGAGTAGGGCAAGAGAGAATTGGGCAAAGTGGAATATAATGTACTCAGTCCGTGATTTCCATTCCTGGTATATCTGGATGGAAAATATAACTTACAATTTACAATAAGCAGTGATGCTGGGTCCTCTTGTAAGGAAGAAGAAATATATTTGCCCTCCGAATGGAAGGAGGGATGAAAAAATTACACACACATACATACCCCATCTCCTCTCACTCACACTCATTGCTCATTGCTAGTTGCATCTCACTCCCTGACATTCACAGCTGAATGTTCAATGCAGTTGTACCAAGTCACTTTCATTTTCGAGGAGACAGACTGAGTTTGGTCCCTAAGAGTGGTCCAATAGGTGGTTAGTGTCAAACTCTCACAAATAGAAAATTCACTCAAATATATGTTGCAAGGAGAGAAATTGGATATGGAGGGCTGGATCGCTGTATCATTGAAGGGAAAAGAAGAGGGCCAAAGCCTTGGCTACTGATTGCTTTCATTTTTCAAGCAATTTCAGAGAACTACCATTCACATCATTTTTGACAATCTTAGTTCAGTGTCTACCAGTCTTTATTCCCTGGAATGGCTTTCATATATCCAACCTAAGTTACTGTTATCAAAGCACAGATATATGTCCTCATGCAATGAACATTCACAGATGTGAACGTATTACAAAAGCCACTTTCTTTGATTTTATCTCTATTTCGATTCTTTTAATCATCTTTCTGACTGGGTACTAGAAAATTCTTCCTGCTCCATGGAAACTATACAGCTCTCCTAAAGGGTTCGATCAGTTTATTTATATACGAAAATTATTAAGTACTCACCGGTGAATCAGATCTTGCAAGGGATACAAATGTAGGGGTAAAATACATGTTCCCCACTCTCCAGAAGCTTGCAACCTATGACCTGTAATCGGTAAGTCACTGTGTTACTGACGTCTTGAGTTACAAAAGAACCTGAGGTGTGTTTAACCCACCCAGCATTTTTCAACCATACACATCAGTGCTGTCAATATTTGGATCAGCTACCGATGCTGGTGGGCATGCCGTCGGCTGGGAGTTGTGTCCAATTGCCAAGACAGTTACCTTTCTTTCCCACTCAAGGAACTCTATCTAAATGCAAGTCAGCAAATACAAAATTATTATTTGAGTAAATTATTGTGCTTTATTATAAAAAAGCAAATAATTTATAAACTTAGATACTTTGTTACCATTAGTAACCACAGTTTGAAACACCAGAGTTGAAAATCATTAATTGAACCCAATTTCCCACCAAGTTTGGGGGTTTTTCTGTGATATCCATGACATGGTCATCCAGTCTTTGGTCAAAAAGTCCTGGGACCAGAGGGTTCCTTGCGTAACTAGACCCCTTCCATAGCCTCTTGGTAATGCCCCTGCCTTGATCTCTGCAGAGCAGCCCCCACTGTTGACTAGTTAAGGCCTCTCTACCTTTGAGTGATCTGCACTGTCTCAACTCTGCACTAAGCTTTATCCTGTCTTAGTTGATATTGAATTTGCCAACTCTAACCACAATTCTAGCCTAAGGTTTCAGACTTCGGCCTCCATCTCTTCTCTCTGGATACTTTCTCTTTGTGAACCATTCACTTTAACCAAAGCCCTCTCAGATCTACATCTTCCTTCCTGGGTTTTGTGCTGAGCTTTAAATCTACATTTGTCTTTGCTCTGAACATTTCTATGACCTTCGATTACCCTGAGTTCTGTGCATCTAAAATAAAGTTCTACATCCCTTTCTATACAACAAAAATCTAAAGTTCTCTCTCCTGGTTCCTAAACTTCTCTATGTGATATTGCCTATCATTATTCCTGAAGGTATTGGGCACCCCAAAATTGCTTATTGAATGTTGTTACCCCAGTTTAAACTGTAAGAAATTTAAAGTCAGGGGTCCTGTCTTATTTCTATTTGTATTTTCAACATCTAAGCCCAGCATCTGGCAAATAGCATGTGCTCAATCAATAAGTGTGCATTTGCATAAGTGGGTGCGGTTTACTGAATCCTCCAGAAATCCAGGCATGAAACTTTCAAGACCCACATTTGACCCATCTCTCTCTTCAACTCCTTATTCACCCAGCCATGAAAATGTGTTTATTTTTCCTTTGCAGTTTCTCTGTCATATGTCTACCTACTTTCCATGGCCATTGTGAATGGCCACCATTGCACTTACTAGGTCCTTCTAGCTTGGACCTCTGTGTCAGCCTCCTGAACAGCTGCTCTTTTCAAAGACATTCTTTACACTGCTGGACACATCATTTTAAAACACCATGCCCCTATGCAAAATCGTTAGTGTCTCTTAATTGCACAGAGGGTGATATGTAAACTCAATAGTATAGCTTTCGTTGCCTTCATGATCTGGTCCTAAACCTTCTCCCCAGTTTTATTTCTAACTATTCTCTTTTCTAATTTTTCATCTGATTTAACCAGATCTAGTCAATCTGGTTCAGTCATTTTCCTCTGACACCTTTTTCCTTCCCTGCCTCTTCACTTTTGCTTACGTCATTCTCCACTCTTCCTACCCAAAAATGTCTTTCCTCATCTTCCATCATCTTCCTAGCCAATCCCACCCATCCTTCCAACATGAATTGAAGTCCTATGTCTTCTGAGAAGCCTTCCCAGCCCACCTTCTTTGAACTCCTAAAGCTTTACCATCTACATCACTCCTTAGGTAATTAATCACTCAATGCTTTCTGGCATCTCCTGGGCTGCTCTTGTCTTAAGCTGCTATTTACCTCTCATAATGTTATTTAACTTTTCACTAATTTATGTCTTGTCTCTACAACTAGATCACAAACTCGCCCAGGGCATAGACCCTGTCTTATAATTCTTTGTATCCCCAATAGTATTTAGTACAGTACCTTATGCACAGTAGGCACTCAACAATGATGTTGATTTATTTTCCCCCATCCTTCAAAGTCCAGTTAAATGCCACCTCATTTGTAAACCCTTCTCTTAAGATTCCAACACACATTTGTTTTCCTCCCTCCAAATTCCATTGTACTTACTGTCTGTCCTGCTCAACACGCATTATAGAACATAATCCTGTTTATGACATCTTGTGTATAAAACGTGTTCATCCTACTAAATAGCCTGTTTCTAGAGAACAGGGCCATTATCCCAGAACTCTCCTACCTTCTTCTCAGGGATGGGCACTGGATAAGTTTTTGATGAATATTTATTCATTAATGTGAAATAGCTCCAAATTCCAGTTAGGAATAATCTAACAAGACAGACATTAGACAAGACACATAAGGCTTGACTTGGATACGAATATAAGTGTTTTCACAGCTTGATACAGCTCAGTTTATAAGTAAGGACTTACAATGTTACATATAAACATATACAATAGGACGTATATTTTCTGTGTCTGCATTTCTACCGTGATGAAGAGACATCAAGTTTCTAGCCTGGGATCTACTTGGCGAGTTACAAACAACCCTAAAGCAACATGAACAACCATAGAGTGAATGTGACGGCTCCTCAGACACCCTGTGGTTGGCTCGTAGGGCCTTTTACCCACTGGTAGTGCTTCTTTAGATATCATGTATTCCAAAGGTGGCTATGATGGCTAACATGAAATAACACATAATAATGGCAAAGTAATTCCCCAAATCCTTTGCATTTTATTTGATAATAGACTTATCCATTGATCCATTCATTACAGACACTGTGTTGGCACTGGTTGCACAAAGGTGAACAAAGTAGAAATGACCTTTGCCCTACAGGAGGAGAATGACTAAACAAATAACCACAAGCAAATAGTGACAATTATTACAAAGAAAAAACCCTGACATGTTTTTGATGTGCGTAGTAAGGGATGAATTCTCAAGAAAGTACATTTAAGCTGAAGCTTGAAGGATGAGAAAGGAGTCAGTCAAAACAGAAGCTGGGAAAATAGCATTCCAGGGAACTGTATGTGCAAAGCCCCTGAGGTGGATTTGAAGAACTGAAGGGAGAGCAGCATGGCTGAAACATAACGAATGAAGCAGCTTTTATAAAGAATATATACATTTAAAACATTAAAGACATTGCATCCTTTAATTCTTGCTGAGGGCCAGACTCTAAGCCTTCCCCTAGGTATGTTCTAGGAGCTAGTGACCCTGAGAGGCAGAACACTATGGATTGTGGTTGATGATGGAGGCAGCTGGAGGCAAAGGAAAGACAGTGAACTTTGTGACAGAGATCTGATTTAACTTCCTAGTTTTATCTTTAGAGAGCTGTGTGACCTTCAACAATTCATTTCACCTCTCTGAGCCTATATATTGTCTGAAATAAGTGATTCACTCATTCATTCAACAACTATATACAAAGCACCTACTATGTGCAAGGGTCTACTCTAGATACATATAGAGAGAGAATATTCCAGATGTAGATATAGATATATATTCCCCTATATAATATAGGGGATACCTAGTGAGGCAAAAGGACAAATCCTTGCCCTCCTGAAGCTTACATTCTAGTGGAAGCAGGAAAACTATAAACTATATACATTTCTCTCTCTCTGTCTCTCTCTCTCTCACACACATACACACACACACATTAGAAGTCAAAAAAGCAGGGCAGAGGTTGGGTGGCACAGGGATATAGCAGGGAAAGCCTCAAGGAGAAGATGACATTTGAGCAAAGACTTGAAAGAGGTGAGGGTGTGGGCCGAGTGGCTGTCTTGGGGAAGGGCAGCAAAGGTCCTGAGGCAGCATTGTGCCGTGAGGGTCAAGATGCAGCAAAGGGGCTGGTGTGGCTGAAGCAGAGTGAGGAAGAGAATAATGAGACCAATCGGAAGTGACTTTAAAATGATCTTCCCCTGTGAAATGTAGTGGTTCCATGATAATCTGCAAAGGAGATGATCCACAGATGAATGACCAATATTGACGAGTTAGGGCGAAATACATGACAACGTGAGAGTCACAGGCTCCCTTGACTCCAGAGAAGTGTCAGTCTAACCCAGAATGGGTGGGAACAAAGAGAACATGATGAAGGGACCTGGACACAGGCCATTAGCAGCAGGAGGCTTGGGAGCAAGAATGTGGGAAACTGATGGTGAGTGATTTTGGTGGGGGCAAGGGGCAGCGGCAGGGTGGGGTTAAAACACAGCAAAGATAGACCAAATGTGGTGCATCCCAGGGGGGACCACAATCAAGGCCCAGCAACTGAAACACCATGCACACCGTGAAGATAATTGACTTCAGCCAGCATGGCTTCAAAGAAAGAAGTTTAGAGACTATGGATATTTTAAAAAATGAAACAGAAATGAAGGAAAACAAAGGAACTCCCAGCAAAAGGAATTCCTGCCAGGAAAGTGAATCAACGTGGAAACCAAGTGTAGGTCTGACCAAAGGTCCTTCCTTAAACACCTTCTGATGCCAGACCCTCCGCTGGGTGGTTGATAGGTGCTATCTCAGTGAGTCATTAGAATAGCCCTATCACATAGGCCTTATTTTCCCCTTTCAACAAGTGAGAAATGCACCAGCTCTTCTTACCGTCTTTCTCCAGAGGCCAAGCTTCCTGGTCTCTGTAGTGGAACACGAGTGTGCCTTGGTTGGATTACTGGTGACATACTGCTCCTCCCTCAGCTGTTGGGGTCGCTGGGGCTCCTGGGAAGTAGCCCTAGCCATGGGCACCTCTTCTGTCTATCACTTTTTATATGTGATATGGAAATGACTGTAATTTATTCAAAGGTTCTTAAAAAGGAGGAGAAAAGGTGTCATTAATATGAAAAAACATCTAACTGCTGAACTGCGTATGTTTTCCAGGGTAAGGGGCTGGTGGAGCTGAGGGATGTCCTTGTTCTCTGAGCACTCAGTGGCTGGAGGTTTACGAGTTTGGAGGTGCGGGGTCTGAGCACTGAGGAAGTGAAGAGTGATTTAGAGGACTGTGGAGGATGCGGATGCTGGAAGTGGGGAGACCAAGAAAGCTCAGCCAGTGAGTCTGGGCACAGGGTGACGCAGAGAGGGAGAAGAGGAGCTGTTGATTAGCAGCGAGATGGAAAGACTTGGGAGCGCAGACCTGTTCATGGGGGCTTACAGAGCTTTACTCGGGAGGTGTGATATAAACCCCCCTCCACTTCTATGCAAAACCCTCAGTAAACTCAAAGCTTACTCTACCATCCTGTGGGGTGGGCGGACTCACGGCGAGAGAGGCAGATGTACTGCCTCCTGTTGGCTGAGCTGAGAAAATGTCAGCCTGCCCAGAGGAGTGGAGAAAGGACACCTGCCTACGTGCAGATGGGGAAACTGAGGCTCAAAGAGTGTACGCTGCCTTCCCAGAGTCACACAGCTACAAGCTTTGAGATCTTGCAGCTTCCAAAGCCCGAGTTCTTTCCACTCCAACGTGCAGTGTCCTTGGACTGTTTAGGCTGGTAACTTGGCAGTTACTCCAAAAATTCTGGCCTTGAAATGTTTTGTGGTTATTTTCCACCAACCTGACGACTAGATAACAGCAACATCTGCACATCCTTTTATTCCCTTCTGTTTGAATGCAAGATAAGTCGAAAACAGAAAAGAAAGTAAAACAACAATAAAACCTCTTATAAGGATATACTTGGAGCTAGGGTGAACACAGGGGAAACCATGGACACACGAAAAGACAGGGTGCTCCGTTTCACTGTAAATCATAGGAAAGTGATATAAACAAATTATTATTATTGTTTTCCTAATTTTAAAGTTGGCTTCCCTAAAATAATGCATGAAGGCTGGGCAGTGAGAGAAAGGAATCAGAACCTGGAGACTGAATGCTTTTGGTGTGCTCCTGTCCCCAAGCTTCTGCTGGGACGGGGCTTATGCGTCTTTAGAGCAGCACATCGCTTACCTGAGGGAGCAGCTTCTGCAGCTGCTGGCTGATACATTCTTTTCCGTATTGCTTACACAGAGGTTCAGGAAAGTATTGGAACTGGTAAGAAGAGCCCACATCTACAGCAGGGTGTCTTAACTTTTTTTCTGAACTGAAATTTCTTTGGAGATCTGAAAAGAGCGAAAGACTTTCTTTAGCATAAAATGGCACAAAGGCACGTACACGGAAGATTTGCATGTAAGTTGTCCAGGAGTGCGGGTGCAGAGAAAGGCTGGCAGAACATAGAACTCCTGAGACATCTGAGGCAGGGTTTCTCAGAGTGACATCTCTGGACCGCCTGCATTAGAGAGATGTGGGATGCTAACTAAAAATGCAGGCAGGCTCCCTGACCCACCTGGACCTTCTGAAGCAGCATCTGTACGTGTTAGATTCCAGGGTCTGGTTTTTATCCCATTCTTCAGGTGATTCTAATGCATATTAAAGGTTGAAAACTCTGCCCTATCATGTCTGTGAACCCCAAGTACGAAACTCCTGATTTAGAACCACCTAAGCATGCTGGGTTAAAATGCAGATTTAGACTCAGAAACTGTGGTGGAGTAGATCTAACACGAGACATAGGAATCTGTATCTTCATCACCCGCATGATTCTGGAGCAGGGACTCTAGCACCAGAGTGCTATTTTGAGGCAATGGCCTGAAGAACAGCCCTGGACAGCTTTCCACCTAGTTTTGGTGTCCCCCACATGCCTAGTGCTGGAGCTGACTCAGACACCCAGATTTCTTCCATTACAGTTTCTCATTTAAATAACTCACCCAAGAAAAGTACCTGTTCCACATCTCATTCTCTGATAGACTAACCCAGCTGAGAAGGGTAATGACTCATAAAACATTAAAGTTTTGCTTTGCCAAGTAATACAATTTCAAATATTTCTATTTGCCAGGATCCTCTGATATCTCAAGCCCTAGCAGGGACCAATAGTTTTCAGGCAAGAGATGAGAGGCAGATAATATGGTTGTTGAGTCCTACAGTTCCACCACCCCCAGACTTGAAGCCATCTGAGGATGTAGGCTATGGCTTCCTTAGCGTTGTATGGGCTTCTCCTGCACAATTCTTAAAACATAATCAGTGCTCAATAACTGTGATTTGATCCTCAGATTCATTGAGCACGGGTGGGCACCCACCCATGTCGCTGGCCTCCTTTTATTAGATGCTATATAGGGGTCTGTTCCTGGTGTGTCTGGGAAGAAGGACTGGGTGATCAAGCCCTTACCCAGGGTGGAAGATGCGCATCCCCTTCCAACCCCATCTCAGCAACAATTCAGCCTCTGGTAATACAGAAGGGAGCAGTCCTCTGTGATTTCATTCTCTTTCAACTTCTTTCCTCAAGAGAGAAGGTTGTTGGAAGTAAAAAGAGATGAATGCTACTACCCTGAACAAGTCTTAGAGCCAAATAAATGGTCTGGCAGGTTTTGTGCTCCAAACTGAGCAGCTGGAAGACAGTTGACAGATTCAGAAAAGCAGTTGGTCTCAAGAAAGTTGCCTCGGAAACTTAGTTTAAAATTCGCTTGGAGAAGAACCCAGCCTCATTGATTAAACACTGGCTGAAAGATTATAAGGTAATGATAAATTGCCAAGGAGCCCATGTTGGGGTAAGTGTCTAATTGGTGCCACAGGGTTTGGGGTAAGAGCCCGTCTTCTTTCATAGCCTTATTAATGATCTGGAAGTGGTTGGAAATGGTATATTCATGCTCAATTGGGAGCTACTACAAGCAAGAGAACAGTAGAATAACGATTCAGATAGAACAAACAAAGTGGAAAATAGCCCCATGACATTCAGCTTAGAAAAATAAACTTTAAGATTTTTTTTTTAAATATGGGAGTAAAGCCAAGCAGGAAGATTGAAAAAAAAAAAAAAAACTTAATGGCTATAACAAACCTCGAAACACTCAAGTAGAATAGGAGATGTGCAGCCCTATGAAGTGCTGCACAGCCAGAGGTCAGAATTATTTTAGGAATCCATGAAGGAGGCCAGGAATAGGTCAAAGCCACCCTCTCCCCTTATAACACCAGAACTGGATCTAACAGTCCATGTGCTCTCTGCAGGAGTCCTAAGTGTCCCTCGGAAGAGGAAATCCGGGTGGATGCTGACACTTCAACGTGATGATAGCTCTGTAGACAGCATATGGGTTCCTGACACTCACAAATTAAGGGAAGGGTCCTTGGAGGAAAAGTCAAGAATTAGGAGATCAATACCTGGTTGGTGGTCAAGGAGGAGACTCTGAATGGAGCCAAAATGTCTCGGACGTAGCAGGAAAACAGCTAGACGAGGGCACCCAGGTGTCGTTGAAGGATATTTCATCCTGAAGTAGAACTGTCTTCCACAGAGAAAACTGCAGTGCACACTGCTATCAGAAAGAAAGCACAAGAAAGCTTTAACTAAAATTCAGTGAAAATAGCTGGATAAAACCATAAAACCAACTATAGAATGCTATAGACTGAATATCCGTGTCCCCCTCCCAAATTCATATGTTGAAACCTAATGCCCAATGTGAGAGCATTAGAAATTGGGGCCTTTGGGAGGTGATGAGGTCATGACGGCTCCACCCTCGTGAATGAGATTAGTGCCCTTATAAAAGAGACCCCAGAGAGCACCCTCACCTCTTCCACCATGTGAGGTTACAGTGAGGAGGCAGCTGTCTATGAACCAGAAACCAGGTTCTCACCAAATGTTGAATCTGCCGGCACCAGCCTCCAGAACTGTGAGAAATAAATTTCTGTTTATAAGCCACCCAGTCTGTGGTATTCTGTTAAAGCAGCTCAAACAGACTAAGACACAGAATAAAAGTACTCATGGATGAGGTACCCAGTCATGCTCAGGAGAAATGGACATGTCAGTGTCCACACTGATTCTCATGACTCCACACAGCTATGTTTCAATGAACAGACTCAGGCCAAGAACACGTGGTCTTAAATTTGTCACAAAGAAATAAATACTACAATATAGGAATGATTGAAACTCAACTAGTATGGAGTAGATGAGTGACAAGAGTACTGGAATGAGAGTCAGAAGGACTGGTTCTTTGAGGCCTATGTCTCTGCCATTAATATAAATGTGGCCATATAAACTTGGACTAGACCCCTGGTTAATCAGAGTAGGCTAATGCGTATAACAAACAAGCCCCCAAATTTAATACAATCAAAGTTTATTTCTTGCTCATACAAAATCCAAAATGGTCTACAGATAGCTCTCTTTTAGGAAATAATAGAGACCCAACTCCTTTCATCTCTTGGCTCTGCCATTTTTAACACACAGCTTTCAAGGCTTCACTGCCCATTTGCCTCAAGCTAGCAGAAAAGGACAGAGCTTGGAGGAGCCTGTGTGGGCGGTGATCATGGCCCAATCCTGGATGTGGAGCACAAGATTTCTGTTCAGAGTCTATTGATTAGCACCTGGTTGGAAGACGACAGGCTGAGAAACACAGTCAAGTTTCATGTGCAGGGAAATGAGGAACCAGTTTACTGAAGCACCAACCACTCTTTGACCCAGCCATCTCTAGCCAGAACGTTTTCAGCTCCTGCGCTGGGAAAATCAGGATAATAACGTTTTACTCCCTTTGGAAACAGCTTAAGGCCATTAGCAAAGAGAAGTCAGTCAGGGAGAAAATGAAGAGACTGGTGTGTATTTAGATGGGTTCACTGTACCCGGAGCTTGAAAACTGAGGGCAGAAACACCAAGGGGAGTGTATCAGGTTGAATACAGGTTGAGTGTCCCCTCAAATTCATGTCCGCCCAGAACCTCAGAGTATGACCCCATTTAGAAATAGAGTCTTTGCAGATATACTACGTTAAGATGAAGTCATACTGGATAACAATAGGCCCTAATTCAATGACTCGTGTCCTTAGAAGAAAACAGAGACACAAACACACGGGGAGAATACCGTGTGAAGGCAGAGGCTGGTGTGATGCAGTGCCAAGTCAAGCAATGCCAAGGATTGCTGGCAACCACCAGAAGCTAGGGAAAGGCAAGAAAGGATTCCCCCCAGAGCCTTCAGAGAGAGCATGACTATTGACATCTTGATTTTAGACTTCTAGCCTCCAGAACTGTGAGAGGATAAATTTCTTTGTTCCAAGCCACCCGGTCTGTGGTACCTTGTTATGGCAGCTCTAGGAAACTAACACAGGAATGACAGATTCTTTCCACGTCAAAGATTGTTAAAATCAAAGACAGTCAAGAACCCTCCAGCCTGGCGTGCCAACAGATCCCGAGGGCAGATCCATACTGGAAACTCGAGTTTATGGCTGAGAACACTGCTTGCACTGGAGACAAGAAAACTCACCTGGGATGAGGGAAACTCTTATTCTAAGATTTTTATATTGGAGACAGGATAGGGGTAATAATATTTTATTAAACCCTAAATCAATAAACTTCATATCAGAAACACACAGGCTGATGTAGATTTTTAAATTTGGGAACTATTTAAATGAAGTCTTCATAAATATAAAAATTATTATACCATTTTCATTAAATATTTAATATTTTTTAAAGAATATTTTCTTGCAAATTTAACGTTTAATCCTCTTTGTCAAAATAATTATATTAACACTTGCTAGTCCAAGAAAATCCAGGTGGATCTAAATGTCAGAGACCAATCTTTCTGTGATCCAAGGCATCAAGCCAGATTATTAAGTACCTACTCCATTCCAGATAGACAGATAGGGGCTGGAATACAATTGTCAAAGCCATCAGGTGGGAAATGATAATCTTTTCTTAAGTCTAGCACGCTCCTAAAATTTCATCCATAAATTAAACCTTTAGTAAAGTCTTGTGTTCCAGCAGTTTCCTGGTAAAACATAAACACTGTGTCCTTGAAGGGAGTATCAGGCATTGAAATCTTAGTAGGGGCTGTTTTATCAGATCATTTTCCACCTTTAAAGCAAGTGTCAAGGTACGAACGGGGGGGGTGGGGTAAGTACCAAGGATGGACACAGACGTGGGAGTGGGGCAGGCCGGCTGCTGAGGGGGGATCTGTGGTGAGGAGCTCTAAGTATCTGGGCCCAAAGGAGGACACTGAATAGCTGACGGAGGCAACGCAGGGCAAGAGGAGAAGCCAAAGGGAGACATCTGCGGAGGTCAAAGCAAACTTTGCCGACTTCACGATTCTGCCATCTGGAGCTCTGAAATTTCAGGTGCGTGCAATTCGGAGAATCACGGCAAAGCCAGTTTTAGTGCTGTTACCATAATGTCTGTCTTGCCTCGGTTTACTTACTAACCTATTTGTCTCAGAACGACAGGAGGCAGTGAGCACCACAAGTTATTTATATAATACCTTTTTTTAAATTGCTTTTCCCTTTCTGCCTACAGTCTGTTATTCTCTCATTTTTGTAAGAAAGAAAGAAAAAAACCTCCTCCCTATCTTTGCACAGCAGGTGCACCCCTGTTCCCGCCTTCCCCCAGCCCAGAGGTGGGTGGTCTCTTTGTAAATGAGCTTGAATTGCCCAGTGGTTGGTATTCTGAACAGGCCTTCCATTCTGCACCCCAGTTCCAGAGCCCAGCCTGGCTGAGCACCAACAATCAATACCCTGAGATACAGCTCAGCTATCAGGATGCAGAGATGATGAGCGTGGAGAGGCGCGTGGTGCGCCCAACGCAGACCTTTCCCACAAGTGAGAGTTCAGCGTTACGCTCTAGGCTGTGTTTCCCCTACGTTCCTGATCACAAGAATCAGCTGTGATGTTTATTTATAATATAGATTCTGCAGCTCCACTGCCGATCTGCTAAATTCAAGTCTCAAGGGCGGAGGTTGGGGGGAGGACATGGACCTGTGAACCTGTAGTCTAGCAACCATCTCAGGTGACCTTATGCTCAAGGAAGCCCTGCGAACACGTCCATGGGTAACAGGGAGCCAGGACGATCTTAAGTGGCTGTGTGAGGCAATCAGATGTGAGTTCTAAGCGTCAGTCTAGAATATGGGAGAAGATGAACTGGAAGGTAATGGGACTACAGGTGGGGAGACCATTTAGGGGGCTGTTTCAATAATGCAGGAGAAAAAAAGATGAGTCTGAACTAAGGTGGAAAGACCAGTGGGTGATGGAGGAGCACAAAAACATTACTTTTAATCGACAAAACTTAGTAAAGAAGCAGGCAGCTCTCAGAGGTCCACAAGCGCGTGCTGAGCACCTCTCAAGGAAAAGCCTTGATCTACTGGGTTCATTAAAACAGGAACCTGTAAGAAGCAAGAGCCTTCCTGGTACTCTGCCAAAAGTCTCAATGTGCTGAAACACGTTCTTTAACTTTCTGACCCATTTCCTGTCACCATTCTCTGGTTTCCAGCCGGAACAGGTCTCCCACCATAGTAACCCTTGCAAGTTTCTAAGCTTCCTGACTGACTCTAGCCATAAACCCTCTCGCTCCACCCTCCAGGCTCCTGTTTCTGCTCTTCCACAGATTTCCCTAGTCTACAGGGTCAGGCCTCTGGGTGGACCACGGCAAAGAGGTTGCGACCACTCCTCAGGACCCCGCAGCGTGGGGGCTCCTGTTCTTCACCCCGCTTCTGGCCTCTACTCAGGGCGCTCATGTCTCCTGCCTTATCTACCTCATCAATGCCCGCGCTTTCCAGTCTTCTCCCAAGCATGTCTTTTCTCCTGTGCCCACACTTTCTAAATTTCTGTTGCTTCTGTTATTGACTCTGTGACTGAATGTTTTAATTAAGTCACCATAAAATCCTTTGTGAGGTTGTTTTCCTTAAAGCCCACATTCGTCGGCCACCATCTGTGTTATTGAACTCTCACAGCGCCCGACTCTGCCTCCAAAAGAGGTCCAACAAAGGGAACCCAGGTGTCCTGCTGGTTGCTCCGTGGAGCTTCCGCCAGGCAGGGTGGTCTCAGGTTGGTAGCTGGCATCTGCATAGCGGGAGATGTCAACTCCGGAGTGACTTTCTATCTACATGGCAGAGCTGGACCATGGAGAAGGTGGGGAGACTTCTCTCGATAGCCTCTTCTCCCTAATTTGCTTGTCTTGGTTTTGTTGTTGTTCTTCCTTCCCACTTAATCCTGATCTGACAGAGGTGTGCAGAATGATCGGGGGAGTATTTCAAGGTTCAGAGAGCTCGCTGTGAAAGAACAGGTTGGATGGCAGGCACAGGAGACGACCTGCAGGAAGGCAGGGCAGAGAAGGGGAACTTGGATGAGGTCTTCTCTCCCTCCCCTGGGGCAGATGTGGGCAAGGCGGCTGGGTTGTTAGTGCCATGGCAGGAAACCTGTCCGAGACGGTAGGCGGTGAGGGCGTCAGCCTGTTCCATGGTGTGTCGGCTGCAGCACATCCGTTGCCGCCTCCCTTTGCGGCTGTGCCCGGCTTCCCTGCAACCCTCCAAGGCACTGAGACCTGTCACAGCCATGTGCCGGGTCCCTCCCAGCACGCTCAGGCCTCCCCTCGCTGTGGACACAATTTGGTGCTTTCATATAAGGCAGAAAAATATTTTCATTTACAAAACAAGAGATAAGGGCTTTTTCTTTCTGTTGTCTCCCCACTCATTTTTCTTCCATGTCTCAGATAAGGGAGGCAGAGTTGTTTTAATTATGTTTTCAGTGTGAGAATACAGACTCTTCTTTTGTGCGATGCCCAGCTTCCCTCTGGGGCTGCTGAGCTTTCTCACAGGTCTGTTTTCTTGGAAAGAAAAGAAGCAACTTTCCCGTTGCTGGGAATGACACATCCAGCCTTATTCAGAGGTCAGTGGCCAAGCCCAAGGGGCCCCTGGGCACAGAGGAGAGCTAGCGGAGAGTGCTCAATGTGGTTTCTGAAGGAAGAGTCTCCAATGCGTGTGGGAACTCTGGTCTTCTAATACTCAAACCTGAGACTGCCATCCAAACACATGTAAATGGGAGGCAGCTCTATCCTGGCGCAGCCCAGAGGTCTGGCCGTCTTGCCAGGGCGGCTCATGTTAGTCAGTGCATTCTATTTGCACAGTCTTCTCATCTGTCAAAGAACCTGCACACCTATGATCTCACAGGAACCTTCCTGGGCATTTCTGTGAGATGGGAGGGCAGACATAGTCAGCCCTGCTTTACACATAAAGAAACTGAGGCAGAGAGACAAAGTGACCACACACACACACCAAGGACCAGAGTGAGCCAGTCATCAGGATCAGATTCAAACAGACCTTCCGCACACTGCCTGCCTCAACAGCCATTACATCTCAGGGCTGACTTCCAAGCCCTTTGCTTTAAACCCTTGATTTTCTCTTCCTTCGTCTCCTTTTCTCCCCACTGTCAGCCACCCCCAGCCAGGTCCTGCCGATGCTCCCTGTCTGGCCTTTCGCGTTTGCCTCTTCCTCACTTCTTGCTCCACCCCAGTGCAGCCCCTCGGGACCTCGGCATTCGGGAGAATGTTCTCACTGTTTTGTCTACCTCTGGGATCCCCTTGTCTTGATTCCATGCTCCACACATCTGCCGGATTCCTATTCCTGCAATACCACTTGTTTACGTTCCACGGCTCTCTCTTCCCTAAAGGATAAAATCTTGCTGGTGCAGGCCGTCACTGTCTGGCCCCTGCTGACTTCCCAGCCTGGTCGCTAGGTAGTTACTCCATCGCACCAACCTTCTGCTTCCACTAAACTTCCTGAACTTCTTGGTTTTCTTCCAACACAGCCTCATCCTTGCCTCTGAGTAGTGAGGTAAGAGTGCAGGCTGTAAGTACAAGGATCTGGGTTCACATTCCTTCCTGGCCTCTTAACCGTTGTGTAAGTCAGGTTACTTAGACTTCCTAAGCCTCAGTTTCTGCACCTGTAGAGTGGGACTAATACCAGTATTTGCTTATAGTGTTACAAAGATAGGTGCTTATCACATGCTCAGCCACAGGAAACAGTTGGTAAATATTAGTTATTTTTATTATCTCTCTAACTTTCCTTCCCTGAAGCCCACTTTGCCCCTAAAGACTTCCCTGAAAGTCCAGTAATAACAATAACAATAATGATGATAATAGCTAACACCTACGTGGCCTTTCTCACACGCCAGGCAATGTTACATGTGCTTCACAAATATTAACTTCATTCCTCACATCAACCCTAGTATAATATTACTATTATATCCATTATAATGTGAGGAAATGGGAGTTCAGAGACATTAAATAGCTTTCCCAAGTTCACCCAACTAGGAAGTGATGGAGCCTGGGCTGGCTCCATCCTGCAAACTCCGGGTAATCCGCGTCTGGACCCTCACTGAGCACCTGGCTTATGCCGTCTCCTCTTGGGTTTATGTAGGGCAGGGACCAGGCCTCAAGGCATTGCTTCTCACTTGGCAGACACTTGGGAATAAAAGCCTTTGCTGGTGATGATGATGTGGCTCCCGGCCTTTCTCTCCTCTCCCAATCTAGGCAGGGCCCAGGTTAGTTTCCAATCCCTGCTGTAACAAACTACCGCCAATCCAATGATGTGAAACAGTGCAGATTTGTTATCTTACAGTCTGTAGATCTGAAGTCCAATGTAGATCTCAAATTGGCTAAAATTAAGGTGTCATAGGGCTGTATTCCTTTCTGGAGGCTTCTAGGTAAGAATCCCTTTCTTTGCTTTTTCCAGCTTCTAGAGGTCACTCACATTCCTGGGCTCCTGGCCCCTTCCTCCATCTTCAAAGCCAGCAACAGAAGGTTGAGTCCTCACATTACATCACTCAGGCCTTGTCTTCTGCCCCCTCTTCCACTTTTAAGAATCATTATCATCACATTGGGCCCACCCAGATAGTAACAGGGGTAATCTCCCTATTTTAAAGTCTGCTGATTAGTAACCCTAATTCATTCTCAACCTTAATTTCCCTTTACCCTATAACATAACTTAGTCACAGTTTCCAAGATTAGAACATGGACATCTGTGGGGTGGGGGGGCGGGGCTTTTGTCTATATAACAGAATCCCATATGGAATTAAAAATAAAAGCAATACCTCATCATAAAATAGGTATAAAGAAATCTGACAAGGGCCAGCCCAGTGGCATAGTGGTTAAGTTCATGTGCTTGGCTTCAGCAGCCCAGGGTTCAGGTGTTCAGATCCTGGGTGCAGACATGCACACTGCTCATCAAGCCATGCTGTGGTGGCATCCCACATATAAAATAGAGGAAGATTGGCACAAATATTAGCTCAGGGCCAATCTTCCTCACCAAAAGAAAGAAAGAAATCTGACAAAATGCTAATCTTTCCCATAATTACTACTTCAGCGACTTTTAATGAAATGACATAAAATATGTTTTCCAAAATCACATCCTTGGCTGCCCCTGTTTTGTGGTACTCTACATGTGTGCCCCGCCTGCCTGCTGGACAGTCCCAGACTGACAGAGGTCCTGACCGCATCTCATCTCTCCTGCCTCCCACAGCTGCCCCACCTATTCTTGGCCCCAGGTGCAGAGAGTGGGCTGAAGAATATATGAAAAGGAGAGTATAGCGGAGCAGAAGATAATGCAATGAGCATCCAGAAAGGAATGGATGAATTTAGGCCTGCAACAATGTTTGTGAGTGGAGGCCAGCCCCATGGTGTAGTGGTTAAGTTCACACACTCCACTTCCACAGCCCGGGGTTCACGATGGGGCATCCCGAGCACTGACCTAACACTGCTCGTCAAGCCATGCTGTGGTGGAGTCCCACATAAAAGAGAGGAAGATTGGCACAGATGTTAGCTCAGTTACAATCTTCCTCACAAAAATTAATAAATAATCAATAAAAAAAGAAATTAAAAATATGTTTAAAAAAAATGGTGTTGAGTAGACATCCTACCTCCTTGCCTTCTGCAGTAGCCTGTTAAGGTGACAATGTGGCTGAGGCTCATGGGAGCCCTCAAAGCCAGGGAACCAAGTTATAACAGTCCAGTGACAGCAGGGAGAGAGTGACTGGTGGGATGAACACACGGAGAAGATAAAGTCATGGTCCTATTCACATTAAATGCTTTTCAGTTTTTATCGTAATTAAATGTTTCAAAAATGTTAATGAAATAAATTGAACTTGACTTCCCCATTTTCTCCAGATCCTGCAATTATGCTCAAGGCCTGTCTTGAAAGGATGCCAGAGGGTGATGGATTAACTCGAAAATAAATCAAATTTCCCTTGCTACAGAGTTAGGGAAATACAATAAGCATTCCATGCTGCCTCTGGTGATGGAAGAGTTGCTTCGCCTGGCCACGCGGGCTAGGAACAGCCTGAGGAGCAAGCTTGCTAAAGTTGTGTCATAAACCAAACTCCATCAGGGCAATAAGCCCCTGTGGCCACGGCACAGCGGGTGAATGGGCCTGGGCGACATTTCTGCCGAGCTGCCTCCTCTTGCCAAGGCTCCCTCCCCGTAAATATCTAGCTAGCAAGCTCTTGGAAATGAGCTGGGCGTGATGCCAGCCAGACTTCCAGCTTGCCAGGATGGGTGGTGCAGAAGGCCAGGCACCTGTTCCCTCTGCTCTTCCTGGCATGGCGCTTTCGTGCAGGGCTCTGCTGACTTGGCGGCGGGGGTGGGGGGGTGGGGGCGGGCGGTCTCTGGGTGGGATCCAGGAGAACCGGCGCCAGGTCTGTTCCCAGGCCTGAGTCAGTGGCAGACTCTGGCCTATGCCTGGAGATACTGAAGGCCAGGACCTGGGCTGGGAGAGAGACCGAATGGCTCCCTGGGCTCCTTCCTGAGGTCAGTGAATGTGCGATCATCTGAGTTCATTAGCAGTGAGAACCTTCCCTCTGCCCACAGGATTTGGGCCAGGCGAACAGAATGAATGCAGATTCCCTACGCTTAAAATCCCCCAATTTACCTCCAGGTTCCTGTCTTCACACCCGCCCTTTACCCCTCTCTCCCCAAAACTTTTCGCTTTTCTCCTTCTTTCACATTTATATATGATATTCTGATAGAACTTCCAGGGGTGTTTTCACAGAACAGGAATCAAAGCCTTAAGCTATAGGGACGGAATGCTGTTGGGGAAGTTTTAGGCAGTGGCCACGAAAGATGTTTCTGGCCATTAAGGCCTTCCAGGAGTTTCTGAAACCTAACTGAGTATAGAGTTTCCTATTGCAGCTACCTATGGGGGCCTTTCTGATGATATCCACATCAGCTACATGTTTTCCGGACTTGTCTGTTATGTTGTGTGTTGGGGTATTCTGAGCCCAGCATCCCCACCTCTGGAGAGCTTTCTTCACATGGAGCCCTGAGTCCTCCAGAGCTTTCTCAACACACATGCTCGTTCCACCTTTGAAGTCATCACAGAAGTCTAAGACAGGCTTCATGCATCAAAGTTCTCTCTCCTGTGACTCCTGAAATTTCTCATCCACATTTCTTCTATCTTCCTCAATTGAGAATGTTTCAGATTATTTTATTAAACTTAGCTTCTCTCTTCCATTCCAGACTGTTCCAACATCTTAGCACGATGTCCAGAATGGATGGCAAAATTCCTAACGACATCTGACCAGGACATTGCAGAGTGGAAGACCATCTCCTCATAGACTCTCTACTTCTATTATTACAGCCTGAGATCCAAGCAGCATTACAGGAGACCTCACAACACAATTGCAGATTCTGTTGACACCAACTGCTAAACCTTTTCACATGAGCTGCTTAAGCCATGTCCTTTCTTGTAGTCGTGCTATTAGGTGCATTGTTAAACATCATCTCACCCAATTCCACTCCTTATTCCAGCCTTTCAAAAATCTATTTATCATCTATCTATCTATCTATCTATCTATCTTTCTATCTCTGTGTGTGTTTGCGTGTGTATATACACATATGCATATATGAGAGATAGAGAGGAAGATCGTCCAAGCTTCCTGTGTTCTGAAAACCTATATTTCCATCAAAGTCATAGATAATAAACTTGAATGTAGCAGAGCGAAGGGAGGGGTTCTAAACCAGACAACTACAGATGATTTTTTCCACTTTCATTAGACAGTACCTTTGGTACCCAGATGTTTAGCTAGTTTCCAACATGCCTGTATATCCGTATGTTCAACCATGTGTTTCTCTCTTGTCCACAGCTAGACCATGAGAGCCCCTGTCACTCAGCTCCTGACGTCCACATGTTCTTCACTGGCCATCTAACATGACCTTGTTGAGAAAAATGTCATTAACTGCTCCGATCTGCCCTCAGTAGACCCATGCTGGATCCAAGAGGTCCTGGAGTCTTTTTCTAGGTGCTCCTAAACAAGATTTTCAATAATTTGGTGAATTGGGGCTGTGTTTTCATGTCGAGCTCACAGATTTATAGTGTATAGAATCTGCCTTTTGGGTACTTACTTACAAAATCAGACTCCTATCTAGGGACTGACATAACTGAAGAGGCTGGCATGTGCTCCCATCTCTTGAAACTGCAGCCTGTACCCTGGCTAATTAGCGATTGCGGCAGACATTTGTCGGGCAGACCGTCATTTGCCTCTTCTCCGCTTCACTTTTAGGCCTGATGCCTTTTCCAACACAGGTCTGCCCTTTCCTGCAAGTTGTATGTCAGCCTTTTTCCTCTTAAATGGGCGTCCAACACACTGCAGTGAAGCAGACACTAGGGGAAAAGAAGTTTGCAATGCCACACCTATGAGTTGTCCTGGGACAGCCTGGGCCTTACCACTGGGCTTTGGTTTACCTGATACAAGGAATGAGTCTAGGGCCAAGCGAAATTCCAGAAGCCTAGAGTCCAGCATTTGCCATTGACTGTCAGATACTTCTGCCATCCTTCCTGTCTTGAGCCAATGCTAACCTCAGCTGCTCCTCTGAGGCCTTGAGTCAGTGTCCTCAGCAACATCCTTGCTTATCCCGGTCACAGGCTGGGAATGTGAGTCCCTAAGGAGGGACAGAGATGGAGCAAAGCTTGTGAAATAATGGGAACGAGATGAAGGGAATTGTGTACCCCAGAAAAAACAGCACTTGAAACTTACCAGTTTAGGACTTGGCGGCAGGTAATAACCCTGCTCCACCTTCCTCACGGGGAAATGAGTCAATGTTTGTGCACTGGAAAGTGAGGGTTATTACTGGATGGGTGGGGGATGGCAGAGAGAGGGAGGGTTGGGAGGGTCACACCTGGAATTTTCCATCCGTGGGCAATTATCTTACCGCTTTAGGGAACCAGCTCAGAGAGACAGGGGCAGGGGACAACGGAGCTCGCCAACTGCTTCTGAGAAAAACAGAAAACAAAAACAAAACCAGACCTCCTGGAGGTAGGAGATGCTGTCCCTGTTACTCTTTTCCCTAACTCCCTTTGCAGGACCCCCTGCAGTATTTCTAGCCTTACCTGGTCAGAAGAGTCACCTGGGGCTTATGTTAAAAAACAGCGAGTCCTGAGCAGTGTTTCTCAACCTTGGTCGTACATTAGAACCACCCAGGGAACTTTGAAAAATCCTGATGCCTAAGCCACACCCCAGACCAATTAGCCCAGACTTTCTGGGGTGGGGACCCAGGCTTTAGCAATTTTTAAAGCTCCCCAGGGGACTCCAGTGTTCAGCCAAGGCTGAGAACCACAGTTCCTGAGTCTCCTCCCAAACCAAAAGAATGAGACTCCAGGCATAGGGCCTAGAAATTAGTATTTTTAACAAGCGCCCCATGTGATTATAATGATTACATAAGCTGGGGAACACTGCCCTATTAAGACCTCTTTCTCCTTTTAAGGCTGCCCCCCCGACACTCTTCATTTAAACTTTGTTTCATTTGCCAGGAAATAGAGGTGGGAAGAGTGGGGTGACTCATTCAACACATTGGGATGGCCAGTGAAGACTGCGGTGTGGGGGAGGCCTCAGGAATTGTGGAAGGGTAATTACTTGGGAGCCTGACAAACTGACAAATGAAGCAATTTCCATTTCAAACAGAAAGCCAAGATGAGATCAGATGCATTTCCAGGCAACAGGAGGCAGAATGCAGCATAGTTAGAGCCGGTCGGGGACTCTCCCACAGGCTGCCCCTAAATATTGCAGGGCCTGGGGAAAAGGACAAAGGAAGGCTCGAGGCCCACAGCCCACATCCCTGTCTTTTCCAACCCCAGGCTCCAGCAGGGCCCATGCGCACGTCTGTAGACTGCAGACGGCCCAGCCCCCAGAATGAAATTCCATGCATATGCCCAAGCAGCCAGCCCTCCCGCCCAGGTGCACACTCAACAGTGCAGTTCACCCTTGATAGCACAGACCCTGGGAAGAGGCCTACAAAAGCTCTAGAATGGGCCTGAGACCATTTGGGCTGGGAATCCTGGGTTTCAGGTAGAAAGCACAACAGAGCATGGTGGACTAGACTATGGCAGTGGATATGGGCTCTGGTGGGTACATCCTTTGGCCCAACTGACTCAATAGTCGATGGGGGAAGGTAAAACTAGAGGAGGGCTAAAGTGGGACCCTCGAAACCACAGGATAAAGGTCTTGGGTCTTAGGACAGCACTGCCCGTGCACGCAGTCTCTGCATGCAAAGACTCAGCCCACTGTCGTGGAGGGGACAGAACCCTCCACCATGTATTTCAGCCTTTTTCTGGTAGACCTCATTCTCTGGCAGGAGCTCCACACAAGACCCATAGCTTCTCATCACACAAGCCCCAGAAGGGAACAAGACCCAGCTCCTCGTGTGGTCTTCTCCCTACCAATTGATACCTCTACCTCTTCTGGGTGGATCAAGTTTTCTCATTCTGAATGGTTTTTCTTCCCCGAATTCTTTTGACAATATCTTCTAGATGCTTCCATTCCCCTCCTGTGTCCCTCATCCAGACTATGGCCAGACCCAACCCGGTTTCCTTTGCAAAGTGCCCACCTGCCCTTCCCTTCCTCAGCCAGGCTGTGTCCTGTAGCGGACCCCTTCCTGCCTGAAGGTGACCTTCATCCCTCAAAGGGAGCTGCATGCCCCAAGGTTCGTAGACAAACCTACTCCCTCCTATCATCCTGGCTAACATCCTGGCCTCATTTCCACTCCCTTACCTTCTCTCTCTACCCTTACCCGTCATATGAGAACAGGCTGCTAGGCAAGCTGTCTGATAAACAAAACCAGAACTCACACTTCCAGATAATTGCTATCTTCGAACTAGTGACCTTCACTTACTTAAATAACACTCTTACGGCCCCAAATGTTATTGCAGCTTCTCTTTTGAAATTGCCTTTGGGAACTGCAGCCCGTACTTATTTTTTTTTGGTTTTTTTTGATTGGCACCTGAGCTAACATCTGTTGCCAATCTTCTTTCTTTTTTTTTTTTTCCTTCTTCTTCTCCCCAAAGCCCCCAGTACACAGTTGTAGATTCTAGTTGTGAGTGCCTCTGGCTGTGCTATGTGGGACACCACCTCAGCATGGCCTGATGAGCAGTGCTATGTCCGTGCCCGGGATCTGAACCTGCAAAACCCTGTGCCACCGAAGCAGAGCTTGTGAACTTAACCACTTGGCCACGGGGCCGGACCCAGCACGTACTTTTGAATATCCTAGTCCTGGCCGGCCTCTGTCCACTCTTCATGGATTTAATGTTTTGAAGCAGCCTTCTATTTCCTTTGGAGCAGAGTTGGTAAATGGAGTAAGCTCTGAGTAATCAAATTAAGAATTTAAAAAATGAAGGATGAGTCCTAGGGATTTATCCTAGGGAAATAATCCTGGATGTGTGAAAAGATTAAGTGGATCTCCAGAATAGCAAAACAATCAAACAAACAAAAGGATACGTCCAACAGAAATGTTCAACCCTCAACGATCGGATAAATATAGTAAATCCATGTGAGGGAATGCTTGTAGCCATCAAATGGTGAAAGATCACGTCAAGCCATGGAAATGTAAGAAGTGGGGGCAGTGGGTGGGGTGGAGGGTGCGGTTATAAAAGGGAACATGGGGGATCTTGGTGGGGTGGAACTGCTCCCTGTCTGACTGTGGTGGGGGATACACAACCTACACACGAGATGAAATTGTATAGAACTAAATACACACACCCAAGTGAGTCCAAGTAAAACGAGGAAGATCTGAACAAAATCTGTGGATTGTATCAGTGTCAAGATTCTGGTTGTGCTATTGTACTACAGTTTTTCACAATGTTCCTATTGGGGGAAACTGAGTGAAAAACAAAGGGGGTCTCTGTATTCTTTCATAAAACTACACATTAAATCAACAATTATCTCAGCAACAATTTCACTTAAAGAACATATTTGGAGCAAGAGGGCGTGTCTTAAGTATCATTATAGGGACAATGTTTCTTCAGTTTCAGGAAAGAATTGGATAAACTCACCTATAGTGAGGTAACAATAAACGATTTAATGTAACACATTTTAGGAGAAAGTTTATATTTTTATAGGCAAGGAGACCCCCACTTATCTAGAGCTGAAAGAATGGGTTTATCAGAACCAGGCCCCCATAAGGTGAGTGAGAAAACTTGCACGGCCCTAAGAGGGGTCCCCATTAAATTTTGCACCTCAGTGCCCCCCTCAGCTCACTCTCAGCCCCATCCCTGTTTTGAAATTTCACTTTTTGGTGAACTAGGGGTAAAGGGGCTGCTCAAGAAAGAGGGCAGCCCGTGGCCTCCCCCTCTGCAGGCCATGCAGACTCGGCTATGATTCCTGTCTGGGCTTACGGAGGAGAGAGGAGGAACAGCACTGTGTACACACAAAGCAGCTCAGGATCTCACAGGTGTTCCTGGTGTGAGGTTGCTTGAACACAATAACGGGCATGGACTTTGCTGCCAAAATGGTC
This sequence comes from Equus przewalskii, assembly GCF_037783145.1. Classification (NCBI taxonomy): domain Eukaryota; kingdom Metazoa; phylum Chordata; class Mammalia; order Perissodactyla; family Equidae; genus Equus; species Equus przewalskii. Next base: position 42,198,121 of record NC_091835.1, on the reverse strand, counting down.
CTGTTTCTTTAATGTGTGGTATTTTTTGTAAATATTTATTAAGGACCTACTATGACCAGGCATTTTTCTAGATGCAGGTTAGACCACCCTGAACAGCCTCTTTTTTCCTGGAGCTTAAATCTCCTCATTTTGAGCCTGAGTGATTCCACTTAAGAAGTCCCCAACCAAAGCGAGTTCTGGGCTCAATTAAGGCTGGGCAGCAGTCTGATCTCTGCATTGCAATCTCATTTTGTCCAATTTGCGGGGCTTTGATGTGCCGACAATCCATGGGATTGCAAAGCGTTAACAGATGGCGGGGAGGGGGGCCGTGGAAAGAGCTTCCCTCCCAGACAGAGCAGTTGGTTTCTCTGAACCGCTCACAGCTCCGGGGCAGTAAGTCACTGTCACTGTGGGTGCGAGGCCGCAGGCTTGGCAGCGGGCAGACTCTGGTGTAAGCCCTACCTCCACCTCTTCATCATCTCCGTGGGGTGAGGTTCTCTCATATGTAGTCTGGGCACAAGACTACACACCATCAGAGACTGTGGTGACAGTTAAGTCCAGGTAAGTCACAGACCAAAGCATCCAGCACAGTGATAGCCCCGTGGAAGGCAGTGACGTAACTGGAGCTGCCATCATTACACTGAAGCCTCTCCGGGTTGCAAGGCACCTTTTCCACAAATGATATCCTGACACAATCAGGAGCAGAGACCTGGTGCATCTGCCTGTGATTACGCACAAACAGTTGGGCAGTGTCATAATTAGAAGGGCCTTGAAGGCAAGTACAATGCTTAATTCTGACATTTTTCTCAAGCACATACTTTTAGGGCCTACATAGAACAAGGGGCTCAATAAACACTTGCAGATTTTGATTCAATTCAGTAAATATTCATGGATCCCAAGGCTGTGCACTGAGCTATTGGGGTAGAGAGCAGGTAGCTCTGATGACTAAGGCATTTCTCTTTGGGTTCAAAACAATTCTACTGTGAACAACTAATAGTCCCACATATAATAAAAAAATGTATGTTAGTAGAGGTCCATGAAATGAACTGTGAAAAACATCATCAATTTTCTAATCTGTTAATGAAGCACACATGATAGTCGTGGAAGCTCACTGAGTTCCGTGATGTGCCAGACACTGTGTACCAGACCCTAGGCTTCCAGAAATAAATATTGAAACTGATACACTTAAGTATTTCATGGTCCAGTGGGGGAGACAAACAAATAATTATAATTCTATTATAAATAGGTAGTAAGAGAGAAATATGTACAGGGCTCACAAGAAAGAGAGGATGAGTTAGGAAGACTTCATACATGAGGCTTAAAAGATAGGATAAGCTGCAGGTGGCCAGGAGGAGAAGGCACTCTGGGTAGACATATCTGCATGTGCAAAATAAGCTGATGGACCCAAGATTTTGGCACTTTGGGGAAAGGGCGAGCAGTTCACTATGACCCCATCCAGATGTGAAAAGCAGAGAATGGTGGAATATGAAGTGGAGACATAGGTGAGATCAAGATTGTGGAGGCCCTGTCAAGTCCTGCTTAGGAACTCATGCTTTATCTTGTAAGCAGTAAGGATCCCTGATGGGCTTTGAGGAGTAAAGATCAAGTTTAGCTTTTAGAAAGAAAATGATTTGGACACAGGAGAGAAGATGAACTAGAGATGGAGGGACCAGTTCCCTTACTGCCTGGGACCATTCCATGGTGATGAAAGAGCTTGAGCTACAGCAATAGTAGAGGAAAAGGAAGGGAAGGAAGGAGTCAAGAGATATTTAGAAGTTGAAATTCCAAGGACTTTGTGACTGATAGGATCTGGGTAATGGGGAATTTGGGAATGATTTTGACTGAAGACATTAAAGATGACCACGGATGATGGGGGCCAGCCCCATGACCTGGTTAAGTTTGGTGCTCTCCACTTCGGTAGCCCAGGTTCATGGGTTTGGATCCTGGGCGCAGACTTACATCACTCGTCAAGCCATGCTGTGGTGGTGACCCACATATAAAGTAGAGGAAGGTTGGCATGGATGTTAGCTCAGGGCTAATCTTCCTCAGCAAAAAAAAAAAAAGAAGAAGAAGAAGAAGACCAAAGATGAGATGGCAAGATTTATAGAAAGCAGAGGAGTAGAGGAGGAGAAAACAGCTGTCAGGACAAAGAAGAGTTTGAGTTGTAAGGAGGGTGTGAAGATCTGGGAGAGGGGCGTGCAGGTCTCTTTGTGGAATGCTTTTTCCATTTCCAGATTCACAGGATATCCCAGGCCCTGTGTTGTGCAGCCACCTGAGAGTGGGGCCCATAAGAGCTTATCTTGGGTAAGCAGGGCACAGCCACACAAAGTGCACGTGGCTCTCCTCTCTCTCTCTGCCACATTTTCTAGAGACTCTCACAAGAGCCCACTGTTGGCAGAGCCACATTCAGAAGTCAAACTTGATAATTGATGTTGTAATCCCCTGGATTCCCTCATTAGCAGCTGCTAATGGCTGGTGTGTTAACGATTCAATTAGGCCTCTAATAGGCCCGTTGTAAACCGCATCCCTTCAAAGGGAAGGGAAGAGCTGTGAGAGATGACTGAAGCCAGCAGTGGAGGTCCCTCACAGCACCAGAGCCCTCCCCACCATCTCTGGCTGGGGTGCCTGGGTCTGAATTAGCACTCTCCAGAAGGCCAGCCTGGTGGCAGGATATTGGATTGCAGGGGGAAGGAAGCGGGCCCAGGAGAGCTTCCAGCCAGGAATCTGGAGACATTCTCTGCTGCAAAAAGAGGCTCCTTCCAAGCCTGAAGATCAAGATCTGGACTTTGGCTGTGACTCACCCTCTCCCAAGCCGATAACTATGAATTATGACTTTACCCAACCCCACCCTACAGCCCCAACCCAAAGGCATGTTCAGAGAACCCAGAAAGGACTCACAAAGATTGCTACTGCAGCCAACTCCTCCTCCAGCATCTGCCCTTAAGTCCCGGTCCATTTCCAACTCTCTACCACCTTTTTCCTCCAAAGCTTTTGTTTTAGGAGAAGACACAGTTTGAAATTTGAAACCTCCAGAGTTGTCTGGTGGAGGGGAGGGTGTCGTCAACCCTGGGACCTCACAGAATTCAAGAGGCCCTGAGGAAAGCCCTGTGTGTGGCCTCCTTCTTGTGGTTTACGAGACTAGCTCTAGAAAGATCTGACTTACTAGAGCCACATTCCTCACCGGCAGAACTTGGATATCACAGGTATCAGGATCCCTCCTAGAGGGAGACCAGTGTGGATATTCCAGTGGTGAGCGGAAGAAAAGCAGTCACGAAGCTTAGCCAGCCCTTCAGCTGGTCAGTGGACGTGCAAGCAGGTGCAATTTTCTCAAAGAACCAGTTCGGCATCAGACTTCACGATCACCACCTCTAACGGCTCTATTTTTCACTTCATTTTCTCTGTCCTTCATTCTTTTAATTCTCACTTCTGAAAAAATAATCAGATAACATATACGCAGATGTTCCTTAAAGCATGAACTGTGCTATCTCATACCCACTGGCCTTTTTGGTTCCTGAACCCAGCCCTCCTCGCCCACAAGCCTTGGAACCTTCAGGATCACGCCCAGGCCTTGGGCTGGCCCTCAGTGTTCATAGCACAAACCAGTTGCCACAGAAAAGCCAAAAGCCAGGAGCTTAACCACGCCACTGACTGTTCTCAGCATCTTCTTTCCCAGCCCTGCCTGTCTAGCTCACCTTGATTTTCTTCTATAGCTGGTAGGAGACAGCTTCTCCGAGATGTTCCATCAGAGTCTGCCGGAATGGTGCTTGGAATATGCGATTTCCCTGCTGCCCAGGCCTGGGTGATGCAGCCCACAACCCTACCTGCCGGACTGCAGGGCAGGAAACAAACTGAAGACACTCTGGAAGGCTTTTCTCAGCGCACCTCAAGGCCAGAATGAAGAACCAGCAGAGAAAAGAGCTGATGCTATTATTGACCTAGAGTAGCAGAAAAAACATTGAACTCGGAGCTCAAACTAGTCCTGTGAACTTTGTTAAACCCCATCTCCCCTCTGGACTCATCTACAAAAGGAGCAGATTTTTGCGTCTGTCATTCTACAACAACCAGTAGAGGAATGGCGGCCCCTGTCTTCTCTGATGGCCCCGGGATCCCAGGCCTGCCACCTGCCTTCCTGTGTGGAGCCAGAAATAGCCCGTAGGGAGGACTCAGGACCTGAGCTTGACCTGTCAGAGCTGCCAGTGCTGGGAACACACCCAGCAGATCTTACTACCTCCCCTGACCCCACAGACCACTTTAAAGAAAAACCAAGGCATAGCTAGGCTTTTTCATTTACCCAGGAAGCTCACAGAGAGAATAAGGCAAAAGGTTGTTAGGAGGTCACAGGAGTGAAGGGTGTTACCATTGTTCCCAGAGACCCCAGGAGAAGGTGATGTGATCTACAGTTAGTGGCAACTGCACAAATGGCCCCATGACCTTCGCCGCCTGGTGTCACTCCTATCATTATGCTATGTTACATGGCAAAGGGATTTGCAGATGTAATTAAGGTTACTAACTAGTTGACTTCGAGAGAGGGAGGCTATCCAAGTGAGCCCAGCCTAACCACATGAGCTGTCTAAAAGCAGAAAGCTTCCTCTAGCTGGTGGCGGAAGAGGAAATGAGAGAGATGCAAAGTGTGAGAGAGATGATGTGAGGGAAATTTCCATCGGCAAGGGGGAGGGTGCCATAGGAAGTGACCTGAGGAGAATGGTCTCCAGAAGCTGAGAGCAACCAGCAGCCAAGAGCCAGCAAGAAGACAGAGGCTTCAGTCCTGCAACCACAGAAACCGAAATTCCGCCAACAACCTAAATGAGCTTCCAAGTGGATTCTTTCCCAAAGCCTCCAGACAAGAGTGCAGCTCAGCCAGCACCTTGATTTCAGCCCTGTGAGATCCTGAGCAGAGAACCCAGCTGCACCCACCCAGACTACGGAACTCTGAGATAATCAATGCGTGGTGCTTAAGCCACAGAGTTGTGGTAATTTGTTACACAGAAATAAAAACAAATACAATAATTACCTCTGACCCTCTACCTTTCCATACTTACTGAATAAACAGACTGGGTGTCTTGCATCTGGGTCTAGGGCTGGTATCTCAAAATCAGAAGCCCAGTGCAATGGAAAGATTTCCAAATTTGAAAGTCAGGAGCCTGGATTCCTGTCCTGCCCTACCATTTACATCTATGCGACCTTGATGAAGACACATAGTGCCTGACTGTTTCCTTTCCTAGGAAATGAAGGGCTGGGCCCAATCAGTGGTTCTCTGACCTGCTTTGAGGAAGCCCTCAGGGGCTGTGCAGGCAAGAGGTGAGCAGGCCCAGCTCCTGACCCCGCTCCAAAGAGACAAGCTCTGCTTGTTCCACACATAGGGCTTCCAAGTCAGATTTCATTAGAAGAAGAGATTCTGTTGCCAAAATGAAATTTGAAAACCACTGAGCTGGGTAATTACTAGGGCCCCTTCTAGCTCTCACATTCTTCCAACATGAAGATAAAGTTCAGTGGGGCAGCAGCTGGAGCTGTGGAAAGAGTGATATGAATTTGGGCTTGAGTTGCCAGGCATACTAGCGGAATTAGACTTCTCTCTAATCCAAACCATCTCCTTCCACCTCTTTTTCTCTGGAGGCCTGAACTTCTGGGTGCTAGAGATAGAAACCAGACAGACTCCAGTTCAAATCACGACTCCACATTCAAATCCTGACATTGGGCAAATAAATAAATCTCTTAAATTCTCAGAGCTAAAAGTTCCAAAGCTATAAAATGGTGACATCACCTACTTGGCACAGTTTTTGTATATATTAATTAGTGCTACAGACTGAATGTTTGTGTCCCCACAAAATTCATGTGTTGAAATCCTAACCGCCAAGGCCAAGGTGATGGTATCAGCAGATGGGCCTTTAGGAGGTGCTTAAGTCAAGAGGATGGAGCCCTCATGAATGGAAATCAGTGCTCTTATAAAATAGACCCCAGAGAGCTCCCTAGCACCTTCCGCTATGTGAAGACACAGTGAAAAGACGACCATCTGTGAACTAGGAAGTGGGCCCTCACCAGTGAATCTGCTGTCATCTTGCTCATGGGTTTCCCAGCCCCCAGAGCTGTAAAGATAAATTTCTGCTGTTTGTAAGCTGTCCAGTCTGTGGTACTTTGTTATAGCAGCCAGAAAGGACTAAAGCAGTACTGTCTAAATTGCTACAATGGATAGACTCCAAATTACAAGCACAATAGAAGTTTTTTCCATTTTGTGTTAACAATCTAGAGCAGGCAGTTGATTGGCCTTCTGCTCCAAGCATTCTTTGAGGGATCCAGGTAGATGGTGGCTCTATCATCTTCCACTCATGGCTCCCAAAGTTATGGGGGACTGCCATCCCAGCTGCCAGGGAGGTGTGCAGTAGCTCATGAACAAGGTTTTATGGCCAGGTCTGTAAGGGGCTCACATCACTTCCACTCACCTTCTATGTGTGAGAGCTACAGCACATAGGCACAACTAATTCCATTCACATTCTTTTGGTGAGAGCTTAGTCATATGGGCACACCTAATTCCAAAAGGAGCCAGAAATGAGTCCTTGGCTGAATAATTACCTCTCAGCTAAAATTCTATTATCCACGGTTTGCTGGGAAATTAGCAGTGGTTTCCACCATATTAAACATAGAAATGTGCTTAATATCTAGGAAGCTGGTGCTCAGCATCTCCCGAAAGGCCCAGCTCTGCTAATTAAGTGGGTTTCTATGTGGGGCATGTGGAGGTGACCAGCATCATCCTATATCCTCATTTAAGGATTTTTCATAGCTGCTTTCAATCTACTTTCCCAAAATGACTCTCTTTGGCTATACCCTCCCCCCCTTTCCTAGATGGATACATCCATCAGCTGATGCCCCTCTAAGGCCTCCGTCTCCCCCGGTTTTCAGACTGTTCCCCTCACCAGCCTGTCTGGAATCTTGTCAGCCTTGTTCTCCATCACCGAAGGAGTTTAATACGAATGTGCCAAGCAGGCTGTCAACCACAGGCGAGCTTTCTGGAAAAGATGTGCCAACTACAGCAACAGGAGATGCAGTTCCCTTGAATAACTTCGTTAATATTTGAAAATTAGCTCCCTTGCTCCTTATCATGCTAGTGGGTATTAGAATACAAGAGGAAGGATAAGGGCAACGGTACATTAAAAGGATGTTCTTCTAACAAACTTCACAGCTATGGAAGGGCAGGCTCTATTACCTATAATCTTGGGATTTGGGGAGACTCCCATGTCTTCCAGGATTTTTTTTTCTTTGCAGCAAGCAACTCCTGAAAGAGCGCATTCTTTGAATTTCAAACCCAGTAAACAGCTGCTGTGAGTTGGGCTCTGCGACTCTGGCTTCAGATTTCACTACCATAAGCATGGAGCATTGGATGTGCCCAATTCTGGGATGATAAAAGGCTGTTAGTTTCCCCATGGGTGCAATTCAGCTTTAGAACTGTGCATGAGAGCACGTCACCGTGTCAGCACCCGGGCCGCCAGAGGAATGGCCAACAAACGCCCTTTAGACTAAAATATGAAGGGATGTTTTCCTTCAATGGTCCCAGTTTCCCCCTACCCTTCTCAAAACCTGCTTTCAGGAAAATTGATATACGTTGAAGAGCCAATGACTGACTAGACCTATATTATTGCTCTCAAGGTTTCTAAGACTTTTCAAATTATCTTGAAGAGGAAGGAAGGAATAATCAATGGCAATATTTGGGGCATTGGTAGGGCATTTGGGGAAAGAAACTGTTTGAGCCTCCCGCAACACACACACATCCCCCCAAATCACACGACTGAGGCAATGACCTGCTCCATCCCATCTCAGACTAGTTCACAGGGGGGGACAGACAGGGGTGAGACAAGTTGTCTTACTACAGGAAGGTGGCAGCATCGGGGACACGAAGTGACAAAAACAAAGTAACCAGTGAAAACATGAAAAGGGAGTGGAAAGGAGGTGTTTAGTTTTGAAGCTTTCTCCTCCTCGTGGGAGGGACTTGAAAACCACCAATTTCATTGTGCCCCGTTGCCTTCCACATGAGGAAACTGAAGAGCAGAGGTGTTAAAAGCCCCCAGCGGTGGCTCATCCAGTCAGTGGGAAAGTAAGGGCAGAACCCACCATCAGCTGGGCTCTTACTGTCACTTGAGAGGTGCCAGCTCCAAATGTCTGAGTTCCTTGATCTTCTTTGTAGTGACAGAAGTAAGAAGATCTCACCTCTGAAAAGCCTCTGCCTCTTTACTGCCAATTTCATATTGATTGCCCGGCTTTCTCCACGGAATCAAAAGGCAACATCTTCTCTGTGCTTTCTCCTCCTTCCTGATGCAAAGAAAATGCGCTGCTGTTACCCTTTTCTCCCTTCCTCTTTAGAAGTCTTGATTTTTCCCCTGAATGTTCAAGTAACGTCCAGGCCTCAGGAAAGTACAACCTCTTGCTTATCTCTAGCAAAAGGTCAGGAATTAGGAGTCATTCCCTAGGGCGGTCTGAGTGCTCACAGACACATCCTGCTTCATCGCACTAGCTCCTCACCAACAAAATCCACCACGACTAGAAGGGAGCATTGCTGGAAGGGGACAGGACAGGGGACTGCAGAGAGGACTGCCAATGAGAAGCAGGGGGCAGAAACTAAAGGAAGATGTGAGGCATGAATGCCGGCAGATGACATGTGACAGATGTTAGTTACATGGTTCATGCTACACTTCTGTCATTTATGTAGATCAAAAAGAATTTCCAAAGAGCTCCTCCATAATTTAGCACTAGCCAGCTTTAAAACACAAACTTTCTTCACTTCTTAAAAGCATTTTTATCTACCTAGCTTTCATTCTCAGTTTGGGGAACTCAGGTGAGGATTCTCAACCCTATTCCATAGCTGAAAAGCTGCTAGGGAGAGTGGGTGCCAGCCACCGGCTTCAGTGGCACTGTCCAGTCCTGCCTCCCAGCACCTGCTTTTGCAAATACTGCACTATCGTTAGCCTAGCTGTTCTGATTTCTCCAAGATGGTGACAAATTAGGGGATGCGCAAACTCCTCAGGCTCATTTACAATCTGCGTAGACGCCACAGGCTGCCAGCCTCATCGGAGTCTGAAGAAGGGCTGAAAGGCTCCCACTTTCAGCTGTCATGTTTGACAAGGCCAAAGGAAAGCAGAACATCAGGGATTTCCACAGCCTCTGCCCTGTGGGTCCCCTAAGAGCTTTGGACCGGCAAAAAGCATAGGACCCAGCCACATTTCTCCTACAGCAATCAGGACACTGGGACCATAGGAGCACACTGGGAGCAGGAAGGAATTTAAAAAGCCATGGACATTTTTAATGGGGTTGTTTTCCTGTTGTTGAGTTCTTCATATATGTTGGTTATTAACCCCTTATCGGATGTATGATTTGCAAATATCTTCTCTCAATCAGTACATTGTCTTCTCGTTTTGTTGATCATTTCCTTTGCTGTGCAGAAGCTTTTTAGAAACCTGATTAAAATCTGGGCAGAAGATCTGAAAAGACATTTTCCAAAGAAGATATACAGATGGCCAACAGGCACATGAAAAGATGTTCAACATCACTAATTATTAGGGAAATACAAATCAAAACCACAACTGAGATATCACCTCATGCCCATCAGAATGGCTATTATTTTAAAAGACAAGACATAACAAGTGTTAGAGAGGATGTAAGACAAGGGAACCCTTATACGCTGCTGGTAGGAATGTAAATTGGTGCAGACACTGCGTAAAACGGTATGGAGATTTCTCAAAAAATTAAGAATACAACTACCACATGATCCAGCTATTCTACTTCTGGGTATTTATTCAAAGAATATGAAAACACTAATTTGAAAAGATATATGCACTCGCATGTTCACTGCAGCATTATTCACAATAGCCAAGACATGGAAACAATGTAAGTACCCATCGACAAGTGAATGGATAAAGAAGATGTGGTAGATTTATACAATGGGATATGACTTAGCCATTAAAAAAGACGAAATCTTGCCATTGGTGACAACATGGATGAAACTTGAGGGTACTATGCTAAGTGAAACAAGTAAGATGGAGAAAGAGAAATACAGTTTGATTTCACTCATAGGTAGAAGATAAAAAACAACAACAATAAACAATCACATAGATACAGAGAACAGATTAGTGGTTACCAGTGGGAAAGAGGGATGGGGAAGTGAAATGAGTAAAAGGGGTCATTTGCATGGCGACTTTTTGTGGTGAATGCAATATAATGTATACAGAAGTTGAATTACAATGATGTACACCTGACATCTATGCAATGTTACAAACCAATGCTACCTGAATTTAAAAAAATTAAAACCCATGGACAGCCCAATCGAAGCGCAGTTGGATGCCATGCTGAGAGAAGGGCGGGGCTGAAGGCAGACAGCCCTGCATTCCTTGCCTTCTCACTGAAAAAGGGAATTTAAGCAAATGGATAGCTTGGAGATTCCTTAAAGTTGTCTCTGTAATGATGTAGCCTTGGGAGATGAAGAATTGTAAAACAGACGTTGACTTAAACATTGGACACTTTTCCCAAAAGGATAATTGTTTTAGTTTCTTTTCCCCCTTAGAAAAAAGAAACAAAAATCATATTCATAATATGATTAACAATAATCATATTAATACTGTTTCTAAGAATGAGTATGTCTTGACTTTAAAATATACCAAAAATAAGAGATAATCTTGTAAAGATCAGCAAAACCCACCCAGCCAGAGAAATATTTTTATTTGTGTTATTAGTTAAACTCAACTTCTGAAATAAGGTAAATAGCTTGGCCAAATAATAATAATTAGACTCTGATCTGGTCTTAAGAAGAAAGAAGTCTTAGAGAGAGAAAGGCCCCCATTCTGACAGGAGCCCCTGCTCTGCTTGATTAGGGAAAGGGAGGAAGACAGCGGGAGTGGAAGCCACCCTAAGTTGGCCGCCCTCCTGTCATGGACTTAGGATGCGTGGAACACACCTTTGTTTGTTGCTGCTTTGAGGCCCAACACAATTCTGATCTTTTCCCTACAAGACAAAAACTGGAGACTCTATCTTCCTTCGAATACCTGAAGTGTAGATATGCTCTCATTTTGGAACCACAGGTAGTAGATTAGGAGCAAGGTGAGTGATTATTTCTGTTTCTTCCTCGCTTTTCCAACACAAATAATTAGGCTGCTTTTTTCTTTGCTCTGGAGTTTAAAACATCCAATGCAGTTGAAACATTGGTGGCCTAGGGAGGGTTTGCATAAACTGGTTCTTAATTTCTCAGGCTAATCCTGAAGCTGCCGGTAACAATGTGAAGACACATCCATAGACTTCTACCCCACCTCCTACCCTACTAAGCTCGGGAGTTCCTCAGCTCTCCCCATGGTGGTAGGGCGGGCGGGGGAAGTGGAAGAGAAGTTTTAGATCCATGGTCAGGGTCTCTGAAGACAATTCCTTAGGCACAAGAAATTCTTAGACATTCATTAAAAACTGGCACAATCCAAAGCCTTGATTTGGATCTTCATTTGGCGAAATGAAGCTTTCGCTCCAGATTCGAATGGGGTTTAATTTCAGATTGCAGGCTCCTTGTCACTGCCAAAGTTCTTGAGGCCCTTCCTGGTGGTTTCCGACGTCAAGGACATACCCTCTCCTCCACCTGGTTCTCTCTCTGCTGTGCCCTTCCTGAGAATGAACTGTCCTGCAGACTTCACTCTTAGGTCTGGCTTCTGGAGCAATAAGCCTACTTTCTGAGAGGGTGTGGGGATGGTCCGAGCATGGACTGTACTCAGGTTCCCGATTACAGAGCAGGCTCGGGCTCTGTCCAGCACAAGAGACAGAACCCTAGAACCCTCTTCTAGCTTCTAGGCCCATCTACTCCAATTCTACCTTTGTGCTTTCCAGTTTGTAACAAATCTTTATTCTTTCCTATCTCAATGGCTATCTCATATCCTGTGTGACATAAGCACCAAGCTGGGAATCTGGACTCTTGAATTTTACTCACCACTCTACTACGAATGTGCCGTGCCCTTGAACAAGTCACAAGATCTCTCTGGGCCACATGCAAAATAAGGAAACTGAGCTATACTACCTTTAAAGTCTCTCCAGCTTTAATTTTGTTAGTAAATCAGTTGCTTCCTCCTCTGGGCTCACATGGCACAGTGTTCATCCTTCTGTATAGACATTTATTAGAGTTTATCTCTTTACAAACCCATTTCCCCACTGGAATTTGAGCCCCTCAAGAACAAGGATTGTCTTCTTGTTCTGTGTTTCCTCTGTTCCCGGGGAGGAGGGAAGAAAGGAGAGGAGGAGGAGATGGTGGAGCACCAACATTTGTTGAGCTGCTGTTAAGTGGAACACTGTGCTACACATCACACATAAGGTAATTCTTCTAAAACTCACAGTGTAGACAATATAATCTCAAATATGCAGATGAAGCAACTGAGAGATTAATCTACCCAGGCCACAGAGCTGGACCAGAAAAGAAATCTAAGCTTCCCTTCTTTGCCCACTGCTGCAAGACCTGGCATGGAAGAGTAGGGCTCTTTGAAAATTCTCCAAATATCTAGACGATGCTCAATAAATGCTCATTAAACGAATGTTAAATAAATTCTTTTGTTTGGCTTTTGGTCAGCTAGGATGTGCCTTTGATCCTTATTACACCGAAGCGGGGAAGGGGGCGGAGTTGAGGTGTGGCGTAGGAGACGGGAGCACAGGGTACAATTTTATTACAAGGCCCTGGGAATTCTCTAATTAACAGGAGGGCAGGGCAGAGCTCCTACTGGGTGTGAAGAAGTAATGATGAAACATTCTCAGGGTAACTCAAGGTCTCAGGTACTTCACCCTGAAGAGTAAACTAAAGCCCTAATTTGCATCATCACTCAACCTACAAATTCACAGAGGACGCAATTGTTTTCACAGCCCTGGAAGGTCACATTATTCTTTCTGGCTCCACTGCCCCTCACAATTATGTACAGACGAGCAGACAAAGAAATCTATATTAATGCCTCAAAGCAAGAGGGGCTCCCAGCTCCAGAAGCCTGCAAGGGGCTTGGCCAAGGACCATGGCAAACACTGTGGGCTCCCATCATATGGCCAGAAAGGCAGAGATATTGGAAGTGAAATGGATTACTGTCTTCAGGGCACACTTGCTACTACCAACACCTGAGAAAGGCTCTTTGGTTCTAGTTAATTTATCTTAAGCACAAATAAATTCTACAAGCCAGCTGAGTTAATGTTTGCCTCAGAGGAGAAAGGAAAAAGAAAGGAGATCATTGTTCCTAAGGGTGCCTGAGGCTGGTGCCTGAAGCGCTTAACCCATTCAGGATCTACGTAAATCTCTCATGGGGTATCTGATACTGTTTTAGCAAGAAGTGCACTAGAGCAGCAAGGAGCAGGATGTTCATTTCTGTCTAGTGGTGTGTTAATGCCTGTCTGCAGGCAAAGTACCAAATAAATAGCACATTGCATTTAGTTTTTTAAATAGAGTACTGCTTTAATAGCTGCTTGGGGGATGGGGCTGTTTGATATCCATTTATGAAACAAACAAGCAACAGATCCTAACTCTTCAGAGAGTGGACTGTGCTGTAAGGTGTCCTGTCATTCTAAAACGCCATATAATGGCCCTAAACTTTGATTGGCTTTTTCTGCTTAACTATGTATTAGATTTTGTGCATCCACTTACTCAACAAATCCTTACTGAGTGGCAGAACCATGAGAGGTCGAGTATCAGAGTGGTTAAGAACATGGACTCAGTTTCATATTGCCTGAGTCTGAATCCTGGCTTAGTCACTTATTAAATCTGTGACTTTGGGCAAATTGCTTACATTTTTCTGTGCCTCAGTTACCTTATCTGTAAAATGGGGAGAACAATAGTAGCAATTTCAGGAGTCATTATGAGGATTAAATTATCTAATATGTAAAGCACTTAGAACCCCTCTACAACATAATGAGTGCTATGTAAGTGTTTGTTATTATTACATGCCAAGTGCTAGAGCCAAACCAGTCACCCAGGCTGTGAAGATCCATGGGATGACGAAATACATAATGAACGGACTGGATTTCTTTCACTACATGAAAAGTGATTAGGTCAAGAAAATAATAACCACTTTGCAGCAGTATTTAGAGGAGAATTGCAGGGTTGGAAAATAAAAGTGCTTATTACTAAATCAGAGGTGTCACCATTTTGACCCAGCCTCAGAGAAAAGGCCAAACCCAGGGTGATTCCAGTAAAACAGGACCTCAGGTTAAAGATCAGATCAAGGGTGGGGCCATCACACTTGCTTATGTCTCTGAAAAGAGGAAGGTAAAGTCTAGTAGAGCCTTTCAACTAGACAAATGGACAACTAGAAAGCTTGAGAACGTGATCCCATAGAAGTCTGTTGTGTCCAAATTTGCTGAAATTTAAGTCTAGAAAGAGAAAGGCATGTATCAAAAAGAAAAGAACATGCACAACTTTTGGCACGTATGTTGACAGGAATCAAATAATAAAACAAATAAGAACTCCCAAAGGGTGGAGCCAGGAATAGTGAGGAACTACGGACTTAGGACTACTCCTACAGGGCATCACGAGAGCCTAATGCAGACATACTTCTACTCTGACAACAACCGTCCAGCAGGATTTTAGAATTTCTGTGGACAAATGACTACGTGCTATGTGACTGCCATTCTTGCCCTTTCAGAGTGTTTAGAGTGCAGTTAACTGAGTGCAGTTACTCTGTTTCTGGTCCACCATTGTACATGGGGTATGTATGGAGTAGTGGTAGATAATAAATTGTCTTCTTAGTTCAAAGGTCTCTGGATCAAGAGAAGCCACATCCAGATGTGATGTGGATCATGAGACCCTGGTCTTCAAGCCTTATGCCATGATTTGCTGAAACTTTGGGGGCTTTTGGGCTGGGAGTGAGTATATTTTGAGTATGGGGGGGGACGTAGATATTTATTTATGAACAGGAGGGAAGCCTATGGTAAATTATTGTTCAGCAAGTATTCACCTCTTGTCTCTTCCAACTTCCATGGGGAAAACAAACTTTTCTGCCCCATTGATTTTTGACTCGTTTGTATGCCTTTCTTTGGTCAGTGGGATGGGTTGCAAGTAGAGATTTGAAATGTGTTCTCATAGAGGGGCTTGGTTCCTTGCACTCCTGTCTTTTGTTATGAAAATAACATGCCTTGTATAGCTACTAGTTCAAGGAGGATAAAAGGTACTTGGAGCAGAGCTGGACCCAACCTGCAGTTGTAACTAAGCCCAGCCAAACCCAGCCTAAATCACCAAATTCCGGAGGACACAAAGATGGATACACAAGAAATAAATGCTTGTGGCTACATGCCACTTAAGTGATTTCTTACATGGCAATAGCTTACTGATATAAAAAGAAAGCTACAAACTTCATTTTACAAATAAATGGGACAGTAAGTATCTGAAACCAGCAGAGCCACATCTGTAGCTCATGCAAGAGCAGAGACTCACGGAGAGACTATGAAGAAAGGAGAATGCAATATCGTACAGATGTCAGATACATATGAATTCACCTCCAGAAAGAGACCATTCTGAGCTGAACAATACTGAGAAAAGGTCTGAGACTGCAGATAAGACTGCTAGCAATTGAGAATTGAAAATAAGGGACTTGAAAGAGTACAGTTTCAAACGTGGCAGTACTGGGAAGGTACAGCTTCTGGGAGAGAAGAAGACAACTTGGGAAAGAAAGTCTCCATACCAGTTATCAATTTATTTTCCCCTAGCTCCAAATCCATCCTTCCTTGCTCTGCTTTGTTTTACTGAAGCTAGACCCTGTAAACATGTCACCTTTGTCAGCTGACATGATATAAAGCTTTATCAACAGAAGGTGCTGGAGTAACACTGCAAGGTGATAGCTACATGAAGATACTTCTCTTCCAGATTCTAGTCCACTATTCTTTATTCATCATTGCAGGCTAGTGGCCCTCATGGACCCACTCTGGCTATGCTCTCAGGCCACTCTGTCCCCATCTAGTAGCCACTTCTGACTCACTCCAGTAGGCCACTTCCTTGGTAGCTCCAACTCCATCTTCAAGCCATCTTCTTTCCCACTTAGCAGCTGATTCTGGATGGCTCCCACGGGCCACTTCTACAGCAGTTATAGCTACACCCTCAGGCAACCGTATCCCCACATGACCCACATCTTCCGGCAAGTTTTGTCATTACAGACAGGCTGCATGTCCCTCTTTAAACAAGTCTGAATCTCCAGCTTATGAGTATGAGAGTGTTCTTCGAAGTCCTTAGTTTGTTTATTGGCATTTTTCGTCAGCCTAAAAGTAGTAGCTGATTTCTTTAACCTGCTAATTCTGGAACTCTTAGGGTCCTCTTTTTTCTCTTTTAGTAGTCAACTACCTATTACTAGTCAACAGCTAAGCTTTATATTAAGTTCTATATAACTTAATTTAACTAAGTTTTCAGTTTCCAATTATTGGTGCGTTTTTTATCTTCTGACCAGACCCTGACTGATATAGTGTCCCTTGGAGTGGCTTGGTGGTGAAGGGAAAACAGGAAGCAAGAACTTGAAGTAAGAGTTCTACAGAATTAGTAGAAGACACCATCAGAAAATCAAAAGCCTTCCTCTTCCCAAGTAGACACCATTTTTAAAAGAAAGTATACTTCACTGTATAAAAGAAAAGAGAAGAAATTTAGCAAGCCAACCAACTCCTCTCACTCCTCCCTATAAACACCTGCTATTGCTGGTCTAGCAAATGCTCAAGACATTACAATTATATGGGAAATATCAGGAAACAACAAGCAAAGCTGCTGTAAGAAGAAATTAGAAATTGAGAATCAAAACTTCTCAAATGATAAAAAAAATTTTCTCCCCTAAATCAATCAGGAAGCAGAAGAAAACTGAAACACAGTGCTCCAACATGAATGAAATATCATTCAAACAGCACTTGAAGAAAAAAGAACTCTCTTGCAACCATAAATTCAAAAACTCATTACAAAATGGAAAAAAAGACATAAAATGAGAGAAGGATGAACTCAAACTCAGGAAAAAAGCTGAAGAAAAAGACAAAGTCTTCTCAGAAAAGAAGACTAGATTACAAAGTGCTAAGGTGAAAATAGATTTGATTGAAAATATGTTACGTGAAATTGAGAAGAGAACTAAAAGCACTCAAGAGAACGAAAAGAAAATAAATAACTAGGTAAAAAATATTAGAGAGAAAGTGATATATAGAGGATAAGCAAGGTGGATCCAACATATGTATAACTGGAGATTTCAAAGAAGAAAAGCAAGACAGTAGAACAAAATTAAAATTCTAAACAATAATGCAAGAAAACGTCCTAAAAATAAAAAAAGAACTGAATATACATATTGAAAAGGCCTATAGCATACCTCAAAAAACTTGATCCCAAATAGTTAACACTAGAATACAGGCTAGTAATATTATTAAGACACTGAATTTAATGAAAAAATTTCTGGGACTCCAGACATAAAGGCTAAGTCATTTACAATGACTGGATACCAAGGTAGCCTCCAATTTCTCAAAAACAATATACAAAGTGACACAAAAGTGAAGCACTATTTCCAATAACTCAAGAAATATAAAATTGGTGAATTTTTTACACATAAATTTCACTTCAATACGCCTAATTTTTTTTAAATGGAACTCTTTACTGCAGTAAAGTTTGAAGAGAATGGAGAAGTGTAGTTTCTATAAACTCTCAGTTTGGCCAGTTAAGAATCTCTTCCAGGAGAGAGCTTCAGACTGAGGAGAAACTTATGGAATAGAATTAAAATTGAGCAGGATAAGAAAAATAAAAATAAAGAAAAAAAAGAAGATTCAGATGAAATTGTGGAACAGCAACATAGCCAGCAGACCTCAGAAAGCAAACTGCTCTTTTTTTTAACCCTCCAAAAAACCACAGAAGAGAAAGCTCTGTGAAGTTGAAAGTCTATCTTGACCTGAACACAGCTTTTTTCTAAAATTTCAGAGAAACTAATTTATATAAATAAGAACATGAGAAACGTATCAAGATTAATTGCAAACAAACTAATTCTAAGAAAAAGTAAGAATAAAGAGTAAAATATCCCTTCCAGGAAAAAGAGATACCCATAAAGAGACCAAAATTATAACTTTCTATTTCAAAACTAGCTAAAAAAGACTTTAAAAGTGATAAAAGAGATTAAAAAAAATATAAATCAGAACTACAAAAAACTCAGAAATGAGGTAACAGAATTCAGAAAATAATGACAAACAAAAAAACAAATTATCTCAGAAATGAGGACTAAACAAGAAAGAACACAGGAGTAAATAAGTACAACAGATAATTCTTTAAAATAAATAGGAGGTGAAATGAAAGAAAAGCTTTTAAATCAAATAGGATGGAAGAAAGAGAAAAAAAATTGTAGTGGAGGATAAATATTGAAGATAGACAAAGAAAATCTAGCATACGGATAATAGGAATCCTGAAGAAGGAAACCAAGGCAAGGGAACATAACAAATACAAAAAATTATAACCCAAGTAAACTTTCCCGTAATTACAAAAAGAAAAATTTAACTGCATATTGAAAAAGCACAACCGTATCTGAGAATATCAACTCAGAAAGACCATGAACAGATTAATTTGTACAATTACTTGACTTTAAAAATGAAAAATATTCTTTGAGCAATAACTAGACAAAAAGAGCGAGTGACTTATAAAGAAAAAAAATTAGATCATCAGATTTTTCAGGCAATGCTTTATACCAGACAAAAAAACCAGGTCACTTACGATGAATGGATAGCAAATTAGCCTTCAACTTCTCAAAAACAATATACAAAGTGACATAAGAATGATGCAATCTTTCCGATAAATTCAAAGAACTTAAAACTGGTGAAATTTATTGCATGTAAGTTACACCTCAATAAACCTAATTTAAAAAAAAAAAACAAAAAACCTGAACTCAAAGCAAAGTTAGTAGAAGACAATGAAGAAACATTAACAATACAATCAAGGAACAAAAAAATGACCCAAGGACCTTATATCAAGCAAAACTAACCTTCAATGATGAAAAGCACAAACTGCTAGTAACACACAAGAACCTAGGGAACATTGTTCTCATGAGCACTTCCTGGGAAATGTGGTAGAGAAGAAGCTTCAGACAATCAAAATGCCCAGGGCAACTTTTACACAGGGATTGGAGCATTAAACATATAATTACTTGAACAGCTGTGATTAAATGAAGGCTGTAAAAGAAAAAGTATAGTGTGAGATGGCTATAACTCTGACAATGTAGATATAGTATAACTATAGTGGGAGGAGTAAAACGGGTAGTTCACATACATAACAATTTTAACACCTTTTAGTATCATTTTGATGGTGGTAGTACTGCTGTTATTCTGAGTGTTTAGGTCATCCCTCAGAGACAGGATGGACCTCTTCCTAATTAGTAGGTCAGGTGTTGAGAATAACAATGCCACAAATGCACCAAAAGAGTGTGAAAAAATTTAGTACCTACATAATGAGGCTTTCTGGGGAGTGCAGGACAGGCTCCCAGCAGGTCCAAAAATGTCTTCAGTAAGGAGGGGCAACTGGCTTAGCGTTTTACTGTGGTTGGGGATGAGGCCGGGATGAGGGTTCCGGTGCACAGTCTGGGGCTTGCATGGTTTGAACTTTCCACTGGTGCCAGGAGAGGGAAGATGCAAGCTTTGTTACCAGCTTATCCAGACGATATAGGCAAGAGGGAAAGAAAGAAAAGTGAAGCCTGAAAGCAGTGAGCAGTCAAGGATCAAACGCAGAATTAGACTCATTCTTACACTGAGGCTCTTGAGTGTGTGATGTGAGACAAAGCCAACATGGACTGTTCCAATTCTAACATTCCCTGTGTCCTTAGGAAACAGAATACTCGGTATGGGAGAAACAAGATTAAAAAAATGTATAATATGCAAACAAGATAAAATGTAATATAGAAAAGGTTAAGCAAAAACTCTATAGTTCTGGATTTGAATTGGAAGTGTTAGTATGAATTCATGTGATATTTCCTATTGACATATATTTGTAAATATAACAGTATTTATTCAATTTTTTAATATTAATTTATTTCCTAGCTCTATCCACTGAAAATGCATGGAAACTATTACCAATCCTGTAACAATAAGTCTCCCTGGAGGCCAGATTATGGTTTTAAAACATGATGTTTCACTAAGAGAAACCAAGTTCCTTGGAGAAATGGTAAATTCCAGGTCTGAGGCATGAAACATACAAGATAATCTTGGAATATTTTTCATATCAGATAGCAGGAAGGCTATCAAACACTACTAGGGTCATCACAAAAGAGCTCAGGAGCCAAACTGAATAGGTTCCAATAGGCCAAAGACAGGACAGTTTGAGCTTCATTAAGTATAATAATTGTAATAGATTTAAACCTTTCAAATTTGTCTAAATATATGAGTTTATAATGACAGTAAGAAGAAACTAATTGGTCACTTTAGAAGAATGAAACAATAGAACTAGAATATCATCGCTTTGTATCACCTAATGAATTAATGGATCTAGGCTTCAAAGTCGACAGATATAATGTGCTTCCCAGTGAGAGAGCACACCAGCACCTAGAATTTTGCCAAATGGATTGAGCCAGAGTCTAACCAAGCCTCTGGATCCAGCTGCAAATTTGCAGAAAATACGGAGGACAGAGGAACATGTTGAACTGCACTGTGAATATGCAATTAGCAAACGCCAGACTGAGTAAAACTCTGCAAGGCAAGGAGCACAGATCTATGACAAATGAATTGTAAGTAAAATGAAATGATGGAGGGAAACCTAAAAGACATATCATATTTTTATGAAGAGCAAGACTAAACTACAGTGTCCGGGGGTGCACACTGGGATGATAAACTATAATGAAAAACTCCCAAAAGTCAACATACTGGTTACCTGTGGGATAAGGGAGGGGCTTCTGATTGAGACAGGGCACATGAATGACATTCTGAGGTAGACAGAAAAGTTCTGGGAGTTTGGTTTTTTTTAATTATTCTATTGAGGTCATAATGATTTATAACATTGTGTAATTTCAGATGTACAATATTATATATCAGTTTCTGTATAAACTACATTGTGTTCACCCCCAATAGTCTAGTTTTTATCCATCAACATACACATGTGCTGTTTTACCCACCCCATCAGCCCCTTCCCATCTGGTAACCACTATTCTGTTCTCTTTAACCATGTGTTTGTTTATATTCCACATATGAGGGAAATCATATATTTGTCTTTCTCTATCTGGCTTATTTTGCTTAACATAAAACCCTCAAAGTCCATCCATGTTGTTGCAAATGGGACGATTTTGTCTTTTTTATGGCTGAGTAGCATTCCATTGTATATATGTACCACATCTTCTTGTCCATTCATCAGTTGCTGGGCACTTAGGTTGCTTTCACATCTTGGCTATCATGAATAATGCTGCAATGAACATAGGGATGCATAAATCTCTTACTGTTGTTGATTTTATGTTCTTTGGGTAAATACCCAGTAGTGGGATAGGTGGATCACATGGTAGATCTATTCTGAATTTTCGAGAGATCTCCATACTGTTTTCCATAGTGGCTGCACCAGTTTGCATTCCCACCAGCAGTGTATGAAGGTTCTCTTTTCTCCTCATCCTCTCCAACATTGTTATTTTTCGTCTTGTTAATTATAGTCATTCTGACAGGTGTAAGGTGATATCCCATTGTAGTTTTGATTTGCATTTCCCTAATAATTAGTGATGTTGAACATCTTTTCATGTGCCTGTTAGCCATCTGTATATCTTCTTTGGAAAAATTCATATCCTCTGCCCATTTTTGATTGGGTTGTTTGTCTTTTTGTTGTTGACTTGTACAAGTTCTTTTTATATTTTGGAAATTAACCCCCTGTCGGATATATGATTTGCAAATATTTTCTCCCAGCTAGTGGGTTGTCTTTATGTTTTTTTCACAGTTTATTTTGCCTTGTAGAAGCTTTCTCGTCTGATATAGTCCCATTTGTTTATTTTTTCTTTTGTTTCCTTTACCTGAGTAGACATTGTATTTGAAAAGATGCTGTTAAGACCAATGTCATAGAGTGTACTGCCTATATTTTCTTCTAGGAGTTTTATGGTTTCAGGTCTTACATTCAATTCTTTAACCAATTTTGAGTTAAATTTTGTGTGTGGTGTAAGGTAATGGTCTACTTTCATTCTTTTGCATGTGGCTGTCCAGTTTTCCCAACACCATTTATTGAAGAGACTTTCCTTTCTCCATTGCATGTTCTTGGCTCCTTTGTTGAAGATTGTCCATAGATGTGTGGTTTTATTTCTGGGCTTTCAATTCTGTTCCTTTATTCTATGTGTCTGTTTTTGCACCAGTACCATGCTGTTTTGATTATTATAGCTTTGTAGTACATTTTGAAGTCAGAGATTGTGATGCTTCCAGCTTTGTTCTTTTTTCTCAGGATTGCTTTGCCAATTCGGGGTCTTTTGTTGTTCTATGTAAGGTTTAGGATTCTTTGTTCTACTTCCACAAAGAATGTCATTGGAATTCTGATTGGGATTGCATTGAATCTGTAGATTGCTTTAGGTAATATGGACATTTTAATTATGTTTTGGGAGGTTGCGTGAGTCTAAGAATTTATCCATTTCTTCTAGGTTATCCAATTTGTTGGCATATAGGTTTTCATAGCGTTCTCTGATAATCCTTTGTATTTCTGTGGTATCCATTGTAATTTCTCCTCTTTCATTTTTAATTTTATTTATTGGCACCTTCTCTCTTCTTTTCTTAGTGAGTATGGCTAAGGGTTTGTCAATTTTGTTTATCTTCTCAAAGAACCAGCTCTTAGTTTTGTTGATCCTTTCTATTATTTTTTTAGCATCTATTTCATTTATATCTGCTTTAATTTTTATTATTTCCTTCCTTCTGCTGACTTTGGGCTTTGTTTGTTCTTTTTCTAGTTCTGTTATATGAAATTTAAAATCATTTATTTGAGATTTTTCTTGTTTATGAGGTAGGCCTGTATTGGTATAAATGTCCCTCTTAGTACCACTTTTGCTCTCTTGCATAAGTGTTGGTATGTTGTGTTTTCATTTTAACTTGTCTCTTGGTATTTTAAAACTTTTTCTTTGATATCTTCATTGATCCAATTGTTGTTCAGTAGCATGTTATTTAATCTCCACGTATTTGTGCCTTTCCCAGCTTTCCCAGTTGATTTCTAGTTTCATAGCATTGTGGTCAAAAAAGATGCTTGATATGATTTCAGTCTTCTAAAGTTTATTGAGGCTTGCCTTGTTTCTCAACATATGGTCTATCTTTGAGAATGTTCCATGTGCACTTGAGAAGAATATGTATTCTGCTGGTTTAGGGTGGAATGTCCTATATATAGTAAGTCCATCTGGTCTAGTGTTTCATTTAAGGCCACTGTTTCCTTGTTGACTTTCTGTCTGGATGATCTATCCATTAATGTAAGTGAGGTGTTGAGGTCTCCTACTATTATTCTGTTGCTGTCAATTTCTCCCTTTAGGTCTGTTAGTAGTTCCTTTATATACTTTGGTACTCCTCTATTAGGTGCATATATATTCATAAGTGTTATGTCCTCTCTGTGGAATGTCCCTTTTATCATTACATACTGCCCCACTTTGTCTCTCGCTGTCTTTTTTTATCTTGAAGTCTGCTTTGTCTGATATAATTATGGTGACACTGGCTTTCTTTTGCTTGCCAGTTGCTTGGAGTACCATCTTCCATCCCTTTACTCTGAGCCTATGTTTGTCTTTAGAGCTGAGATGTGTTTCATATAGACAGCATATTGTTGGGTCTTGTTTTTTAATCCATCCTGCCACTATATGTCTTTTTATTGGAGAATTCAATCCATTTACATTTGGAGTGATTATTGATATATGAGGGCTTAATACTCCCATTTTATCTCTTGTTTTCTGGGTGTTCTATATTTCCGTTGTTTCTTTTCCCATGTATTTCTGACTGCCATTTCAGTTTGGTAGTTTTCTGTGATGGTTTTCTCTTTATTTGCTTTGTGGCTCTGCTCGGATTTTTGGTTTAGTGGTTGCCATGAGATTTGTATAAAAGATCTCATAGATGAGATAGTCCATTTTATGATAGCTTCCTATCCTCATTAGCTAAGTAGTTTCCATACCTTTCATCTTCCCCTTCTGAGTTACCATTGTCACAAATTCTTTTTTGTGTTGTGAGTTTGTGACTAAATTGAAGTGTTTAGTTATTTTTGATGTTTTCCTTCCCTGTATCTTTTATTTTATAATTAAGTGTTTCCCAACTTATTCTGATAGATAGCTGCAATTTTCTGATTTTGTCTGTCTATTTATCTCCTTCCTCAAAGCTTTGTAAACCTATGCCTTTTTGTTACAGGTATGAGGGATCCCTTCATCATTTCTTATAATGGAGGTCTAGGGGTGACAAACTCCCTCAGCTTTTGTTTATCTAGGAAACCTTTTATTTCTCCATGGTATCTGAAGGGTAGTTTTGCTGGATAGAATATTCTTGGCTGAAAGTTTTTGTCTTTGAGTATTTTGAATATATTATTCCATTCTCTCGTAACTTGTAAGGGGTCTGGTGAGAAATATGCTAAAACTCTGATAGGCATTCCTTTGTAGGTTATTTTCTTCTACCTTGCTGCCCTTAGTACTTTTTCTTTGTCAAGACTAATGCCAGTTTTAATATTATATCCCTTAGAGAAGGTCTTTTTGCATTTATGTAATTAGGAGTTCCATTGGCTTCATGTACATGTAAGTCCAGTTCCTTCTTCAGGTTTCAAAAGTACTCAGGAATTATTTCTTTGAACAAGCTCTCTTCTCCTTTCTCCCTCTCCCCACCCCCTGGAATACCTATAATCCTTATATTTCTTTTTCTAATTGAGTCAGGTATTTCTCAAAGAATTTCTTCATTTGTTTAAAATCTTTGTTCTCTTTCCTCCTTTACCTGAAGCATTTCTATGTTTTTGTCCTCTACTTCACTAATTCTGTCCTCCATAACATCAGCTCTATTTTTTATAGTTTCTAGATTATTTTTTTATCTCATCAATTGTGTTCTTCATATCCAGAATTTCTGTTTGGTTTTCTTTTAGAGCTACAATCTCTTGGATGAAGTATTCCATTGGCTCATTAATTTTATTCCTGAACACATTGAACTGTCTGTCTGAGTTTTCTTGTAACTCACTGAGTTTCTTATGACAACTATTTTGAATTCTCTGTCATTTAGATTATCAATTTCTGTGACTTCAGGATTGGTTTCTGGAGACTTGTCATTTTCTTTCTGCTCTGAAGTGTTACTATAATTCTTCATGTTGTTTGATGAATTTATTCTTTGCCAGCACATTTGTGGTAGTATCAGTTCACAGATTCCACCTGCCACTGCTGGTGGGGAGCAGGAGTTGTTTTCTGATCTCGGCCCATCCGCTGGAAGTTGTGGGGTAGGGCTGCTCTGTGTTTGCATGGGCTGGCTGCAGCCACTCTGGAGGTCACACTGACATGGGCAGGGCCTCTGCACTGGGTGGACAGGTCGCACTCTGTAGGTGGAGCCTCAGTGCTGGGTGGGTGAGTCACTCTTGCATGGGTAGGACTTCTGCACTCAGCAGAAGGGGCCCCTACATGTAGGCTGAGCAGCCACTTGATGGGTCCCATGGGCTGCTGTGCTCTGTGGGCAGGGTACCTTTTGAACAGGTGAGGCGCCTTCTCACCTGTGCTGTGTTAGGTGGGAGAGGTACCTATGCAGGTGCTGAGCCACCACTTGATGGGGCCCACAGGCTGCTGTGCTCCATGGGTAGGGTGCCTTCAGAGCCAGCAGGGCACCTTCTCACCTGCACTGCACTCAGCAGGTAAGCACCTTCATGGGGGCTGAGCCACCTCCACTCAGTGGGGAGTGTTCTCACACATGGGGCCACTGCAGCACAGTGGACACTCCCACAGGCTGGGCTACCACTCCAAAAGTGTTTGTGCAGGCTGTGCTGCCCTCACCTCCTCTTATAGTCTCACCGGCCGTGATCCATGTGAGGATCCACAGTCTGGTTCACTGCCACCAGGGAGGGAGAGGGGTGCACTCACCTAGCTCCACTGCCTCCCAGGGATCCAGTCCACCTGCCTTCAGAAGCACAGCTGTATGGATCGCTCAGATGTCCTGGTTTGAGCTGTGCAGGGAATCCTCTGCTGGTTAATAAATGTCCACTTAGTTGTAACTTAGAGGGGAGAGAAAAAGGGAACAGCTCACTCAGCTATGATGCTGACATCACTCCAAAGTTCTGTTTCTTGACTTGGGTGGTGATTATAAGTGTGTTTGCCTTCATTAATCCATATACTCTACTTGTGTGGTTTTCTATATCTGTATTTTATCTGTAAAATACATTTTTTTTAAGTTGAGTGTGGGGAAGTTGAGTTCCACAATTGCTTAATAAGTAATTATTCAGCTGGTAGGTGGGTTTAGCAAAAGTCATGAAGGTGCTTGGCTGACTGGGGTTCAAAAAACACTAAAATAGTGTTTAAGATCTTGGGCTCTGGAAAGCCACAAATTGGGGGTGAAATTTCCATTGTGGTAATTATTGGCTGTGTGATCTCTAAGCTTCAGTGTTGTCATTAATAGAATCAATATAATAATAATAACTACCTTATAGTGTTGTTGTGAGGTGTAAATGAGATAATCCACATAAAGCACTCAGCCAAGTGCATGCCACATACAAATCACTCAATAAATGCTATCTGTGTTGTTGCTTTTGTTGTTTTGGGGAATATAGAGGCTTCTATCTAGGCATACTTTTCATGGACCACTGGGGACTTCTGTAAGGCCTCTTTCCATATCGATTGCAGCTATTGGAGTTCTTTTTCTTCTCAACTGCTCCAATTATAGTCCTGAGAAAATTCTGACTTCATTTCTTTAAACACAAAGTGCTTTAGGATACATAGGAAAATGAAAAGTGTTATAGATTCCCAAACTATATTAAACCAATATAACGTGCTGCTCAGCTGCCACAGGGACCAGCATGGCAGTAACAGCGAGATTGATGGGGACCAGAGAATTTGTGGGAACTCATTTAGCCCATGGCTAGCATGCCTACCACCTCCCGAGGTATCAGGAGACAAAAGTTATGTTAACACTCCCAGGTTGGGGCAATATTTGGAGATGTGACTTCTGAAGCAATTATCCTTCTCAGCATATTTTCCACTGATACACATGTCAGTTTTATGCATATACATATATATATGTAAAGTGCATGGCCCATCTGTATTCATCAGCCAGCTACTCCAATGAGTGCCAATTTCCTACTGACCTCCCCCATATCATTGCCCAGTGGGATGGAGTACTTAGCATTAGTTTTAGCCTCCTTTAGGCTAAAGGACATGTTGAGTAGGGTGTGGAAATGTTCTTCTACTTTATAAGCACCTCTATGCTCCATGCCCCACCAGCTGGGGCATACACATTCTATTCCTATTTCCCCTACCAGAATTTTCACAACCAATTCAGTTCACCTCTGGTCGTCCTATTTCGGATATCTTACTTTACCTGCTAAAATTTGCATAGTGCTTTCTCTCTTATCATTTCAGCCATATTAGGCAAGTATTATTAACCTATTTTATTTTTTACAAGGAATTTGCTCTCCTAGTGATTAAATGACTTGCTCACAGGCCTACCTGGAAGAGCTGGGACAGGAGCAGTCTTCTCTCCATTATACATGTCATGTCCCTGACTCTTCAACTATGGCCTGAGACATTACATTTTTCTATGAGAGAATTTTGATACACTTTATTTTTATATTTATCTATTTGTGAATGTATTTATCAATTTGTTAGTTGGTTTATTTTATATAAATTATGTTACTTGTTATATGACTATCTGATAGGGGAATAAATATATAATTAAATACAACAGTCTAAAATAATTACTGATTAGACATTTTTCAGAAGTAATGAGACTAGATCTATAAGAAAACATCATCACAAAAAAATGCAGATTTACTTTTAAAACTGTGCTATCAGAATATTGTCTTTTGTCATCTTTTCTTAGGATGACTTTTATTACATTTTTCAATCCATTTATAACGAATTTTTTAAATATTTCCAATATTCATAAAAATATGAAGGCTAATATAATAAACACTTGTGTACCCACTACCCAATGTTGTTAACGTATTTGCTTCAGATTCTTCCTTTTTTTGAATTAAAATATTTCAGAAAAGGTTGAAGTTTCCTATATTCTCTTCTTTTAGCCTCATCCTTCTCTCTCCCACCCCAGAATAAACCACTCTGCTAAAGGTGAGTGTATCTTTTCCATTTATGTTTTAAAATATTTATTGTGCATGCATTTATCTATAAATGACATTTATTTAAATATATGATCTTTATACAAATAGTATCATCATCCTGTATATGTCATTATACAACTTGCTTTTTCCATCCACCATTATGCTTTTGAGATCTATAATAGAGGAGATCAATCCTTTCCATTTTTGTATCTACTAGTATATTTGAATTTTTTCTATCTTATTTTGTGTCTTTTGTTTTCTATAATTTTTTGCTTCATTGTCTCTCTTTTCCTGCCTCTTGTTAAATTAATAAAGTTGTCAATAGTCCCACTTTTCCTCATTTGCTGGTTTGGAACCTGTAGACTATTTTTTTATTATTTTGTTATCCCCAAATTTTTAACAAACACTTAATATGACATTTTTAATAAAGTCTAAAATTATTATTTCTATCCTCCTTTTTAGCAAGATAAAGAATTTACCATGATTTTACTAACTACTGAAAATCATTCTTCATTGCTAGAATTTATTTCCAGCTTTTTTATACATTCCTAATGCTTTTTATAATCCATGGTTAATTAAACAATGTATTTTAGTAGTTTGGGGGCTCGTATTGCTTCTTGCCTTCTTCTAGCTAAAGGTTTCTCAACAGTGGCACTATTCACATTTTGGATGGTATAATTCCTTCTTACAACAGAGTGTTCTATGTATTGCAGGATGTTTAGCTGTATCCCTGGCCTCTACTCACCAGATGCAAGGAGCATCTCCCAAGTCATGACAATCAAAAATGTCTCTTGGGGCTGGCCCCATGGTCGAGTGGTTAAGTTTGCATGCTCCACTTCAGCAGCCCAGGGTTTTGCTAGTTCAGATCCTGAGGGTAGACATGCCACTGTTCATGAAGCCATACTGAGGTGGTGTCCCACATAGCACAACCAGAGGCACTCACAACTAGAATATAAAGTTATGTACTGGGGGGCTTTGGGGAGAAGAAGAAGAGGAAAATAAGATTGGCCACAGTTGTTGGCTCAGGTGCCAATCTTTAAAAAAAGAAAAAAATGTCTCTCGAGATTGCCAAGTGTGCCTCGAGAGGCAAAATTTCCTCCAGTGAAGAACCACTAACTAGCCGAGTAGGGAAGCTAGTTCTAGCTGCTCTAGTTGAGGTATGCCCTCAGGAGTAGCTCTATTAACAAGGAGCAAGGGTGTGCAGGGTGCAGGGGGAGTGGGGGAGTTGTAGCATAAACTCAGTTAGTCATTATTTTGCCCCTACATTACATTTATATTTTTAAACCTAGATTATTTTTAATCCTTCAAAACCCTTATTTTTTTCCTCAGTATTTTGAAGATATTACTTCAGTAACTTTTCTCTTCTTGCTAATTTAGTGGCCTGCTGATGGTATAAAAGAAATTCCTTTTTTCTAAAGTGATCTAAGTTTTTTCCCTCTCTGATAGATCTAAAAATTTTTTCCCTTAAACTTTATATTCTTTTTTTTTTTTTTTTTTTTTTTTAAAGATTTTATTTTTTCCTTTTTCTCCCCAAAGCCCCCCGGTACATAGCTGTGTACTCTCCGCTGTGGGTTCCTCCAGCCGTGACACGTGGGACGCCGCCTCAGCGTGGTCCGATGAGCAGTGCCATGTCCGCGCCCAGGACTCGAACCAACGAAACACTGGGCCGCCTGCAGCGGAGCGCGCGAACCTAACCACTCGGCCACGGGGCCAGCCCCTTAAACTTTATATTCTTAAATTTCACCACAATGTGTGTGTCTAGGTGTAGCTTTATTTTCAGGCCATTATATGCACTTTCAGTCTAAGGATGCACCTCTTTCTTTGCTTCTGGAAAATGTTTAGCTGTTATCTCTTTAAATATTGCTTCTCTTTTTCCTCTTCTAGAATTCCTATTCCATGTGCTATTATTCACATCTCTTAACTGCCCTTTCATATTTTTATCTTTTCTATCTAGGTGGTTTCCTCACTAATGTCTTCCAATTCATGAATTCTCCCTTTGTGTCCAGCTTGGAATTTATCTTGTCTGTCAAGATTTTTCCATTTCAATGATCAATTTTTCCCTCCAGGATTTCCAACTGTTTCATTTTTATAAACTTCTCTTCTTGTTTTATTTCTTACTCTATTGTGTCATAATTTACTATTCTTTTGGAGCTGTTCTTTCTCCCTTTATCTGTGTGAAAATTCTGGGCACAAATGCCTTAAAGTCTTCTTTAGACTCCTTTATTATTTTCATTTCTTTGGGATAAATTCATCTCCCAATTGTTGATTTTATTTTCTCCTTCTCTTAGCATTACTTTCCCTTCATGTTTTGGAAATTTCAGTTTCCAATGTTATTTTGAGAGTTTATTTTCTCTCTCTCTCTCTTTCTCTCTCCTTTCCCTCTTTCTTTTCTCTTATCTCCCTCTCCCTGTATCCTTCCTGGTCTAACAATATTATGTTTCCCTCCGTGCAGCCTCCTTGTGTTCCCAGAACGGAATTAGACCTCATATTGTGTGTCCCAGATCAGAGACTTTCTTGACTTTGGTCCCAGGTGGAAGTCTGAGTCTGCTTCCTCTCACCATGGTGTAAGTCAGAGCCCCGGGAAACAGTCAGATGAAGAAGTTTTATTACCCTCTTTTTGTGAGTGGCACCCCCACGACCATCACTGACTTTGGTCCCTCACCTGGAGTGGGGCCCTTTTGGTCTATGTCACTCTGCAGTAACTCAAACCCCTGGCAGTCTCTGCCTATTTCTGGACCCAC
Source organism: Equus przewalskii (assembly GCF_037783145.1). NCBI lineage: Eukaryota > Metazoa > Chordata > Mammalia > Perissodactyla > Equidae > Equus > Equus przewalskii. Next base: position 42,167,251 of record NC_091835.1, on the reverse strand, counting down.
AGCCCTACAGGCTCCCAGTTTCAGCCCATGTTGCACTTTGTTTTATTTATGCTGCACAGAGACGTTTACCTTGTGTTTGAACATAGCTTTGCCTTTGAAATTGTCTTTTTAAAAAGTTTTCTTTGTGTAGGAAGTCATTGAGAAGCTTTAAAGAGTGACCTTTCAATGACATCTTGACCAGAAATTTCTTAAACCCCTTTATAGCCTGAATCTACTTATCAACTTTATCCAGGGTCTTATTGCCCAGAATGAGATATAATTAACCTTTCAATGCAGGTTAAACCTTCTGTTTATTTCTCTCTGAACACCCTCAGCTTCTTCTGCTCCCCCGGATTCTACGGGCCCCATGCAATAGCTAACCTTCCCCACTATTAGTTCCAGACTACTAATACGCTAGTCTCTCTTCACTTTTCAATGGTTCTATCCATGAAATAATCCATTCCACTCATGAAATCATTGCTTTTCTAGTGTCCCTTTCCCATCCAGGTTCCCAGCTTTACCCCACATACATTCGCACCTTCCTCGGTCACTAAAGTACCTAAAGGACTTTTTTTTGCTACTCTACTACATTCTTCGCTACTGCAGTGCATTCCTGATGGCCCCAAAATCCATGCTGAAGTTCCTTTAAAACTTGCCTTTAAAGTTCAATGACATCACAGACTTTCATGAACCAGCATGACCCAATCACAAGTCTGTTTCCTCACTGAGCTCTCTGACTCACCGCTGCCTCAGGTAGACTTCATGATTAATTCTTCGTCCATGGAGTGGAGAATCCTTCTAGCATTCTGGATTCCTTCCGTCCCTCTTCACCTATCCCCATTCCTGCGTCGTTCTCAAAATTTGTTTTCTTTGTTAGTGTTTGTTCATTAGTTCCACAGTTTACTAATTTAAAAAACATTGAGATTCTGCTATGGTTTACACTAGGCTCTAAGATAAGAAAACACAGCAATGATTCAGATGCCAATGATGTCCTGAAGAAGCTTATAGCCTAAAATAGTAGATAATGCATATACAAAAACAATTATAATACACTTTTGGAATGAGGAGGAGGGAGAAGCTTCATGGAGGAGGCATCATTTAAACAGGCTCTTGAATGATGGGGAAAATTCAGACATGAGATTGAAGGAAAAGAATCCAGGCAAAGGGAAGAATATTCAATTGTCATTTGCCTTCCTAACCACAGTTTCCATTCCTTAGTGATAGAAACCATGTTTTATTTTTGTATCCCTCACAATGCTTTACACAGGTCTATATAAAAAGGACCTCAATAGACACTGAATGAATAATGTTATTAAATATGGTGTGAAATGTTTCCCCACAGCTTGATTTCTGTCTTCATGCTCAGGCAATGAGTTTACTCATTTATTAATTTATTCTGGCAACATTTACCAGTGCCTAGTATGTGTTAGCCACGTTAAGGGTAATAACATAGAAATGAGCAAGCCAGGCATTCCCAGAAAATCTCTCAGTCTTTAGGAGTGCCTCTTGTCTGGAGGTGGGAAGTATGCTGGGTGTCCAGCAACAATATTCAGTGTTCGGGCCCTACAGTGTGTGGCGAGTAAGGACCTGCATCTGAGCTCACAGCCCTCCCAGCCCTGGTACTTCCCACTGGCACTGAAGAGTCTTTGTTACAAATGTAAGGGGTTTTCCAGTGAGAATGCAGCCTGGGGCAACATTTGCCATGGGTCTTCTCCCAGAAGGCCTTACCCAGGGAACTGACAGGGTGAGCTCCCCCAGGTAGAGAGGGCCTGAAGAGCAGCCCTGGAGGCAGGGGCTTTGTCTCCAAACTACACAACCACCTGTGCTTCTCCTGACACCATCTGCCCTCTTGCATTTGAACTCTCTGTTCTCGGAGGCCATCTTGCTCCCAGGCAGCCAGGGTAAACAATACAGGAAACCAAATCAGTTATTCAGCTACAAAAATTGTGCGTGTGTGTATGTGTATGTGGGTGTGTTGTGTTGTTTCTCTAGTCTAAATCCTAAATAATGTATGTATCACCTATAAACATGCTTCCTCCAATTTTTTTTACCTAAATCTTCCTTCGGCTAAAATAAAATAAAATTGAGACCAGGCTTAAAAATCCTTCAAGCAGAGAAAACCAGTTAAGCAATGTAAGCAAAACAATCTAGCTTATTTCATGAACATAAGTGAAACTTAGATTATTTCTCGTAAATGCCTCTGATAATCATAAACAAAACTTAATTCCTCTTCCTAAAATGGTGTAAGATCATCACTTTAACCAATCCCCCGCCATCTGGAAACCCCCACTGTAATAACCAATTACTGTAAAGGTTAACCAGCTTCCTCATTTTCACCTTATAAGTCATCCTGTAACATCAGGCCTCCGAGCTGCAGACCAGTTTCAAGTTTGAAGTCTCCCCATTCGTGAATGGTTTGTTCCTTACTCAATAAAATATTCATATCAAGTAAAGCTCTCTGGATTTTCTTTTGACACTATCTAGACTCACAAGTTCTCAGCTTAAAAGAATTCTTTATCCATTGACTACACCATGTTTTAATTTTGAGCATCCTCTACCAAAAATAAGATTGCATTAAACCTGCCTACCTACCATAACCACCAAAAAACAATGCTAGGATCAAGAATGGTGAGTTTTGGTAGAACATGGAAAGGAAGGCACAGTTAGGAGATGGGCAGCATAGGTTTGAATTCTGATGGTGCAACTTTTAGCAATGTATGTAGATGTGGACTTACACAAATGACGTGCATGTGGACTTATGCTCTCTGGACTGGTTTTTGCATCTGTAAAATGGGAACAATAATGTCACAATACTAATAGGGTTGCTGTGAGGGTTAAAAAGAATGCCTGGCAAACCTTCAATAACTGGTGACAATTTTATTTTTATTATTGTAATTACTACAATCATCCCGCCCCCTGGCTCAGGGGCTGCCTGAGCTGTTCACTCCCACTCTCCATCTGCTTCCGCTGGAGCAAGAAGGGGAGCCTCGGGAAAGGCAGGCTCTGGAGTCTGACTACAGAGCGGGGCGGGCGTGGTAGGGGTGCAGCACTGCCCTCCGTCCCTGTGGACGCGCGGGCTCCACCAGCCAAAAGGCAAGGGCAGGGGCACATCCAGGGCTGTGGCGTCGACCCTACCAGGACAGATAACTTTACTGCTAGAGTGGTTCTGATCAGCAAGATGTAATTTATCCAAGTTGCTGTGGTTAAGAATCTTCAGTTTTCACATCCTAGAAAAGCTGTCCCTAGGTCTACAAACTAGTGATGCAACTGTGACTCACCCAGACACTCACGATCCTCACTTTCCAGACAACCGGAAAGTGTTTGGAGTTACCACGGAACCCACTGCCGCTCCACCATGTGGGGGTGGAATGTGCTCACCAGGCAGTGGGAGCGGGGCAGGGAGGGAGCGATGGTTTCCTGTAACTAGTCCCTCCCTAGCCAGAGCTACTCACAGATGGGGTGCACCTTCTGTCTGCGGCAGCCTGGACGACGTGTTCTCAACAAACCCAACACTAATTAACAGCAGACCTGGCTTACACGACTTCGCCTTTGAAGATGTATGCTCATTCATTGCTCTAATCATCTTTCCACTCCCACCGCCAGTCCCTTTCTCTCCACCTCAGGCATCTTCGCAGCCTGCCTGATTAGAGAGAAGAAAACCCACAAAACTGGCCTTGTGAACATCTGGAATGCATCTGTCTGCCATCGTGTAACTGATTGCAGGTGGTGCTGGCGGGAGAGAGTTAATAATACTAATGAATAATCCTAATTGACTATTAAGCACTATTAGCCTCACAATAATACCACCTTGGCATTCTGCCAATGCTTGCGACTTCCTTACGGGGAATTCTTGCTTTGCTGGGGATCAGGGAATGTGGGACGGATCAGAATGTCTGAACTAGAAAACTGCAGGGGACTCTGGATACCAATAGTGATAAAAGTGAGTAATATAAGTATTTAAAATGTATACACCAATTGCATCCCCAGGGATGCCCAACGCCCTGAGCAGACTGAACTTTATTATGAAGTTCTCTACCACCTCTTAACTTCACAGTAACAACCATCATCTCCTGCTCCTGGGGGCTGGAAAGTTGGGTGACAGGCTAGGAGTGGTAGTTTGGATCCAAAACAAACCCCAATGATTCTTCCTTCTCTTTCCCCCATTAAAGCAGAAATCCAGAAAATAATTTTAAAAAACAACATTCAGACTAAGGGGTTCGTGCTATGTGTTTGGGCTGGAGTGGGGGATTGCTTTTGGTAGTGTTTTGAGGGAGGAAAGTGTTGCTACATCACATATTCTTTTAACAAACCTTTTTTGAGGGCCTGTCATAATCCAAACACTGTGCTGGGTGCTAGATATAGACATATTTTGTTCCTCAGAAAGCTCATAATCTAGTAGGGAGAGAGAGAGAGATGTAAAACCTTCTGCTTTCTGCACTATGGCTGTTTAGACACACTAGAAGGACCCTTCTGCCACCATCACAACTAGATCCAAATACAACACACTTTGTAATTTATTACAGGACTCACAAGAAATCTCTACTAATGATTCACACCAACCTTCTCCATGGCCCCCTCAAAAAGAAAGCTGAACTTGTTGCTGAGAGTGGAAAGCTATAGGCAAATGGGAAAGATGGAGTTGCCCTAAGGGCAAATCCCAATAGCAGTGCTATCAGAATATCAGCACTGGACCAGCAACAAAATAAGAAAATTAAACCCAAGACACTTACAGGTCCTTGAAGGATGCTAACATAGTCACAAGACAGTAGAAGACCCTACCTCTTAGCAGAAGTAGATACAGACCCTCTCTGGAGAGAAATATCCCTGTTTTAGGCCCTCAGGATTCCCACAGATTAACAGCAAGCAAAAATGAGCTCACAATCATGAGGAAGTGTATTCAGGAATTGATAAACAATAATGTACACCTGAAATTACACAATGTTATAGACCATTATAATCCTAATAAAATTACTTTAAAAAAAAATGAGCTCACCATCAAAAGCCACCATGACTGAGAGTTAGGGTCATATAGAATAAGAGTCAGGCATACCCTTTTGCTGTCATCCATACAGGCTGGAACTATCAGCAGAATGGCAGTAAGCACATAAGCCCTCCAGGCTCTTGACATTCCAAAGAGAGATGTGATTGGGCCTGGGCAAAGCTGGATTCACTTTGGGTCTTGACAATACCACCTGCTACTCTTCTTTTGTAGGGTGAGTGTGAAAAAAGCTTTATCTAGTAGCATAAGAATTTTGAATTCAAGTGCCAAGCAGTTTAGTTAAGGGGACATCTGTTTAAGGCAATGCTAAGAAATGTCAATTACCTAGCACCTACAGATCCTGGGACCCACCAGTTTTATAGAGTTGAGTTCCACTGGAACATGTTAGGATTGGGTAGCAAATGAAGTATCCCTGGTCCCATGGGAAATTGTAGCCCTTCTCACTATGAGAATAGGAGTCATTGATCCCTACCACCTCATTCCTAGACAGCTCAGACAACCTAGGATCATTCATAGGTAATCCTGCTTGTCACTTCACTTTTAGCTGAAACAACAAATAATAGATTTAGACTCCAAAGTCTTCCAATATAGACTTGTCAGACACTGAGTGTGGAATAGCTATGTAGGAAATGTTTATAGAAATAAAGGATGGGATCACAAAGTTGAGTATGCTATAAGAAACTATCAAGAAAGAAGAATCAAATGGAACTTCAGTTACACAGCAGATTACACACATCTAAAGACAACATTAGTAAACTAGAGCTGAAAAAATTATCCACAAAACATCATGGACAGATAAGGAGATGGAAAATATAGAGGTTACGTGATGTGGAAGAGAGAAGAGAACATTTGATATAAGTTTAATCAGAGTCCCAAAGGGAGAGAATATAGAGAATGAAAGAAAGGCAATATTCAAAAAAATAATGCCAGAGGATTTTCTAGAACTGAAGAAAGGCATGAATCTATAGATGCATGAAATACAATGTATCCTAAACAGGATCAAAATAAACACTCTACGTAAATTACAATGAAACTGCAGAACACCAAAGACAGAGGTCTTAGATATTATCACAGAAGTTTCCATAGTAGTGAATCCTTGTTTTAGTTTCTTTGGGGCCTCAGATGCTAAGTCACTACCTGTTATTACCGTTGTCCTTGCAAGGCCTCTCCAGTTATTGATTGATCCATTTATTCATTTATTTATCCTCTATATCTCCATACCACATTCCCATTCTCCTCTCTGCCTCATAGACAACCATTTTAAAGTGTATCTTTCTTCTTTGTATTATGTTCTCACAAAATGTATATTGCTGCTTTGTGTGCATGTATTTTTAATTCAAATAAATGGTACTGAATCACATCTCACAATCTATTTCTAACTTTTTTACTAAGCACTGTGCTCTTAAGATCCATCTTTATTATATAGCAGTATTTTTAAAAGTGTGGGTTATGACCCATTAGTGAGTCATGAAACCAATTCAGTGGTACCTAGCAACATTTTTTAAATGAAATAGAAAGAATAGAAAATAACAAGATTTATCACAAATAGTAGAGGTAGATATTATTCCTAATGCTCTTAGTTTCACTTTTACATGTGCGTGTATATATACACATATATACATATGTGCATACACACATATATACATATTGTATATATATGTATATGTATGTGTGCTCTGGGCTGTGATATGAAATATATTTCTTAGAGGGGCACAATCAGAGAAGTTAAAAAGTTGCTGTTCTGGAAGATGTAGTAGCGGCACAAAGGAAACAGTTTACCTTGGTGATGGTTTGGGGACCACGGGATGGGAGTCCAAATTTTATAGTGGAGGTGAGATTTTTGTTGATTGTTAAAAGATAGATAAGACTTTTCTAGGATGGTGACAGGAAGCGTATACCAGGTTTGTGGGGAGGGAGGAGCATGGAAATGGACATGGAGCCATGAAAATGGGATTGTTTTAAAAGCAACCTTAGATTATTTGGAATTGATGCAGCATAGAGCATCGAGGGGAAGGCATAGCGGGAGATACAATGTTTGGCAGAAGCCCTGCTGTGAAGAACCGCACGGGCCACCCTGAGGAGTTGGAACCTTATTCCATGAGCAACGGGCAGGCGCTCAAGGCTTTCAGGCAGGGGTGTGACATGATTCATTTTATGAATTAGAGAGACAATTCTGAGGAATTGTGTGTATCCTGGGGAAATGTGACTGAGTAGCTGTTAGCGCCATTCACCCAAATCTGAATGAAGGAAGGGATAACTTGGAGGGGAAAAAAGGGAAGTTGTTCAGAAGACCTTGTAATTTCCCAATATGTGATAGATTGTATTACTGACCAAATTATTTGCTGGCCCTCATCCGGGACTCATCAGCATGGTCTTGTGACTTTGTTTTGGCTGATGAAGTGTGAGTGAACATGATGAAAGCTTCAAGAGCCAGCTTGTGTGTCCCCATGACCTCGTTTTCCTCTGCTGTGAGATTTGTGTTCCAGCCAGAGGATGCTCTGTTGACCTGGGCCTTACAGCAGAGATATGGAGCAGAGTGTGGTCAATCTGTGGTGAAGTAGAATGAGTGACAAAGAAACTTTTGCTATTATAGACCACTGAGATTTGGGAGGTATTTTGTCACCACGGAGTAATCTAGCTCATCCTGACTGATTCAAGATGCCTGTGAGGACATTGTATTTACATGAGGTTTAATTATAGGTCGTTTTTCAAGGACTAGCCATCTTTGTCTAGCCCTGTTTGGAAGCTTCTGGAGTCACTATTTATTAGTCTATGTCTTGAAAGGAGGCCTAAGAGGACAAGGCTGTGAAACTGTATCCTGCTCTCAGTGTAGGAGCCCCACAGCATGGTGACAACCGTGGAAAGGGGCCCCATAGAAAAGCACAGTGTCAAGGTGTGCATAGCTAATAGTTAATAAATTGTGGGTGACAGAGCTCAGTTAAGGGTATCAGAAAATGTGAATTTTATCTCAGTATGGATGTTGCAAAAGAACAGAGGTTATTGACCCAAGAACAGGGAGAGAAATCCAATGGGAAGGCTCAGGGCAGCTCTGAAGTGGAGGAGGAAGGCCAGGAAGCCCTGGCGGCTGTGGAGAAGGCTAGCACGCAGAAAGGTAGGCTCAGATAGACATCTGCTTCAGTGCACCTCAGGGGCTGGGGTGCCACTTTGGGTGTCTCTGCTGGCCATGTACTGTCATGCACAGGTACCCGTGCACTGTCCTCTGGGGTGACACATGCGTCTCTGTGTGTAGCAGGTTTACTACTTCAAGCCTTTTGGAGAAACAGAAATGAACAAGATTCTGTTATATGAGAGTCATTTGACCCTGCCATGCCTTGGTACACTTAGTGAGTGTGCTATCGTGTATAATAATGAGGAATATCCAGTCCGCACGAAACAGGAGGCAAAAGAGCCCCAGGAGATGGCTCTCTTTTTCCCAGAAAGGCTGACGGTTTGCTTTGTCTGGAGAAGAATGAGAAATCTGCAGGGCAGTGAATGTCATGAGGGAAGGACAATGAAGAGGGAATGAGATACAAGGGAAGAAATAAGGAGAATCTAGTAAAAAGTCTGCTTGGGAATACAGGCGAGAGTTCTAGTGGAGAAGACAGAAGAGCGTTTTGAGGAAAGGGGAGAATTTCAGAGGAACCAAAAATAAATAATATCCAAAAAGTTTTCTCTATATACTCATGCAGCCGATACCATAACCTTCTGCTGCCTTTATTCATTCATTCATTCACAAGCATTGCTGAGGGATGTGTATATGCCACGCATGTGCTAGTCATCAGGGGCATAAAGATGAATAAGATTCCATTCCTGACCCCAAAATGCTCACTGTCTATGGTGCATTCTAAATTTATTAAGCATCTCCTTCACTAAAATATTACCTCCCTAAATGCTACGACTGTATCTTTTCAATGTCTAGCACATAGTAGGTACTCAACAATATTAATTGAATAAACAAATCAAGGAATGAGCACCATGGGGGACATAAACTAATAAAAATGACCCTTCAGTATGGTAGGCGCTCTGGTACCACAAAGTGTTGTGGGAAACTTGCAAAGGGGGTTCTTAGCAAAGCTCCAGCAGACTGACGTAAAGAGAGGCTTGCAGAATGAGTAGGAGTTTCCAGGCCACAGCAGAGCACAATGAGCCAAGCACAGAGCTCTGAAGACTCAAAGCAGCTTGATCTGTTTGGGGAGCTGCGAGAATCCCACGTCTAAGGTGGGGTTTGTGTAGGGGTTGTCTAACATTCAGAAGTTAGGATTTTATCCTGTGGGTAATAGAGGACCATTAAATACATTGTGTGTGTGTGTGAAAGGCATGTGTTGGGAGATACTTTATTACTTCCAGGGGAAATATTTAAGCCCATTTTCTATCACACAGACCTTCACAGATTTATTGCAAAGACCAGCTAATCAGCACCTTCCTCCCCAGCTCTCTCTCTATACTTGAGGGCCACTGTCATTATTGGGCTTATTTTTGACTCTGTTAACCCCCATCACTTTAACTCTTTTTAAAATTGACAGCAACAACAAAACTTCTATTTTGTCCTTTTAATTTGCTTATACTATTCTTTTTTCTCACTTTTAAAATGTGATGAATGATACTACCTCACCAAGTTCTGCTTATATTGCATAGACTGGCCCTTTTTAGTCATATTCTTTTTCAATATTTCTCAATACCATATTATTTAAATTTTTTTTATTGAGATACTATATTAGTTTCAGGTGTACAACATAATGATTCAATATTTGTGTATATAAATGCTTATATACTGTATATATTAAACGATTTAAAAAGAGGAGCATAACTAGATTTGCACTTTTGAGAAAGAGCACTCTAGTAGCAGTGGGGACAATGGGTTTCAGCAGGGAAAATGCTAGAACAGAGAGACCAATGGGAGGCTATTGCAGTCAGTGTCAGTGGGGATGACCAGAAGAACATGGGGACAAGAGAGATTTTGAAGCTAGACTTGAGGCTCTGATGACCCTTTGGGGTAACCTAAAGTAGTTGTAATAGCCCTGGTTTGAGTGGGTGGTACCAGACAAGTGACTTTTCCAGAGCAGGCTGTTTAGACTGACAGGACGAAACTGTCTTTATAAGACCCATTCCAAATACTAAAGAGATGTGAGAAGATCAAGCAACCACTCAGTGACCAACAGGCTGTGGTGGAAATTATCTATGCCCCAGACACCTGCATTTATTCTTGAAATTCAGTACCAAGAGTGAAAAGAGAAAATTAAGAGCCTGCCTCTGAGAACTCAAGCTGTGTGGTAGTCGGGTGGGGGCGGTAGGTCACCCTGAGGTCCACTTACAGGGTGACTGGGGATGGCCAGCGCCTTTACAATGACAGACCAGCACGAAGGAAGGCTGCCGGCTCCATGAGGGCAGTGATCATGTCTGCCTTGTTCACATGCAATAGCAGTGTCTTGCACGTGGTTGACAATAATTGGGTTAATACATAGATCAAGACCAAAGTATGATGGGGGTGGACGTATACAGAGAGCTTTATTTTCTACTTCCAAACCTCTATTCCTGATGATGGAGGCGGAGGGGAGGGTGAGGGAATTTAAACTTACCAACTGACAGTAATTCAGCATCCTCTGGTTTGAAAGCCTCTTTCAGATTGTGCTTAATCCCTTCAGGATAAAGATCATCTGACAGGCAGTATTTTCTCCCTCTTGCCCTTCTCCTTCCCTTTACCCAAGGAAGGATCTAAGCCCCCAGTATTAAGCAGCTTCGTGGTGCTGGTGGTCAGGGGACACACCCAGCCCATATGCTGCCATCTGGCTCTTGCTGGATGCCTTGCTGGAGTCCACAGTAATGTATTCCATGTCCTCATCTCTTAGCCTCCTGGAAGCCCCTGCAATCCCTTTACTGACTGATCGTTTTCTTTGGATCCTGCTGAGCACACAGATCCTCTGAGACCCAGGGGTGTCATTTGCTTGGATGACAGTTAAGAGCCCCTTTGCACTTTGCAGTGCTTACACTCTGTTACCCATTGAACTATGTTCCCCAAAATGATATGCTGAAGCCCTAACCCCTGCTACCTGTGAATCTGACTTATTTGGAAATGAGGTGTTTGCAGAGGTTATCAAGTTAAGAGGAGGTCACTAGGGTGGGCACAAATCCAATATGACTGGAGTCCTGATAAGAAGAGGAAAACATCATGTAAAGACAGAGATACAGGGGAGAACACCATATGATGACAGAGGCAGAAATTAGAATGATGCAGCTGCAATCCAAGGACCCACCACCAGCACCAGAAGCTGGGAAGGGGCAAGGAAGGAGAGAGCCTGTTGTTGAAAGCCACCCAGTTTGTGGTACTTTGTTACAGCACCTTTAGGAAACTAATACACCCTTCCTTTGAGGTCTTCACTAAGCTCCATCAACAATACCTCTGTCTCCCAGTTGGGGATCATGGAACTACCAGGTCCCCTACATGTCACACACAAATCATGTGAGCCAAATGACTACCAGGCCACAGCATCCAGCCTGGCAGTGGCCTCCACCATTTCTCTTGGTGTGCATGGCTCCTGGCTTACCATGGGATTCCTCTGGCAGGCGTACAACCTCTGTAGGCTACTCCTGGGGAAGCAGGGCACTACCCACCATAGTCTCAGATTTGCCCAACCCTATCTGGATGTTTTGACCATACACTTAATTCCATAGTTTAACCTGGTGCTAGGGTGAGCATGGAAAGTTGTCATTGAATTATTTTCTTAGCTCCTCCTATCCAAACAAGCGATATTTATGATTTTTACTGTGGTCTAGAAAGCATCTCAACCTACCTGTCTTGCATGTTACTCCTTTAACTCACTTCTTAACCTGGGAAGCCATCTGGAAACCTTTCCAGACTATTTATCTTTCCACTGGGAACTCCTGGATGTGTAAGCCTTGACCTGTAGGAACATGTCTCTGGTAGATTTTCATGTTCTTTATGTAAGATTGATGGAGAAGTCCTTTTGAGTTCTCAGCTCCTCTCAAATCTACATATCTGACCTACATTAATGTGCAAATGGCCCATTGAGAGCCACAAACTTACAGTCATGGTCCTCAACTTAGTCTTTGCCAAGTCCCACGGTACCTTGTCCGACACTAGATGGCTTTCTTCACTTTCTGCTCTAGAGCATGGACCAGCAACCCCAGGCCTGGGGGCCAAACCCAGCCCAAGGCCAGTCTCTGTATGGACCTTGAGCTAAGACTAGTTATTATGTTGGTAATAGGAAGAAGAAGAGGGAGAAGGAGAAAGAGAAGGAGGAGGAGAAGGAGGAGGAAGGAAAGGGGGGTGGGGAGGAGGAGAAAGTACAGAGACCATATGTGACTGATCCTTTTCAGAAAATGTAAAGAAGGAACTCTTGTATCAATTTCATAAGATAGTTGGGGATGAGAGTCTATTATCTCCAGGGGTTCATTCGAAGCAGGTCAGTTTAACCAGATTATCCTTCCCCAGAAGAAATTGAAACTCCCTTTACTTTCTAAGACTCCGATAGCTCATAAAGTTAGGAAGCTAGTCTTGTTTTTAGCATCAAGTAGGATTTAGTAAGTGACCCTTCAGTCACAAGCTACTGTTCTCCAATGATCCAATGTCAAAGTCATGTCTTCACCCCCTGAGCATCTGTCTGCCCAGTCAAACCTGTCTGAAGAAGGATTAGGGGCACCTCCCCGGGGGCGAGGTGTCACCAGCCTCAGGTTGCAGAGAATCCCAGTACCCTTGGATCTAGCTTGGGAAAAATGATTGGAAGAAAGAGCAAAAGTCGTGTCATTACACACATCTCTGTGCACCACCTTGACCCTCTTTCCACTCCAAATATAATTCCAGAACGCTTCAGATGTACAGCCCCTGAGGGGTACACAGCCAGCCTGTGCACAAGCATAGAAGCCTAAGCGGTGTGCGTAATGCCAGGGAGGCATACACTGGGGAAAGCTGCAGATCCTGGTAGCATCAAAGGATGTCTATTATCTGCCCCATCTCTCAGGCATTGGGGTGGCCTCAAATTCCTCTCAGGAAAAAGGCCATGCATTATTTGTCCTGTGTATACCAACCCCCACCCCCAAGGGAAGACATTCCATCTCGGCTTCTGCACCTTGTCTTCAGGTTCACGCTGCACACAGCACCAGGATGATACTGCTCTTTCTTCTGAGCCTTTTGTCAGTCTCGTTGCATTCACACCCATGACCATGCACTAATCTTTTTGTCTACAGCAGCACAGTAAAGATAGAGATCACGGTTGGAGCTTCAACATCGTGGAACATGAAGGGCGGTGAAAAATCAGGAGCATATCATATTATGGCCTATTTGTTCCCCATCCTGGTCCACTGACTTCTGTGGCTGCTGTAGATACACTCTAGTAGTCATCCAGTGACTTAGCTGTCTTCTGAATGTAGCGATATTATTTGATTTTGTGGCCTTAACTCAAGGCCTAGAAACTTGACATTGGCGTTGCTACTTTGGAAAGCAGAGCATCCTGCTCTGCGAGCCTTTCTGAGTGTCTCAAACAGAGCCAGAGCTCTGGTCTCAGCAGATTAAGCCCCTGCCTTCACCAATGTTTAGGAAGGATAAGGTCCCTCGCTGCCCTCCCGGGGCCATGCTCTGTCATCATTTCTCACATTTGGAAGTTGCTTGGTTCCTTGCCTACCTTTCCCCTAGCATCTTCCTTAGACTTGCACACAAGCGGCTGCTCTGCCTGTAATTCCCAAAAGTCACCAGTGAGTCTCAAAATAGTTACCTGAGCTTGTTCCTCCTGGAAGGGCTGCATAGGCCTTCGAGGTGCCTTTCTAACTATGTTAGAAGAGCACAAATAGTGATGGAACTCAGTCCCTGAACCTTAATTTAAAAACATAAAAGGTGATGCAGAAGTTTCTGATCACCAGTAGGAAGGATTTTTCTTTTAGGAAAGAGTCTTTGTCTATTTACTTAATTCATTCAGTAGGTGTCTATTGAGAGCCTATGCCATGCCCACATTGTGCTAGGCCCTTGGAATACAGAGATGCACAAGGCACAGGCTCGGGCCTCCAGGAGCTCACAGGCTAGGGTGAAATCCCAAAAGCTAAGGACTCCACCGCAGACTTTTAAACACTGTTAGTTTTAGGGGTTTTCACACATAGTCCAGTTCTCCTTACTTTCCCAGCACAGAGTAGGATTGCATTTTCCTGCTTTCTTGGGTGGTAGACGTGGCCATATGACTTGTTTTGCCAATGATACATGAGCAGAAATGTAGTGTATCCTTTACAGGTGAACGTTGTTAAGAGACAATGTGTGCTACTATATCCCATTTTTCCTGCTTTGGGAACAGTGGAAGAACATGTAGAAATGGACCATCTACCAGTCCCAGTTCATGAGTGGCTGCAATGAGCATAGCCCTTGACTAACACATAATAGATAAACATCTGTTGCCTTAAGCCACTAGGATTTGAGGGTTATTTGTTACTACAGCATAACCCAGACTGTCTGCATTGATACACACTGGCTCTGGGGAATGAGGCCTTTCCAGCCCCCAGTGACCCAAGAGGAATCTTTTTTAGTCAGGACAAAACTATTATTTGAGTGACACCTAGACACATGGAGTATGTTGGGGAGCCTCTGGAGCTAGACGATACGACCTCCCCTGTAACAGCTGTGGGTCACAAAGGGATATTTAGATCTACCCTGTTTTGTGATCACCACTGTGGGCTTACCCTCCAAAGTTGCCTTTGATCAGTTAAAACAAATCCCCAGCTTATGGCATCTCCTGAGAGAAATGCCCAGAGACCCGGCACTCCTAGCAGCCTGTGCTTCCATCCATCACAGCCTTTGTCATACTGATTATCTGTCTGTCCACCTCACTAGACTGTAAGCCAAGGTGTAGGCCTGGCATGTTCCCCAAGTTGTAATAGGTAGCTAATATCTACTTTTTTTAATGAGTGTATTTTGGATGAGAGAATGACGCCCTCTGCTGCCACCCTTGCACGCTATGTCTTTGGCGTGGGTACCAGTAAATCCTCTGAGCAAGGCATGAGAAGGTGCAGAAGACAGGCAGGTGTGCCGTTTGATTACCATTCCTTCTCTGTAAGGTAATGGCACCACGAGAAAAGTTCTGTTGCAATGTCAGAAGACCTTGGCTGGAGCATCTGCTCTGCCTCTCATTTCTTAGCCGTGTAATCTTAGGCAGGTCATGTAACTTCTAAGTCCAAGTTGTTGTGAGGCTTAAATGAGATAACAGACATAGTTCATAGAACGTCACAGATGGAAGGAACTTTCGGATACCTTCCAGCTTATTCCACTCTGACTCAACAAGCTCGTGACAGAACTAGGAACAGAATCCAAGTCTCCTAAAGCCTGGTTTGGAGTTTTAATGCTACTGGTAAAAGGAATCTGAGGACCAATGATATCATGGATATGAAAATAAGTGCATTAAGGAAACAACACCTTGATGCATTGCTCTATGCTTGATTCTCCCATTCTTGTTAGATTGGGGGCGCTGCCTTTTAGCCCACCCAGCATACACAGGTTCTGCCTTACTCACCAGTTAAGTAATGGTAAAGGCTGAAGCCTGGTTACAATTCCATTAGGCCGCTAGCCCTTAGGCATCTATTTTCAAAACTGCATAAATTGAATTTTTTCCAGGCTAAGTAGACTGGTCCTGTATCCCCAGGGTGGATCCCTGCCTATAGCACGTTAGCATTTTGGCATAAATAACCATCCTGAAATAGAAGAGGTGATTGGGATTTAAATAACATTTACATCAAATAGACGCACTCTGTCTTGAGTACTAATTGATGAACAACCAAATGCTCCACTGTATCAATAAGGAAAACTATCAATAGCTATGTATAGGCTCAGTGGCCTGGATCTTGGTGGGGGGCACCACTGTGAGCAGGGCAACATAAGAGACATGAGGATTTGCATATAGAATATCATTTATACACACAAGTATTTAAGATAGGCCATATAGTATATTGTAAGGCAGCACGGTATGTTATTATATTGAGTAATTTACAATGTAACTAGATGTTAGATAATGGACCTTATATATATAGGCATGTAACAATGAGGTACACATGTTTTCTTTCCAGCCTTCATGGGTTCCCTTCTTAATTCTCAAATAGCAACAGCCGGGGTATCCATTCTGAGGACCACAATCTTGAATACTTCAGAAATTCATTCCTCCACTGGTTTTCTTCTCCACATCATTTCCCAGTAGCCTTAAAGAACGCTCACATCTCACCAAAATCTACCTTTCTGGGTCTTGATCCCTTTGACAGACATCCCTGCTGGGAGCATGGTGACTAACTTATTCTCTGGTACTTAACTTCTCCATGGCCCCTGAATCTCTTCATCCACTCGTGGACTTTCTAACCACACTAAGGATAGTCTCAAAATATTTTAAAGAATTTTGTTTTATCAGTTATATATGCATATAGTTTAAAGAACCAAATAATATTACAAAGCAGATTATTAAAATTAGTAGCCTCTTCTGCCCAACCTTCTCTCTTCAATTTTCCCCTACCCATAGGCAGTCACTTGTATGTTAATGCTATGCTTATATTAATATATGTTGGTTTATATATTATTCATATACTTGTATATGTATATATTCATGTGTGTATGTGTATGTAAATATATGCACAAATTTGTATATAAAACTATGCACTAATTTACCACAATATATCAGAGAATATTTTTTTCTCTTTGACTCCCACCTGTACCCTCTACCTCTTCATTCCATACCCTTTTCTCATCTTGCTGTCGTCCTGATACAGATAAATTTCATTTTAGTTATATCAATATTCAGTTGTTGTACTATTATGGATATATAAATACTATGCACAGCTGAGCTATGGAATGTGTTATGATTGCTTTCATATTTGAACATAATTTCTTGTTTTCTTGGAGTCAATAATTGTTTATTTTGTTTAGTTTTCCATGTAATTACCACTAATTCAGCTTCAAGCCCTCCATCAATTGTCTAAATCCTCTCATCAAGTATTCTATCAATTTCATCTTGAAGAAATGTCTCCTGGAGACTTCTGAGCTGCTCAAATACAGACTCACAACTCTATAACTGTACACAACTGTCACCTCAAGCACTCCATTCACTATTGCCTTAGAAATTCTCTTTTTCTCTCTCCCCTGATAGATTGTCAGTTTCCTGAGTCCCGCATCTTCCTTCTTCTGGATTTAGTCATTTGTTTAATTGTAACACATCATCTGCTAAGAAAAAGTGTCTGTAAATGTCTTTATTCTACCCTCAACCTAAATTTATAGTTTGGCTAGGTATAGAATTCTCCAATGGAAATCAATTCCTTCAGAATTTCTAATGCATTTCGCCATTGTCTTCCAGCTTCTAGTATTCCCTTGGAGATGTCCACAGCCATCCTGACTTTGTATCCTTTGTGGACACACTTTTTGTCCCTTGACTGTGGAGGCATGTAGAGTTTTGACTTTGTGGCCATTGTTCTGAAAGTGCATATAATTTGCCTGGATATGTGCCACTTCAATCTGGAAACTCATTCCCTTTGATTCTATGAAATTTATTTTAATTGTTTCTTTAATACTATTTCCTCCCAAGTTTTCTTGTTCTCTTTTTCTGGAGCTCCTATATTTTAAGTGTTGGACAGTCTCGATTGATTATCTAATTTTCTTCTCTTTTCTTTCCTATTTTGCATCTCTAGCCTTCTTGTTCTATTTTCTGGAGATTTTCTCAATCTGATCTTTCAAGTCTTCCAGGTTTTTAATTTCTGCTATCAGTTTTAATTTCCAAGGGCTTTTTTATTTGTATTCTGAAAGTTTTTGTTTTATACAATATTGCATTCTTGTTTTAGATGTATTATCCTCTCTGATGTCTCTGAGAATATCAAATATTTTAAGTGTTCTTGTGCCTGCGCAATCTTTGTTTCCTCCAAGTTGTTCTAATTTTCTTTGTGTGTTTGTTCTTATCTATTGCTTTCACGTTATAGACTTCCCTCGACATGTATGGAAATCGCTGTAGTCTGTTTACATGTGGAAGTATTGGTTGAAAATGCTGACTGATGGCTCTGAGCTAGTGGGTAGATTGTCGGTGGTGGGGTTTACTATGGAGAAAATTAACTTGATTGAACCCTTCTTCCGTTGATGCTTTCACTCTCTATGGCTTCTACTCTCAACAGTGCCTGGTGTCCCCTTCTTTTAGTGACTTTTTGTTTTGTCTTCTCTCATCTTCTGCCAGGGTGGAGAGAGACAGAGGGCCAGCTGCACTGAGTGGGAGCAAGGATTTGGGCCTATAAATGCTTCCTAAACAGACTTTCAACCAGTCGTCCTGTTATCAGCTTCACCTTCACACCCACCTCCATAGTAACACCAATTTTGGAGTTCTACAATGTAACTCCAATTACTTTTCAGTTTTTTACACTCATTTCCCACACATTCTCAGGTCTGCTAAATCAGTTATCACTTATCCAACTAGTTCCCAACCTCTAAAGTTTGTCATTGTGTCCTCTCCTTTTCTTTGTCTTTATGGATAAAGACTTTCGTTAAAAATCCCTTTTTTATCATTTTAGTAGGGCTTTGGGGGCAAGTGAAAGTAAATACATGTGGTCAACCTGTTGTCTTTACCTAGAAGCCAATCTGTAATAATTAACGAAATCGTTCTGAAGGCTTGGTATAAGAGCTTTACAACTCCAAGAGGAAATTCTCTAAATGCCACACAGCAAGGCCACTATCTGGAAGTGACTGGCTGAATTCAATCCTACAGGAATATCCAAACTTCTCCCTACCTTGAAATCCTGACCCCTATCTCCCCTTCAACCCACAGAGAGAAGATTCCCCCTTCCCTGGTCCAAAGCCCTCTTTCCCTGCCCCAGGATGACCAATAGCAGGAGGATTTGTTATCTTCAGGGAAAATCCACACACTTATCTGTGGGGTATAATCTGGCCTTAGTGATCCAGACAAGACAATCCCGATACTCTGTATGTATTTCCCCAGATGTCAGCTGACCAATCCTGTGTCACAACATATGGAGGACACCAAGACTCCAGTACAAGCAATACTAGGTTAAGCCCATCCCAAAACTCATTCACAGTCTTTTTTCCAGCATGAGTGAACAGAAGCTCAGACCAGCACTCCTCATAGAATTCCCAGGGTCCTATGAGAAAATACTTCAGAATTTCCCCTCAAAATACAGCAATTTTCGTGAACAGGTCAATCTAAGTCCACTAAATCTAAAACAATCTAAAAATCTAAATAATAATTTCAATTTTATAAAGGCACATTTGCTACAGGCACACACTTTACATTACTAAGTAAATTATTCAGTATCTCAGTCTGCGCCTGAATTCAGGTTCATCATAAATTTACAATTTTCTATAAGACAATGTGTAGACATTGTACACTACATAACATATCAGGACCCCAGTTTGTGGACGGTGCTACTGACAGAGCTTGTCTCCTAAGCATGAGCTGTGGCTGAACTATTGTGTGAATACGCCCAACCAGAGCAGAGTTCTGCCAAATCTGGTTTGGATGAAATGCGGAATTTACGACCCTTTCTGATCCTCTACGTGGTCTAATGGAACACTGTCCTGAACGGTGCTGATCAGAGCCCAAGCTACTACTCAGTAGTCCTACTCTCTTGAATTTCAATAGTTCTTTACACAGATGTGCTATATCAGTTTAAACCATATGAAATTGCTGACATTCAATTTTTTTTGACCTACAGAAATAGCAATTTCATGTGATTCAACATAATAGTGAAAAAAGCACTTGAGTCCTGGCTCTCCTGCTCAGTAACTGCTAAGCTTTAGCCGGTCACTGAATGTGGCTCTGAGCTCAAGTTTTCAAATGGAGCAAGCTATGTCTGCTGTGCGGGATTATTGTGGGGATTAAATGACCGACGGAAACAAACACACTCAATGCGTGGCCACTGAGTTAATGGTAAAAACACTTGCTCATTTATCACTTTATTTCATCTTCACAATAATCCTATGAGGCAGACATGTAAAACCTGTCTATTATTGAATTTTTGAGAGGAGTGGACTGATAGCCATGGACTCTAAATGGTTTACACCGGATTATCCAACTAGTAGGTAGCAGAACTAGAAGTGGAGCCTGGGTGTCCTGATTCCTGCTCTAGTAAATACATATTCCTCTTGCACATGGTGTTTCTTTCTGGGCAGCAGAACATTGAAAACAAAAACAAAAAACCCTGCAGGAGTTAACCAAGCTCCAAGAACTCTAATGCAGTGAAACACACAGCACCCAAACTGAACATCTTGAATGTTTCTTTTGATGATGCAAAGACCTACAATGCACCTAATGCTCTGCCTACATTTTTATCCATTTAATCCCTACAATAATCTTTTGAGGGGAGTGATGTCTTCATTTTATGAATTAAAAAACTAAGGTACAGAGTGGCTTGGTAAATTGCTCAGAGTCACACATCTTCACCCATTCTTACATTTGTCATTAGTGCTGTCATGTTGATTCTGACTCCTATCAACTCTGTGGACAGCAGAGCATAACCCTGCCGGGTCTTTTGGCACCATCCTCTCACCTTCCAGCACTATATTAGACAATGCTCTGCTGCTATTTATAGGGTTTTCATGGCCAGTTTTTTTGGAAGTGGGTGGCCAGGTCCTTCTTCCTAGTCTGTCTTAGCCTGAAGTTCCGCTGAAACCTTCCCCCATGCTGACTCTGACCTGTTGAAATCCCAGTGGCATAGCTTTCAGCATCACAGTGACATGCAGCTGCCACAGTATGACAACTAACAGATGAGAGGTGCAGTTCCCTGACCTGGAAACAAACCTGGGCCACGATTCTTACATATCCTGATGGTAATCATTTTAAGAATCAATTTCCACTGCATGGAAGATGGTCCAGAATTTCATGTTCACTAATCAGATGGGAACACAAAAGCCTGGGTTGGAGTTGGTGTGGCCCCTCATGGCCACGTGAATATGATTTAACAGACAAATTCAGGAGACCTAGGTTCTGCTGGTCCTGACGCTGTGACCTTGGGCCAATCACGCAACCACTCTGAGCTTGTTTCTATTTCTGTAAAATACAAAGTTGTCTTCTTCTAGCTTTAACATTATAGAGTCCATAATTTAGAGGGTTCCATTACACAACCAACTGCATTTAGCTGTCTGCCGGGAGGTTGCTCTGGGACAGGCTTAGGCTGCCCTCGGAGGGCGTGTGAACCTGCCTCCTACTGCTGCCAGCTGTGGCCAGAACGCTGTAACCGGCTGTGGGAAGAACCACAGTCACTGTTGGCCAGTGTCAAAGATCAAGATAGAGCTTGGAGAGGATGCTGAGTGAACTCTGGGTTCCCATAGCCTCTGAGGAGAGATTGGATAAAAGTCTAAGAAAGAGAATCTCTGGGAGAGGTCCTGATCGGCTTAATGCTCCAGTGAGAACTCATTTCCAGACAACCGTGTGCCCCTGTTTTGGGAAAACTATTCTGCCTAGAGAATCACCTCCAATGATCACTCCAACACTTCCTACAACCAGCTTTCAGTGAGCATCCCTCACTAACTCTCAACAAGAGACCTCAGAACGGGTTTCACTGGAGTGAAAGACCATATCAACGCAGCTGGGGCTAGAACAGCAAATTCCCCTGGCATATGGCTCCTTCCCTGGCTGCTGGGACCATGCATCTGTTTACTGGAGAGCAAACTCCAGAATGCTCCAGATTGACAGCCCATCTTGCTTTGTTCTTTCAACTTCTGTGGATTTCAGAGATGTTGACTCCTTGCCTGGGCTGTTTTCCTGTTTTTTCCTGACATCGACTTCTCTTTGATTGATTTCCACTAGCTTATTTGGCAGCTGATCCATTGCTACCCTGATTGTATCTTTCCACGAGCATCTACTTCCCCTTCTCTTTCTTCCTCGGATCACTTAGCCTGATCCTGCTCAGGAAACCAGTAGATACTGCCGTCTCCCCTACACTTGATGCCTGGCCTCTTTCCTGTTTTGATCTGCGAGTGCATGACAACATGGATGCTTGACAGCTTCTAGGCATGGCATCATGAGCTGTGACTGTGCCACCTCTGAAATAAGTGCCAAGCCCTGC
The DNA here is from genome assembly GCF_037783145.1 of Equus przewalskii. Classification (NCBI taxonomy): domain Eukaryota; kingdom Metazoa; phylum Chordata; class Mammalia; order Perissodactyla; family Equidae; genus Equus; species Equus przewalskii. The sequence continues at coordinate 42,145,248 of NC_091835.1, read as the reverse complement.
AGCCCCTGGGGAGGGAATCACCGTGATCGCTCAATCCCCCATTGTGGCTCTGGGATTAAGAAGGAAGCTGCCTAGCTTCTGCCTAGTGCCTGGGACTGTGTCTTGGTGTGGCTGTTTCCTGAAGTCATCCTCAGGGAGTGGATGTGGATGGTAGTATTAACACTGAGGTTCTGATAAGACTCTGACGTGACTAGTTAAATTTCCTCAGACAAAGTCACTCCACATCTAGATGGATTTAATTTTCTCCTAATTCCCTGTGCCGTTTATCATGTTTTATGTGAGTCAATGAACACTTATATTTTTCCTTTAGGTTCTGTCAGTCCCCTGGTTGCTAAATGTACTTGCTCACAGTTTTGTTCAGAAATCCAAACCAGAAAATTCAAATACCCAGACTTATTTGCAGCCTCTCTAATGATAGTTGATGGTAATCATAATAAATTAAAAGCACTGTGAGATCCGAAGTGTTCTGTGAATCATCTAAGAAAGAGAAAACCACCTTCTGACCCATTTTAGTCATGAATTTATGGTTCTATTGGTTCATTCATTTAATGAACACCTACTGTGTGCAAGGCATGTGATAGCATCATGTGTAGGTCACCGGGAGACCTATCTGTCACAGATAACACATTCAAGGAAATTGTAATTTGTAATTAATTGGTAAAGTAAAGTAGGTGTAAATGATAATGGCTTAAAGGGGAAAGTCATTTCCCAAGGGAGGCAGAGATCAAGAATATGGGATTTCAGAAGAGGAAGGTATCTGTAAAAACAGAGGTGGGGGGAAGGAGAGATTGAGGAAGGCTATAGGAAGAGGATGGATTTGGCCTTAGTCTTTAAGAATGGGCAGGATTTGAATATACAGAAACAGGGGAGAAGGGCATCCTGTATGGAGGGAACATCAAGAGTGGAGAAAGGTCAGGGTGTTTGCGAAACAGAGTGTGAGAGGCACAGAAGTAAGAAACAGGGGTGAAAATGGATACACTGGGAATGATCATGAATGACCTTGAACAGCAGCTTTATCCCACCCGTATGGGAATGATTGAAGGTTTTGAGCTGGGCAGAAATGAGTTACTCTTCAAGAAGATGAACCCAAAGAGAGACTAGAAGGAGCAGAAAGGTCAAAAAGCTGAGGCCCATCATCCAGAGAAGACGAATTTTCATTCTCTGATAATTGGATTATATGTCAATACCCAGTTAATCAGCATGCTGGAAGCTGGAACCACCTAACTCCAGCTACTCTGAATAAAGGGAAATGAGCTGTGGTTGGTGAATGCGGGTGGTGAAAGGTCACATGTCCTGAAATACGACATCCTTTTGTTAACTTGAGACATGATTCTAAGTATCACAATGAATTAAGCTTCAAGTTATAAAAACCTTCACCTTTCACATTCTGATTCACTTTTAAACAATTATTTGGTCTCCAGCTATGAAAAGATGACATTTCATTAAGCAGGAGAGACTTAAAATGCTAAGTAAGTTAGATGAACCCAGGAAAGAGCCCTGTGACAATTGTAATTCAGTGATGTGTTTAGCTATTGTTTCTGTCATCCCGAATAACACCCCACACAGCACAAAGATATGAGGAATTTAGCTGCAGCCATCACCAATTTAACTCTTGGGTTTCTCTATCTGGCCCATGTGCTGAGACGCCTTGAGTATGGGAGCATTTTTAACAAATGTAATCAATAACTGAATAAAGATGTCATGGCAAAACTGTTATTATTTAAAATAGTTTAGCACTTTATATTCATTATATTTTGATTAGCATTTCTGATAATTACTTTGTACTCCTTTTTTTTTTCTGGCAACCCCCATCCCATTCCTCCTCTGCTCAGCATGTTGCTGTCAGTGCCAGAACAGCTTTCAAGATTAGGCCCTGAGGTGTCAATTCCCTTCTTTTCGTAGATTCCCCAACTAGCTAGTTCATCTCCTGCTCTCTCATTACTTTCTCCCTTAATGATGATAGGTAGTAACATTCTCCAGAGACGATGCTACCAACATTTATATTTCTTCCAAATTAGAAGAGTAGGCATCTCTCCAGATCATAAAGAATACATTTATTTTAAGGTACAGTGGAGAGAACACACAGAAATTAAAGTTTGCTTAATGAGAGCTTAGTAGTTTGCAGAAATTATAGCTTGTGCACAAGGCCTCACCTTTGTTCCTAGTGCTCTGGTTCAATGTTCTCATCATCTGGCCTTTACGTCTCAGGTTACAAAACAACTTGGGAGTTCAGAACCAGCCAGAACTCAAGAGACACAGTTCATCTCTGGCTGTGAGTTTCTGGATCTCTCCTGTCCTATGCCTTGACTGTGTTCTCTCTTTGTACATCTATCTCCCTCTCTTTGGGGCCCTCCCTTTATTTTTTTAATCTCTGCATCACTGCCCCATTGCCCTTCTCTTGTCTTTAAGCTCCCGGGCACTAATCTGTCATCTCTGGTCAGAAGCATTGAGCTCAGTGACTCTGGTCAAGTGCTCACATTTCCAAGGATTATGAAGTCCCTAGTCTGGATTCACTATCATGTTGCTAAATGGATTTCCCAAAGCACAAGTGTTGGGCACTTACATTCAAATAGGGAAACATGAGACTGGTCTTGTTATGTGCCAGGTGCTGTGTGACCCCTTACATATGTGAGCTCAGCCACTTTTCCTTATCAACCTTGTGAAGTCCATGTCATAGAAAAGGAAACTAAATTGTGTCCAGAGAGGTTAAGTGACTTGCTGACTAGTCACAGAGTTAGAATTCACCTCTTGCATCATTGCTGCCTTTCCTGGTCTGATCCACATGTTTATTTGCGGACATTTATAAACCTTCTTTTGTAGCCTGTAAGGGTAGAATGGCTCATTCAGGGGTTTGAGAGAGGCCAGGGCTTATTAGATTTACCATTAAACTGAGAGGACATCAGTCTATTTAAGGTCTGGACAGTATTTATTACTGGAAAAGCTAGAGATTCAAAAATCTAGTGGGAGAAGTCAGTGATTTGTAGTAAAGTAGAGCATCTAGAGTCCTTTGACTTTAGCAATGGTAACAAATTCTTCCCAATTTAAGTCAAAAAAGAGAAAGTATTGGAAGAATCCACAGTAGCTCCCAAAATTGAAGAAATGCATAAAAGTGCCAAACAAATTCAAGAAGAGCAGGAGCCAGGGCAGCTCTGAGAATCCAGGTAACAGGAGACAATTGATGGTCTTGTCAGGGTGCAACCATAGGATAACTTAGCTTCAACTGTTTTTTCCATCTGCTAATGATTCTAAGTTCCAAGAGATAGTCCAGTTGGAGCATCATGACTGATAGCCTCACCAACAAACATAATTGCAAAGTACTTTGAGAATATCAAACGAGTTATCCCATTTCTCCTTCCAGCTGATTAAAGTGCAGTTGTTTTCCATTTCATACAACCCTCTGGCACCAGGCCACTCTAAAAGATTCCTTCTCCTCCACTACTGCCCAGAAGAGCAAACACCTTTTTCCCTCTATGTTCACCCATGCAGTTTTCCCTCCCACCCACTCCTCTACCTTCCAAACTTGATGATGCCCAATTTCTAGCCAAGTATTGGCACCAACGATTGAAAAAAAAGTCTGGATGAATCTTTGTACTCTTTCTAAGTTGGTGTCACCATGTCTGTCTTGGAACCAACAGGAAAGGGAGGAGAGCATTCTGAGCACCTGGAATGTGCAAGTGCCCATTCCCCACGGATTAGCACAGTCCCCTCTTCTTCCTCCTCCCCCTCCTCCCCATTCCAACCTTCCATCCCATGTGTATTAGACCCTGTGGCTGCAAAGTGGACTGATCTAGTCTTTTGATTACTTTGATTTCTCTCCAGTCAGAGAACATGGCCTGAGTCTGATTACCTCACACTGATAAAAATAATAATTCATCTTTGTGCTGCTGATTTTTTTAAATGTCATATTTACATTAAATGCACTTTTTAGTGACTCGTGGCCCCCTTCTTTGATTTTTATTCTCCATGGCCTCTATGCTCCTAGGGGAGCATTTTCTTCAATTTCCCTCTTTCCTTTATTCTCTGTCTCTGTTGCACCCTCTCTCCTTCTTTCCCTCCATCTTTATTCTCTCAGCTCCTTTGCCTTTTTCCCCTTCTCCATTCAGATAAGCCACTACAGAAAGCCACTGCCTGGAGCTGGGGAGAAGCCTTGTGGGATCAGATCTCCCACCAGGGATCAGTCTTTCCCCCTCCCCTGACTCCACACTCTCCCCGGGTTCCAGTGGACCTGCAGTCTGCAGTTTTCCAAGCTTATAGCTGGCTTCTTCACTGAGCCAATTTCTTCATGTATCACCAGGGAAATAAAACCTACAGTGAAAATGATAGTATTGGTTTTCCATTTTACTTTACTGGTAATAAAATCTCAGAACTTCCTCTCATAGAAAGAGCCCTCGCATGCTTGGAACTACAAACAACATCGGAGAAGGGAAAGCCACACGACCCCGCCCTCTAATAACACAAGTCACTGCCCGTTAAAACCTGAGCTCATTCTAGATATTCCTAAATTCAGAATAATCTGTATCAGGTAAGGTGGAGGGAACAGGGGAAAATAAAAATCTGCTGAAAGTCATCTGTAAAAGAAACCCGGCAGACTACCTAAACTGATCTTCAACACCGAGAAATGCTGAAGTAGAAGGAGAGGAATTGTTTAAATGTTTTTGGAAGAATGTATTAAGATGGTGAATCAACATGGAACTTAAGTGAAATTAACTTGTGCAGATGGAAAAGGAATGTTTTAAAACCAGCTCACACTACTAACTTGTCAGGTGATCTTGATTGTATCGCTTGACCTTGCTGGACCTCATTTTCACTGTTTGTAAAATGAAGGAAAGGAAAATCTTGAGATAAATGACTCTGTAATTCTAATCAAGAATAGAAGACTGTGGTTAAAGGTAAAGCTATTTGGAGAATTTTTCCCCGTAACCCACTGGAGGAGTGATCAGTAATACCCAACGTGAAGCCTCAGCAATCTTCTTGCTCCTTCCCAGAATTCTCTAGCTTCTCTGTGATTCAAAAAGAATTAATGCTCTTGGCCTTCCAGGTGACCTGTTGACTCTGGCACTCCTCTTTCCTACCTCCAGAAGCAACCAAGCCACTGAGCGAAGGGCTACCTAGACAACTGTAGGTGTCAAAGGGAATAGGCAGAATAAGATGTATTGATGGTCCCAGTTGGAGACTGCTAGAAGCACCATTTGCACAGGACTCAGTGGGCCTGCTGGGAAAAAGAGTAGCAAAGAATTTAAAACCTGAAAGGCCTCAAGACACTGGTCTAGTGGTTAAGATTCAGCACTCTCACCACCCCAACCCGAGTTCGTTTCCCAGTCAGGGAACCACACCACCCATCTGTCAGTTGTCACACTGTGATGACTGCATGTTGCTGTGATGCTGAAAGCTATGCCATCAGTATTTCAAATACCAGCAGGGTCACCCATGGTGGACAAGTTTCAGTGGAACTTCCAGACTAAAACAGACTAGGAAGAAGGAACTAGCCACCCACTTCTGAAAAAACTGGCCATGAAAACCCTGTGAATAGCAGCGGAGCATTGTCTGATATAGTGCCAGAACGTGAGAGGATGGCGCAAAAACACCAGGCAGGGCTCCACTCTACCATACACAGGGTCACTAGGAGTTGGAACCAACTTGATGGCACTCATGACAACAACAAAAAGGCCTCAAGACAAAAGAATTTAGCCTCAGGAACAAAAGGAAAAGTGGAGGCAAACTTTCCCACTTAGAGGGAACACTTTCTAAGAGCAAGTTGAGATTCTGTGCTGGTCATTTGCCTATTTGCTCTCAGATTCATTCCCTGACATTCTCCAGCAAGACATATTTCCCAGGATCATTGCCAACTGTCTTCTTGCTAAGTTCAGCTCATGCAAGGCACTAGCAGGAGACTGAAGGATAAGAGGAAGGAAGAAGACAGAATTTCTTTCTCTCTCTGTCAGGGGTCGGGGTGCAGCCTCATCAATGGGTTGGGGCTGCTCTGTGATCCATGCTCCCACTGACAGATCTGTCTGTCTCTTGGTCTCTTGATAATACCGTCTCCTCCCCTGTTCCCTCCCATCCCAGGGATGGTGGCAGGTTGTTCCTGTTGCTAATCTCTGAGTTATTTCACTATCCGCAAGTTGACTTTTCTGCTCTTCCAGCAACTTTGAGATGCACTCCCCCTATCACATTTCTTCTGTGGGACTATCTGGCCTGGGCTTTCTCTTCCTGACCACATCCTGTCTGAAATAGATGCCTGATTCTGACCATGGGCTGATACTGATGTGTCATCCGTGTGCAGTAATACTTTGGATGCAACTCTAACAGTTTCTGGCATATATCACAGGGACATCATCTCAAAAAGCCCTCCCCCACCTTGTTGAGAGCAAGATGGTCAGTTCAGTGGCTCAGCGGTGATGAAGTCAACACCGACAGTGACAAGGTCAGGTGGGCCAGAGTTGATGCCTCCATAAGCAGGACACCAAGCCCACCTGGTGGAGCAGAGAAATTGCATTGACAGCTGTTGCAGGAGATTTAATGTCTGCCTTTGACTGCGTGTGACCTGGATAAATCTACCTAGAAAAGGAAGGGATTTGAGATGCTCTGATGATCCAGAAAAAAATAGTATCATTACTACTGAAATTATTCCCACAACCCTTGATTGTTCTCACTCACAATGCTGTTTCCTAGGGGAGAAATGATGTAAACAATAGTTTACAAAGCACTTTCAAACTTTTATATCATTTGATACTCACGTACATTTCCAATGAAGATTTTGATATTTTGAAAAACTACCAGCTAATAAATAACATAGATTAAACCAAAATTCAAGTTTTCTGGTCCCAATTTTCATGCTTTATGAGGAGCATATGGCAAGTGGCAATGAGACATCCCAATATGTTGTCAAGAACATACCCAGAGAAGGTGGGACTGCTGGAGATAAAGCTTGGCCTATATATATGTTTACAGTAATGCCTGCCATGCTGGATGTGTACTAGATGTTTACATCTCTGTCTAGATGAGCTAGAGAGCAGGGACCAAGTATCGGTCCACTCTAACTCCAGTATCTATCAGAGCTTGAGGTCTAGTAATTGCCTAGTAAACGTTTGTTGGCTGCACAGATGAAGGAGGGCATAACAAGCCACTAACCAGGATAAAACAAATATTAATGGAATTGGAAATTGGGATTTGATAATAGAGTCATCCAATAAGTAGGTCATGTAGAAATAAAAGGCTTCCGATATGTCTTAAGATGTAGCAAGTGTCTTGAGATCTCATCTTATACCTCCTCATAGAATTCAACCACAAGAGATCCATTTCTTTGGTCTTTGAGAGTCTCTATGGCAAAGCAAATATCTTGGAGACTGAGAATAATGATGAGTTTGATTGCAAAAGAAAAGAGAGCAGATCTCTAAGCAGTACGCCTTCTGGGTCCTTGCCCTACAGATACACCAGCACACACATGAAATGATTATGTAAATAGTTTGTGCACCAATATTTTTAATAGCAAACCATTGGAAGCACCCCAGGTGTACATCTATAGGGAGTTGGTTACATAAACTGCGAGAATTTCTACACATTTATTAAAAAAGAATGAAGAAGCTCTTTATTTATTGATATAGAATCACCTCTGGGATATATTATAAAGGGAAGAAAAGCAAGATGGAGACTATATATAATAGTAACTTTTGTGTAAGAAAAGAATGGAATAAAAATGTGCATTCTTATCTGCTTTGTTTCCATAAAATAGCCCTCGATGAATACCCAAGAGCCTGACACAGAAGCTCACCTGCAGGGACAGGAGCTGAGGGAATGGTCTGAACAGGAATGTGGTGAAGGTAAGACTCTTAATATACATCCATTGAAATAATTTTGGTTTTTGAACAATGGAATGTATTCACTAGTAATCAAAATTTTAATTTAACTAATTTAATTAATTAGCTGATTAAATTTAAAAGGGAGGATCCCAAAAAGGAAATGGGAAGACACTGAAGACAAGCTATAGGTCTCTAGGACTTCTCATTTTCTCAGTCTCCAAGAAATACGTAATAAGTGCTGAGCCCCACAGTTGTTCCAGTCTTGTCCTGCCGCAGCATTTGCTCAGTCTGCCTGATGCAGGAATTGTTGTGCCCACCTCGGTTATCATTAAGTCTTCCTTGGTCACTAGATGTTAATCGTTAGAGAGCAGAGTCCAGGATTGACCCCTCTTTCTCATCCCTGTGGTTCCAGGAATATAAAAGCATTTTAAAAATAAATAAATCTCTGTTAAATGGAATTGAATTTTTCCTACTGCCAAATCTAATTCTGCCTTCAAAACCCTGAGCATGAGCCAGAGATTTCTCCTTCCTTCTCCTCAAAAGGTGTTTTTAGAATCCATTTAGTAAGGGCTCACTTGTTGGTTTCAGAAATGGCTTTCACGGTCCCCAAAAGTGGAAAGGGGCACTCTTTCTTCTCACAATGGAGCAGTGGTGGTAGGAGGCCGGGATGGCTATTTTGGATAAAGGGGCAAGTGAATCAGAGATCCTTGTAAGGCATATGCTTGCCCATGAATCTGGAAATGGAATACTGAAGTAGCTGCAAATGGGCCCCATGAGGGCAGGTGGAAACTCCAAGACTCATAGTCCAAAGGGATGATGTATTTCAGGTTTTATCCAGACAGATGTCCTATCTGAAAAGGCTCTCTCCAATGAGTGGCCATAAGAACCCAGGAAGTGTGTTTGTTTATTCACTCATTTATTCATTGACTGTCTACCACCTTCCAGGTAGAATGTAAGGCATTGAGATTTTAGCAGTGAACACTACAGGTCATGCTTAAAGTCAGGTAGGCAGTTGTAGCAGCATTATCAATAATCAGTCGGTTCACATTCCCAACCAGTGACTAAATCTAGAGAAGGCAAAACCCAGCCACCCCCTCAGGTTATGAGCTGGTAGGAGCTCATCCAACAGGTAGGGGCATCAGGGTCCCAGATAAATGGTCTAGTATCCAGGCCAGGGCTCCGAACAGAAACCCAGTCATATGAACTGACCACTGCAGTGGCCAAAAGAAGGTAAGAACTTGATGGGCATATGGTTGCTTATAGCTCATTTCAGACACCTGATTTATGACAGAAAATCTCAGACCCATTATCTAGAGGCCTGAGGCTGCTGATACCCTGGTCAGGATTGGTTCAAGTACTAGACAGTGCTAAGCCTCTCTTTGGGAGGGCTTGGGAAAGACAGAGTTGACAAAGAAAGCCCTAGAGCATTAATAGGCATGTTCTCATTTTATGTGTACTATTGGGCAGAGCCCCTCTCCCCTTCTCACATTTCATGTTGCCCTTTTGTGCCCACCCTGTTCCACTGAAACCACTCTGGTTTTATCCCCATGAACACGGAGAGGGGGCAGGAGGGGGAGAACCTAATGTAGATTCCCCCGGCCATACAGCTTTGCCAAGTACAATTTTATTCCTTACGAGTTTATTTTTTAAGCTTACTGATATGTTTCCAAATCTAGAAAATAGGGAGTCTATATTGGACATCAGAAGTTACCTTAATATTTCAACATTCAAAACCTGTACAGCACAGAAGCCTGGAGTTTTGTACTGATTCAGTCACTAGTTAGCCAAGCCACCCTGAGGATGGCAATGAACTCTTCTGTGCCTGATTTGACCTGTGCCAAATGGCAGCAGCCATGACTATTTTGACATATAAGGAAAACATATATGTGACGTAAAAGTGCTCCGAAAAAAGACAAATGCTATACAAATATGTGCGATTATTAAAATCATTATAGTTCTAAATTATATAAAAGTAAGCCTATATGGGACGAATTCTCATTGTAGGAGCAAGGTGGATGCCTGGAGAGACAGGTTAGAGAACACTGTTTGGGTGTTTTGAAAAGCTGCCTTGTTCATTATCCGTGACAATAATAGATTGCTTTAGGACTAGAATATCTTCCCATGTTCAAGATTTTTGTTTTGATACCAGATGCAAAGATAAGACACAAAAGCAGTCAGTGCACAAAGTTGAAGCAATGCTGACTGCTTAGCTACTTCTGAATATTTTTAGCTTAACTCTACCACTTTCAAAGTATCTGCAGACAAGAGGTACAGATATATTGCGGGCTCAGAGAATGGCTTCAGAAATAATCAAGACATCACATGCAGTATCAAGAAAAATTTAGAGATGCTCTTCCAGGGGCACAGGCAGTGTTTTATGAGCAAATAAAAAAAAACACAAACGCCAAAAATATCGATACTATGTCAAAAGGGCTCTGCCCTGAATAAATGGACGTTGCAGAGTAACACCACATAATTCAGGATGAGCCCCTCTCATCCATGTGTTCCTTGAACACAGTCTTAGGCCTCTTTTGTAACTGTTTTTCATAATTCATTCAGCAATATTTATTGAAAGCCTTTTAGGCTCCAAGCACTGTTCTAGGTGTTGAGAATTCATCAGTGCACAACACAAAGTCTTTACCATCATGAAGCCTTTGTCCTCGTAGGAGAGACAAAGAAACAAGCAAATAAATGTTTTCTGTAATGTTATGCAGAGATAAATGCTGTTTTAAAATATAGCAGAGTAAGGAGATGGAGTATGGGATGCCCTTGTTAGAAACAATTGTCAAAGAAAGGCACTCTGAAAAGGTAATATTTGAAAAAAGACGTGATGGAGTGAGCCATGGAAGGGGGTCCTATCTGACTAATACAAACATTTCATCTCAAGACAAGAGAGAGACAATGAACACATCACAAAAAAATTTTGACCATAGACATGCTACCAATGCCAGAGAATGCTGGAAACGTCTTCAAAATATGCTATCAGGTTGGGGTTGTTCTCTTGCACCTCTTCCATCACCCTGAGAAGAGCTCTCCCTGAGTAGTCGCTGCCGCTTCTGCATGGACCCCAGAATGAAGTCACGTGGAGCCCACCTGAGTTCTACCTGCAGAGAGGAGGCCAGACCAGTCAGACAGACAGCTTGAAGCAGAGCATGAAGCCAAACCCGGCCTGGATTTCCTAATCCTCAGCCCACTCACTGATGTGCTCACAGGAGAAATAAATCACTGCTGTCACTGAGTTTTGGAGGGCTTGTTACTCAGCACTGGCCAACTCTTACAGTATGCCAGATAGCGGCGAGATAGTGATAAGTCTTAAGATGTAAAACAAAATAAGGAAGCAGAGCGGGAAGGATTCAGTGGGGACACGATTTATTGATGATGATCAGAGATGGCCTCAGTGAGAAAGTGACATGGGAGTAAGATCTGAAGGAGATCAAGGAACAAGCCACTCCCATTTCTGGAGGAGGAGCATTCAGAGGAGAGGGAAAAGCGCATGGAAAGGCCTTGAGGCAGGAATGTGCCCTGCACATTCACAAACAGCAAGGGAGCCAGTGTTTGGAATGGAGTAAACAGTAGGAGGTAAAGTCAGGGAGTCAAGGGGCCTTTTAGGTCCCATATGTAGATTTTAAGCAGAAGAGTGGCATAATCTGACAATTTTTAAAGGGTCACTCCATCTCCTGAGCCATGACTGTGATGAGCGGAAGCAGGGGGGCTGTTTGGGAGAAATTATGGTGGCTTGAATGAGGAGGGCAGCAAAAAAGGCAACGGGAAGTGATCAGGTTTGGGATATGGTCTGAATGGAGAGCTAATGAGATTGTAGTTGTCAACAATATAGAATGTGAGAGGAAGATTTCAGGGATGACTCCAGGGTTTTAGTCCTCAGCAACCAGAAGTTTGAAACTAGCATTGACTAAGATGGGGAAGACAGTAAAAGGAGCAAGTGTGGGGAGAATCTCAGCCTCTTGGATTGATAACGATAAATTTGAGTTATCCATTAGTCATCCAATGGGAGTGTGACAGAGGCAATTTGACGTCTGGAATAAAGATACTAACTGAAGAGTCATCAGCATATGGATTGTTTTTTCTCATGCCAATAAAGATCTGAGAGATCCTTTACAAGGGAGGGGAGACCACATGGAAAACTGAAATTTTCAACAGCTGAATTGCTAATATTCCTGTGGGCTCTTCTCCAGGCCACATGGCAAAGAGTTAAAATGGTGCTCAGTGTAGCTCTCTCTTCCCCTGGCTTTGCACTGGTCTGGGCTTGCCTTCCTCTCCGCCACACCTGATGAGTTTCCACCTAGTCAACTGAGGCAAAGCCCAAAACCGAGAGGAGTTTATGTGGTGGTGAGATGCATGCACTATTGAGCCTTCCACTGCTTATTAATTAGGGCTGATACATCAGGCGTGTGGCATTCTATCGAGAGAAAGGAAAACACTGCCCCAGCCGCCTTTGGGGTTGGGGAGAGGGAGAACGGGTTCTCTGACTCAGTAAACCGCACCGAGCAGGCACTGCCTCCTCAGTCTGCAGGCGCGGTGTGCTCTGGCTTTATCTGTTAAAGACGTACAATGGAGTAGAGGGTAGGAAACCAACAAACAAAACAACATTGCCCTATTTCAAAGAGTGACACTCCTGTGCTGAGCTGAGACACCGAGCTTAGAGGAAAAATCAATAGAGAAAATCTAAGTGGCCAACCTATGGGATCCAATGATAACTTTAAAATAAATGTCCATGAGGTTGTAAAATCACTACAAATACAATTGTTCAACACCCCAAAGCAAGTTTTAAAACTTGATTACCTTTTGCTGCCATTATCACCAATCTATAGCCAAGAAACTTCAGCCTTGGAAACTTGAAAATGTTTGATTTAGTCTTAAAAAAAAGACTTTGTGACCTAGTAAACTAATAAGGACTGCTGGGAGCAAAAACTAAGATTTAGATTATCAAAAGCTTGGGCTTAGCAGTAGGACAATAGATGGAAGCTCTACAAACGGAATATAAGCCACAGAGGAGACTGACGCAAAAGAGAAAGGTCTGTGTCACATTGAAGAGACGTGAGAGAAAGATGCCCAAGCCAGATTTGGAATCATAGCTGAGAGTCCTCTTCACAAAGCTTTAACACTGCTGTAACTGGACAGCACGCCCATTTCCCTTCCACTTTGGGACAAATCGAGGCATTCTTAAAGTTTCGTGACTGTGCTCATACATTGTGACGTTTTACTAATACTCCAAATTATGATGGAATCCTTCAAGGCCTAGTACAAAGAGTGAAGGCTGGGTTTATCAGTGGCTTCACATTGCTGGCACACATGGGAGTAAAGGACTGCACTTCCCTCAGAAGATCTATTGTAATTGTAATCAGGCTGCAGGATTACGGGTGCCGTGTACACTGGCCCCGGAGCAGGATGCCCAGTTAGAGGATATCTCAGCTAGGTTTGCTTTGAACCTTTGCCTCTACAAGATTAAACCCAAGCAAAGGAGATTCACGAAGGCAGCCAAGCAAGTCCAAGGCTTTCCCTTCTGGAGGATCTTACAGGAGTTATTTCCGTCACTTCCCTGGTCAACAGAGGAAGAAAAATATGGGATGGGAAAGGCAAATAAAGGCTATAGTTGAGATGGTTTTTAAAGGATGAAACGAAGTTTGAGAGGAAGAAAAGGTAGAACAGGGGCCAGCGGGTGAAAACCCAGAGACAGACAAATCAGCTCAACAAGAGAAGAAAGGCTTTTCTGATATAGTCATTCAACGATGAAAAAACCTTCCTTGAAAAGCAGGAAGCAAAACTATGGAGGGTGTATTTCTTCCTTTCTTCCATTCTTTATCATTTTAGACAAAAATTTATTGAGTAAACTCTATCATGAGCCAGACACTATGCTCTGATCTATATTATGATGTCTAGATGGCCATTGCCCCCACTGGACATATGAGCCACTTGAATTTCTATGCATTCTTATTGCCCTGCTTGAGCACATATATTAAAAACATCTACCGGAAGAGAGAAGGGGCCTGGGGAGGAATAAATTATAAATGGGATTTCTGCATTGGTGAGATGATTGGCTTAGTTGAAACAATGTTAATTTAAATCACATCAGCCAAAGAGATACGGTTAAAAAAAACCGTTAAAAAACAAAACGAGAATTTGAAACAATAATTTTCAAACCTTGAATAAATGAAGGTAGAAGACTCCTTTCCCATTCCACATTCGTTGGTTATACAGAGTTCAACCTTTGTCTACCCAAACAGTAGGGAAGAGCGCGGCTGTTGACCCGCACTTGAAAAAGTCAGGCAGGGAAAGATTTTGTTTTCTTCATCAGTTTTTCAGAATGCCACCAAACACAGCCCCCAGGAAACCAGTCAGGCTTTATCATGCCTGTTTTCCTCTTCAAACTATGATCCAAGTCTCTCTGAGCAGAAAGGGCCTCATTCAGGGCCATGACGTCCCTCCCACCTCCTCTCCAAGTGATGGAGAATGAACCCCCGATGAGCTCAGCAATCCACAGACTCACACAATGTGAGCGTTAGAATGAGCCCTTGAGGGCTTCTGCTCCAACCTCCACATTTTACAGGCCATGGGGCTGAGACCCAGAGTGGGGCACATTTTTTTACAGCACAGCAAGGCCCTGTTTCCACACAACTTGAGCAAAAATGAATGAACCACCTACTCTCCATTACCCCTCTGCTTCTCGCTAGTTTTTTCACTGTTTTAACTTCTCTCCCTTTCCCTCTCTGGATTATTCCCTTCCCACTGGCACCTCTGTATGTGCCGCCACCAACTGTCAACTGCAGAATTGACAGTCAGTAAGTAGAGTCAGGCAGTGATGAAGTGAATGCTGAAGGGAAGGTGTCCTCTTGACCTCACCACCATTAGCAGCGCTGGCAAGCAAGAGAAGTATGGAGAAGCCCTGGCTAATTGGCCAGAACTGCTCTGTAGCCGGCAAGCAGTGATAAGGACGGGTGTGATTACTATCACTCTGGCTTATTCCTTCCTCTCCTGTCTCTGTGGAATCCCCCACCTCAAACTAAAAGACAGTCTCCTCTCGGCCCATCACAGCTTCCCCAGAACATACCTGCCTAACTAAGCCATTACTGGCCTCTTTCAACTCACCCTCAGCAATCATTTTTAACATCATCTCTGCTTTCTCACCTGGTTATTAGCCATCACTGCCGAGAGCAGGCTGGCTGCTAGGTTAGTTGGTACTCACTGCTCCTGTACTCCTTATGTTTCTCTTCCTGTCACAGAGCATTCGTAAAAGTGAGTGCATGCAGTGACAAACAAGGTCCTCATGTATTTGAGACTGCAGATCCACACCTTACTTATTTTCCATGGCTGGATGAGCTTGGGTGTGGGCATGAAGATATTTTTCTGTACAATTAGTATTAAAAAAAAGTCATTACTTCTATCATTAGGCAACTTTTCTCTGCTTTTTGGAGTCATCCAAACAACGTTCTCAAAACCAGAATATCTCAGAATGCATTGTTTTATATAATCTGCTTATTGGAGGTGAGAGGAAATTTGGCTTGACAATGGATCTTTTCAAAGATTTTGACCTGTTAGGTTTTAAAACTTCTCATTCCCCATTCCCACACCAGCTTAGATATGACCGATCTGGCAAACAGAATAGAAGAATCTCAGATTCTGTTTAGGGTGCTACCCGCCATAAAGGGCAAAAAGGGAGTGGGTCCACTGTTTCCAGTATGAAATACGTTGTCTCAGGCCAGACCTTATGGAAGTGAAGCATAGAGGACATTTCCTCCCCCTCTCCTAGGAAAGCAGGAGTTTTGCACCTTCTTTGGATACAAAAATAGAGTCCACTCACTGTGATCTTCCCAAAGACCAGGTCTGATGAGCTCATTCTCCAGCTGAAAAGTTCAATGGCTCAACCCTACGTCTTAAGTAATTTCCAGACTCCTTCGTCTTCACAAGTTGGCCTTACCTACTTTCCCATCTCACGTCCCAGCCTTTGTTTACAAAATGAACAAGTCAAGATAAAGTATTCTTACTGTTCTTTAATTAAGCCCCACTCTCTCCCACCTTTAGGCTTTGTCCAAGCTGCCTGTAATCTTCTTCCTCACCTCTTGTCCCATCTCTGCGGGCCCACATCCTACCTCCCTTCAAGAATAGCAAGAGACAGAAATTGACTCCAAAGGAATGGATTGGGAAGATGGAAGCATATCTCACAAAATCAAAAGTACCAAATGCAACTAGACCTTACGAGGAACTGGAATAAGAAACTGGAAAGCCAGAGGGAGCAATGATCCATTTCTGTCGCTCTCCCCTCCCTCCTTCTTTCCTCACTAGTCAAATATGCTCTATCTCAACTTCCTTCCATGAGTTTGCTCTGCTGCTTTCAGACTCTGCTTTCTCTACCTTTCCATACATACTGACCAAATGTGGCCACCTCAAACTTTTCCATGTTTTCTCAGCTCCAAGCCCAGTGACCAACTGACTAACCTCCTGTACTGTTTACCAATCCCCAATGTATGAGGAAGGAGGTGTCATTGGATTAACTTGTCCACTGGACTGACTCTTGGCTGTTCGACTCTATTCTGCTTAGCTATGACCAAGGAGGGGAGGATCATCAAATACAACTTGGCTGTGCTTCTGTGTGAGTATATCTATGCTACTGAGAGTGAGACATTCTAATAGCAGCAGGGCATGACCTAGGCAGACTCCCTAAAATTTTCCTACATCAAAACTCCAGCCCAAATTCCAGCTCCTTCTCAAAGCTTTCTCTGATTCCACCATCTAGACACAACCTCTCCTCTCTTTGAGTACCTATACCATGTATAAGTGATGACTTGATGTACTTTCTGCTGAGCATCCTTACCCTACACCTTTTCTTCTAAAACACCCCTCCTTCATCCCCAGACCAAGAGGCAAGCACTGAGCAGGCTGAAACAAGTTCAGTACTTCACCCACCTTGCCTTGATATTAGTACTAGAAATAAGAAGGTGAAAGTGACAACCCTCTAAGATGTGGGATAATCTGAGCTGATGAAGGATGGGTGGCAGTTAGCCACCTCCTTCTAGGCTTAGATGCAAGAGTGTCTTGGCTACTTCTGGCAGCCTCTGCTAAGATACTATAAGAAAGAGACAATGCAAACTGATCTGAGTGGAACAGAAAAGGAGTAGCAAAATGTGGCTGGAGCTTAGGGCAGCTTCCTAAAAATTGAGTTCAGGTGTGGGGTTCCCAGGAGTTTTCCTCATTTCTGTCCTTTAGAAGTTTAGTCTATAAGTTATCTCAGGATGCTAGTAAATCTCTTTTTGCTTAGAGTGGCCATAGTTTGCTTGTAATCAATGAGACATGGCATGCACAACCCTTTACCTACTTTGGTATGATGCTGATTACTTCTTAAGTTGAATTACCCTTATTTCTCTACATGTCTTCTTTCTCCTATGAATCCATGAGATTCTTGAAGACAAGGATCATGGGTTACTGCTTTCTGAATGCCCATAAAGCCCCTATTGTGGAACGTAGTAAGCTCTTATAATATGTTCATTAAATGAATGAACAAATGAATGAATAGAAAATGTCCGTTGTCCTATTCCCATGACCAGGCATTTCATGAATTTGGGGAATGTCTGTGAGTAAAAGGAGGTAATTGCTGCCTAAATCAATGTTTTAGATGACGGTACAGTCTTCTACCTGGTACCTCACCTCCCCTCGTCCATTTCCTTCTACATGTCTGTGCCTCCTTGAGGTGCAGGGATAAGGACAAATGTGGCTTTGTTGAGTAAATCTAGTACACGACATGCTCCTGGGAGAAAGAAAGAAGAGACAGCCCTTTACAACATGCAATAAAGAGACAGAGCCTTGCTATTTTCTCAAAGCATGAGCATTGCTTCTTATAGAATCCAACCTGTTACATGGGTTTGGTTTCAATATGGCTTAGGAAACATCCAAAGCATACCAATTCCTGTCCAAAAACCACAGCATCTGTGTCCGGTGGTTTTGTCCATTTGTGTAAGGAAAATTTCAAGGTCCCAGAAAAACTGCACTAGGAATTGAGAATGGAACGGGGCTGGGAGTCCTGAAAATCTTGTCTAACTCATAGCTTCCTATTGACTTCTGCCCCCCTACAAATCGGCTCAAACCCCTATGGGAGGATCCAAAGGTATCCTTGGTTGAGAAGCTGCTCTCTCCAGATCCCAGGAGGGGCGGCAGATCCTCCACGCCCAAATTCATCTATGCACCTCGCTCACCAACCCCAGAGCCTAGGTGGGCAGGGCGGGCTCCGAGCTCTAAAGGAAACTTCACTCCACCCTTCCCTAATGACAGGCCCCTGCCCATAGCTTACCCTGGAAACAAGCACTAAGGCCGTCTCGGGGACACCAATGGTTCCAGCCCCTAGCTTACACTCTCTTAGTCACTCCCGACCTCAGCGGGGCTTTATCTCTCCTATACACTTGGCATTTGACAAAGCTCTCTCCCTTGGGACCACTCAGCTGTGACATTTTCCCAGCATGTCTTCTCCTTGTCAACATGACACAGGGCAGGCAGCCTTTCAAAGTGAGAGAAAGACACCAGAGCATGCAGGCACACGCTCGTGCGCACACAGACACGGAGAAGAGAGGGAGAGGAGGAAGACCTCAGTGAAAGGGCAACCCCAAATTTAGCTCAAACACAAATGTGACTCAAATAAATACGCCTCAATGTAGCAACAGCCCAACAGCGCACATCTCATTTTGATAAGAAACCGTGGGAGGGCTGAGCCTCTTCATGCACGCTTCCCCAAAGCCCTTAACAGGCTCTTTGGAGAGAATTCCAATTTGGTGTGGCCAAAATGCAGCCACTTCTAGGGACAAATGCTCCACCGGTCTTAAGTTTACCTACCAAAGATGCTGTCTCCCGGCTGCCCCTTTAATTCCGTGCCCATCTTCGCCGCGCCTGATGGAGCCAGCAGTGCAAAAAGGCTCTCGGCTGTGCTAACGTGCTGAACTTGGATCCCCGTTGAACACGCCCTGCTCCATCCTGCTTCTCTGCGTTTGCCAAGCTGTTCTCTTTGCCAGGAAAGCACCCTTGCCCTTCCTCCACTTACCTGCCAGAAAACTTCACCTCTTTAAGAGTTAGCTCAATTTGCTCCTCATCAGATACTCTGCAGACACCATTAGATGCACCCATTGAAACTTGTACAGGCCTCCATTCTGAAAACATCACACTGTCTTACATTTGTGTTTTGATGTTTCCATCCAGCTAAAAGATTGTGTGGGCCTTAAAGACACAGAAAATGGCTTTTTCATGTCTTTATCCCCAGCACTTAGCGTAGCTCCTGTCACATAGAATTTTACAAGAAGCAGAAATGACATGAAAGACTAGGGAAACCCCTTGGCACCAAAAGATTCTTCCTTTTCTCGCCACTTTAATTTAACAGACGTATATTTCAGTGGAAGTATGAAAATATTGCCTCACTTTCCTACTGGAGAGCCACCCACCCACCCTGTGTGCAAAGCAGAACGTCTTTCACAGTGACCCAGCCCTTCTCCCCCGCACCGGGGTAGGAGACTCTCACAGGGGTAGGCGCGTGACCCAGGCTGACCATTTAGAGTATTCCATTTCTTTGAGCACAGTAATAGGTTCATGGGTGGGCCTATGACACAAGTAAGTCATATCAGAGCCTTCTCCGAGTTGTAAGACATGAACATAGGGGAAAAGATCTTTCTTCCTGAATTGTGCATTATAAGAATATAGATTTAGAGCTATTAGTGACCATCCTTTCTTCCTCTTAAGTATGAAGCCAAAACACATAGAAAGGCAGTTGTAGAGGTGTAGAGAGAGATGTACAAATAGAGTCCTAATATGTCGTTTCAGCTCCTAGATCCAGCTATGCTTGAAGCCAGACCCATCCTGTCCTTCTTGGTTATTAGGATTTAAAGCCAACTCAACTCCCTCTTCTTCCTTCTCATCCTTCTTTTTTCCTTAAGCTACTTGGAGTTGAATTCCTGTTGTCTGCAATCAAAACAGGCCTGATATATACCATTTTTGCTGATATATAAAATGAGAATTTCTTCTTTACCAATGAAACTCCTCCTTAATTACTTTATTTTGAACAATAAAAATTGTTTGAGGAAAACCCATTAGCCTTAAATGATCTCCGCCATTGCTTGTATTTGGTGCTTTTAGAGGTTATCTGATATAAATCTGACATGGTGTGTTTAAAAGAGGACAAACCATTTTAACACAGATTTAGCAATTATTCTCAGGGGAATCACAACTGTTCATTGCCATAATTGAAACATTTAAAGTCATTTTAAAAACCAATGCCCTGGCAAAACAATAGAAGGAAACACAGACAAATATCTTCATGACCTCAGAATAGGCAAAGAGTTCTTAAATAGAGTATGAAAAGCTCTAACATTAACAGGAAGAAAATCAACAAATTGGACTACATTAAAGTTAATAACTTTTGCTCAAAGATGTCATAAGAGAGTGAAACACAAGCCACAGAGTGGGAGAAGATATTTACAATAGAAGCAAAATCTATCAAAGGACTCATATCCAGAATACCTGAAGTCCTACAAATCAACAAGAAAAGGGAGGACAGTTCAACAGAAAAAAAAAGGGACAAAAGGGAATATCAAATGGTCAATATGACATGAAAAACTGCCCAGCCACACTAATTATCAGAGAAATTCAAATTAAAACCACAATGAGACACCATTACAAATCCACCAGAATGGCTAAAATGAAGAAGACAGTAGGAGCAGATTAGGTAGGTGAAGCCAGGTACCCGAAGGTTGCTACAAACATTCAGTAAGAACATGATTACTTTTCGACCTTTTTCCCAACACAGATGTAGACGAAAAGAAATTAATCTTGTTAATTTGCTGTTTTCTTGTTTAACCTGAGGGGTAACTCAAGGGTCACAGGACTGATGAGTTTGTTTTACAGAAGAAAAAGAATGCTTTCAAGGAAGTTACCATCACCAGATAGCCAGCCCCCAGCTGCCCTTGATGCCCAGAAGTCAGACTGCCCAAGAGCTTTTTTTTTCTTTAGGAAGATTAGCCCTGAGCTAACTGCTGCCGATCCTCCTTTTTTTGCTGAGCAATACTGGCCCTGAGCTCACGTCCATGCCCATCTTCCTCCACTTTATATGTGGGATGCCTGCCACAGCATGGCGTGCCAAGCAGTGCCATGTCCACACCGGGGATCCATACTGACGAACCCCGGGCCGCCAAAGTGGAACGTGCACACTTAACCGTTGAGCCACCAGGCCTGGCCCCCCAAGGGCTTATCTTGAATGAAAGCAACACGGATTTCCCCCTTGTTTCTCCTCCTGCCAAGCCCCTTGCCTCTATAAAACTCCCTACTTTTGTCTCTTGATAAGGCAGATTTAAGAGAACCTATCCTCCTGCCTTCTCATTTTGGCCAATCCAAATAAACCTTTCTCAATTTCTAAGTGCCAAGGTCTCAGTGATTGGCTTCCTGCACATCAGGCACACCAAATCAAGATTAAGAGCTTCAGCATCACAAGGATGCAGAGCAGCTAGAAGTCTCATACCTTTCTGGTAGGAGCACATGTTGGCACACTACTCTAGGGAATTGTTTTAAGTATTTACTGACACTGAACTTTTTTCTTATGGGTTATGTTCTGCATATTAACAGGTGCAGGGTACACGGATGTATTTTCTCTGTCAATTTTTGGAGCTGCACACTTATGAGCATGCACTTTTCTGAACATATGTTTAACTTCAATGCTATCAGGACCTCAGCAGTGTCCTCACGGCTGAGCTGGGCCAAAGAGGAGCTCTGCTCTGGGTGCTGGTTCTCCATCCACCCCTTCAGTCCCATCTGTTAGCCAACATCCTTTACATCAGCCAGAGTCAGTTTTGGTTCCTTGCAACTCAGAACCCCGACTAGCACAACCCTACATAATTTTTACATTCCTATTATAAGTTGATATTTGATTAAAAGTTTATATATTCAAAGTGGTCAACCATTTCTTTTGTCATTTTTCTGATTGAAAAAATGGAGTGGCCTTACATTTGGGGTTTGCTTTTTTCCAGGATACCCAGTTCATGCTTCAAGTCTTTACTCAAAGGCAGCTGGTGTAGTGGTTAAGCACTTGGACTCTGATGCTAGACAGCCTGGGTTTAATTCCCAGATCTCATAATTGTTGGCTGTGTGACCTTGGACAAGCCCCTCAACCTCTCTGTGTCTCAGTTTCCTCACTTGTACAATAGAGATAATGCCTACTTTCATAAGTTTGTTATGAATAAATACATGTAAAGCATTTGTAAGTATCAGCTATTATTACAATTATTAACATGAAAGAGACTCAGGCTCTATGATCACCTAAGCAGCCTCCCTGCCCAGGCCTTGGGCAATTGGAAACAGAACAAGGAAGAGCTTCTGGAAGTAAATGAGTACATTCCATTTGGGCTGGACCCACATTTTGGAAGGAAGCAGTAAAGACCCTGAAGGTGTACACTCCTCCTCCAAAACCCCCACCACTAGCTCTCCCATACCCCGCCTCCCATTCGCGACTACTGCAGCCCTGTGGCCCCATCCAAGGAGAATGGCCCAACAAAATCCCTTTCTGTGCTCAGCCTTCATCTCTGACTCCCGGGCCTCCCTGCAGGACCTTCCAAGGTCCTGGGGCATTTTGGTTTTTTTTTTTTTCAGACTGGCACCTGAGTTAACATCTGTTCCCAATCCTTTTTCTTTCTTTCTTCTTCTTCTTCTTCTCCCCAAAGCACCCCTGTACGTTGTTGTATATTCTAGTCATAGGTACTTCTGGTTCTGCTTTGTGGGATGCCGCCTCAGCATGGCTTGATGAACAGTATTAGGTCCGTGCCCTGGATCTGAACAGGCAATGCCCTGGGCCACTGAAGCAGAGTGCATGAACTTCACCACTGGGCCATGGCTGGCCCTGCAAGGACCTGTTTTAATGGTGATTGACAGCGAGACTTGGGGCTGCAGCAACAGGTGTGGTAGTGGGAGTCTGAGGCTCTGGTCCATTGGTTCAATGGCTCCTCTCATCTCTGTCCAATCTCCATCTGACGCCTTGCCCATCTGTGGGGCCTCAACTACTCGTCCCCCTGCAAGTCTCGCCTTATGTGCCCCACCACTGGCACACCCACCTCCCTTAATCTTGGCCTTGACCTTGTCTTGGGCTTTTCTGCCCCTCTGCAGCACATTCCTTCCCTGCCTATGATGGTCATTTACATTCTTCTCCTCCTGATCCTTCTTTGAGCTCTCATGCTTCTATAAAAGGATTTTAGAACATTAAACTAATGTAACAAGCAGAAAAATTAGGAAAATATTAAGAACAAATGAGCCACAATATATTTACACACACACACCCAGATGGCACTAGATAAACTTCATCTCAGGAGAACTGCCTTTGGTTAGGGAAATACCCTGATATGCTACTGAGGCACAGAAGATGGGGTCCAAGAGCTTGGTCCAAAAGGAGATGGTTAACGACAGTTAAATATTTCTGCACAAAACTCTAACAGGATTTGTAGTAAGATGAGAGACAAGAGGGGAGACAGAAGGGCGTGCATAATGTGACTGGAGGCTGGCCCTTGCTTAGCATGGTAGCTAGCAGGAAATGCCCAAGAACACCTAAGAACAGGGCACCTATTATGTAGTGAAGTTGTTTGTGATGCTGCAATGTAAACTCTCTATGGCCCTGAACCTTCGCTTGTGTCTGCTACACACACAGTCTCATGATGGTGTCATTTGGGGGAGGTGAAGGAATCCCAGCCAGGGATTTTGTGAGGAAAGGCAAGGCATGTGCAGGTTGCTCAGATGCTCCATAAACTGAATTAATTCAGCTAAAGCAAGAACTCAGATCCCGAGGGGACCAGCAGAAGAATAAGTTTCCCTAAGTACCTCTGGAGAGACTGGGAGGGAAGATGGATCCCCATTGCCCATAGAATGAGGGTCTCTGGCCAGTATTAGTTGCATTTCAGAGGACAAGGGGGCTCCAGCTAGCAGCTGGGTTTTGTGTGTTTATCGATTACATTGCTTACATGTGTCTGTGTTCAGGCATGTGCACAAGTCATTAGAGGGGATGGGGGATGGTGGAGTAAGAAGAGCCCTGAGTTAGATGTCTAAAGAGATAAATCCAAGTCCTGGCTTGGTCACTAACCTTGGATGAACCAGTGAGCGTATCTGGTCCTCAGATGCCTCACTGTAAAATACGGGCCTGAACTAGACACATTCTCTGATCCCAACCAGCTCCAATCGTTCAGGGGACTCATTCTGCCTTCCATCTTTGCCCTGACCACTTGAGTTCACCCTCTGTCTGTTAGCTGACTTCTCCCTGCATTTTTACAAAGTTGAGGAGCAATTTCAAGATTTCTCAATGCGGACTCGCAGGAGGACAAGCGTCCACCATTCCTCCCTCCTTAAGCACAGAGATGGAAAGGCCCTTCTGCTCCTGGCTCAGAGGGCAGCAGAGCTGAGGCACAGACCGAACTTAGAGATGAAGCAGGGAGAAGTGAAGGAACTGCCCAGAGTCACCTCACAGGTTATCGACAAAACCAGCCTGGGAACCAGGCCTGCTCTTTGAGTTTTTTCGCCCAATGGCAAACCATTAGTTCTCTTCCTTCTATCACTGACTATTTGTTCAATAATTGTTAGGACTTAGGAATAAGGAATAAGGGAGATAAAATTTTAAGGGATAAAATAATGTAAGATGAAATGCTTCGCCTCAGAATTTGCAATAGAATTGGAAACTCTCCACCTCCTAATTTCTTCAATAATATCTTCCTTCACAATTCGTGGAATTTTACTGGAAAACTATTAATTCAATAAATTCTTATTAAGTGCCAACTCTATTCCAGCAGTATGCTATACTCTGAGGATAAAATGGTGAACAAAATAAGTTCCTTCTGAAATTTATAGGCTAAAAAGGAAAGATACATAAAGAAGTGATCACATCACTACAGGTCATTAATTGGTTATAATTGTGGTATGCTGTTATGTATAGCAGGGGAGCTGTAATGGTTAATTCTATGTGTCAACTTGACTGGGTCATGGGGCGCCCAGATATTTGGGTAAATGTTATTTCCGGATGTGTCTGTGATGGTGTTTCTGGATGAGATTAGCATTTGAATAGGTAGACTGAGAAAAGCAGACTGTCCTCCTCCATGTGGGTGGACATCATTCAGTCTGCTGAGGGCCTGAATAGAACAAAAAGGCAAAGGAAGGGAGAGTTCACTCTCTGCCTGACGCTTGAGCTGGGACATTGGTTTTCTCCTGTCCTTCGACTGGGACTTGACCATGGGTGCTCCTGGTTCTCAGGCCTTCGTGCTTGGACTGGAACTATACCACCAGCTTTCCTGAGTCTCCAGCTCGCAGACAGATTGTGGGAATTCTCAGCCTCCATAATCACTTGAGCCAATTCCTTATAATAAACATCTTGGAAATATATATCGCCTACTGGTTCTGTCTCTCTGGAGAACACCGACTAATACTATCCTAGGGTGTCAGGAAAGCCTTCCTTGAATAAATGAATTTAAGCAGAGACCTATAGGGAGTGTGAGTTTGCTAGACAAAGGAGTAGGAAAGGGGAAGGAGAATAGGACCAAGGGACAGGAAATAGCATGAGCACAGGCTGTGGCCACTTTGAAGAACTGGAAGATGACTAGCTTGGCTGGGCTGTTGAAAGCCAGGAAAACTTTGGTGAGAGAGGAGACCAGAGAAGCAGGCAGGGAGCAGATCACGCAGGGCATTGTGGGCCTTTGTTAAGGCTTTAGGACTTTATCCAGTGAGCAGAGGGAAGTCATTTAAGAACTCTAACCGAGTTTCCATGAGTTAAATGGATCCACCATGTTTGTTTGTTTATTTCATCACAGAATCTTAGTCTGAAGCATTGCCAGATGTGCTGTCTCCTGAAAAGCTCCCCTGGGCTTCCAGAAAGCATTTTTGACTTTTCGCTCTCACAGTCTGTCTTTCCAGCACTAAACTCAGTTACCATGTGACAGCCGTGATGTCCCGTGGAGGGAGGCCTGAGTGGCAGTCAACAGTTCTGCCCTTCTCTTGACCTATTTGGACTCTCGTTTGGGGATTGTGGAAAAGTCCAAGCCCCTGTGTCTCCATTTTTGTACTCCACCCCAGAGTCTGCCTCACCTCCCTCGGATGTGGGAGGAAGAATTAAATTAAAGATGGGAAGTGTGATGCTCTGGGGTGCTGAGGTAACCACTGGCACACGTAAATCGGAAGCCGTACAACAGGGAAGCACCCAAAAGCCCCACAGCAGAGCCCAGGAGGAGCTGCCTCCAGGCCAAGGGCTGAGTCTGCACTGCTGCAGCCTTGGCCACACCCACCAGGAGGGATGGGAAAGATGGCGTGGCTTTCTGGCAAAGTTTGTCTGGTTGATGGTACAGTCAACAATCTATTCAGTAAGTATCAACCATATGTTGGGCACATGAAGTTAAGTAGGACAGGATCACATCCCTGGGTATAGAGTGAACTGGGAGTGAGCCAAAAAAACTGGGAATCATAAACTTTCTCTGAAAATGTGGAGATATATGCATACACATAAATGCAAACCAAATCCAACATTTGCAGAGAAAGTAGTTGTGGAGATATATAGACATCTATAGCTATATCTATATCTATATATCTGTCCATATCTGTATCTAGATCTATATCCATATATCTCCATCTATATCTCTACAGGTATCTATAGATAGAGACATACCTAATGATACATACATAATGATGTAGATATACATAATGATAACATCAAGGCAGAATAATGGCCTTCCAAAGATGTCCACATCCTAATTCCTGTAGCCTGTGAGTATGTTACCTTCCAGGGCAAAAGGGACTTTGCAGATGTGACTAAGTTTAAGGCCCTTGAGATGGAGAGAGAATCCTGGATTACGCAGGTGGCCCAATCTGATCACATGAGATCTTAAAAGCAAAGAACCTTTCCCAGTTTCAGTCAGGACAGAGAGAGATGGGACAAAAGGAGAAGCAGGAGAAATTTGAAGTGTGAAATGTACTTGACCTGCTGTTGTTGACTTTGAAGATGGAAGAAGAGCACCAAGAGGCAAGGAACATGTGAGGTTTCTAGAAGCTCAAAAAGGATAGCAAATAGATTCTCCTCTAGAGACTCCAGAAAGGAATGCGGCCCTGACAACAGCCTGATTTTCTGACCTACAAAACTGTAAGATAATAAACCACTAAGTTTGCGGTAATTTGTTACCACAGTAATAGGAGACTAATGCTATACACGTGTTTTCACTTCTAATTATCTTTCAATCAGGAGTTCTTAGGTGCCAATGACATGATCCACTCTAGCTAGGTAAAGCGTAAAATAAATGTATTATAGGACATTAAGTAGGTCAGAGACTCCCCAGAAGAGCCAGAGAGGCTGACTCAGTTTGTAGCCCGGAACAAGCCCAATCGCATCCCAGAGGCCTCCTGCACAGAACTCTGTGTCATTACTGCCTGGAACCCACTTCCTGAAGCTCCGCACGATCATCCAGAGAACCAGATGCCCTCACCACCAGGATAGTCAGAATATCAACGCCCTGGCACGGCCTGCCCTCCTCACGTTGCTCACTTGCAGATCCACGTTTCATGCAGGTGTTTCTGACTGGTGGAGCCAAGGTCTCACACCTACACCCCACTGCAGAAGAGTTTCCGCTTTCTGGCAAGACTCATAATGTGTGGAAATGATGAAATATAGGAAAGGTGCTCAAATGCGGTGAGGGAAAAATTGATAGTGGGAAAAACGTCCACTACAAAGCCTCCGTTCAGTTCGTGCACTCTCTAGGTGGCCACAGTTTCAGCTGTCACACTCAGTCCCATCATTCATTAATGTGACCCTCCTGGACCCTGACGTTACTGTGAATCTGCTAACCTCTAACCTGAGTCTGCTCATCTCCAATGCAAATTAGTA
Organism: Equus przewalskii; assembly: GCF_037783145.1. Classification (NCBI taxonomy): domain Eukaryota; kingdom Metazoa; phylum Chordata; class Mammalia; order Perissodactyla; family Equidae; genus Equus; species Equus przewalskii. The sequence goes on along the minus strand of NC_091835.1, from coordinate 42,117,585 downwards.
ATTCCAATACAATGTGTTAAGTGCTTTATGGAAGAATGGATAAAGAACTTTGGGAGCTCCAAGGAGGAAGCAGTTGCCTTAAGACAGATGGACCAGAGGATTTGAGTTATATGATTTTGAACTGATCCTTATGAATCAACAGAGAAAGAATATTCCATGCAGAAAGCAGTTATACAAATATGTAAAGTTGCAGAAAAACTTGGCACATGTGGGGATAATGGATAGTTGGGTGTGACTGAGGCCCAGGGAGTAATGGAGAACAAAAGGGTATGAAGAGGGAAAGGTAGTTAGGGGCAGACCATGAAGGGTAGAATAAACTATGATGAGGAACTTAGAGTTTATCCTATAGGCAATGGGGAGCCATTGAAGTTGTTTAATTAAGGAATTGACAGTAGGTCATTTTTAGAAAGATAATTCTGGCAGTGAGATTAGAAGAGAAAAAACAGGCATCAGAACTTCCAGTTAGGAAGTTATTATAGAAATCTAATGAAGAAATGGAGGCGATGTGAACAAAAGCAGTGGCAGTAAGTATTATGAGGAAGGAGTTGATTCTGAGTGGATGTGACTGGTAGATAGAAAGAGACAACTCAAAACTGTTAGGATTGTTCAGACTTGCACAATTGGCAAGAAGCTTTTGACATTCACTAAATTAGGAAATTTAGGAAGCTGGGAAACATAAGAAGAGGTTTTAGGAAAAGATAATGATTTTGATGTATACCTAATTTCAGATGCCCGTGGGACATATAGATAAGATGTCTAGGAAGAAATTTGACACAATAGTCCGGTGCTTGGAGACGAGCTGAGCTGGAGACATAGATTTGGGGCCACCACAGGGATGACTTCAGCCCTGGGCTTGAGTAAAGATTTCTCAGGAAGAGTCTGAAGAAGAGAAGAGGGCTGAAGACTCCTCACTGGTCAAGTGCAGTGTGAAGGGCACTGGAAGGCACGTTGGGCCTTAGGAGTCCTGTGCCTCACTACCAAAATGGACCCCAGGTCAAAGTTTTTCATTTTACATGGTACCGAAACAATGATGAGGGGAGGTCAAGGGCTGCCCAGTGAATGTGTGACTGTGACTAGAACAGAAGTCTCACCCTCTGTGGACCACTATTTCCTTCCCTTGATGCAAGTGGAACAAAGCAGCCAACTACCAAATGTCTGACTTGCTCAGAGTCCCAATTCTAAAAGGTATTGTCCTGCTAAGATGGCCATGGCTTGTAACATGCAGCTCTTTCCCAACTAGGGAAGACTGATTAGAACAAGGGCTATAAATATTTGGGCCAGCCTTCAGCGTATGACCTTTAAAGCCTTGCATAAAAGACAGTTGTTGTGTAGGAGAAGACTGGGCAGCTGGAATTTGGAGGAAAGTCTGGGTGGAGAACAATGGCCAGGAGCAAACTGAAGTTTTGAAGCCCCAGAAACTACAGGCAAACAGAAGAACTGGTTAGTGAAGAAGATGGAGCAGATATCAGAGAGCAGAGGTGCCACAAGCAAGACACATGTGGTCATAGGAGAGAAAGAGCCTTGGGTCTCCATGCGATGCTGCTATATCCCCCCCAACACTCAACAACTCAAATACAGACCAGTAGAAGAGCCTGGAGAGAGCTCAATTTGCTTAAATTATGCTTACATGTGTTCAGTGTAACCCCACTACAACTTTTCATGGTGCCAGTTCTTGCGGTAGAATCTTTTCTCTAGTTAACACAAAGATAAATGTAAAGGATGGCCTCTCTAAAGGAACCCAAATTCTAAATTAATGAAGTCTGAATTAATGAGGTTTTACAAACATATCACAGGCACTGGGTTAAACTCTGTAAATAGCAAGTTGCACTTTCATTAATTGGGGTCAAGGTCTGGTCTATACTTCTCATGTCAAATGCAATCAGTTACGTGAAATAAGATCTTCTTTTATCATAAGCCTGTACTGCTTATAAGTCAGAAGCAGTGTGCTTGAGTTTCCCAGGAATGTTTGAAATGCAAAGTCTTACTTTTCCTGGTAAGAACCAGTCTCAGTGACCTTTTCCTGGAATTATAGTTCCCACTAAGGGATGGCAACCTTCTTGTGCTAGCAAGTAATTATCTTTCTTAAGAGAGGATACATAAACAGCTCTCTGAGAAATGATTTGCATCAGTTAGTGCCAATTTATGGATATTAATCCAAAATCAAAGACTGAAACACTGAAGAAATTCTACCAAAATGTTGTGGATGGAGGCATAGGAGTAACAACTCCCTAGGAAGCTAACTATTAAATCAGACTTGGGCAATATGTGCCTATTGTGTTTAGAGGGGACATGACATGATGTATAGCACATCTGACTCTACAAGAATATTTAAGAACTATGTGTATGACCTCCTGGATATGTTCAGGGGCACGCTTTAAGACCATCTGGCTAAACCTGGAATATAAATGTGTCATCATGATTTCCCTGACATACACTTGCCATGGATGGATCTTTTAAAAAGTCCTTTCTGGTAAGAAAATAGTCACACACAGACATACAGACTCTATTTAAAAGCATCATGAGGTGATGGATCTGTTCAGAAGTTCGATTGTGGTGACGGTATCACAGGTGTACGCTTATGTCCAAACTCATCAAGTTGTGTACGTTAAACGTGTGCAATTCTTATTATATCAATTATACTTCAATAAAGTATATACACACATGTATAGATACATATATATAATGCTGAGCAAACAAAAAAAGTTGTAGAATGATATGCACAGTGTATGACCATTTCTATAAAATTTTAGCCAATTCTATATATTTTTATGACCATATATATAGTAAAAGTTTTTTTAAATGTGTGGGAATGATAAACAACAAATCAAGGTGTTGGTTACTTCTAAGAAAGGAAGGAGAAACATGAGATTGGGGAGGGGTACCTAGCAGATTTTAACTATATATGTAACATTTTCTTTAAAATAAATTCTACTGCAGATAAAGAAAAAAAAGAGTCTGTTTGTCTATGCATGCATTTCACACACACATAACGGCCCATAGATATTCTTCAATAGTTAAGACATATCATGTCAGAACTGAAAACTGAAAACCTGTGTGCAGGCAGAAACAGAATACCCTATATTTACATCCCACCTGGCACTTTTCACAGTATTTTCATAATCTTAGATATTTGAAAATCATGAGTAAAGTTGGTAGGTTCTGCAGGTGTCATTATCCAATTTGACAGATGAAATACAATGATGTAAAATGGAAGGACGGACACATAGAACTGAATTTCTCTTGATTCACAGCAGTCTTTACTTGATTGCCAATAATCACAAACCTCCTTCTGCCCACACACAGGCTTCAACATTCGTGTGCTTCCAGAGTGTAAAGCAGGCCCATCTCATTCTGAACTCCAGTAAAAGGATTTCTCCAAACAGTGATTACAATGCTGGGTGACAAACCCCTGACCAGAAGCCAGAGTTGACTCTTTTCCAATGCAACTGCAAGAACTTAAGTATTTTGAAAGTAGTCTCTTAAAAAGCAAGCGTGTGTTGTGAAAGGGATGTTGCAAATGGACATCAGGTGAACTGTATCTAAGTGGAATGAGACTGAGACCTTTTCTATATTTGGAGAACATGTATTAACTGAGCACCCACTGTATATCCCACAGCACTGAGCTAGCTATCACAATGAGGGACTAGATCTCATAGTGAGGGAGCGTGAGGAAGACATCCAAAGTGAAGTAAGCCATGAGCCTTGCCCTGGGGGGTACTCACATTAAAGGAAAGAGAGCCCATAAACAACTGGGAAACAGTAGCAATTGCCAGAGGGAGACAATGTGGGACCTCTGGGGCACTGAGGAAGGAGTGGGACAGGGTTTGCACTGAGTGCACAAGAAGAAGGTAAAGGGAGGGAACGGCTGGGAAGAAGGTGCCAGGGCAGGATCTCAGAGCTGAGCCAAGACACACATGGGGCAGTTGCAAGAGTGAAGGTCAGGGTGTTTCCTCAAAGTCAGACTTGGGGTCCTCTGCCAAGTAGGTAAAAACAAGAGCCCCACTGTCAACAAAGACCAAAGCCACGGACCTGGGCCTCAAAAGAAGTGCTCTTTAGAGAAGAAGAATGACGTACCCAACCTTTGCCAACAATGATGGGAAGGGCACTCTGAGTCCCCTGAGCTGAGTTGACCCACCCAACTGAAAAGACATTATGACTTTTTTTGCAGCTGATCTTCCAAATTTCCTCTCACTCTAGAGCCCACAGCTGCTAGACTGCGATGAACAAGGAGTGGAAGAATCAGAGGAAAGCCTGGTCAGAGAACAAAGGACATGCACTGTGCTGGGATAGATCACTATTATGCAAAGCCAGGTGGAAGAGGTGAAGAAAAAGAAAAGTGTGGTCCAGAAACAGGAGCATCAGCATCACCAGGGAAATTGTTAGAAATGCAAATTCTCAGGCCCCTCTCAGGCTGACTAAATCAGAAACGCTAGAGATGAAGCCAGCAATCTGTGTTTTAAGGAGCCCTCCCGGTGGTTCTGATCCACTCTAAAGTTTGAGATCCTGTGCCCTAGACCAGCCTACACTGAAGGATGTCAACTCTCTGGGCTGGGAAAGAATTGGCATAGGCTAGCACAGGGAAGAATTGGTGCTCTGTGGCCTTAATTTGCCAGCATGGGATGATAGTCAAAAGACCCAGGGCTGCCCCACTCTGTACTCAGAATAGTCCAAGGGCACCTTAGGAACTAATAGGCTATCCACCAGAAGATGCTAGGTTTCAAGTTTTACACAGATTTGCGGAAGCATCCTTAAGGGACCCCTTCTGGGATCAACTCCAGAGGTCCTCTAACTCTGAGGATGATTAGAAAAAAAAATCTGTTCACTGATTCGTCTTCCATATTACTCCGCCAATCTGTAGCCCTGGATTAATCCAACCAGTGAGTTTTGCAACCTCTTTACCCAAGCTGATTCTGTCTTGCTCATGAAAACCATAAAACAAGAAGACTTGAGTGGAAGACATACACATTCTTCCTCACTTCAGTTGTCTCAAATGTCATTCATTCAACAAGCACGTTTCAAGTGCTTAGAATGTTCCCAGCAATTAATGATCCCTTTTTCCCATCCCTAGTAGGTTCTATATAAAATTCACCATATCGACAAAATTTATTTATCCCATAGTTCTTTGAAGGGACTGAAATTCACTCACCAATCTTTGATGGCAGTGTTTGCCTATGATTTTTTAAATTTATTTCACAGAAGGGGAGCTTGGCAAGCATATAGCACTTTTGTATCTCTCCTTCTGAGCTGTCTTCATCCAGATAGGGTATTTTTTCTCACATTCATACTTAGAGCTAAGGGAAATCTGCCAACCCACTAAGGTTTATAAGCTTTTAGAGATAACATTCAAGAAGGTGGTCAGACAGACAACTCATTAGAATTAAATATGATAGGTGCTGTAAGAGAGGTGTGCCCCATATGTACTTGGAGCTTCGAGAAGAGAGGAACCCTTTAGGGCTATGAGGTTTTGCCTCCTTTTATTTTAATTTCATAGGGAAGGAGCATCTAAACTACTCTGGAGCTTTCTTGATTCCCCTGAAGCCCTCAAACATGCTGTTGACCCTCATTCTTGGCAGAAGACTCTGCCAACTCCTTCACAGCAGTTAGCAGGGCCATCAGATGTGAGTTTTCTCCTCCCCCATGTCTCCCCACATCTCCATCACCCTTTGCTCTTTCTCCACTTCTGTTGTTAATGCCACACCTTCCCACGTCCTCTGCAACGTTGCCCCATCAGTTCTCCAGTCTCACTCTCACCTATTGCATCATTCCTGGCTCTGCCCCCTGAACCCATAAAGGTATTCGTACTTCCTGTGTCCTGATACATCCTCCCATCCTACTGATTTCCCAGGAAATTACTACTGTATTTCTCTCCCTTCCTTCACTGTCAAACTTCTTCGAGTATAATCTTCTTTGCTATTTTTCTCATTCTCTTGTCAGGCCCTCATAAAAATAATAGTTAACACATTTCTATCTGCCAGGCATTGTTCTAGGTGCTTACCTATTACATAATAACTCATTTTAAAACTCTCACAATAATATTGTCAGGTAAACACTGTCATTAGCATCCTCGTTTTTCAGTAGAGGAAACTGAGCACAGAGTAGTGAAGGCAATAACCCAAGATCACAGAGCTGGTCCGTAGTAGAGCTGGGGTTCTGAAGCAAGCACTCTCGCTCTAGAGTCTGTACTCTTGATCATTAGAACAGCTGCAGAGGACATATTTAGAAAGACTGCCCGATCCACGCTCCTTTCTTTGAAACTGTCAACCTGCCCAAGCTAATTGAACCTGGAGTGGCCACATGCAGTAATACATCGAGCTCAGCCAATCAGTTTCTCCCCGTGAAAAACAGAGTGAGTGGCATGGGTTCCGGACTTTCCAGTACCAATCCCCATGTATCCTGTTCTTGGATATCCACTAGACTGTCTGTAATATCCTTAAAATAACCACCAGCCCTTCTTAACTGAGTGGCTTCAGTCCCTGTATTTCAGTAATGCCTGTGAAGAGCCAGCGCTGATGGCCTAGCAGTTAAAGTTCAGCACGCCCCCAGTTGTGGAATCACACCACTCATTTGTCAGTAGCCAAGCTGTGGCAGTGGATCACAAAGAAGAACTAGAAGGACTTACAAGTAGAACACACAACTATGTACTGGGGCTTTGGGGAGGCGGGGAAGGAAAAAGAGGAAGATTGGCAATAGATGTTAGCTCAGGGTGAATCTTTCCCAGCCAAAAAAAAAAAAAAAGGACATTGCATAACTCAAAAATAATAATAATAATAATAAAAATAATGTCTGTTTAAATCACATCCTCACAACACGCCAGAAGCTGATCTTTTAAAGATTGTTGATCATCTCTTCTTAAAAATCGATTCCAGTGGCCTCTTTGTCCTGTTCTAACTTTTGCGGCATTCCACACTGGTGACCTGCCCCACCCCCTCCTGCGTTTCTCTCCTCTCTGCCTGTGTGTGGTCCCTCACTGCCTGAGATTCCTTCACTACTGTCTTCATTAGGCTGGCTACTTCTCATCTTTTATGACCTGGCTCAGGCATTCTCTTCCAGGAAAACTTCCATGATTCCTTAAGGCTAGAAATGCCACTCCTGTGTGCTCCCACAGCTCCCTCTGCAAGAGTATGTCATTGCACTTCCGGTACAAAACAGATACAATTGGATGTTACAGACTCCTGAGCAAAAATAGAATGGAATGGATAGTACGATCCCTTTTATGTAAAATCCTATACATGCATGTGAAAAACACAAGCAAGTCATGTCACTCACTTGTCTTACTCCTCCAATGAATCTCCAACTGTACTTAACAACAAAACACAAAGGCCAGACCTGGCCTATAAGGCCCTTCTGAATAGGAAACACTCCCCTCTTCAACCTCACCTCTATTTCTGTCTGCCTCACTCACTCCAACCACACTGAACTGTGTCCCTTTTCTTGAAAACTCCTAGTTTGTTCCCACCATTTGTGGCCCCAGCTGGCTTTGCCTGGAATGCTCTGCCCCCAGATCTTTGTCCCACTGGCTTCGCCTTGTCATTGAAGATTCAGCTCAAGACCTCAACAACCCAGTTCACAATGACCCACACCCTGTCGCTCTCTTTCACATCACTCTGATTTTCTTCAGGAACTTATCACTACTTGAAAGCAACTTCTCCATTTTTTCGGTCTGTCCTTTGTCTGTTACCTGAAGTTAGCCAAACTGCAGGGTTTAGGACACAGTCTTCTAGAGGCTAAATCTGCCCAGGACTTCTGACATCAGCTGCAAATTCAGAGTTTCTCCAAACCGCCCTCAGGTTTGATAATTTGCTGGAAAGACACACAGAACTCATTGAAAGCTATAATACTCAGGGTCACATTTATTATGGGGAAAGGATACAAATTAGAACCAGCAAAGGAAGAGATGCATAGGGTGGAGTTTGGGCAGGGTCCAGAGGTGGAGCTTCTGGCTGTCCTCTCTCTGTGGAGTCAGGTACAGTGTTGCCTCCTCCCAACCTTGATGTGTGACATTGCACAAAGAGAATTGCCAACCAGGAAAGCTTATGTGAGCCTCAGCGTCCAGAGCTCTTATTGGCTCTTCATTATGTGGGAATGATTGATTGAATTATTGCCCACATCGCTGAAATCAAACTACAGCTCCTCCCTCCACCAGGGGTGGGGCTGACATCTTGCAGCCCCAGAGACCCACCATGAGCCACCTCAACTGCATAAACTATCAGTTGGGGTCTGAGGGGTTTACCATGAATAACAGACATTCCTATTACTTAGGAAATTCCAGGGGGTTAGAGGTTAGATTACCTTCCAGGAGCAGACAAAGGCCAAACCTCTTACTGGACAAGGCCAAATTCCTTACTACACATCTCTCATCTCTCTACTCTCCTACTAGAACATAAACTTCAGGGTTCTAGAGAGTAGACTCTCTGTCTGGTTCTCCACTGTGGCCCCAGCAATACAGACAAGTGGCATACAAACATGTGTGTTATCTATATATTTAACATTGTTATGTTTTGCTTCCCCCATTTCAGGTAAATATCGAGTTAATATTTCATTTAAAAACTAAATAAATTCCTTTAAACTCTCATTCCACCAATCATGATCAATTCATCCATCCTTCCCCAGATGACTCCCTTCAAAAGTCCTAGAAGTAGGTTCTTACTGAGGTCAAAACAATCAGGGACTATTGTTCTGCCCAAGAAAGAGACAAATGAAAATGGAAGGTTTGGTCAATCTGCCAAAGGCCCAGTCCTAGAGCTATAGCTGCTGTCACCACCACTCAATACCTTTGCCCCAGAAAGTGGTCCACGAATCCTTTCTTAGGTTCTTCACACTGCAGGAAACACCCTGTACTCAACTCCCTGCTCACCACAGAAAGTGCTGGAGTAACTGGACCCGCAGCTACTCTCAGGCTGGCTGTAGGAGATCTGGTTAGATGGGAGATGATGAGTTGAGCTTGGCTGCATGTGCATCACACTTCACGCTAAGCAGGCCTGGGTTCCAATGTTAAAGCTCTTTGGCGGCGTGATATTTTCAGTGTACACCCACCCACAGCCTTTCCCCAACGTGTGGTCATGGTCCAGGGAGTAGGGGCTGTGGGAGGTTCCAGCCCTCCCTGAACGCCTTCTGCAGGTCTGGCCAAGATGTCTCCCTTCCTTCTCCTTTTCGTGCCAACTGGGTTTCCACCAATCTACTGGACATGTACTAGTGACCTTCGACCTCAACAGAAGAAGTGCCGCTCCCCTTCTTTGAAAAGGTTCTTTGACTTCTTTGTAAATCAATGGAGGCAAAAAGATATTGAGGAAGTTCACCATCTAATTTCACCCACCCCAGTGTCTAAGCTTTAGGCCTTTGGCAACCAAAACATATTCTATTATACTTTCCTCCTAGAACAATGGACAGACGGATACTCCCCTTACATCTGCTATCTAAAAGGAGGCGTGCAAGTGGTTCTTCTCCAAAGAGATCTGTTCCTAGGTGATTTGAAACAGAAACTGCTAGCAATTTTTAAATAAGGAAAGGCACCAAAAATATGCACACGTGTATGCATATATACATGGTTACAATAATACTAGCATAGGCTATTTCCGGGTGATGGGATGTCAAACGGTGCTTATTTCTTACTTATACTTACAATGAATCTTTAGCACTTTATAATCAAAAAAAAGTTTTTTGATATTAAGAAAAAACTGCAAGGCTGTTGGGGTGGGAAGATGGTTGAATGGTCAGAAGCCTCGGTTCATGGCCCTCAACATCCTTGTGTGGCTGAGCTCCACTCTTGTTTTATTTATGGATTGATTCCTTTTTATTCCCATTCTGCACTCATTCTCCCCCACCGGAAACTGCTCTAACATATTCACATATATCTTTATATCCTGGCTATACACGTAAAAGGACATAGTGCTATTTTGTGTCAGTGCATATTTTTTACTTACATAAATGTTTTTACATGCTTATTTCCCCTAACAGACTCTAACTCCTCCCCCAGGAGATGACAGTTTCTTTGTATTTGTAGATCTGTAGTAAAGTATGGAGTTTGGCATAGAGGAGCAGCACAATAAACATTTCTTGAGCTGATGTGAAATTTTACTACCATTTTTTCTTAAAATCTTGCCTTTCCTAAGCTTCAAGGATACTTCCTTCTCCTGGTTTCCCTCCTGTCTCTCAGGCTCCCCCACATGCTCCTCCCTCCCTCTCATCCCCAGTGACAGGCAGTGCCCAAGGTTTAGTCCTTGTCTCTCTTCTACTCTCCCTCTACCTGACCCACCACAATCAGTCTCACCCATGCCCAGGCTTTCACTGTCAGTTTGGTGTAGATGTCTTCCAAACCTATATCTCTAGCCTTCACTTCTTTGCCAAGCTATACAGCTACCTCCTCATCTAATAGCTAGAAGTCCCACAGGCATCTCACACTGAATGTGAAATCATTACCTTACTCACCCCCCACCAGAGCCTCTACTTTCTCCTTTGTTGTCTCTCGCAGGGTTAGCTATTAGCATTCTTCCAGTCCCTCCATCTCATCTTTAATGAAATCCTCCCTTCTCCTTCACTCTGTATATGGGATGACTCACTAGATTCTTTCATTGCTACCCCATGTGTAACACTACTAATTCATTTCTACCTAATGTATAACACTACTAATTCACAGCCAGGGGCTTTTCTTGGTGCTGAGAATGTAGAATGTAGGGGTGAGCAAGACAAATAAGTTTCCTATTCTCTGGGGACAGACAGTAGACAAATAAGCATCGTGTTGCATAGTGTGATCAATACTAAGACAGAAGTGAGCAGGGTGATGTGGATAATTAGGGGCGTGAGGGTGGACAGGAAAGGCATTTCTATAGGATGAGAAGAGAATGTCTCATAGAACCACCCAGAGGAAGAACAAATATTCCAGGTTCAAGGATCAGCAGATGCCAAAGCTATAGGGAGAGAATTTATGGAGGAGGAAGCGATCATAACTAGATTAAGGTGAGGGGTGGCCAGAGGCCAGATTATGAAGGGCCTTGGAGGCCATTCAAGGCTTTGGATTTTACTCTAAGTGTGATGGAAAATCAAATAGCAGCATTTAAACAGAGCAGTGATCTGATCTGATTTATGCTTTCAAAAGTTCACTTTCACTGATGCATGAAATGAATTATGGGAAGGAGGGGGCAAGAGAGGGAGCAGGGAGGCAAGTTCAAAGCTTTTGTACCAGACCAGGTAAGAGGTAGTGACAGCATGAACTGCCGGGATGGCAGTGATCGTGGTGAGAAATGGATCAATTTGAGATATATGTTGTAGGTGAACCTAATAGAGCTTGCTGATGGATTAGATATGGAAATGAAGGAAGAGGAGGAATCAAGGATGACTCAGGGTTTCTGATGTAAGCAACTAGGTAGATGATAATGCCATTTCATGAGCTGGGGACATTAGAAGGAGGAACAGGGTCAGCTGGCAATGGGTACAGCAGGGAATTAAGAATTTTGTTTTGGACGTGCTAAATTTAAGGCGTCAATGACACATCTTTGTGGAGATGGCAACTTGACAGTTGGATATAACAACCTGGAGCTCCATGGAGAGAGCTCTGGGATGGAGATCCATTCAGAAGACATCACTGTAGAGGTGGAATTTATGCCATTGTAGGGCACAGATGAAGAGAAAAGAACAGATAAGACGGGAAGAGAAAGGAAGACAAAAGAAGGGGAGAGAAGGGAAGGGACGGGGAAAAGATGACTCAGCAAAATTGCATGAGAAGCAGAGGCCAGTGATATAGAAAACATCCAGGAGAGCATGATGTTATAAAACTAAGAAAGAAGAAGTTTCGTGAAGGAGAAAGGGGTCAAATGTGCCAAATATTATTAAAAGATCAAGGTAAGTGGCTGGCCCCGTGGCCGAGTGGTTAAGTTCGCGCGCTCCGCTGCAGGCGGCCCAGTGTTTCGTTGGTTCGAATCCTGGGCGCGGACATGGCACTGCTCATCAGACCACGCTGAGGCAGCGTCTCACATGCCACAACTAGAAGGACCCACAACGAAGAATATACAACTATGTACCGGGGGGCTTTGGGGAGAAAAAGGAAAAAATAAAATCTTTAAAAAAAAAAAAAAAAGATCAAGGTAAGACCAGAAAACCACCCACTGGGTTTAGGGCAATAGAGATTGAAGACTGATTTTGGCAAAGCAGTGCTGTGAGCCAGGTTGGAGCAAACTGAATAGCAATTTGTAGGTGAAGAAATGGAAGCAGTGTGCATAGACAATACTTTGGAGAAGTTTTCCTATAAATGACGCTGTAGATAGAGAGGAATGTAGCATCAGTTGAAGCTTTTGTGAAGATGGGGGAAAACAGAACACATTTGGATGTTGGTAGGAATGAATCTTAAAAGAGGAAGAGATTGATGGTACAGGACAGAGGCATAATGAAGAAGAAAAATTCCTTAGAAGAGCAGAGAGGAGGCACCGGCCTTTGATAAGGGGGACTTTTTGCTGCCCAGGAGGAGGAAAGATGGAGACAGTGGTACACACACACAGATACATGTGTAGACCTGGTGATTGGGAGAAGAGAGAGTCTTCCTCCAATCATTTCCATTTTTCACTGAAGAGTGATGGGAGATCACCAGCTATGATGGAGAGTGGAGGAAGGGAAAGAGATGGGGGAGGGTGTGTTGAAGAGCAAGTGTGAGGCATCTCCTCATGGTTTCTCACATTCTCTTTCCACTCCCAATGCAACAGCCCTAATTCAGGCCCTCACTGCCTTCATCTCTATGACCATGATGGCCTCCTATTGGATTTCTCATGCCCAGCACCCCACTAGACCCTCAACATTTTATCTATCCATCCTTTGGTGAGATCCCCCTAAACCACAAATCTGGTGTGCCTTTGATGGCTTCACTGTATTTTATACAATGCTCCAACTCCTCATCTGGGCATGCGGAGTTCTCCATCGCTGGTCCAACCTACCTTAGGGTGCTTACACCCAATACAACCCTTCCTCTCTACCTGTCCCTGAACCACTGCAGCCTATTCATGACTCTCCTCAAATGCTATGAAATCTCTCACTTTTATGTCTTCATTAAGCTCTTTTTTCTGCCTGGCATGCCTTGTTTCCTCTTGCAGAAGTCCTACCCATTCCTCAAGATCCAGCTCAAATCCCACTTATTTCAAAAAACTTACCAGATCCTTGCATTAAAATTATTTTCTCTTCCCATAGCTCCTTAGTCCTTTAAAGCTTATTATAAAAGATCAAAATCTGTCTTGTATTAGAAGCATATATTTATGCAGGTGTATTTGTCTATATGTGGCCTTGCGTCGGTCTCTAAGGAAGGAAGAAAGGAACAAACGGAAGGAGGATGGAAGGGAGAGGCAGGAGAAAAGAGGAAGGAAAAGCAGCGGAGGTGCCTGTGGGCCTCCGTTGGTTCACCTCACTGGCTTGAATAAAACCGCTCAACAGTGCTTCCCAAGGCCGGCAAAAGCCTCCGCGAGCCCCCAGCTTCTCTTCATTAACAGACTGTAGGCATCCCGGGCTGGCACACGCCTTCCGCCTCCCCTCTGCTCCCTCTCGCCTCCTTCCTACCCCCTGTGCCTCCATCTTAGGTGCCCAGTAATTGCATCAAATCTTAAGCAGCAGCTCCATCTCTGAAAAGAGCAGTGGGAGGGAATCGAGAGAAATAGGGCAGAGAGATGAAAATGTAACGTTGAAAAATTCATATGCTAAAGGAAGCACGTGCTCCCCTCCCCTCCTCTGCATCCCATCTGATCACATTCTGGCAGAGGCCTTGCTTTCCAGGCACATGCGGAGACCATGGGAGGCTGAGCCAAGACTGTGTGAAGTGACCAAGAAATCCCCTGTGAGCAGGGAGGGTCCACGTGTGTGCAGGAGGAGAGCGGCACTGTGCCTGGGGGGCCTGGGCTGCTGACGGGATGCGGGGCAGGAAGAGGACAAGGGTGGGAGACGTGCTCCCCTCTTACATTCAGAGCTGTCCCTGTAGCACCACGTCCCTCCCCTCCTGAGGAAGTCAGGCCTGGCTGGCGCTGGCCCCGCTGATTCCCAGGCCCCGTGTGGTTTCCCACGCCTGTTCTCTTTAGGAATCCTGAAAGGCAGGGCTCGACCCTGCGCCAGGGCGAGCGGCCGCCCTCGCTCCACTTGATTGAGCACTGTTTGCTCTGAGCCTGGGGCGGCAGGGTTGAGGCGGCGGGGCTCTAGTTGCCTGAAAAAGCCCGAGCCTGGCCTCTCGCTCCCCCAGAAAGCACTGCAGAGCTGCGGCCTGATCAATGCTGGGCGCTGATACCCACAGGAGCCGGGCTCGCGATTCCCGGCAGGCGGCCGCTGCGCCCCTGCGGAGAGGAGGCTCCGGCTGCTCGACTGCGACCCCTGGCGGCCGTCGGAGAAACTCCCCGCAGAGCTGCACAAGCGAATGGGCCGCTGGACAGGAAGCGAAGGGAGGATTTTAATGGAAACTGGGGTAAGAAACATGCACCCCCAGATGGTGCAAGGCGGCGGCGGGTGGGGGGATGGAGAATGGAAAGAAAGCCAATTTTGCTTCCTTGTAATCCAAACAAGAAGGAAGGGAACAGTCTGTTAGGGATGCTGGGGGCTGATGAAGAGGAATGAAAGGGGGGAGGTGGAAATGTGAAAATCTGTTTATAGTTGGAAACGAATCTGTTTAATATGATGCTTACACAAAATAAGATTTATAAGTTTTTCCCTGCTCTGAACTCTGCTTCCTTCATCTTCATTTTAACTAGCAGTGGGCTCTGATCCGATTTTCTCTTTCATGCTCCCAAACCAGCTGTATTTTGAAAGAAGCATCTATTTGGGGAAATGAAACATACTTTGGCTTCCTCCAGTGCGTTCAGTGAGCCTGAGTCACAAAAGCCAATATAAGACAGGAGTCAAGAGCCTGGACACTTAAGACAGTGTGATTCCTGAATGTAAATCCAGCATATGGCACTCACTACCTGTGTGATCTTGAGCAATTTGCTCAACCTCTCTGAACCTTCATTTCCTTGCCTGGAAAACAGAGTGTGAGCAAAATGCACCTCCGGGATTGTGGCAGTAAAGAGGCAGTGGTGTCCCAGGTGCTCCTGTCAGGCAACCTCTCGGATGCTGGTTCTGTCTTCCCTTCCCAGACAGGCCCCATTGGGGCATGACTGTGATACACTCAGCTCAAGAACAGGCCAAGCACCTGTGAGTAACAGGGGTATGAGTCCTCCATCCCTTTCCCTGACTCCTTCCCTTTCTCTCTCCTCAGTTCACACAGCTCTCAAGCCCAGACCCAAATGTGCAAGCAGACCAGGCAGCACCCACAAAATGGTAGGTGTGGGTGTAGGTGTGTTTGGTGTGCAGGGAGCATGTTGGAATGGAGCTGATCCTAGCTTGGGGTGGAGCCTGATGCCTTCAGTCAGTTCTTAAAGGCTGCGGATCAGTGTCCTTCTCTTCGATGTCAGCATTGCAAGCCTTCAACGCTTTGGGTATGCCAGCTTCTCCGCTAGGGGCTGGCACGATGAAGAGGTTCTGCAGGAGGCTTCTGCCCCTCAGGAGCATAATCTATGTAGTTGCACAGGTATGACATACACATAGGAAAGAACAAATAATAAAGAAATTAAATAAATGGCATGTGTAAAGTGTACAGTGCCAAGCACTGTAGGAAACCAGAGGATGGAAACTGATTCAGATGAAAGCTGAGAGCTCACTGAGCCCCAAGAGCCACAGACAGTGGCCATGGTGCTTTGATGAAGTGGATGAGCGCTTCTCTCTAACTCAAGATGTATCACTAGGAGGGTACATCACAGGTGTACCATCCACGGTGGGGAAGAACCCGTGCAGAAAATCTAGCTCCTCAAAGGTGAGAGTGTCCTGCAAACACTGGCCCATCTTTAGCCCCAGGACCTAGGGGCTCATCTCAGGGCATGACTCCCTTCCAAAGACTCCACCTCTGAGAGCATGCCTGCTCCATGCCCACATTCTGGAGAACAAAACTGAGCTGCAACTACATTTCTAGGGAGGACCAAGATGAAAGAAGATGGGGACCTGGTTACGCATGATTCTTTTTCCATTTGTGCATCAGTTCACTTCCATAAGCATCCATTTATCCATTTATCCTTTGTCCATTTATCCATGTACCCACTCAGTCCTTCATTCGTTCACTGCATATTGTAATTAGCAATTGTCGTGTGCCCAGCCCTGTGCCCTGTGGTATGAGGAGTACAAAGTAATTATGTGTTGCCTCTCCTTCTACCCTTAGCAAGCTTCTACATTACCCTATTCAATTTTAAGGACTTCCCACTTTTGTCCCGCCCCATCAGAGGAACCAGATGGCCTCTGAGATTCACATGGTTCATTCCATTTTGGTAGCAAGGCTCTAATAAAGGCCCATCCCACCACTCTGGTCAGCAAACTCTCTCATAGCGAGTCTAACCACTTAGGTTTTACGGATCCACCCACCCACTTCCTGAAGGGACAGAGAATAGGACTCAATGTACCAGCCCCGGGGGATCAGATACAAACTCGTCAAGCCTCCAGCTTACACTAGCTCTCAGATGACTGACAGACGAGCTGGTTCTAGCCTGTCCCTCACATATGCCCACCGCCCCGGGGTGTTCACCGAGAATCATTCCAGTAGCCTTTTTTCCTTGCCTCCTGCCTCTCACTCCCACCCCCTGGCTTCGTGGGATTTGTGACAATCCGTGCTCTTTAAAATATTTTCTGGAGTGTATTTGTGAGTCTTTAGTGGTGGCGGAATGCTGTATAATTATCTCCCAAATCATCAGGCTCCTTAACAGGCAAATGCCGTTTTTTCCAATAAGTTTCTCTGGCTGAAGCACCAATAGGCCTTGTTGCTACGGAAACCAGAACATTTCTTTCTCTATTTCAATGGTATGTTGAAAGCTCTGCATGTATATGCACGCACACATATGGTGGCTGCTCGTTTTTTTCAGCTCTTTTTTTCCTTTCCTACCTCTGCTGACCTGTCTGGCATTTTCCCTACATCACATGTTCCAGAACGTTCCCCCCTCATCCACAGCCCCTGCTTGTCCCCTTCCTGCCTTTCACTGTGCCTCCACCTCCCCCTACCCTTCCATCTGGTGTTCTCAGCTGTTTAAAAAGAAATACCAGTTGGCTTTGCATGAATCTAAGAGAGAGAGGGAAAGAAAGGGTAATTGTGGAAACAAAGCTTTGCAAAAGCCTTTGACCAGCCAGGTGTTTCCTGCTGCAAGACTCATGGCCTCCCTTGGCCATCTTCCTAGAGCATGGGGCTTCCTCAGAGGAGGAGAGGGGATGGAGAGAGCACGGCTCAGTGCAGGAGTGAAGGGAGAGCCGAGCCGAGAAGCACCATCTGCTGCTGCTGCTCCTGGGCACGGATGAACATTCCTCCACCCAAGTCACTGCGTTCAGTTCAAGGACTGTTGGAGGAGGGGAGGGCTCCGTGGAAATTTGTTTCCTACTTCATTTATTCAACAACTGTTTACTGAAGACTCAGTGTATGCCAGGCACTGTTCTAGGCACTGGGGATCTGCCGAGGGTCCCCGTCCTCAAGAAGCAAGACTTGCGCACAGATAATTGTTAAGACAACATGGTAAGTGGTGAGAGGCACTGTCATAATTAGGGGTTTGGGCTCTGGAGTCAGAGGAACTTAAGTTGGAGCCCCAGGCCACCACATTTCCTAGCTGTAACCTTGGGTGAATGACTAAACCTCATTAAGGCTTAATTTCCTCATCCCTGAAAGTGGCATCATAATGAAGTTGTTTCTGTTGATTAAATAAAATAATGAGTATTTATTAGCATATTGCCCAGCACACAGTCCATACTCAATAAATATCCATTACCGTGGTTGTCCTTATCATTCTTATTCCATTGTTGTGGCTGTAAGAGGGTCATGATGACAGGCAAGGGGACCACCGAGGGGGGCATCACAGATGTCAGAGAGGAGAGATTGGCTCAGACATTTTCTAGGTAGGAAAAGTGGGAAGAACATTCTAGTCAGAGGGATCAGTGTGTGCAAAGGCATGTGGTGTGGCCTGGGCCATGAGGACACTGATCACCACCTTAAGGGGATTGAAACTTTAATTAATCCCCTTAACACAACTGAGCAGGAAGTTCTCAGGCTTGAGTGACACAAGCAGATAAACTGTTTAGAGAGAAGAGCCTTTCTTTGTGATACCAAAAATTAAGTGATTTTGTGATACAAAAATGCCAAAATTAAGGGGATCCTGAACACCCCTTCCCCCCGCCCCCAGCTTTAAGAGTAAGTGATACCAGGTGATCCTGGCCAGCTCCACGTATCAGTACATCTCTTGCTCCAGTTTTGCCCCATTCTTCCAGCGCATTCCAGGCCTGGGCATCAGGCTATCAGACGCAGCACACCCTACTTACATAGCCTCGGACTAGACACTGATGCAATGGAAGGGGTAGATGAGATGGCCCCTGTAGTCCCTTCTAGCTCTTGAAAACATGACTCTATAAAGAATTTAAGGGAGTGGTTGGTTGGCACTGGAGATGGAATGGTTGGCAAGGGAAAAAGATGCTCTGTGTGTGACGAGCAGTGTGATGGTTGAAGAGCCAGCAGAAACACTGGAGCAGATGTGCAGGCCAGTGAGGCCAGGCGTGGTTTGGTGGCTGAGCCTGTGCTGGAGGGGAAGAAGGAGAGGGGTCAGTGATAAGTCAGAGACTAATTCTGTTGTGCTTGGAGGCTGGAAAAAATGAGAAGTTAAGAGTAAGACTGGACACTCTGGATCTGGCCTTATTAAAAAGGAAGCAGCAGAATGGAAAGATCTGTTTCGGGTCGTGCGATGCATCCACTCTGCGCTCTCAACACAGAGCGAGCATTCTGGAACTCTGCAATCTAATATTATGCCCAATTTTCTTCTGCCTTTGGTTTAAGATAAGACAATGATATCTGAAAATAAGTGTCAACCTGGATCTGCCAAAAGGAGATCAGAGCTGGCCAAAGGTAATGAGCCAAACTCATGTGACACAGTGTCCCATATCTTATCCACTCCACAGCTACTTGCCCTTAACAGGGGTCTGCGAGGATTACAATGAATGTTTATATGTTGGGGTGTTAATTTTCTCTTAAGAACTCGTAGGGAAGGGAGATTTTTTTCCCCATTGATTGATCAGTATTCTTCATTCTTTCAAAACCATTAGAATAGATTACTTCTGTAATTAGAAAAAGGCATGTATACACGTATATTTAAATGGATTTGATGAAGCTTCAAGATATATAGGTAAAAAAATGGTTTTTACGTAAGGAAAGGTTGGAGGGGAATGGGAGACACATAGGCCCTACTATGTGCAAGGCACTGGGTAAAGCTCTCCATCCGTATTATCCCATCTGGGCCTCCCAACACCCATCTGAGATAAATATTCTCAGACTCTTTTACACACTAGGAAAGTCAAGTTAAGGTCAGTTGAAAAACTTAGCCAAGGTCGTACATCTAATCAGTGCCCGAACTTCTCATGCCCGTGTTTGCCTGACTTCAAGGCCTCCAGCAGATCTCCATTTACACTAATGAATAGAAGAATGAGGGGACAGCTTGTTGATCAATAACAGGGTTGACCGTTGACACAAATTCATGCACGTTACCACTTTTATCTCCTGGGTCCCCCTCCCCAGAATCTGGTGGGTTGCTGAGTGACTTCATCATGTCCCCTCACCCTCCACATTTCCCCAGACTCCAAAATGACTTTTCTGTCTTTCCCTGCCTCACCTGAACTCCAGTTCTGTCCACTTACAGCTCAGAAGCCCCGTTGTTAAAAAGCAAGTAAATTGATTGAACTGATACAAGAGTGTGAAATCTATTGGGGGTATTTTTAACTTTCCTAGCCCTGTTTTCTTCATGAAATCTGAGAGAACCAAGTGACTATCTGACTGATAAAGTCGAAGACAGTCAAAAAAACCAAAATGATGACTTTCAGGTAGAGGAAAGGGAGATATTTGGGGCCTGGTGGGTTTTTTTTAAGTTTTATTGAAATATAATTGACACACAATAAACCACCTGTATTTAATGTATACAATTTGATAAGTTTGGGCCTAGGTAGACATTTGTGAACCATCGCCACACTCAAGATAATGAACCTCTCTGTCATGCCCAAAAGTTTCCTCCTGTGGGGCAAATGGGTTTTTGATTCCCTTAAATTGGACCAGTTCCTGAGCAAGGTGACTTTATGGATAAGAGTGACTCTGGTAACCAAAGCAGAGCTCAATGACATTTTTGTGAACTAAATGTAGCTTTACAACTAAATTATTTTTTTTTTTTTAGCCAAGGAAGATTTTCCCTGAGCTAACATCTGTTGCCAATCTTCCTCTGTTTTTTTTTTTTCAAGTGAGCCGCCACTGCCATAGCATGGCCATTGACAGACAGGTGGTATAGGTCTGCACCTGGGAACCAAACTCGGGCCACCAAAGCAGAGCGTGCCAAACTTAACCACTAGGCCATTGGCGCTGGCGGTAGAACTAAGTGATTTTTAAACCTGTTCACAATTCTGGAAATAATTCTGGAAAAAAACAGGCTGTGGACCTCCTTGCATATAAAAATCAGGCGGGGATGATAATCTCCAGAAAACATACACCATACCTGAGAGCATTTTCTACACAATTCCTGGTTAGGAGAATCCATTGGCACTGACCATGGGTAAATTCTACATTGGAAACTTCCAGCGGAAGTGAGTCTGTCATCCAGTCCCATGGACCACACTAGCAGATGTCACAGCTCACATCCACCGGGGCTGGAAGGGTGTATCCGAGGACCAAGGACAGTCCTTGTTTCAGATAACTGTACAGTTAGCCCAAATTTGGGATTTGGGAAAAATTGAACTCAAGACTGGGGAAAGATATATCAGCAGACTGTCAGTTCCTCAAGGACAGGAGGCATGCTCATTTATTTTGGTATCCCTAATACCTATATATCCTAGCATAGGCCTAGAAGTGTTTGTTGGAAAGAAATGCTGGATCATTAATTAGGATACCTATTTAAAATGAAATGCTCTCTGGTTTCACATATGAATAGGACTCCTCACGGTGGCTACTCACAGAAATCCACCGCTCTAGAGGTGAGGGAGCAAAGAAATTACTCGGGAGACAGGCTTTCACCAGGATCTTTTGCAGGACGGCAGGGGATAAACACACAGTGCCAGCATGTATGTGGACATCTAACGTATGTTTGGGAGTCAGGGAGGACCTCCCAAAGGCTCTGGCCTCCAAGCCTCATCCCGGTTATCTCCAGGAGTCCTCTTTTCAGCTTGGTTGCTACATATTTTGTATTACACCAAGCTCTACCATTCAGCTTCCTCATCTAAAATAATGGACCACTTCAGAAACTAATAACTGGTCTTGGGAAAGCCAATCTTATTCTGGAGTGAAACAGCACATTAACTATGTGCCTGGTGAGTAACACCACCGGACACGGGCATGTGAGCCACCGCGGGGCCTAAAGATGAGTGGAGAGTAGGCTTTCTCAGTAAAATATTTGTGTCAGGTTCTTGTTTTTATCAGAGCACGAACATCTGTCTTAAAAGATGTTCAGAGACTGCTTTGTGAGGAAGAAAAAAGACAACAGAATGGAGAAAGTAGGGTGATAACAAGGGAGAGAGAATGAAGAATAAAACTGGTGGGTAGAGCAGTGGGGAGGGAAAGCTTGAGGGAGGAAAATGCAGGGGGAGGATAAGGAGGAGAGAAAGAGGCTGGAGAATGCTAAAAATTGAGAATCAAAAGCCAGTGGAGAGTGAAAAAGACAATAAATGTAAAAGGAAGGACCTACATTGATGAACACACCTTAGGGGAAAATCAAGACAAAGAACAAAGGAATTGAGGGTGTGAGCCAGCAGCGGATGGAGATTCAGCACCCAAGCAGCTTGGCCCTCCGTGTTGCCGAGGGAGCCATCTACTGCCTCTAAGTAGAATTGTGGAGCTCGGAGAACAAGAGGGCTCTTGCAGATATAGGATAAGATCAGTGCACTCCAGAGCCGGCGCCACCCCTCCCTTGTGAAAATCTTTGGGGGCAAATTGGAGACAACCACTTGTGTCACAAGAGCCTCCGTGAGCCCTGTTCCTGAGGACATCCTTCTCCGTCCTTCACCAATTCCCAGCATGTCCTCTGGTATTTCAGACCAGATGCCAGGTGAGGACAGCGGCTTCTAGAAGTCTTCAGGGTCTGGCCCCTTGACAGTGCAGTGGGATCTCTGTCCCAGCAGCGTTTGTTCCATATATTCAGGCCAATCTCTGGAACAAGTGCCTATCGGGGATTTTTCAAGAGTCCCCAGGATAGGAGGACTACCTGACTTTGTTGTAAGATACCCTCCAGCTACTCAAACCTTGAAATAGCAAATGTTTCCCTTAAGAATCTGTTTGACTTTTTTTTCATTTACTATTTTCTTAACCTGTTTTCTGTGGAAGACATGAAAGGCATTCTCTGAATTATGGTGACGTTGATTTGAGGATGCTTGTGCTGGTGTAGACATTGTGCTCACCGCAGCAGAGCTTACATCCCTAAATCGTCAGTACAGACAAGAAACTCACAGCCAGAGGTGGACAATATGGCTGTGTTTGAACAGGAAGCTAATATGACCACTGCAATTAAATTAAGAACATTAATGGGATTAACCAAATTTACCAGCTATTATGAGGTCATTGTTGATCAAACCTAAGAGTCTCATGGGAGGGGTCTTCAAAACCCCTCATTCCACCTCCAGGGAGGATGGTAAACATCAAAGATGATATTATGTTCTCAAAGTCACATAAAATTGGTCGTCATGTCAGGAGATGGAGTTGTCAGTGAGTAGAGCAAAGGGGACACCATTTCTGTTATTCGTCCCAGTTCATCCCTTTAGTTCCATCTCTTGCTATGGGTGATTAAGATAATACCTGGGGCTGCCTTCTCTCCAGGATTATCTACCCTTTGAAAGGCCAGATAAGCTCCAGGAGGACTTCGGAGGAAAGGGGACAAGCCCAGCTGAAGAAGGCCAGAATGGCCTGGATAGACGGAGGATGACTTAGAGCCAGGCTAACCTGTACCATAAGCCCTTAACAGGGTGCCATTCTTTCTGGTGCCTCCATAATCTCACGGGAGATATTTTCTCCCGGCAAAGTGATGATAACTCATGGGGTGGTGGTAACTCAGGCTCCAACGGTTAGACTGACTTCCTTTTTCTTGATCCTGTTTGCTCAGGAAGAGTACATGAGAGGCCGGAACTAAGCAGATCCTGACCCAGAGCTCCAAGTTCCCAACAACGCTAAGAATCTATGACTGGGGAGAAGGGACACAACCTCTTGCAGGGAACCAGTAAGTATCAAGTCAGACAGAGGAGCAAAGAGCATTAACTCAGAAAAAAACAAGACACAAGTTGAAGCCTAAATGCTATTGTAGCTCCATGCTGGATGTTTTTTTTTTCCTCTTTGAGGAAGATCAGCCCTGAGCTAACAGCTGCCTCTAATCTTCCTCTTTTTTTGCTGAGGAAGATTGGCCCTAAGCTAACATCCATTCCCACCCTCCTCTACTTTATATGTGGGACGCCTGCCACAGCATGGCTTGATAAGCGGTGCCCTGTCTGCACCCGGGATCTGAACCGGCAAACCCTCAGCCACTGAAGCAGATTGTGCGAACTTAACCACTGCACCACCAGGCCAGCCCCCAAATGTTTATTTTTAAATTAATAGTTTATTGAGTGCCTTCTAGATACTTTTTAAAATTGCTTATTGAGTGTATGCTAAGTACTTTATATATATTATGTCATTTAGTATTTATTCAAATTCTACAAGGTAGGTATTATTATATTCACTGTTTCAGGTGAGGAAAATGAGGCACAGGGAATTTAAATAGCCTGTCTAAGATCTTGCAACTAGCAGGTGGCTTAGCGAGGTCCCTCTGACTTCCAGTCCCACGACTGCCATGCTGCCTCTCTTGGAGAATATCCCCAGAACATGATTGATCCTGTCACTTCAGTCCCAGAGCACCTCCCCGAAAGCCCTGTACAGCTGCACACTTCTGACTCTTGGTGGGGGAATTTCTCCCATTCAGGTGCGTGCTGACTGGCCAAATGAGACATGATTGGGAATAATTGTGACATGACATGGTCTGGAATGAAGAGCAGATGGGGCTTGAGTGCAGGGAAACCCTTTGGGGTCTGATTTCAAGGGAAGGAGACATGGCCACCTTAATGATTTCCAGCATGCTTTGGCAAGAGGAGGTAGAGGGGAAGGGTGACAGCCATGGCTGATGTGGTTGGCAACAGCTGAAGCTGAAAATCACCTCCTGCCTACAATTATAAGTCATCATTCCCGACATGGCCAGCCCTGGAGCCTGACACGGAGAGGAGTCATATGCACGGGGCAGAAAGCAAGGCCAAGAGGGCCATCTCTCTGGAAGAGTTCAAACCATGACCAAGACAGACCCACGGCATTTCAGTCCTTGCAGCAGTAGTTGGACTGGAGGGGAGAGGGACAATGATATGGTGAAAGAGTTCTTCAGAGAAGTCTCCAGAAGGCTGGCCCCCATCCCACTTCTACCCCTAACTTGGTATGTGATCCTGGAGAAATCGTTGACTCTCTTTGATCCTTGAGTGAAGAAGTCCCTTGTAATCCTAAAATATTCTGATTCTAACCTGAACCTATTAAATCCTCTATATAAAGCTCTCCTCTCTAAGGAAATCAAAAACAAAGGTACCTCTTGTAAGAAATAGAGCAATACAAGTGTTCAGTCCAAAGACAGACATAGATTGGTGTCTAGCTTGCCATCCTGAGGGCATAAAGGAATGGGTCTCTTCCTTTCTTCCTCTTGTGTATCAGTCAGGATACCTTTGGCTGCAGGAAGAAAATACCCTGATTCAACTGGCTTAAACAATATGGACATGTATTTCATAAGAAGTCTGGTAGGCCAGCTCCAGAGTTGGTCAACTCATCGCCAAGAGCCCAGCTTCTTTCCGTCTCTCCCCTCTGCCATACTCCAAGTACAGCTTAATTCTCAGAAGTAGGTTTTCCACAGGGTTACAAAGATGGCCGCTATATTTCCAGGTGTCATTACCACGTGCTACAATGTCCAGTAGAAGAAGAAAGTCAGTCTTTTTCCAAGCATCACTTTTTTAAGAGCAAAGAAACCTTTTCCAGAAGCCCTCTGATATCTCGTTGTCCAGAACTAGTCATATGCCTAATCACAACCAATCACAGGCATCACAGGCAAGGAGAGTGGTACCACCCTGACTGAGTCTGACTATTAAGGATTACCTGAGAGGCTGGGGTAGGGCTGGGACCTGAAGAAAATCAGGGACCCAGCAGCAGGAAAGATCCAGGGGTAGCTGTGAGGTTGGTAACTATAACAAAACCTGCTCTTTGCTTCCCAGTACCCAATTTCCTCTTCTTCCATGACAACATAAACCCTTGTGTTTAACTGGGCAGTTAACTGCCCAGAATAAAGATTACATTTGTCAGCTTTACATTTTCACCACTGTGTGTGGCCATGTCATTAAATTCTAGCCAGGGAGATCTAAGCAGAGGGACCATGCAGAGCTTTTGAAATGCTGCTTAAACGAAGAAAACTCGACTTGGAGACCTGCCAACTGTATTCTTTTGCTTTCCTCCTTTCAGCCTGCAATCCAAATGTGATAGCTGGATCTCCATCAGCCATCTTGGACCATAAGTCGACCTTGAGGATGGAAACCACATCCTAGGATATGGTAAAGCAGAATGACAGAAAGAGCTCAGCCTATATCCATACTTATGTGGGAGAATAAACTAGTGTATGTTGAAGCCATTATTTGTCTGGGCTGCTTACCACCAGTGCAATTTTTAACTGATACAGCAACCAGCAATCAATACTACACCCCAGGAGTTAAATTACATTGGGTAATTGAGTTTATTCTCTCAGTTTAGGAATGCATGAAAGATAGGATAAGGCAGTGAGAAGTTTTGCAATCAATCTGATCTGAGTGCAAATCCTGGCTTTGTCACAATATTGTGACCATTGGCAAGTGACTTCACTATTTTGAGCTTAGTTTCACCATCTATAAAATGGAGCTGGCTCGTACTTCAAAGGGGAGTCATGAGGGTTAAGTAATAAAACGTTTGCAAATTACCTTGTGTTGCAATTGCATATAACAGAGGCACGATACGGGGTCCTAAATGCTTTAGAAAATGGTCACAGAACCTTAAGGACTTAGATACCACGTGGCTCAAACCTCTCATTTTCGTAGAAGGAACTGAGGACCACAGAGGTGAAATCGGGTTCCCAAAAGCTCTCTAAGGTCCCCTGTTGGAAGGCACAGTCGTCCTGATTATTCCCCACAAAGGATACCTTCATCATCCTGTGTCCTGCGTAGTATCTTCATCGCTCATGGCCCTTGCTCCAGGACTTCTCTTCTGGACGCTGTGCCCAGCCCCTGACGAGGGACAGATGCTCAGCCCTGAGCACCAGCCACTGAGATGGCGTTCTTTTCCTGCACTGATATCATCAGTCACATCATGTGGTACTACTTTAATTGCTGTCCTATTTTTGGAAAAATAGATGGCTAAACATAAGCAATTTTTTTCTCAGCATTTTTTTGGTTGCTGAAGCAAAGTGCTCAGTAAATAAGGACTGATTTGCATGACATTTTGCATGAATAGCAATGTTGAATGAACAAGGTAACCGACTTTGAACTGTCGTAGGCATTCGATTCAATTTTAAAATGATTTTTGTTGTTAATTCCCAGTAGATTTCCACTGACATAAAAATCAACCATAATTTGGGAGGCCTCTGGTGGCTACAGTGGGAAAATATGAAAGCAATTATAAACCTGTGTGTGTGTGTTCAGCTAGGTGTGGTATTTATGCACACTTGGCTGTGCACATTTTCCAGGCATGGGGAGCCTGGTTTTACTCTGAACCCCAGGTGGTGTCAGAGTTTGGGGCCTTATCAGGGTCTCGCTGAGAGTCCAAGAGAACTCATGCTGTGCTTTCCCAGGCTGGAGCTGGTCAAAACAACACCCACAGAAACTCAAGGTCAAGAAAACCAACTACAAAGTTCAAACAACCACAAATCTTATGTTCTAGAGGTACTAATGTGTTCCAATTTTGGCTTGTATACTAAATAGATAGAGAGTTCCACACTAAAATAACTAAATAAAGACTTTTGGTGTCTTTTCCACCAGCACAATCAGAATGCTCCATCACCCAAGAAACGTGCTAGGTGTGACTACTTGTTCACATAACTCACCCAAGGGCATAATTGCAGAGCAGGCAAGGATGAATGACGAGGAGAGAACAGAATATAATAATGATTCTGCTCTGGATTTATGTAATGCTTTTCCTCCTCAGAGGTCTAAGTGCTTTCACTTAGATTAGAAGATAAGGGTGGGTATGATTATCCCCATTTGAGGATAAGGAAATAGAGTCAGAGATGTAAACTGTTGGTCCCAGACTTAGAATAAGAGACTTTTAGAGGTGAATAATATCCTCTGACATTATCTTTGTAACCCTCTCATTTCTCAGATGAAGAAACTGAAGTCAGGATGATGACGTGACTTTTCCGAGACTGTGTCGTTAATGGCCAAATAACACACCTGACCCTTCATGGAGCCGAAAACAAAAATTAAGCTTCCTAGAATCCTGGTAAATAAGGTGGTCCATGTTCAAGTCCAGCTTTCCCAGGAATGTAAGCACCAAAACTGAGACTTCTCACCCAGCAACTCCAGAGCGGGGTCTCCCTGGGGTCACCAGGGTCATGGTCAGAGACAATGTCTGCTTACAGAATCCTAGGGAGGTTTATTAACTTCTCAATGAAAGTAAGCAACACAATAACTCAAGAGATCTCGTGGGAGTAAACTTTCACAAAATTGGTATAGAGAAATCCCCTCACCATATTATAATAGCACTCAAATTTCCTACACAACTCCATCTCTCCACCCTTATCATAATTACCCACATCCCATAATAAGAAGATGAGATGTTACCAAGAGTGTGGAAAGCCTTGGTAGATATTTGTCCTCAGGGATTCTCCTCTGAGGGTGTTGGCCTCTCTCCTGGGCTGTGATGCACCATGATCGGTAGGGCCAGGCACCCAGCCTGTGGAAAGCCCATCAGGGTCTGGATTCCCCTGAAGAGCAGGCTCCAGGGCTGTGCCCAGTGTGGAATGAAGCCGCAATGGCCCGGGCATCGCTTCTGGGCTCTTGGGCTGCAAGAGGCCAGAGTAGCAGCTGGCGGGGGTGAGAACTCCTAGGCTGTGGAATAATGGGCAGTGCACCATGAGAGAAAAGGAGCTGCCCCAGGCCCTTCTCCTCTCCCTGCAGCTCTGTCAGAACAGTACATGAGGGCTTGAGCAGAGGCTGCAGCCGCACAGAGCTCATCCTATCCCTGCCTCTCTTCCTCCTGCCGGGTGGCCTCAACATCTTCTCCACAGCTCCTTGCTGCAGACGTTCTTCCCGCCCTGGGGCATCTACTTTGGGTCTGTGGTAAGCTCTGTACACTCCTACCACCGAGGAGGGTAGAAAACCCTCACCCTCCCTCTCTCCAGCCCCCTACCCCATCAGCCCCACTTACAACCTCCTCATTTAGGAAACCCATTTCCACTGCTTCTAAGAGAAAGGAAGGGTGCTCCAGAGGTTACACACCAAGCCCTTTTCTCTCAGATATAAATGTTCTTCCCAAGGTCCCGCATCCTCACATCAAGAATAGATCCTACTTAGCAGAAATGGAGATGATAAAGAATTTCAATTCTAAATCACAATGTGTTCTAAGATGCAAGGGCAGGTATGACATCACCAGTAATTCAGATATTACATAAACATTTACCGCACAAAGCCACTATCCGGGGGAACAGGAGAGGAAAGGAATGACGAGGGGCATGGAGTTCTTCACTGAATTCCTTTACCCTGCTGGCTGCTGCTCAGTTCAGCCCACCCCAATTTTGTGCCTGTGTTCCCCAGGGAAGCCTCCCAAACAGGATATTTTGTCAAACTTCTTAGGGCATGTAGACTTTGTGGGGTGCCCTTGAATTCTGAACTTCAGTGACATCTGCGTCTATTAGGCCCCAGATTCACCACCCCTCCCGCCCCACCCCATTCCATGTCCTGGTTCCCTCCCAGTGGCCAGCCACAATAACATGGGCACAAACACATCCCAACGCTCAGTTCTGGGTTTCTGAGAACTTAATATCTAGCTGGACTGTTATCCAGACCTCTGCTTCCCTTCCTCTCCCTCCTGCTGTCCACATTTGGGCCATTTCACTGCTTATTAGCACCTCATATGGAAGACACGAAGGAGTAAATGTGAAAATCTGATTAGTCAATTTTGCTCTTTTCTGGAAGCAGTGGTGAAAGATAGGTTGCAAAAGCAGGCAAAGCTGTTAGCTGTTGAAATCTGTAGATTTCAATTAACCTTATTTCCTCACAGATAACAGAATTGACAGTAAAGTTATTTTCTCTTCAACCTTGTTCAGAAACAAAATATTTCACTTCTGATACCAACTTCATGCCGAGTTGACCGGGACCCATAAATAACCCATACTCTCTGGGCAGCACCAAGAACTCAAAGCTTGGTGAATGAACCCCCAGGGAGACAACAACCCGAAGGTTTCTGGGGTCCCAGGGAAGTGAAGCCCACCTCGCTCTGCCTTCACTGTGTTCTCTTTGTGCCTGCATGTGCCAGCCTCAGCACTATGCCCTTCCAGCCCACCCTTCCTGCATAGGCTTCATGCCCCCCAGCACGGTCAGTCTGGCCTCTCACGGCCCTGATCACGCCACCCCTCTCCTGCTCGACTCCTTCCACAAACCCAAGTCTTCTAGGCCTGCTTAAGTCCAGGAGCACCTGGAGACCTCGAGACAAAGCCAGTTAGCACTGCTAACTGAACCGTCCTCCTCAACCCCATCTTGTCCTCACCGCACACACTGAGGGCAAGGCCTGTTGCTGCCACAGTTCAAACAGGCACCGGGGCAAGAATGGCAGCAGCCCTGTGCCCTGGAGCCAGGCCCACCTGGCTGCAAACCCAGGTCCTGCAACTCTCCAGCTCCACCCACAAGTTAAGTCAGCCTCGGTTTCCTCTTCTATAGAATGAGACTGGAGATGAATCTACCTTCTAGGTTTATTTTGAAACCTAAATGAGACAAAAATATAAACCGCTGGCCCGGGCTGGGCAGAGAATAAGTTCTGGGTGCATGGCGATTATGGCCACTGTTAGCAATGTCCCCACCACCCCAGTCACAGCACGGAATCCTAGTCGGCCAGCACCTGGGACCATCCCTGGGCCAGCTGATGGTGTCACACTCTGCCAGAAGAGATCCAAGGCTGTGTGGCTTGTACCGCAGTGCTTTCTAGGAGTTTTAGTAAAATGTCTCTTCCGGGGTTTACATAGATTCCTCTCTCTCCCCACAAGATGCAGACTGTGTTCACGACTCAGGAGCCACTCCCAGGCCATTCCCACAATTAACACTTAGTGGTCCAGGACCAAACTGTTACTGGGCGGGCACCACTCCTTCTTCCCTTCCAATGAGTTTGTCCCAGGAGGATCCTCAGTTCTCATGCAAATAAGCTACTAGGAGACCAGGCTGGTTCCCAGATTCATCTGAATGTACTTAGACTTAAGGCAGGTGTTTCCTCCCACCTCAATTACAATTAGAATTAAATTATGCTCCCTTTTACATTGGCAATTCGTACCTCTGGAACCACTAGAACTCCGACCGCGGCCCCTGCTCAGGCTCCTTGCACCTCTCCTCCCTCCTTCCTCTCCCTGTAACTGACAGCTCCTGGCCTCCCGCCCTCCCAGGTTTTGCGGGCAGCGCCATCTTCTGGACGCATCCTCAGCTGCACCTTCACGTCCCAGGAGCAGGGGTGGGGTGCCAGGAGCTGCTCTAGAATGAAGGGTTCTTCCCCTCTGGCAATACTGCATTAACTTTACCATTCTGCTGCAGTTCCGCCACACTTAATATTTTCCTTCTAAAAACAGGGACGTAAGAGAAGAATGAAGGGCCAAATGTAAACAACACCTATACATTATAAATTCCATTTTAGACAGTCTTTTACCTTAAAAATATGATGTGTTAGCATGATGACTACACATTTACATTTCTTTTTTCATCTTTTTTTTTTCTTCTAAGTATCCTCTCATGGGAAAGCGTCAGCTTTGTAATGTGATATAATGGTATACCTTTCTGCTCTAGTATAAAAATAATCCCCAGTCTAGAGACCCTTCCTGAGTAAGAAACAAAAGGATATAAACCCTCCTTGCGAGGTCCAGAAGTAGGCTTGGGTTCCTCTCCTAATGGAAAAGCCTTGTTATTATAGAAAAAATGTCTCATGGACCATGGATTTCACTTCTCACTGGGTCTCAGGAAAAAATCCAGGATGGTATCCTAGCTACCCTTTAATGCTAGCTACCTACAATTCCTACTTAAGAGTAAGTCGCCTGAAGGGAAGAGAAGTTCTTTTTTTTCTGAAAGGAGGATTTCCAATTGCATTTTCCTCTTAATGATGTTGAATTTATCATTTGTAGTAGGTCATGCTTTGTCTATAAGAAATCATATTATTGGTGGTTTTAAATCATCCAAATTAATAATAGTAGCAGCTAACAGTTACTGAGCATTTACTAAAATACATTATTCTAAAATCTATATCTGTCTTAGCTTATTTATTTCTTATAAAAATTCAATATGGTAGCATGGTACCCATTTTAAAGATGGGGAAACTGAGATATAGACAGAATTAATTCCCAAAGTCACACAGAGCCAGGCTTTGAACCCAGCAGTCTTGCTCCAGAGACTATGAGTTTAGCCCTAACTACATTCTGCCTTATGATAGACCAGCATCCCCAAGGTGACACACCAGCGAACTTTCCAGGAAAAATGAAGGAACCGTTCTGACTCCATAGCTCTTTCCTGCCCTCTGCTTTCCTATGCATTCATCCATCTATCCATCCACAACCCTTATCCTAATCCTTAGCACATTAGTTAAGTGGATAAAAATATAGACAGAAAGAGAAACAGAAAGATAGAGGCAAAGACGAGAGAGAGAGAACATGTGAGGCAGGAGGCAGAAGACAAACAGACAGCAAATGAGGAGACTCTGAGCCAGGGTTCTTAGCCCGGAGTCCACGGTATCCATGAACTCCCCGAGATTACAGGCAAAGTGTTACGTGGATGTGCATTTTTCTGGGGAAAGAGTCCTAGCTTTCTGAAGATCCTCAAAAGTGCCCATGTCCCAGAAAAGATTAGAAATTACCAATTGCAACAGAAAACAAAATGGTGCACACGCCAGCCACGTTCTCTCTTCTTTCACATGGGATCATCTACTACACAATTCACGTCCTCCCTTTGGGTCAAAAATTTCAAGAAAACAAAAAGGAAGCCTAGAATATCAAGAAAAATTGAGTATCTTCAGAACTCACCAAGATGTTCTTAGCTACTTTCAGTAGTTAAGGCACCAACATAGATAAGGAAGAGAGACAGAGGATGCTTTTACTAAGGATCTACTTACTATAGGCTAGGCAGTTAATTTTTCTAACAACACTGTGTTGTAAGTATTATTATTGTTCTCATATGATTCATTTTTTAAAAAAGCCTGAGTCTTTGAGAATATAAGAATTAGGCCCAAGTTCAGGCAGTTAACAAGGAGCTGCCATATGAGTCAAAGGCAAATCTGTCTGAAGTTATAAACCCAGGTTCTTCCCTCTGCTTCATTTTGCCTTGGGAAAGGCAGGAACGGCTAATCCTTGTATACATCTCTAATGACGCTGGCAAATCTTTCAAAATGAGTATGGGTGTGTGTGTACATGTGTTCTTGGGACAAGGTAGCCAAGCTCTGTTGCACTTCTGATGCAACAAATATTCAGAAACAAAGTTCATTATTTGGAGATTATGTAACTTAATGCTGCTGTTATTTCTAGCTTCTGAATCCTTCCATTAATTCATCACCTTATTTCACAAATTACACTGAGCAATTCTCTGTGCTAGGCGCTTGCCTCATCGTCTTGTAACATCATCCCCAACAGACCCCGCAGTCCCTGCCCTCAGAAGCCTCGATGTCTAGCAGAGCCCGCAGGCATGTGATCAAATCATTACAGTACTGTGGGATAAGGAGTAGAGTATCAGAGTGTGCTGAGTCCAGCGGTGGAACAGAAACGGAGCTTGGTAGGGCCAAAATCTTTAGTCTGGACCTTACAGAGTTAGGACTAGTTCCCGGCAAATAATATGTGCTGGTTAACTTTTTGTGTCAATTTGGTTGGTCCTTGGTACCCAGATACGTAGTCAAACATTATTCTGGATATTTCTCTGAGGATGTTTTGGATGAGATTAACGTTTAAATCAGTGGACTTTGAGTAAAGCAGATTGCCCTCATACTGTGGGTGGGACTCATCCAGTCAACTGAAGGCCTGACTAGAACAAAAGACGGGCCTTCCTCAAGCAAGAGGGAATTTGGCCAGCAGACAGCCTTCAGACTAGAACCGCAGCATCTCTTCCTGGCCCACCCTGCAGACTTTGGACTTGCCCACCTCCATTATCATATGACCCGATTCCTTCAAATAGATAGATAGATAGATAGATAGGTAGGTAGGTAGATAGATAATTAGTTTGTTGCTTTTGGTTCTGTTTCTCTGAAGGACTTTGACTAATATACAATGTGAGAATGTGAGTAGGGATAGTCTAGGCAGAGGGAACAGCATGTGCAAAAGCTATGCCGCATCTCATACATTAGCTATATTTCGCACCTCAGGAAATCAGTTGCTCCAATGAAACTGTTTGATGCAATGAAAAAAATATTAGATTGAGAGTTCTGAGACCTGAGTCATGATCCCAGTCATCCATTTACTAGCCACATACAACTCTGAGTATGATTACCAGTATGAATTCACTGTCCGTCTGTCCTACTTGTTTGGGAGTCCCTCAGGGTCAGAGGCCTTATCTTATTTCATCTCTGTATCCTGGCTTCTAGCACAGTATCTATTACACTGCAGGCATTTAATAAATACACTGGCTGAATGGACAGAGAGGTAGATGGATGAATGAACAAAGTTTCACTCTCTTTAGGCCTCAATTTTCTTATCTGTAAAATAAGATCTGCCACATAAGGTTGTTGGGACAATCAAATGAAATACTATATGTAAAGCTTCATCCTGCTCTGTATCAGAAGAGATGAGATAATCTGAGAAAAGCAATCTCTGCTAATAGACTAGTGGTTAATAGAACATGTGTTGAGGTGTTAATCCTCCC
Organism: Equus przewalskii; assembly: GCF_037783145.1. NCBI lineage: Eukaryota > Metazoa > Chordata > Mammalia > Perissodactyla > Equidae > Equus > Equus przewalskii. Next base: position 42,083,463 of record NC_091835.1, on the reverse strand, counting down.
AGAATATGTCAGAATCGTTGAACTTTGATTCAAAACAGTAGTTAAGAGCGTGGATTTCCACATTCTTGGATTGAAAAAGATATTGGAGACACATGTCTCCTGCTCCCACAGATTACTTCACTGGTGACTTCCACCCTCAACCATCCTATTATCTCCAAATCCTGCATTGTACTTTTATCCAAGTTAATTCTGATTAAAATGACCATCGAGGCAAGAAAATAAAAGGGAGACAGTGGCACAAGAGGGCAGATTATTGTGAAAGGCTTAAAGGGGACTTTCGATGTCAGAATGACATCTTGACCAAGATTACTTGGACAGAAAGGAATCTGAGGTCCTCTGTAGGACAGGCTAACTGGGCTGCCTCTCCATGCCCCAGTCAATGTCTGCATCCTTCAGTCCTCTCAGCAGGGCTGGAAGAGGCCTCTGCAGAGCCTGGAACATTCACAGAATCTGCCCTTCCTCGGCTGGGTATGCTAAGGGTTATAGAAGCCACAAGGAGCAGTTGGGATCAATGTGTCAGAATATGTGCTAACATTATCCCCATTAGAGGTGCCTGAACTTCACAGGCTGATATGGCTTTTATGAGCTTCAAAGGAGCCTGAAACTGGCCACAGAGTTGGCCCTGTCTTTCTAAATGTGGCTTCAGGGTGTGAGAAAAAGGATGAGGGTGGTGTCCCTCTCTTTCATGTATGGGAAAACACAGTGGGTACTGAAGAGTCAGCATATTGAGGTCTCGGAGGATTTGAATCCAAAGTCCCTTCCTGGCTCAGGGGGCTCCTGTAGGAAATGGTCCTTGCCTGCCGGACAGCACCAATACATTACAGAAATGACTTCCTTTGGGGAGAATTCTCTGCATCTGCCACCTAAAGAATTTCCAGCAGTACTTTTGATGTCTCTGATGCCCCTCCACCTTTATCCTCCAGAGCATCTTTGAGTATAGATGATAATGTTCTGTATCTTTTCCATTTCTATTGGTACATAATTCATTTGTACAAAATTTTAACCGTTGATTTGTTCATTCATTTTTTTTCATTCCATTCAAAGCAAATGTGTGACAGTGTATCCTTTTTATGTATTTTGGAGAATGGCAAGTGGTATATTTTAGACCAAAGGATTTAGCTGGAAGGAGGAGGGAGGGGCAGGTCTGGAGGGGAATATGTGTCATTTCACTGACTTTGTACAGTGGCCAGCTTAACATGTGCAGTGGGAGTGAAAAGTTAGTTTTGAAGGTAACTATTTCTGACAGACCTCCTCTGAATTCTTGTAGTGGGCATTGTGGTTGCCTATCAACATCCTCTCGACATCCATTCCAGCTCCTCCCTCATTCCTACTGTGTAACACCCAGGGATTTTTGTTGAAAACACCTCACTCATGGCTGTAAGGATGGGCTTAGTGTGAAGAACCATTCACAGTGAATGATTCAGTTCTGAGCAGTACATTGAGGCATTAAGTCAATCAGCACATGTCAGTCCCTTGGCCATGAGGTTGGGCACAAGATCCAAGGTGGTTAAAAATAAAAAACAAAAACAAAAATAGGTTGTGAGGGCCTCCTTCTCTCTAGCCCTGGAGAAAGCATTAGTCCCTGTTGCTCCTGGGAGTCATTCCTTCATTCATTCTTCTCCCCAGCCTTGTCTTTTTGGTGGTCTGTGTCCCAAGCACAGTAGAGTTCTAAGTACTAGAGATTCAAGTCTTCAATCTCACAGTTTAGTGAAAGAAAACAAATAAACATATAAATACATTGCATATTGTCAAGAGACAAAGTCCAAGTATAAAAAATAAAACAAGAGAGCAAAACAGAAAATTAGGAGTATGATACTTAAATAATTTAAGAGAGATGCAACCAAGGAAATAGAGTTGCTTAGAGGAAAGTGGGATTACCCTACGCTGAGTAAACCTGAGACAGCTTCCCAATGAAGGGGACATTTGAAAGAGTCAGTGAGAAAAAGAGATTGAAAATGAAGACATTTTGAAAATAAACCCATTACTTAATGACTGATTAGATTTGGGAGTTAAAAGAGAAAGGTGAATCAAAGATTATTTAAAAGCAGTATTTTTAAAACTGCAATTCATATTTCCTTAGTGGGTCATGAAATCAATTTAATGAGTCATAACCATCTTCCTCCTTGTTTCTTCTTGTCTTCCCCCAAAGCTCCAGTACACAGTTGTGTATAATTGTAAGTTATTTTGGTTTTCCTATGTGAGCCACCACCACAGCAAGGCTACTGACAGATAAGTAGTGAGGTTTTGTGCCCAGGAACTGAACTTGGGCTACTGAAACGGAGTGCACTGAATTTCAACCACTAGGCCATCAGGGTTGGCTCACAACCAGATTTTCTTAATAAAATGGAATAGATTAGAATAAAATAGATTAGAGTTCATCACGCATAGTAAGGGTAAGTACTATTTTGTGAAAATTTTTTTCAATTACACATATGTGTGTAAGTATGTGTATACCAGTCATGATGTGAAATATGTTTCTTATAGTGGGTCATGGTAAAAAAAAATTGAAAACATTGACTTGAGATTTTAAATATGCAATGTTTCAATTAGTTTAAAAAGATTAACACATTAACAAATACCAGTGGTTTTGAAGATGAAGACTTTGATTTGGGGTTAAGGTTTCAGCTGAATATCTAAATAGAAAGGGTAGACGCAGTTGAAAGAGTTAGTATAGAGAAATGTCACAGCTAGAGACAGAAATTTGGGATTCATCTGCAGAGAAATTATATTTGAAACTATAGCAATGAATAAGGTTACTAGAGGAGAAGGTTGTAGGAAACAGAAAAAATGTCAAGGATAAAGCCTTGGGCCATAATGACATTCAGGGGAATGAGGTTGAAAAAGAAGACCACAAAAATGTTAGAGAAGGAACAACAAGAGATGCAAGGAAAATCAGGAGATGAAGGACCAGGAGATCAATAGAGAGCAGTTTCAATAATGTCAAATGTGCTAAAGAGTCAAGGAGGAGGAGAATGACATTAGCATCATGGTGGAGTGAGATGTTCCCTTAGTCTCTCGCCTGTAAGTTACAACTAAATAGACGTTCATTAACCAGCAGAAGATTCCATGCACAGCACAACAGGACTTCTGAGAAATCCACACAACTATACATCTGAAGGTGGGTGGGCTGGACCCCTGGGAGGCAGTGGAACTAGGTGAGTGCACCCCTCTCCCTCCTTGGTGGCAGCATGCCAGTTCGCAGATCATCATACAGCAGCCAGTGCAACTGTCAGAGGAGGAAGGGATAGCCTGGACTGCATAAGTGCTTTCAGAGCAGCAGCCTGGTCCACCAGAGCACCCACTCTGCTGCAGCAACCCTGCTGATGGGAATGCTCTACACCAAGTAGCAGTGGCTCAGCCACCACAAAGGTGCCCACCCTCTGAGCACAGCACAAGTGAAAAAGCACCCTGCCTGCTCAGAAGGTGCCCCAGCCTGCATAACATAGCAACCCATGCGACCCACCAACTGGTAGCTCAGCCCCTGCATGGGCACCTCACCTACCTAGTGCACAGCAGCTCAGCCAGTCCCCTACAGAGCACAGAGCCCCTGCCTATGGTGTCTGACCCACCTACCCAGGGCAGAGGCACTGCCCATGTGAGTGCAACATGCAGAGCAGCTACAGCCAGTCGCACAACTTCTAGCAGATGGGGCAGGATCAGAAAACACACCTCCCACTCCCCTCCAGCAGCAGCAGATGGAATATGTGACCTGATACTACCACAAATGTTCCAGAAAGGGATCAGTTCATCAAACAACATGAAGAACTACAGCAACACTTCAGAGCAGAAGGAAAATGACAAATCTCCAGAAATCAATCCTGAAGTCACAGAAATTTGGCTAAATGACAGAGAATTCAAAATGGTTGTCATAAAGGAACTCAACCAGTTACAAGAAAACTCAGACATACAGGTCAATGAGCTCCAGAATAAAATTAAAGAGAAGGAATACTTCACCAAAGAGATTGAAATTCTGAAAAATTAATAATTAAATAATAGAGCTGATGTTATGGAGGACAGAATTAGTGAATTAGAGGACAAAAATATAGAAATGCTTCACGTAAAGAAGGGGAGAGGAGAAAGATTTTAAACAAACAAAGAAATTCTTTGAGAAATATCCAACTTAATTAGGAAAAGCAATATCAGCATTATATTGCTTGTATTATATTATATATGTTACATATATAATATTATATATGTAACATATATAATATAATAATATATATTATAAGCATTATAGGTATGCCAGAGAGAGAGAGGAGGAGAAAGGAGCAGAGAACATGTTCCAAGAAATAATAGCTGAGAACTTCCCAAACCTGGGGAAAGAACTGGACTTACATGTCCCTGAAGCCAATAGAACTCCTAATTACATCATTGCAAAAAGACCTCCAAGCCACATAATATCAAAACTGGCAAAAGTCAATGACAAAGAAAAAATATTAAGGGCAGCAAGGCAGAAGAAAATAACGTGCAAAGAAACCCCTGTCAGGCTTTCAGCAGATTTCTCAGCAGAAACCTTACAAGCTATGAGAGAATGGAATGATATATTCAAAATACTGAAAGACAAAAACTTTCAGCCAAGAATACTTTATCCAGCAAAACTATCCTTTAGATATGATGAAGAAATAAAAGGTTTCCCAGATAAACAAAAGCTGAGGGAGTACATCCCTACAGAACCTCCCTTACAAGAAGAGATGAAGGAAACCCTTCTACCTGAAACAAAAAGGCAAAGATTTACAAAGCTTTGAGCAAGGAGATAAATAGAAAGACAGAATCAGAAAATTGTAGCTCTCTATTAGAACAAGTTAGCAAACACTTACTTGTAACATAAAAAATAAAAACAAGGAAAGCATCAAAAATAGCTATAAACACTTCAATTTAGTCACAAATGCACAACACAAAAAAGAAGAATTTGTGGCAACAATAACTCAGAAGGGGAAGGGGAAAGGGGTGGAATCTGCTTAGGCTAATGGAGATAAAAGGCTATCAGAAAATGGGCTCTCTCATCTGTGAGATCTTTTATTCAAACCTCAGGGTAACCGCTTAACAGAGAATCAGAACAGAACCACAAATCCTAAAGAGAAAACTGAGAAAACCATCACAGAATACCACGAAACTGAAATGGCAGTCAGAAATACAAGGGAAAAGAAACAATGGAAATATAGAACGCCCTGAAAACAAGAGATAAAATGGCAATATTAAGCCCTCATATATCAATACTCTCTCTAAATATAAATGGATTGAATTATCCAATCAAAAGATACAGAGTGGCTTGACGGAATAAAAAACACGATCTAGCAATACGCTTCCTCCAGGAAATACATCTCAGCTCTAAAGATAAACATAGGCTCAGAGTAAAGGGCTAGAAGAGGATACTCCAGGCAAATGGCAAGCAAAAGAAAGCAGATGTTGCCATGCTTATATCAGACAAAGGCGACTTCAAGAGAAAAAAGACAATGAAAGACAAAGATGGGCAGTATATAGTGATAAAATGGGCATTCCACTGAGAGGACGTAACACAAGACTATATATACACCTAATACGGGAGCACCAAAGTATATAAAGCAACTACTAATGGACCTGAAGGGAGAAATTGACAGCAACACAATAATAGCAGGAGACCTCAACACCCCACTTACATCAATGAACAGACAGAAAGTCAACAAAGAAACAGTGGCCTTAAATGAACCACTACACCAGATAGATTTAATAGATATATATAGAACATTCCATCAAAAAACAATAGACTACATATTCCTCTCAAGTGCCCATGGAACATTCTCAAAGATAGACCATATATTGAGAAACAAGGAAAACCTCAATAAATTTTAGAAGATTGAAATCAACATACCAATTCATGGGATGCAGCAAAAGAGGTTCTAAGAGGGAAGCATCAAGCATCTTTTCCAACAACAAAACTATAAAAGTACAAATCAACTACAAGAAAAAAAGCTGGGAATGCCACAATATGTGGTGACTAAGCAACATGCAACTGAGCAGCCATTGGATCAATGAAGAAATCAAAAAATACCTGGAGACAAATGAAAATGAAAATACAACATACCAACTCTTGTGGGATGCAGCAAAAGTGCTTCTAAGAGGGAAATTTATGACAATACAGGCCCATCTCAACAAACAAGAAAAATTTCAAATAAGTAATCTTAAACTACACCTAATAAAACTAGAAAAAGAAGAACCAAGTCCAAAGTCAGCAAAAGGAGGGGAAATAATAAAAAATAGAGCAAAAATAAATGAAATAGAGACTGAAAAAAAGTAGAAAGGATCAATGAAACTAAGAGCTGGTTTTTTGAGAAGATAAACAAAATTGACAAACCCCCAGCCAGCCTCACTAAGAAGAAGAGAGAAGACTGAAATAAATAAAATTAGAAATGAAAGAGGAGAAAGTACAATGGATACCACAGAAATACAAAGAATTACAGAAGAAAACTAGGAAAACCCGCATGCCAACAAATTGGATAACTTAGAAAAAATGGATAAATTCTTAGACTCATATAACCTCCCAAAACATAGTTAAAATTCATATTACTTAAAGTAATCTACAGATTTAATGCAATCCCAGTCAAAATCCTGATGACATTCTTCACAGAAATAGAACAAAGAATCCTAAAATTTATATGAAACAACAAAAGACCCTGAATAACCAAAGCAACCTTGAGAAAAAAGGACAGAGCTGGAGGCATCGCGATCTCTGACTTCAAAATATACTACAGGAGCTGGCCCTGCGGCCAAGTGGTTGTTCACACACTTTGCTTTGGCGGCCCAGGGTTTCACTGGTTCAGATCCCGGGTGCAGATCTAGCACTGCTCATCAAGCCATGCTGAGACAGCATCCCACATAGCAGAACCAGAAGGACCTATAATGAGAATGTACAACTATGTACTTGGGGGCTTTGAGGAGAAGAAAAAAAAAAAGGAAAATTGGCAAGAGATGTTAGCTGAGGTGCCAATCTTTTAAAAAAAATTTTTTAATATATATATGCTACAAATAGTAATCAAAACAGCATAGTGCTGGCACAAAAACAGACACACAGATCAATGGAACAGAAGTCAAAGCCCAGAAATAAAACCACGCATCTATGGATAACTCATCTTCCACAAAGGAGCCAAGAACATGCAATGGAAAAAGGAAAGTCTCTTTAATAAATGGTGTTGGGAAAACTGGACAGCCACATGCAAAAGAATGAAAATAGACCATTATCTTACACCACACAGAAAAATTAAGTCAAAATGGATTAAAGACTTGAATGTAAGACCTGAAACCATAAAACTCCTAGAAGAAAATATAGGCAGTACATTCTTTGACATCAATCTTAGAAGCATCTTCTCAAATACCATGTCTACTCAGGCAAGAGAAACAAAAGAAAAAATGAACAAATGGGACAACATCAGACTAAATAGCAAGGCTTCTTCAAGGCAAGGAAAACCATAACAAAATGAAAAGACAACCCACCAAGTGGGAGAAAATATTTGCAAATCATATATCCAACAAGAGGTTAATTTCCAAAATATATAAAGAACTCAACAACAAAAAAACAAACAACTCAATCAAAAAATGGACAGAGGATATGAACAGCCATTTTTCCAAAGAGCATATACAGATGGCCAACAGGCACATGAAAAGATATTCCACATCACTAATTATTAGGGAAATGCAAGTCAAAACTACAATGAGATATCACCTCACACCTGTCAGAATGTCTATAATTAACAAGACAAAAATAACAAATGTTAGAGAGGATGTGGAGAAAGGGAACCCTCATACATTGTGGGGGGAATGCAAACCGGTGCAGTCCCTATGGAAAACAGTAAAGAGATTTCTCAAAAAATTAAAAATACAAATACTGTATGATCCAGCTATCCCACTACTGGGTATTTACCCAAAGAACATGAAATCAACAATACAAAGACATTTATGAACCCCTATGCTCATTGCAGCATTATTCACAATAGCCAGGATGTTGAAGCAGCCCAATTGCCCATCAACTGATGAATGGATAAAAAAGCTGTGGTATGTATATATAGAATGGAATACCACTCAGCCATAAAAATGGCAAAATCATCCCATTTGCTACAACATGGATGAATCTTGAGGGTATCATGTTAAGCGAAATAAGCCAGACAGAGAAAGACAAATACCATATGATTTCCCTCCTATGTGGAAGGTAAACGCATGGATAAAGTGAACAGTTTCGTTGTTACCAGAGGGAAAGGGGGTTGGGGGTGGGCAAAAGGTGTAAAGGGGCACATGTGTATGGTGATGGATAAAAGTTAGACTATTGGTGGTGAGTATGATGCAGTCTATACAGAAACTTATAAATAATAATGTACAGCTGAAATTTCACAATGTTATAATCCAATATGGCCTCAATAAAATAACTGGGAAAAAACGGAATCAAAGAGGAAGACAGGGATTAAGAAAAACCCACTGGATGTATCAACTTGGAGAATATGAATGATTTTCAAGAAAACTCTTCTGTAGAGTAATGGAAATACAAGCCAGAGTGATTAGAACATAAATGCAATATATTTTGTAGTGAGGAGAAGCATATGGAACGAATATACAACCATTGCCTTCAATTTCCAGCTGCACCAGATGCTGCCAAGAACAATTCTCAGAGTCATTGCCACCAAGTTTCTCCCTTCACTCATCCAGTTCCTAGACTGTTTCTTAAAGCACTTCAGATTTTTTCCTCCAGGTGATGATCAACACCAAACGCTTTCACGAGCTGAAAATAAGCTCGTCTTAGTCAAGGGATATGTTTTTAACATTATCAATGTTAATGGACAAATCCCAAGCTTCTGGAAGGGCTCCCATTCCCTCCAGCCCTTTCTCCATCCTGGGAATGCCAGGACAATTCGTCTTTGGGAAGAGACTGTTGTTTTGTTTAGGAAATTCTTGAATGGGACTTGTGGTTATGCGAATGTAAGGCTCAGTGCCCAGTCTGGGGGAGGAAATTAAGACCATGAAGACCTAAGGCTTCTAAATAGTAAAAGTGAGAGGTTGTCTGCCTTCAGGGCAGAGACTGTCATGCTGTTTACCAATATTTTACTTCCTCAGGACTTAGAGATTAGGGATTGCAGTCCAGAATGTGGGGAAAATGGATAAGGAGAGAGGAATGTGCAAACTGAGGAGGAGTGTGACTCCAGCAGGGTGGTGGAAGCTGAGGACCAAGAAGAAAAACAACCCATTGGAGACTCTGCGTCAGAGAGTGGCCAACGGATTCTAGCCACAGCAGTGTCTCATATTCAGTTTCACATTGTTCTTCCCAAAGCTATAATTTTCCTATAACCTGAAGTCTTCAGTAAACTTTCTTCACTGTTACAACCGATCACTAATAATAACTAACATTTATTGAGGGCTTACAAGGTGCCAGGTGATTTTCCAAGTGCTCCACATGTTATTAATGCGTTCATCCTCACAGCAACTCTATAAAAGAACTACTGTCATCACTCCCATTTCACAGAGAAAGAAACCAAGATCCCGAGAAGTTAAGTAACTTATTTAAGGTCATGCAACTAGTAAGAGTCAGAGCCTGAATTTGAACTCATGAGGTCTCACTGCAGAGCACATAGCCTTAACCACTACTACACTCTCTATCTTTGTTTGTGTTGGCGTGGGAAATAAAGGAAGGATCTGCAATGGCATTTTGGAGTAGAGTGGACCAGACATCTTGGTGCACCGTAGAGAGGTGAAAATGATCCCAGCCAAGGAAATCTGGGAGAAACCCGAAGCGAGAGCTTGACAGTAATGTTAGGGGAACGTAAACAATTCCTGAGAACTTCAGAAGCCCTTGGAAAGACCCTGGAGTACCACAGGGCAGGGACTCTCCTTGGAGAAATGTGCCCGTGAGAAGGATGGGTTCTGCTTCTGTGAAATGTGATCACACATGCACAGTGTCTTTCACCATGCTCGGTCACTCAGTAATTGATGGCTACGCACATTAAGTCTTCCTGCCATTTTCTGATACTCTTTCTAACATCTCTTGAAGGGACATTCAAATTTTCAGTCAATTGCCATGATTCAGCTCATGTTCATTGTCTATTATTTGCAGGTCAGCAAGTTGACTCTGCGACGCAAATTCTCCTTTTCTGTCAATGTTACTTCTAAGGCATATTTACAGTCTCCTAAAATGCTTTACATGTTGGAAAAGAATTAATTTATCCACAGGTAAATAGACCAGAATGAAATCCATTTTCCTCATTAATAAAAAGATGCATGTGAATATGACTTTTGGTCAAGGTAACTGAAAGCAGACGGAGGAATACGAAGCTTATATGAGCAGTTGGTAGTCAATTCAGCGGAGATGAAATTGTATTAGACTAAAGCAAATGTTAGTTCGAACAGTATGTGGTCATCTCGTGGCTTTGGAGGAGGAATGCCAATGAGAAACTTAGGTGTGGAAACACAAGATAACCGCCTTCCCCCAACCCAGAAAGAAAATAGGCTGGCTATCAGATCTGGTGAGTCTGTGATAGATGGTCAGCCTTATTAGCATACCTTAATTATGAATTAGACTGTCATCAGAAAAACACATTGTAAATTTAAAACTTGAGAGACAAAATAATTCATTTAAATTCCAATTGTTTTCTACCTATTTCTTGAAGCGATTCCTTTTTCCCCTCTTTTTTTTTCCTATTATTCATTTTGTCGGTCTTTCTTCTAGCTACAGCCGTCCTCTCAACCTTCTTGTTCAATGTCCTAATCTCTTCTTTTCCACAATTATATTTGTGATATATTTCCACAATTGTCGGAAGTTATTCTTTCATTTCTATCCCTTTTCTGTTTTATATCCCTTTTTCTTTTATCTCTACCTACCATGATTCATTCTCCTTCATCTTTCTCATTGTCTTTCTCACTTTCTCCTCTCTCATTCCCTCCCTCTTTTCCTCTCTACCTCTCTCTCTCACTCGTTCCCACAAAAAAAATGAATTTCTAATAAAGTGTTTCCTTGCTGGTTGCAAATTCTGTTCATGTAGCTTACGCCCTGGGACTTAGGATTGCCTGAGCTCGAATGCATCTCACGGCCTGTTGCTCTAAAGTGAAAATATTTTCTTGACCCTCTCCCACTTCGCACAACTGGTGGAACAGCATTATCCATTATCTCCTTAGAACAGGGCTGAGAGGAACAGCCTGCTGAATATGCATTGGCCAGGACTGCATCTTGATTATGGAAGACGCTGTTCGCTCTCAGAACAGAGGACACTAGCATCAGCATTCACAGCCTCATCTGTAAATGTGCTTGCACTGCTCTGCAGCTGGTTAGCTCATAGCAGCAAGTGCCCTGGTGGGCATCCTTTTGCCTGAACTTAGGGGGGAGTCATGAACACGGTTGAACTCGGCTCATATATAGCCTAGGAGCATGCACCCCCAGTTACTCAAGGACTGGTACTAGCAATGGGGGGTGGTGTGTTTGAAAGAGACTTTCAAATACAACGCAGGAACCATACACCACGCAACTAGCTATTTATCTCACAGATGTGATCTGGTTATAAGCAGAGTGTAGTGAGGTATGAAGTATTTGCCAGGGACACGGGTTGATGTAGGCCTTGGCTTTATTCTCATGGGTGCTCATCTAAACTGCAGAGCCTCACAGAGGAGTTTATGTTTATCAGGAGCGTGATATTAATTATACTGTCTTCTGGGTAGTGGATGGGACCTTTGGAATATTTCTTCTACAAGTTTGCATTAGAGTGTAGGATCTGACCACGGTGGGTCTCAGGGAGCACTTTCTCTTCATGGTGGACCTGAGAATGACAAGTTCTAGCTAGTGCCTTCAAGGAACCTCTGAACCTTGGGTCAAGGATGACTCTCAAGATCTGGCAGATAAGTGCCAAATGAAAAGTCGTCCTGAACAACCAAGGAGAAACATCACTTAATTGTTCTTCAAGGTTACTCAAGATCCAAGATTGGCCTAAGAGTATTTAAAAACCCCAGGAAACGTGGAACCCACCAGACTCCAATTACTCTAAAAGGTACACTCAAGAACTTAGTCTACACTACCATAAGCCATAGAGCTAAGCGTTATGACATGTCTTGCTTGTTAAACCACGTGGTACAAGTGGTTGTATGCAGTGTGGTTCATCCCTTTTTTAATCAGAAGAACATGCCCTTGAGAAAATTATTCTTTCACCCGGAAATAGAAACAGAGACCCAGAGACTGGTTCAGTGGCTCCCAGCAGTCTCTCCAGCTGGTTTGGATCTCCCAGTGAGGTTGGGTTGTTGGGACCTGGCCTGATGTAGCCGTCTGCACAGAACCTGGCAGTAGATATTCCAAACTTAGCCACCTGCTGCTCTCTTCTGAAGAAGGAGGGGATCTTGTGTATAGAAATTGGGTATCTAATCAATCAAAGAACGTAGGAAGGCTGCTCTTTGAGCCAGGCAAATGTCCTCTCCAAAAGCCAAAAAGAGCAATGGAAGACAACACGCCCTACAATGCTGCTCTCCCGATGTAGGTCTGTGATCTAGAAAGACAGATCCCAAGTATGTAACTTCAAATTTAACTTTTTCTAAGACAGTTGGGATTTTCCTAGAAAATGTTCAATTTTATGGGTGTCTTCACTGGACACCAAATTTGTCAGTAATATTGGAAGTCAGGTATTCCCAAATTTCAGGTGAGAAAAATGAGACAAAAGATCATTAAGAGACGCAACAACATGACTCAGGAAAAAGATAAATTTATGCATCTGATTACTGAATCTCTAGGTCTGTGTTGTGTCCATTAGATATTACTGAATCCTTTGTCTAAAAATCAGTTGAGAGATTATATCATAGCATCAGTCTTGTTCAACTCAACTACTTATATACAGCTACCCTGGGACACTAACCAAAGAAATATAAAACTCAGTTAAGTTTCGGAAAAGATACAGTGTTGCAGGAAGACAATTTCCCATACACATGTGATTGATATCTTAATAATATCAACTTTTACCCTTTGCCTTTTATTTTGGCATATCAGAGCACAGAAGACATTATCCCCAACCCTCACCTTCATCCTCACAATATACAGAAGGAGATGCAGAAATGATTGTGTGCATGATTCCCCTGGAGAAGCTAGGGCTCACAGAATTGCAGTGAAGACTCTATTCCAGTTTAGAGTAACTGTGCATCCGAGATTACCCAAGATGGCTACAATTTCAAAGATTCTGTCCCAATATTACCATATATGACCTCTTACTTCTCAGACCAGCCAGGCTGGGCTCCAGAAAACACAGACTCCAGCCTCAGTGTTGATATCCATTTACTCGTTCAGCAAGTATTATTGACCTACTATGCACATGGTGCTGTGGTAGAGTAAATTAAACACCATCCCAGCCCTAAAGGGACTTACAAACCTGGCAAAGCCAAGTCTGTGAAAAATCAAATGGATTTTAAGACATAATTGTCATGGTGGAAACATGAACAACGATCTATGGGCACCATGGATTCCAAGAGGAGAGTGGGAGCAGGGCGCAGATCATGGAAAGCAGAGGCTTTGAGCTGGCTTTGGAAAGTGTGGGATTAAACTGGCAAGTAAAAGTGAGGGGAGAGCCTTTCAGGAGAACAGCGTGAAGGTTGACATGGCTTTGATGAAGCAGAGGCATATTTTCGAGGACTAGTCAAGGTGCTGTACACGTGAACATGTAAAGGTGGAGGGCACGAGAAGAGCGGAGGAGACTGAAACTGGAAAGGCAGGTTGAACCCAGACTTTGAAGTGTCTGGGATGCCAGGCTGAGGAGATGAGACTTTACTCTTCATATAGTAGGGAGCCATTGAATGTTTTTGAGCAGAGTAATGACCTGAGAATACCTGAACTTTAGGAAGATGACTGTCTACTTGAAGGAGAAGAATGTGTGGAAGGGAAATCAATTAGAAGCTGACTTTTCAGAGGAGAGGAGGCAGTAATCCAGATGAGATGCTAGGTCCTGAACTGAAGCCAGGCGGTTAGATCATAAAGGAAGATGCAGCTTTCATGATAAGTGGATGTGGAGACTATGGTTTCTCTGGTCCAAACTTTTATCTGAACTTGGGGTTGATAACTCTCCTCTTGAAACCACTTGAGAATAACTCATAAACAGGTCTCTCTCCTTTACCAAGCTCCTCCCATCCTCCACAATGTGTCATAAATAAGGTGACCGCCAGGGGGCACACTTACACTAACTGTGGAAGAGATTGGAAAAGTAGACCCAGCAGGGGTGTAGACATCAGGAATTAAAGCAGGACATGGGTGGGAAGGGGTGAGGGATGGTAGGTTTGTCCACGGGAGAAACTAGGGCTAGAGGCATGGACTTCTTATCGTTTTAGGAAATTTGAGATGAATTTGCAATATGGGCAAGAGAGAATGGAAAATCTCATTTATTGAGCTCCTAAAATATAGGAACGTGTGCCAAGTGCTTTTCTGTCGTTCTAATATATACATGGTTTCTACATGATGACTATGCATGGCTTCATTTTACAGCCAGCAAAACAAGAAGTTCATTCTCTGAGATGTTAATTGAGCATCTACTATACACTGAGTTCTCTTCCAAGCACTTGGAATACAGGGAATGAACAAGACAACCCCTGCGCTCACGGAATGAATGTGACATGGGGGTGGGGGGGAGTCACATAACAAGTGAACAAAGAAACAGATGAGACAATCCAGATAGTGCTCATTGCCATCAAGAGAATCACATGTTGAGAGGTAGAGAACAGGGAGGGTGGGGTGAGAAGAACTACTTTTAAACTGATTGACAAATGAAAGCCCTTCCAAGCAGGTGCCATTGGGTTGAAATCTGAGTGACGAGAATGAACCAGTCAAGTGAAGACCTGATTGTCTCTCAAGTCTCTTATATAGAATGGCATAGTATTTGCATACAACCTACGCACGCCCTCCCGCATACTGTAAGTCATCTCTAGATTATGTATAATACCTAATACAATGTAAATGCTGGGTAAATAGTTGTTATACTGTGTTATGTAGGGAATAATGACAAGAGGAAGAAGCCTGTGCATGTTCAGTACAGATGCAGCTGACATAGGCCTTTCTGTCCAAGGTTGGTTGAATTCGCAGATTCTGAATCCACGGGTAGGAAGGGCTGGCTGTACAAGGAATTTGGATTTTACATTAACTTACGGAAAGTTATTCAAACCTGGGTCCAGGCCCATATCTAACATTTTCAGGGCCCAGGACAAGAGTTTAAAGGGAAGCCCCAGGCCACATGTCTCTTCCCACTCCACTTCATCCTGCACCACAAAGGGTTTCACACACACGCGTGGACATCCCAACCCTTGTGTCCAAACTCTGTCCATCCTCCCCACAAACAGCCATCCCCTGCTCACTTCTCAAGCCAAGGGAACCAAGGGGTCCACCCTTGGGAAGATAAACCTGGTGAAGGGACTCCAGAAGGGTGATTGCGTCTCTTTGGGTAGGAAATCCCAGGTCCCTAGTATTCAAAGTATGGTCTAGGAATGAGCTGGGCTCCAGGCAAGAATGTCCCGTTGGTCTCTTAAACTCCCAAAGCAGAGCCCTCTAGAGTTTTAAGGCCCAGAACAGGGGCCTTGGTTGTCCAGGTCTAAAAAGATACTACCCAGATCTGTCTGAATTCAAATTCCAGCCTATTTTCCACTAAGCACATTTGCTACATTAGTGGGATCTCCTCAGGGACTCAAGTCCACCAAATCTAACGTGTGCAGATGTCCCCTAAGCAACAGAGTTGAATGGTGGGAAGCTGGACATTCTGGGCCAACACTTAGGTCTTTACAAGCTCCAGGCCTAAACTCCAGCTGACAAAAAAATCTACAGAGGAACACAGATGGTACCCACCCCAAAAATCCTGACAGCTTTCAGTTGTATGAAGTTTTCAAACTTTCAGGCAACTCCCTTTTATCCACCACAGTGTGCACACATCGACATCCATACTTACCAACACTCTCAGCAATCATCTCCCTAAAGGTGACTTAGTAGGGTCTCCTCCAAACCATCAGACCTACCACTTGCCTTCTGCCATTAGAACCTCACCCTGAGACAGATACCATGCTGTGAAGGCTTTTCATCATCCATTTCTGCTGTTATAGTACTAACCTTCCTGCAAAGAGACACATGACAGCCCGCAGCTACTAATGTCTAGTGGGCAGGTGAATGCCAGCAAAGATTGGTTAATCCCATGAGGAGGCCGAGACACTTCCAGCTGTCAGCAGAGAGATGGTGTTGGTCAGTCACAGAAAAAAAGGAGAAATGGACTGAGCGAGTGTGTTCTCAGGGCAAACTTCATCCACCAAACTTATGTCTGGAGCAGAATGTTCTGTGAAAAGCAGAGACAAGAAGAGTCTAGATTGACCTGTTGGAGAAAGAATTTTGAGGGAAAGTATATTAGTTGCCTATTGCTGTATAACAAACTATCCCAAACTTAGTGGCTTAAAACAACAATAAACACTATCTCACACAGTTTTTGTGAATCAGAAATCTGGAAGTGGCTTGGCTGGGTGGTTCTGGTTTAGGGTCCTTTATGAGGTTATAGTGAAGATCTTGGCCAGGGCTGCTGTCACCTCAAGGCTTGACTGGGGCTAGAGAATCTTCTTCTAAAATGGCTCACTCACATGGCTGGCAAGTTGATGCTGGCTGTTGGCGGGAGGCTCCGGTCACCATGTGGAGCTCTCTATTGGGCTGCTCGAGGGCCCTCGTGACACGGCAGCTAGCCTTCCCCAGAGCGGGTGATCAACGGGAGAGCAAAGCGGGAGCTGCTATCTGTTTTATGACCCAGCTTCGGAAGTCACACTCTGATGTTTCTGCAATATGCTACTGGTTACATAGAGGAGCCATTTCAGAATGGGAGGAAGCACAGCAGGGCGTGATCATCAGGGGGCGAGAATCAGTGGAGGTGATCTTGGAGGCCAACCTCCACAGGAAGCAAGAACATTTACCAGCCCTTGTAATCTTACTATGATATGTCCTTTTATTCTCTCAACAACTGTAGGAGTTAGTTATCATTGTTGCTTATGCGAGAGGATAGGCTCAGAGAGGCTAAGTAAAATTGTCCCAAACTCATAGTTACTAAGTGGCAGAGCTAAGAGGCAGACATGGTGCTGACTGACTCCAAAATCACGAGCTGTTAAACACAAAATGTTCTCTTTCTGGGTGCAGGAGGAAAAACATAGGTTGTTGGATGGAGATTCAAGTTGGGTAGAAGAAAAGGTAAGTGAAATGGCCCCCCACCATTCTAGCCCTAGCCGTCAATATTGGGGCAAGTTACTTAAGCTCTTTGTGCCTCAGTTTACTTATCCATAATGTGGGACTCTGGTGGTCTAGTCATTAAGATTGAGTACTCTCACCACCAAGGCACGGGGTTTGTTTCCTGGTCAAGAAACCACACCACCCGCCTGTCGGTTGTCATACTGTGGTGGCTGCGTGTTGCTGTGATGCTAAAAGCTATGCCACCAACATGTCAAATACCATCAGGGTCACCCATAGTGGACAGGTTTCAGCAGACTAAGGTTTCTTCCAGACTAAGACACACTAGGAAGAAGGACCTGGCCACCCACTTCCGAAAAATTGGTTAAGAAAATCCTGTGAATAGCAGTGGAGCATTGTCTGATAGAGCACTGGAAGGTGAGAGGATGATGCAAAAAGACCAGACAGCCTCCGCTCTGCTGTACACAGGGTCGCTAGGAGTAGAATCAACTAGATGGCACCAATGACGACAAAACATGGCACTTATACTGGAATCCACCTGGTGGGTTGTTTTAAGGATGAAATGGATTGATAGTTTCAAAATTCTTAGAGTCATGCCCAGCACGTAGTATGTGTCAAAGGTGTTTTTTATCAATAAATCAACAAATCAAGCAATAAATCAATAGTACTGACAGCCCTCTATGTTTTATTCCTGTCTGAGTAATCCTGTAATCTGAGTTATACCATGAAGCTGCCTTTATTATTTGTCCACATCGATTTTTATCTGAAACTTCCAAGAGGATGGAGTTGTCAAGGTCGCTGTATGTGACAACCAGCCATCACTGCAAGTATCTTTCATGAGCGTTAGGGTGAGCTGCTGCGGTGTCCCTCTCCTGTCTGCATTGAGCCTTCAGAGAAACTCTGTCTTCTCCTTTTCATGTTCCCTGTGCCTTGCACAACATCCAGCTCACAAATAAATGAAGGACACACCCATGTGATATTACTAATGTTCTTTTTGATGATGATATAATGGCTTCCAGAATCACCAAGACGACTCCTGGAACGTCTGTCCACAGGCTACTCCACCACGTCTGGGTGGACCCTGCTCCCAGTGCTATTTTTAACGTTAGGCGTGTAGATGAATAGTTATTTCCAAAGAATGGTTGAGAACACCATGGCTGTGACCCTTTGGAACTGGAAAAAGAAAATGTGCGTATTGAGGAAGATCACGTACCCCTTTCGGGCTTTGTCCTTTACCACTGTCCTGCCTGATTTCAGTGTCTTCACATTGCCTTCCTTCAGGTCCAAAAACAAAAGGAAGAGAGAAAAGAAAAATTTTTTTGAATGTGCCCTCCACAGTAATGAGAAAGCACATGGTTTTTTATTACATCAGAAACCCTGCTAAGGGGCCGAGAGCCTTGGGAATCTGGCAATGTAACTAAAGCAGGTCAAGATTGAGTTATTCTGCGGTAAAACCACATTTTTACTTAATATCATTTAAAACAAAATGCCATTTTCACAAAATGAAAGGAACTACCCAGAGTATGAGAGTGATCTTATGAGACTTTCGTGTAATTTTTAATTGGTTTGACTCTTTCCTAATTCACTAATAAAAAGGATTATAAGAACGTGACCATGTTATAGCTACTGTCTTTTTTCCTGAAGTAAAATTGAGTATCTTTTATAATAAAATTGAAAGAGTAAATTGGTGATTCTCATTTTTCTCCCCCCAAAAAATCTATTTCTCTGAAGTGACCTTGATCTAACCCATTCTGTAAATGGGATTTAACAGTATCGAGAGTATGTCCAGTAGGACACGAGCAGGGTAGTGATGTTTTGGCATGAGAACCCTGGCATCCCCAGTGGCTCACAATGGGAAGTTTGCCAATTTTCAATACCTGATTTCTCTCTGCAGGCAGCTATCCTTTCTGCTGAAGTGGTTCGAGACCTGCAAATGAGAACGCTTAGTCTTCCCCTGACATCTAGTGTCAAAGTGTGAAATAACAGACTGGGAATGAGCCACTCACTAGGATGGGGATGTTAATCTCATTTGTGGCTAACTGGGTTGACAGGCAGCACTCCTTAAGGGTGGCCCTTGGTGTCAGCCCTGCAGGATCCATCATTAAGCAGCTGGCAACTTCACCACCTCATAGGTAGCCCCAAGACAGAAGAAGCGAAGAGGTACCCAGAAAATGGAAATGCATTATTTTTCTTCTAATAAAATATGCCTTACTGATCCAAGACTGATACAGCACCCTCTGGGCTTATTTATCTTCTGGTTGAAAAACTATCAGAAATCGTTGCTTATATCTTCATAAACCCTCTTCTTATTCCAGGTCCTTTTATTCTGGGTCCTCTCCAGCTCAGTCTCTGCCATCACACGACCTTTTTACTCTTGATTTCTCTGGCCTATGGAATCTACACAGAATGAACAATATAGGTCAACAGATGCCAATGAGGGGAAAAAAAAGGGTGGGAGTAGCTTCTGACTTCTATTTCTTAACACTTGCTAGCTAGCAGCAGGGCATGATTATACACTATATTTTTAGCAGAGGGGTCATTGGGCCCTCTCACATTTTAGTCCTTTGGGCCCCTCAGCAGATGGCGCCAGTCATGTATTTGAGAAGGTACCATCTTTGCTCTGGAAAGCGTTTGCCAGTACTATACCGTCAAAGATGCTTCAGGCTCAGTGGCTGCTGTACTGCGGTGACTGCAAGGAAATTAGGATCATCCAGCAAAATAGATGCAGCCATTTAGGAGAAAAAGGAAGGCAGAACCTTCCTGAGAATGAGAACCATCAACGTCAAGGGAAGGATGAGGTATGCGAGTAGCTGGGCCATGCCCTCCTCCAGGCAGCCCACTGAAATCATTCCAGAATTGTCAAAATTCTACTGTGATCATGCATCTCCTTGGATTACATGAAACTTCCTCAACAACCCATAACAGAGTTCAGTAACGTTCCCTGCCAAGAAATCCCCCTGCAGGTACACCTCTATCCTGATGCCTCAGTGTAAATCCATTTCTCCTTTGTTTTGAGTTAAGATTCTTTTATCCCTTCTCTTGTTTAACTTGTTGGAAAAATGTTCACTTGATATCCACTGTGAGCCAGGCAATGTGGTGGGCCAAACAACAGAACAGGGAACAGAAAACAATGGAGGAAAAGTCGTAGAATAAGACTTCCAGGTACTGACAGTCAAGGGAGAGATACTTGTGTCCATTAGATCAGGTCTCAGTAGGCAGGATGATCTGGCCTTAAGTCAGAGCCCCTCAAACCATCATTTCTCTCCTTTCCAGCCTTGAGGTCTGTAACCCTCTCCTGGTTACTTTATAAAAAAATTTTTCTCTCTCTCTTTCAAAATAATCCTTACCAAGTTTGGCAGGAGCCCCCTTCCTTCTGTGCTCTGGTCTACAGGTTGGGCAGGTGGGCATGCAGTCCCTGGGCAGGCAAGACAGGTGGCAGGAAGAGCCAAGCCCTCGCTCTGTAGGTGCAGTGGCCCTGGGGGATATCGGCGCTGTGCTGGCTGTATTCTCTCTGCCGTCTTGACTCTGGAGACTCCATCCGGGCTTGTCCTAGAAGACACCTTGGCCACAACAGGAGCACCACACACCTGTGTGATGGGCTGCAAGAGGTCTCGTCCAATGAGGTCTCCTACATTTCTTCTGATTATCAGCCTGATCGGCAACTATAACACAGCAAATTTCCTAACAGCCGCCTTATTAGCTCAAATTTCAAGAAGCTGCTCCATTCTCTCAAAAAAGAAAGAAACGATGAGAGACTATGATAAGGAAAAGAGAGTAAAATCAATAAAACTACAGGTTAACAACTGCCCCCTCAAAACGACAAAAGTATCTTTGAAGACAGATTTTTTTCTTTATTATTTGTCAGAGGTGAAACTTCAGCTTAAAATACATGTAAATATCTGACTTGGGAGAACATGGTGAATTTGTCTAAAAAGTGGTGAAAATTGTTGCTGACCTCATTGGAAGAAATGGCTTTATTAAAATCCTTGTTATTTTTGTGTTTCAAATTTAGTGGCTCCAGAATGTACGTTCATGAGCCAAATGGCACTGAGAAGGACATTGCCCTTGAAACTCAGCATTAGGAAATTCTTAAGGTTTTTTTTTAAAGCACAATTAGTCCTTTTCTTTCATTTTAATCCATTTTGTGATCCAAAGGCTATCCTTCAAAAAAAAAAAAAAAAAACCCATACTGGTAATCTTTAGAAAACCTTGAGAAATTAGATAATAGAGAAGAAAATTCAGATATCAGCAGGTTGAATGACCTGCTACCTTTTTAATTGTCCTGATGTATATCCCCATATGTTTAGGGTATACATGGCAAAGATAGAAACTTAGACCCACAGGGAGAGAGGAAATTTATAGGCAACTAAAGTTCAAACAGTGTGATTTGAAAAACAACATCTGTCCTTCTTGTCCAAAGCTTCTCATAATTTACTACAGGGTCCCAGCGAGTATTGATTTCTGCCCTTCAGCTTCCTGATCTGCCATTTATCACTGCTTACCTCCCAGAGACTCGATGTCAGAAAACCACTGCTCATCAGGTTTTTTCATAACAACACATAAAAAGCTACAGAAAAAGCAGAGATTGCAATTCACTTCATTAGCGCATCATGATAACTTTCTCAGCCAATCAGCATTCAGGGTCAACTGAGAGCCAATTTTCTTCTCCCAGACCAAAGACTATATTTTAAAGAGAAGATCCTGATAGAAACTCCTGCCTTATAACTAGTTCCAGCCATGTATTTCTTTTTGTTCAGGCTCATCAGCTTTATGAGACTTTCTAGGCTACTTGTAAATAGTTTGAGAGGACGACAAAACTTTATATGATAAAATAGTAAAATAGCAAAATTACCAATTCCAAAGATGTCCCAGTTTTCTCATAGGTCCAAGATCCATTATGATCTATAAATTAAATCTATTCCTCATGAAACTCACTTCACCAAATGATTTAGTAGAACCCCGGCTCTGAAACAAGCTTTGTGATCTCACCTGGTAAAACCTCAAGCCCTCAAAAAGTTAAATGTCTAAACCTAGAGTAGCAAATTTCTTCTTAAGTAAAAATTTCAAAGGACTAGTAGAGGCTGCCTGGAATTCTGAATGGAGGACTTTTGAGGGCTGGCCCAAGCGCCACAGAAAACAATGTTGTGATTAATTAGTAATGTCTGCCAAAAGTACGGGAAGGGGTAAAAGGTTGATTCTGGCCTAAATTATCCAAGATAGAGCATTTTTTCTTCTCTTAGCTTTGCTCACAATCTTCCTCCATCATACATTCTAGTGTTCTATCTTTCTGTTAACCACCCCCTTATAAAAACCTTTCAGAATCATGCCCCACCTTAGTCTTCCCTTCTGGAGACATCAAAAACCTTTTCATCTTTCATCCTGGGACCTATTTTCCAATCCTTTAATCATCTCTGTTGCTTGTTTCTACAGTCACCCCAATTTCTTCACATCCCTTTGAACAGTGGTGACCAACACTGACACAGTCCTCTAATTCAGACTATAATCTGACTAATTCAGAATATAGAGAAATTCTTGCTCCTCATCTCCCTATTTCTTCATACATCCTAGTATCACACGGGCTTTTTCATAATGTCATCTGACTAATGTCCATGCCAGGTCACTGTTACCTGTGTCCAGACATCATTCTAGATCTCTCATTGGTGAGATTGATGTTCAGAGTTTGGCAAAATAGCCCAAAAGAAGACTCTGTTTTGAGGGTAAGAAAATTTGGACAAAAGTAAAAGATGTCTTTAAAAAAGAAAAAGCCAACCAGTTTAAAACCAAAAGCAGATGTTAAAATTATTCAAAAGGAAAAATTAGTAAAGGGTAACATTTTTGAAAAGCAAATTTAAGCAAATCAGATATTTTGACAAGAAGTTTCATGGGTTACCAAACTGAAACTCCAGAGTGGCCCAGATCCATGCCCTGTCCTCTTGTCACCCCTCCATGGCCACCACACCCCAACTGCCTTGTTCCCTATAGGGCTACAGGATCTGGGTTGGAACTAACATAAAGAAAAAATAGGATGCTAATTTGAGGAAGCTAAATTTTGCATAAAACAATTTGAAAGTCAAATTTAAAACAAAAAGACAGCTGAATTAAAACAGATGTAAGAAGGGTCAGTCCCAAGTGAGTTGACCCAGGACGATGATGAGCCCAGAAGAGCTCAACTATCTAGAGTTTAAACGTGGGAAATATGCAGCCTCCTAGAGATTTATATTTTGGGGTGCTTCAGGGACCTCCAGGACCACTCTAGAATGGAACTCTTCAAGATTGTCATAGAACCTCTTTAGACTTGAAGGGGAAAGCTACCTAAATGTCCACTGGCTCCTTATACTCAGCGTGCCCAGATCTGAGATTTTCATCTTCCCCCTCAAATTAATTCTTCCCCCAGCTTCACTGTCTCATTAACAGCACAGCCAGTCTCCCAATGTCCAGTCTTATAACCTCAGAATCATCTTTGTTGCCTTCTCCTTGCATTCTTGCCGAATCATGTGGTGTCTAAGTCATGTCTTTTATTTTAATTGCTTCCATTCCCATCCCACCCACTCCGTCCAGTTACTTCAATTATACTTCTCTCCTCAACTACTGCAATAGTTTTCCAACCCTCTCCCCACCTTCCTTTCCTTCCCCATTCTATAATCTGCCAAATCAATCCTCTCAGAGCACCCTTCCATTACATCATTCCCTCTTCAAAAACATTTAACGACTCCCCGTGATCCCACCAAATCAGTTTGAAATCCCTAACTCTGAGAGTCAGGACCCTCTGCAGCAGAGACTCCAATCTACCTTTCCAAATGAGTCACTTGCTGCAGCTAGCTTTTCCGTCTCTGTGCTTTTTTTGGTCCCTCCTTCTGAACTAGCTTCCCTCTTCCTCCCATATGTACACCTTCCAAAATTTTACCCACTGTTCTAGTTCATCTCAAATCCTCCTCAGTTGCATGTGCCTCTGGGGCACAGCTGGATGAGAGCCAGAGCAGATTGCTGTAAGGCAGAGGCCACTCTGGCCCAGGTCCAGGGAATACGCTACTTCGGAAATCCAGGGATGGCTCCCGGGGAATTCGTGAATGCCTTAAATTGTGTTTTTTTTAAAAGATATGTGTACCTTTTGCAGAGATGGTTTTTTTAATCAAATTTAATGACCCTAAAAAGGTTTTAAAACATCCACCTAAGGGTAACTTTCCTTCTCAGCATCAACCACACTGCACCTGCATTGGGACCACTTGTCTAATTCCCCTCTAGACAGTAAGTGCCACAAGTGACGGGCTCTGTCACCCATCATGATATCCGCCAGCACCTTCCCTGGCACGTCTCACACAATTATATTGAACATCTGCTAACTGCCAGGCATAGTGCTAAATGCTAAGGGTAAGGAAAAGAAAGATGTGTTCCCTGCCTGTGTGGAGCTCACAGTCAAGGGAGAGGGCCATGCAGTGAAACCCACACTTAAAATAGTTTGTGAAAAATGCCCTGATGTAGTATGTACATGGTGTTATGTAAACAGCGATGAAGGGCATCCCAACTAGGGCCTGTGATAGTCAGGCCACCCTTTCGGAGATGAGGAATATACTGAGTCTTGAGGAATCAGAAGCAGGTAGCCAGATACCAAAGGGAGGAAGGATCTTCAGGAAAAAGGTACAGCATATAGGAAACACTCCCAAAAGCAAGGTGTAAGTAGTATGCTTTGGCTCAAGGATAGAATGGGCATGGGGAGAAAACGTTGCAATAGACGGGTTTAGGACTCAATTTTATTATGAACGACATGAAGGAGCCAATGAAAGATTAAAAGCACAGGAAGGGCATGGCAATATTTGCATTTTAGGACAATCATTTTTGCAACAGAGTGGAAAATGAATTGTAGCAATGAATTCTTAAAAGTCTGTTCAACTCCTTTAAATAAATACCATTAAAGGTCTAAACTGGTATCTTAGCAAAGCAGGTGAAAAGAAAGGGAGAGTCTAGAGATATTTAGGGGTTAGAATCAACAAGATACAGCTACTAATAAGATGTGAAGAGTGAGGGAGAAGAAGAATCATGGATGACGTTCGGGTTTCTGACCTGTGCATCTAAGTGATAGGTGGTTGTTTCCTGAGACCAGGAAGAGAAAGTGGGAGGAACCAACGAGTTCAGTTGACTTTGTAGTTCTTATGGGACTGGACCCAGAAAGTTGGTCTGAGTCAAGATGCAGATTTTGGAATCATTACTAGATAGGTGGTGATTAATTATATGAATATTAATTGTCACCTATGCAAAATACAGAGATAAAATGAGCAGAGGGTCAAGGAAAAGAAAAAAGACAAGAAGATATAGGCTAAGAGTACTCACTGCACTGGAGAATCTAAAGTGACTGTTGACCCTTAGGAGACCAATCA
Source organism: Equus przewalskii (assembly GCF_037783145.1). NCBI lineage: Eukaryota > Metazoa > Chordata > Mammalia > Perissodactyla > Equidae > Equus > Equus przewalskii. Next base: position 42,057,927 of record NC_091835.1, on the reverse strand, counting down.
CTTTGGAGCCGTGAGGGCAGAAGCAGATTGGCTAAGTGAGGCTGTACAAGAATGAGTAATGGGGCCAGCCAGGTGGCACACTGGTTAAGTGCACATGTTCCACTTAGGCTGCCCAGAGTTTGCTGGTTCGGATCCCGGGTACAGACATGGCACCACTTGGCAAGCCATGCTGTGGCAGGTGTCCCACATATAAATAGTAGAGGAAGATGGGCATGGATGTTAGCTCAGGGCCAGACTTCCTCAGGGAAAAGAAGAGGATTGGTGGCAGATGTTAGATCAGAGCTAATCTTCCTCAAAAATAAATAAATAAAACTAAATTTTAAAAAAAAAGAATGAGTAAGAAGTGAGACTGTGAAACTAGTGTCCTTAGACCAGGAGAGAGGGCCGTCACTGGGCCTGTGCTTTCAAGGCTCTGCTCTGACCCTCCTCCAGCCACACATCCCATGAACAAGAAGTCCTTGGGCTTGAGGCCAAAGGAGCATACCCATTGGAACCCACACTCTCCTTCCAGCTTATATTCTTTGGTTATTCAGGACACCAAATTCCCTCCCCAAACGGCCCAAGCTCATCTCTAGGCCTCCTTCTCCTGGGGGTCCTCTCTAGTCCAGTTCATATAGAGGTCAGACCGTGTCACAGGGTGTGCACACTCCTAGCCTAAGGGATGGCCAAGGGGCAGCCGTTTGCAGGACAGGGAAGGGGTGAGGACTGGTCTTGGATGTGTGGGCTGAGGTCTCCACATGTATGCACTCGAGGTCCCTCATGATAAGGGATGGAGACAGAAGTGAATGGTCAGGAAGGCAGGCTGTGGGCCAGAGGCCCGGCACCAAGTCTCCCCTGACAAACCACATTCTACCCCAGAAATCTAAGGACCTGAGAATTCTAAATTTGATCCCGACCTTCTAGGTATATTTCTCAGGGTGGAACAATAGAACGCACTTTATTTAACGGCTCGTTAACTTGATAGATAACTTTTAAATATTTAGACATACAGTGTGCAGGCCTCCGTTTGTGCTTTGGCTTGAGGCCCCACAAATGTCAAGGTGCGACCTGATGGAGACACAAATAATAAGCCACGCTTTCAATAAGCTTGCCCATGAAGAGACGGCAAGAGGTAAAGTATTAGGGTAAAAAGGAGTCTTTTGTTTTGGTTTGCTAATAAACTGAAGTATATTTTATCCACAAGAGAAAATTTCCAGTAGAGAGAGAGAGGTTGGAGATGCAGGGAGAAGGAGTGTACACCAGAAAGCATCTCTGAGGGACTAAAATAGCGTGGAATTCAGAAAACGGTGGTGGAGGGCGTTAACCACAGAAAGCAGGAGGGGAGCTCCCTCCTCCAAGTCAAGAAGAGCAGTTCTGGGAATGGGAAGGCCCAGGGAAGCTCATGGGAAGGGATGCCTGAAATGAACTTAAATTGAACAATTAAGAGTTGTCTGCATTTATCTGTTATCTGTCCTTCCAGGAGCTCTGACAAGTATTAAATACAACGAGAGGTAAAGAATTTTAATTACTCTGGAGAAAGAAATGAGTCGAGTCAGTTCAAGTATGCCACGTTGAAGCGAATTTGGTAACTTGGTTTATGGAAATGAATATAGCTTTAAATATCACTGCCAGAATGTTTTAAATTTCTTAAAACCAGATGACTGAATGTCAGGTTAATTAGTATAACCTATTTCACTCATAAATCCAGTCCTGTGATTCTCAGACTTGATTTTGCAAAGCCTGGTTACCTCAAGAGCTATTGCAAAGTTGTACCCCAATACTCAAAACAGGTTTAGTTTTGATTCAGCTTAAAAATTATAAATATACGTGCCCTATGTCAGCATTTTATGAGAAGGAGAAGTTGTGAAATCAAACTAAAATAGTAAGATTTCGTAATGTCCAAAAGCCTGTCATTACTATACAAGGAGTCAGAATCATTCTAAAGTTCCTAGGTAAACTAGATTTAAGCCATTGACGTGCTAATTCAAGTGGGAAAATTACGATTGATTTTGAACCATGAGATCAAGAGAGTGGAACAAGCAGTCCCAGCTTAAGAAGACTCAATTTACAAAACTATATATGCATATTTACAGCCAGACAGAGCCATGCTACACACCCTGTTCTCCTACTTTCGATGGCAAACTCTGATCATGGCCAGGTAAGAGCAATTCTCTGGCCCTCAGGCAGCCGCGTCTTCTGATCTTCAACCCATATTCACTCTCCATCCCACCTCTATCAGATACACTCCTCTTACCATAAAGGTTTGGAGGGGCAACAGAGGATTCTAATTTCCAAAATTTAAACTAGCTCATTTCCCATTGAAAATAATAATAATAGTTTAATAATTATGAAACTTCTTTTCCAGGCTAGATTACAAGTGTTTTTAGCCCATATCGTAAGTAAAATAGTTCTGAAATTGTCTCTATGGAAAATTATGTTCTGAGTTCCAAACAACCAATTTAGGAAAATAATGTTTGGAACCAACTCCTTCCTAACTTGGAAAGAACTCAACAGTTTGTTCTTGCTTCTCTATCCCTGACTTCCTTATTCAATTTATCTCTTAATATAATAAAGTCCCTCATTTGCCATGTGAAGGCAGTCATACTTGATTTGAGACTCACTCTATTTTCCTCATAGATCAGCAGTTAACTGGGAGATTGAGTATGAACCTATCATAAGATTATGCACATTGGCAACTTCTGCTGGAGTTCTGGTCCTCCCAGCCCTGAGTGGACTTCCTGACAGTGATAGAAGCATCTGTCAACACTCATCCTGACATCGGCATAAAGGCCAGGTTCGAGAGACTGGAGATGAAGGCATGGAGGCTGTTGGAACGTGTCCCGCCTGCAGTTATGCAGATGGAAGACAATGAGGGCCTGGAACAAAGGGGTGGCATTCGGGCAGGATGATTTTGGCAGGGAAGAGACACAGAAGAGGTTAAGTCCACAGGAGCCATCACCTAAGTGCTCATAGGGTGGGATGAGGATTATGATGAAAGGCTGAAGACCAAAAACTCCTTCTATCCTCCCCGAGGTGGCAGTGCTCCCCTTCTCCGCTGTGCTCCTCAGAGCCTCCTTCTGTTTTCTCTAGGTATGAGACTTACCCCCAAAGCAGACTGTAGGCTGGATGAAGACTGGAAACACAACTGCTTGATCTTTCATTCCCCCAACCTCTGGGTGCAATACCCAGCATCCGGTAGTTTGTGCACATATGTTCTAATGGTTACCCCCTGCCCCATGAGCAGACTCCACGTGTCTCCCTTGCAGAAATAAAGCCAAGTGGGATTTCAAAACACTCCTTTCCTTGGGATCCTCACAATCAGCATGCATCCTTTCCTACCTGCTATGAGTTACATGCTCCTCTGGACTGCACACACATTTTAAGTGAATTACTCCTCCTGAGAATCTAGTCCAAAATTTCCAGCAAGTTTTCCTCTTTTCATCCTGCCTCCCAAAGCTCTACCCTATTCGCCTTTGTTCCCCTAAATCTAGCCTTCTTTTAAACTCATTTACACATTTTTTTCTGGGGCATTTTAGCTGTATTTTGGTATATTGTGGCTATTTCCTTAGTAAACATAAGAGAGAGCTTCTCCTTTCAAGTGCGAAGTCTTGCACAATATGCTTTTAGTTTTCGTATGCCCTCTTTCAAAACCTTCTCAAATATTTTTCTGTGCCTGAAAGCCAGTGGGGCTTTGCACAGGGACTGTAATGGCTGCGTCTGACTCAGAACGGTGTCTATTAACCATTTGGTACCTCAAGTTTTTCATCTTGATGAATAAATAAGTTGTCAATTGTCCACGGGTCCCAATCTTGAGTGGTAATGGAGAACTCTATAGCTCATCTTCCCTACGCTCAGGATTTGGACCAATTTCACCTAAGAGGATTTATTTAACCACTTCAATTCAATCTGACTCTACCTAAGACATTTAATTCAACAAATATTTTTTGAGCTCCTCTATAAAAGGGACTCTGACAACTTTCTGTCTTTTCGCAGGATATCCAAGATCATCTCGCAAGGTAACCCTCATGACTTACTATTTCACTGCTTGAAAGAGAAAGTGTCAACTGTAAACATAAAAATTTCCACTGTTTAGGCTTCTTTTAAATCATTTCTGAAAATGTTTAATAAGCCAGTGCCTGATCCTTGATAAGGATGTTACCCTCTGTGATGGTTAATTTTATGTGTCAACTTGGCTGGGCCATGGTGCCCAGATATGTGGTCAAACATTATTCTGGATGTTTCTATGAGTGTCTTTTGGAGGAGATTAACATTTAAATCAGTGGACTTTGAGTAAAGCAGATTGCCCTCCATAATTTGTGTGGGCCACATCCAATCAATTGAAGGCCTGAATAGAACAAGACTGATCCCCACTCTCCACCCCCTGACAACCTGGGGGCAATTCTGCCAGCAGATGGCCTTTGGACTTGAACTGAAGCATCGGCTCTTCCCTGGATCTCCAGCTTGTCAGCCCACCTTGCAGATTTTGGACTTTCACGCCTCCATTATCACGTGAGCCAATTCCTTAAAATATATATAATTTACTTTATAATATATGTAATATTTTATATACTATATAATAATAGTAAATATGCATATCTATACATCTTATTGTATTCTCTGGAGAATCCTGACTAATACACCCCCATTCACCATCTGAGTCTTTGAGGAGGGTAATTCTGGCTTGGTGGGAGAGGACGCCTTGGGTAAGGCTGGGAGTTTGTTGGAGCCTCTGACTAAAGCCCTATAGGAAGAAGAGAGGAAGAGGTGCTTTGGAGGTCTGATCCATGACTGGGCACGTGACATGGGGGAAAGAATCCCAGGAAGAACAAAGGGAGAGAAGTAGCCTCTTCAAATAATATCCCAGAAGCAATCTAAGAAATCAAACAGGTCTCTGAGAGGGTATCAATAATCAATGCAATTTGATTAACTGAATTCAAAATATGTTGAAGCTTCATTTTCAGGTCACAATGTGTATTTTTTGTGCATTACTCTGTGCAGTTATTTTATCCAAGACCACGGAACTGAAAGATTACCCACTGCACATTAAAACCATTCTTATCATATTGATGTTGATATGATGCTGGGGTACATAGTGTCTAGCCTGCTTTTCCACTGTTGGTTCCAGTGCTCATTCCTTACAGAAATCTGTTAAGCTTTCCTTCTCTCATAGGGCCATATAGATACACCCAGTTTATGCAGTGAATGGGCTCCTGCAAACGTACATCACACATACCTTTGTGAATTACTTTATATTTTAAAGACACATTACAGTAGTTGGCTATTTCAAGGAAACTTTACAAGTGTCTGATTTCTTAATGTCATAGCCATTGTGATTCAGATCATAACCTCTCTCTAATGTTTAGCTTACAAAGTTTCATTTTTTGCTTCAGAAGTTTAATTAAAGCAAGATAAAACTATACTTAATAACATTCAGTTGCCTGAAAGAGTTATTGTAGAAATACCTAATATATTACCACAAAGTGGCCTAATGTTTTGAATAAATGCCAAGTTGTCCAAATAAAACTCATTAACAACTTCAGTAGGAATAAATGTTGCTATTATCCACATTTTACTATATTTTTCAAAAGAAAACATCCACACAGTGAAGGGAATCAGAATCTATTTTAATATCCCTAGAGTAATAAACATTTGTATCAAAATATTTACAATTATAGTATATGAAATATCAACCTATTAAAGAAGAAGCCAAATACAGTACTAGAACAACCCACCAACGTAATGCAAATTACATGAGACATAAATGTCACAGAAACAAAGTAAAAGACAAGGGAATACATGGTTCACTCCAGTCATAGTTTGACTTTTAACATAATGCAACTATCTCTTTTGGATAATCTGACATGTAAGCATGCTACTGCACATAAGACAGCCTTCTGTAATCATGTGATAATTACACCATAATGAAAAAGTTTATCATCCCCCAGTTTTTGCTTGCCAATCTCTCTACACCCTGCCCAGGTAATTTGATGGCCTGCTCTCAACATTCCCTTAACCAGAATGAACATAGAGAAATATACTTAGTAATAGTCCTTTTACATAAATACCAACAATCATGGTACAACAACTCCCCAAAAAAGCAAAAGAATGTAAGAAATGGAAGGGGGAGAGAGCTTGGAGAAGGAAAGAAAGCAAGATGTCTCAGATTCTCCCTGGGGTAAATCTTTTTTCTGGGTGATAAAGGAAATGTCTTCTCGAAACAACCCCTTTAGGATCTGAGATGACTTAAAATAACTGTTGTAGGCCAGAACAATGCCTGCATAACCAAGAACAGCATACTACTACTAAGTCCTCTATAGAAATGCTCCTGTGGCAACAGACAGCTCGGTTACCATCTGACTGGGTACCACAAGACTTTTACCTTCTTTTTTTTCTTAAAGAAAATATCTGCCCATTACCTATATTTTTATTTATCTCACAAGAATTTTCTTATTTTCCTAGGAGTGCAGGCACCATTTTTATCATGACTGAAATCTAGTATGCTTAATACTTTACAATTATATAGCACCTTCCACCCGCGAATCTGGTGTTTGGTTTTAGTCTGTGTGTGTTTTAATAAGCTTCCAGAATTGCCCTGCCTCACCTTGAAGTGGGATAGACAGGGCCTCTGAAAGGTGACCACTCCAGCCAGTGTCAAAGCTCAAGCTACCACTGCGCCTAGGAGCCCTGATCCCCAACATGGATAATTAGATAAAACTTCCTCAAAAGTTTATAATTTAGAGCGACAGTAACAGATTGTGTTACAAGGGGCCATGTCCATCTCTCTCCCATTATATATTTAAAAGAAACATTGATTGTATGGAGAGGGGACGCTAAAAATATAACCCTAATGTCACCCTGTTGCAAGATGCCCCTTGATCCCATAATTTGTGTGGTGCCTTCACCACTGAACTGGTCATTAGTGGCTTTACAGAAACTCCAGAAGAGCTGCCTTGGCTTTAAGCGAGAGGTCTAGCAAAGTCCAGGGCAAGAGGTCTCCATGAGGGACAGCTATGTGAGGTCTGGTCTGGGTTCTGACCAGCCCCTAGGCCTTCCATTGGGAAAAGTTCTTTCTTGGTTTAGCTAACCCACTAACTTGATCTTATGACTATATCTCTTCCTCCCATTTTGTCACAAATACCAATGAATTCCACAGAGCTAAATATCTGCTCTAAAGAGGGATGATGGTTCCCGGGCCAAAGCCCTCCTGTGAACCCTTCAGACTGCAATGTGATGTTTTGCTTTGGATCGGAAGGGTGGTATGGCTTCCAGGCTTAGCATATTCAGCACAAAAACAGGATCAGCTCTTGCTGCAACTTGTACCGCTATTTTAACTTGGAGCAGTAGGTCTGAGGATCCCAGTGCGAGACTCAGAACTCACCCTCAGAAGTGGAGCCAGTGGTGTGGCAGCTGATGGGGCCCCTGCAGTGTGTGTGACTGAGAACTGCTGGAGGCCAAGTCTGGTGGCTGGAGAGAGGCTCTCTGGCCCGGATCACGGGAGCATCGAAGTCTTTAGCCAACTACTTTCTCCCAAGGACAGAGGCTTGACAGTAGATAACCTCTGCAGTAACGTTTGGGTTTCAGCCTCTCCCACCCTTACTTCCCCCTCCCCCGCCCCCCTTCCCTCTCTTGGTTTTCCCTGCATAGCAACGTCCACCTCCCTCCCAGATTCAACAGCTTCCTTCTCCCCACCCCCCAGATCCCCATAAACTGGTTCAGTCTTATTTCTTCCTCAGGACCAGATAGAGAACGCCAATGATGAAGCTAAAGCAGAAGCAGATCCAGCCCAGAATGAAGCAATAGCCGTGGTGGAAACCGCCTTCGTATGAGTAATGATGAGTGTAGATGGATACCCCAATCAGAACACACAGCCCTGTGGGGGGAAAAATGTTTTGTTTATTTTGGGGTTTTTTAACATTAAAATCAAGCAAAACATTTTAGATGTTTAAAAGATCCTATTTCCCTCATCAGCAACGGGAAAATGAAATCTGGTGTTCGGCCCCAAATAGTAGTTCTGTTGGCTTGCCCTGAACCAAGCTGGATGGTTGTGTTGATAAATTAGAGGTGTCTGGGCTCTCCCATATGCACTGGTTTGTGTGGCTGCAAGTGCAAAGTACCACTCAGAACCTCGTGTCCACCACCCAGCTTTCCCACCTGGACCCCAGCGCATACAGGCAGGCTGCCCGGGGATGCAAAAGAACATAACCTTCCACCTTCCAAACCGCGTGTATTTGGGAAGACTGTCAGGAGAATGAAAATGGCAGTGGTTTCATGCATTGTGGCAGTGGTTTCGTCTTTGCAAGGACTCCCACCTGCCTGCCCTCTTCAAGTGTCTTGTATACAAGTGCTACTGATGGGCATGCCCCGGCCACTTGGTTGCTGGCCAAAAGCACTAGATTTAAACATTGAAACAGATAAGGCTTCTTATTCCAAGCAGCTATCAGGGGTTCTCAAAAAGAGAGCAAAGAACCACAAGAGAAAACTGTACAAGGCAGTTTCCCTGAGCCATGTGCTCGTCTGCTCAAGTTGCAGGAGCACCCCCGGTCAGATCCACGTAAAACGTTCTCCAGTACAAACTGAAGTCCGCCCCTGAGATACTCACAGCACACCAGCATGACGGCCCCCGAGAGGAAGAAGCGGTTTCCTTTCTCCATGGTGAAGAGCTGGAACACGAAGACCACGAGAGAGACGACAGAGAAGATGATGGAGAGGATCATGAAGGCCTGCACTGACTTGAGGGCGCCTGTGGGCACAGGGGCAGGACAGCAAGGGCGTTAGGTGGGAATTTCCCTCATCACGTGAACTGTCAGCATTGAATATAGTATCTTCATATATACCTTCCCCGCCATATGATAAAGGATCGCAGACACCATTGCTACAGTTTTTCCAAAGACCTAATGATGATGATCCGTCATTTGCAACCACCCAGACCTATAACGAAAAGAAAAAGAATGTTGATTAAAAACTGACCCTCTGCTTTAAAAGAAAAAGAAACAACAAATCAGCCTGTGTCAGGACCAAATCTTAAGCAAGGCACCATATTTAGCCATAAATACGGCTAAGCAGCCCATCTGTCGGTGGACATAAGTCCAACTAAAGCTGAAGTCACAAAGTTCCCCAGAAAAAAAAGAAAGAGAAGCATGTGTGACCCAGGAAAACTCGCCAAGCCTCTCTGGGCGTCACATTCCTCATCACTTTTTAGAAAAAGAAGTAATTCAACCACAGTGGTTTAAAATTCTAAGGTTCTAAGAAACGGAAACCCTGCATGAGGAAATTGGTTTTCAGTAGCACAATTCATACACTCCATGAAGATTGTTTCATGTAAGGGCCTGGCTAAGAAGGAAAAAATGGTAAGGAAAAATGTTCGACTGGACAACTAAGAAACATAGGGCTAAGAAAACAGCAATGAGCCTGGGTGATCAGCAAGCCACTTTCATTTAAACAGAAAGATCAAATTGTCACGACATGCAAAGTATTTTCCTAGTAAAACAGGACAGCAAGAGCTTTCCTGGGGGGCAGCTGAAAGTAGAACAGACCAAAATGTATTCCCCGATGCTTGCCATGGTGTCAGCGCCCCTCCTACCTGGCCCAAGAGAAACAGTCATCCTGCTGGGACGGAAAACAAACACCAGCCCTGTCCACACAGAGTGTCTGTTAAAATGCACGTTACTGAAAAGGCAGGGCGGCGGAGGTGCGATCGCCTGCTCTTGATTCAACAAACTGTGTGCCGATCCCTATATTAGAGGCTGATAATTCAGATATACAGCACTTCGGCATCCACTAGTACAGTCCGAAGTTGTTTATCAGACCTGTTATCCTGTGAGACTCGGGGATTGGCATAGAGAACGGCTAAATTAGTCTGGAGGAGGCCGCATGCGTGAGGATTCTGTCTTAGCATAGTTACGCTTAAATTAGCCTTGCTTACAATCACACCCACCGATGTTGGCCAAACTCTTCTATCTGAACTTTTAAACCCATTTATCTTCCAACTCTAACAGGACCTAAAGAGATTCTGGAACCATCTTTTGCCTGTCTAGTGATGGCTGGCCTTGGTTTTCATGTCCAAGGGGCTATCTTGTTTTTTTCTCCTGAGAAAAGCACAATAAAAGCAAATTGGACACTACAAACTGCCACTAGAGGTCAGAGTAGCCCAAGATTCAGAGACAAGAGACTCGGCACCTCCATGATATTTTTATGTTGTTTTATTTGAGCGAGTTAATTCCGTGGAACCAAGTTAATCTTGCAAAATTCCACTTTCACATGCTACTCTCTGCTCAGAACTTGAATTTATCAGTCTGGCCACCCAAGCCTCTCATCGTCTCACTCCCACCTGTCCTTCTGATCAGAGTTCCCAGGACGAAGGGACGTGCTGCTCCTGCCACACAGGGATCCTCATTATGCCCCGAACAAAGCCCGCCCCGGTCCCTGGGCACCTTAGCTAGCTCTCCTGCCCGAAATGCAACCCTGTGCTCCTTCCACCACTCATCTTTCACCAAGAAAAACCCCACCCAGCTCCCCGCCCTCCAAGTTCCACCTCAAACCCCACCTCCTACTAGAAAGCTCTAGAGACTGAAGCAGCCTCATTGTGTTCTCCAGGCTCTAGACGCCTACAGCCCTGGCGAGATTACTCCTGCAGACACTGGCTTTTCTCCTCCTATTATTTCATTGTTTGAAGTGTGAGTGTATATGTTTTTTTTTTTTCCATAAATAAACTGCAACTCCATGAAGGGCAGGGATGGCAGCTTAAATTTCTCTTGTAGCGCGTTATGTAAATATTCAAACAACTTCTGGTTGAATGAATGGACGAAAGAACATTACTCACATTGGCAATGGTGGAAACAAATAACATAACGACAGTGGCGATGTGGACCACAAAGATACCAGCCAGTAATACCAGCATGTTGGCTTTTTGATGACTCGCGAGCAACGAGAGTTCTGAAAAGAAAGAAGACAAAAGGGAAAGAAAGTTACTGTCAGGTTCAATTCAGCTTTCCCACATGTGTGGACCATCTGCTAACATCAGGAGGAGTTGCAATAAAAACCATCACAAGTTCATCATAAATTCCTGAAAACACCTAGTTCGCTAAGTGCCTATTAGTCTATGTAAATATACCTAAATATAAGCACAATTCTGCTTCTCGGGTGTTTATACACTCATCTCTCAAATACAGCCTGTTTCAAAAAAAGAACATTTAATGGTAACTTAACATTTTAGTCTGTTTGTGTTTTAGAGGTGTTTTGATTTTTAAAAGGCCTTTTCACAGCTGTAATTTCTAGATCTCTGTGCAACAATGTCATATAAATTTCCATTTTCCACTAGGGAGGTGTCCCTGCCTCTATCAGACTGCTCATCCAGCAATTTTCATAGAAGTGGATGCCTTCCACAGAACAGCAGCTATTACTCAATGCCCATAGATTGAACAGGCTACTAATTTGATCCCGGGTGAGATATAAAACGTGAGAGCCACAACTTCTATGATTATAATGCTGTTTGGTATTCAATAATTATAACAACCTAATTACAGTGTAGTGGTCTGATCACCTCCTGATTGAATATCCCGGATCTGTATTACTGCACCTGAGCCTTGGGGCTGTGTGTGCCTCACCGTGGGGACTCTGCTATGGATCTGGGGGCATAGTGTTATATTTCCTTCTGCTCAATATGACAGTTCAGGGGGCTTTAGAATATGCAGCTTGAGATACCACCAAACATGCCTTCTACTTGTGCATGCCATTTATACAAATTTCAGTCCCTCAGGACTCAGGACAAAGACAGGCAAATGCATCAATCACCCGGGAGGTGGGAGAATTGGGAACTAATATAGATTAAGAAGGTGCATGGATAAACAAAAGCATTCAGCCGTGATCTCAGCAGTGGAGAAGGGAGCCCACTGATCATAAAACCTCGACAATAAAGGAAGTGTGAAGGAGGCACATGGGGGACGCTAGTCTGATTTATGTCAGCTGCAGAAGGAGTGCTTTGTCACGCCCAAGACAGTTCGGATGCAGCGCAGGCTCGTGGGGACTCCAAAAGGGAAGGGCTCCAGGTTATTCACAGCCCGGGCAGGGGGGGATGTGTGGATGTCCCGACACAGGGAGGAGATGGCTGTGCACATTCTGCAGTTGTCCCTGCTCTCTCTCATTGCACCTGATTTAATTGAAGCTTTGAGTGCGCTCGAACACTCTCCTACTGTACCAGCTATTTATTGGAGAGCACTGATGCTGTCAGACCGACACTTCAGGTGCCTTTTATCTTCTCTCACTTTCCTCATCAGGTGCTCAAAATCCAGATTGATCTAATGTACTGGAGGCCGCCTGGCTCTTTACAGGCCAGGAATGAGAGGCAGACACCGGCTTCCACGGTCCCCCCCCCGACCGGCTCTAACCACCTCTGCCCTCCTTCCAACCCAGGCTATTTTGTAGGCATTTGTCCAATTTATCTGTGAACGACAAAAATGATGAAGTTTATCCTGCCACCTCAGGGGAGAGCTGGAAGCTTTCATGCCTGCTATTAATAATCTCCCCACACATTCAAATCCATTTCTGCTTTTCTCAGTTCTTGCACACCTCCACAATTTTCTGCTTGACTTGAATGCACAGTGAAAAGAGGTTTTTGAATCAGACAGAGGCTGAGTTAGAATCACACAGTGATTTGACCTTTGGGTCTCAGTTTCCTCCTATATGAAGCGGGGGTTGCAATGTCAATTGTACAGGGAAATGTGAGGTATAAATTGGATCATATGTGAAACTCTTAGCACAGTGCCTGGCACACGGCAGTACTAATGGGGCTGCTTTGGTTGTGGCTATTAGGATTACTATTATTATTGTATGAAGTTGAGTAGCTGTTGTCGACCCAACCCAGTCAATCACCAGGTTGCCCTAGGTTAAGTGCAAGTAAGAGGAGATCTGCTATCTAGTTCACAAGGTCGTGCGTACAAAATCATTTTGATCCTCTTAGAAACTGTCATGATGCCTAATCTTTGCCCCTTGAGTGGGGAGACCACTAAGAACACAGCCTGGATAATGAGGAGGAGAAAGCTCACTTTCTCAGCCCTCAGACCATCCTCCCAACATCACCAAGATTCCCACCATCACTTGATCCTGATCTCGCCCCTCATGGGGAAAGGAACAAGCTGAATGCGGAGAATTAAAATATTATAGAAAGAATCTTACATTTAATCCTCCTTGGGCTCTATAAATGGCTTTTCGGTTCCTTTAGCTTCTAATTTACAAACACCCTCCTCTTAAGAGCAGGAAGTGGTTGATGAGCCAAGAACAGAATGTAACACCCCAAGTGAGGCCTCTTCCACGAGGCAGAGGAAGATGTCCTGTGTTCCCTCCCTGACATGCTGTTGGGAATTCAGTAGCATCTTTTGTCTCCTTGGCTTGTTCTGTCACCCTCCAAAGTCACATCTGACTCCTCTCACCCCTGCTCTACTCTCCTTTTTGATGACTTGAACATTATTGCATTCAAAGCACTCTGCTCCCACGGCACCTCCACCCTGGCCTGCCCACCACACCCCCAGGGCGCACGAGTTCCTGGCTTCTGGGTCTCACTTCTGATCTTACACAAAGCCCCGCCTGATCCTTCTGCCCCTGCCAATCACAGGCAGGAGGAGAGGCTGGGGCAATCCAGCAAAGAGGAGACTCTCTTTCATTTTAGATTTCTGTGACTGTGCCACGCCTACTCACCAAGGAAAGGAGAATCACGTCTTGTTTTATCAGTGTTCTTAGTGTACAGAACAAACAATTCTCTCTGCTTTCGGCTGCTGTATCCAGCCAGAGGTGGGGGCTGTTTAGCTGGACTAACCACATAATACCTATGACTTGTCCATCTTTTCACTGGCCCAAATTTTATCAGGTTTTATTAGTATCAGCCACTGTCAGCTTAGAGGGGCTTCCATTGTTTTCAATGGCCCTCCTCAACACAGTTGGAAACAGAATGAACTATCTTCTTAAATTTCTGGCCTGGATCACCTCAGTTGCTCAGACCCCATACTAGAGAACCCCCAGCAGAAAAACCCTCAGCCGGGGGTGGGTGGGCAAGCAATCCTTGAAATCTTTATGAACAACCACGAGTGGTACCTAGCGCGTGAATGGGGCATTTATCAAATAGCAGAGCAGAATGAGTATAAATAACAGTAGAGTTCACACTAGAGACTTCCACCCACCCATTACTTGCAGTGTGGCTCGTAAGGAGCCTCATTCCCTGCCCTGGTGTGTATCTGCTTCATACAAAAGCACTGAAAAGAGACCATTTCTGAGCATTTATATTATTGGAAGTATTGGCTTCCATGACTTTCTTTCCTGGCAGTATATGTCACTAAAGCAATCACTGATTTCTCTCTCACACCTCTCTAAAATGCTATGGATGGCACTCTCCAATGGAAAGCATACCCCTAGTCGTAGTTGGGCAGCTCAAACCAGAGTAACAGCACTGCAATGCTGAATCCCTGGGTGAAATGCCTGCCGCTCACAGAGCATTTGGAGCACTGGACAGTCCCAAAGTTTGTCAGCTGTTTGCTGGGAACCCCTATAACAGCAAGTTATGTGGTGCATAGGCTCTCAGACCCAGGGCATCAAAACTGGTCAACTCACCATGTTCTTAAAGGATAGGACGTCCACTGACTGTTGTAGTAGGGTGCCAGGAACACATTTCTCCACCCACCACTGTAAGCAGAGTAAGATCTCTTCCTTTACCCTCATCTACCCAACATGCCTGGGACAGGGGTGGCCAGGGCTCCCTGGGGCTGGGTGGGAAACGTATACGAGACATGAATGTTGACTCTAGAGAGGAGGGACTGTTAAGAGCAATGGAGGTTAGAGACTGAGAGCCCCACATGAGTTCTCTGTAATCCCTTTTCTGTTCTTCTTTCTGCCCTAACACACAGGCCTGCCGGTTCCCTTTCCACCACCGCCATCTTTTGTTTTTGACCACGCTTCCTCTTTTTTTCCCTGAATTGCCCAGACCACATTAGAGCAGAGGCCTCCTTATGCTCCTGTCCCCGATACAAGCCTTGCCACCACTGACCATTCTAGATTTGGATTGGGTTCTTTGCTAACAGAAAATTTATTACTGTTAGTGGAAATGACCCTGAGAATTACGATTGCTGGCGATGGGAGGTGTAAATGACTAACGTGGGAGGGAGCAGATGGACAGGGACAACAGCCCTTTCTAGTTGTCTCCATCCACTTAAATCTTTATTGGTTTCTTGTCTCCCTTTGAGACCACCTCCGCCCCCCAAAAAATTGTAAGAATCAAAGGAACAGAGTTGTGAGGCCGACTTGCATTGTCTCTTTGCCTTAGTTCAGGTGGCCACACACTTTCAGGAGGCTCAGCCATGAGAAATGAATCAGGCCCCTGTGGATACCTTTCCTTCTCTGATGGGTAACTAATACTGCAGAGACTTTGAGAATAACTGACTTCTAAATGCACAGTAGAGGAGTTTAGATGTTGGTAACTTGGCTCCATGATTGCCAAGCTGGGGGTCAGACAACTTCTTCCTGCCATGGAGTCTTTGTGTTTATTGAACTGCCACCAGAGCCTAGGGGACACATTCTTTGAGGTGGCTTAAGGCACAATAATTGGGAGCAATACAGTAAAGTAGGGCAACCAGAAACCTACTTCTCTGGCAAAGGAAGTGGTGGCAATCCTAGGCTTGAGTACCTGAAGAACTAGCCTGAGCCTGGGGGCATAACATAATCGGAAACGGGGGGCAGGAGGTGTGGGAGCAGTGGGGGAGTCCCGCAGAGCTCAAACGTCCATGGTTCATTAGAGTACGTGAGATTCTCCCTGACAGAGGCAAAGCAGGGCATCCTCTACCACATGGCGCAAGAGACTTTCTGAGCAGCGTGTGCATCCGGCTGGCCACCTAGGAGACAATTCAGCCATTTCCCTGAGAGCCTAAGGCAGCCCCAGCTTTTCTGGGGAGAAGGGAGCAATATGGTCAGCTACCAAATTCCCTCTCTCTCCTTCCTCACATCCCAGTTTTATTGCCCAAAACACCACAGTCAGGCCATGAGTTCTTCCTCCTTTATTTATGGCTCATCCATTCCTTACTTTCCACTCCCATTGTCATTGTCCTTTAGGTCCTACCCTGGACCATGACATCAGCCTCTCCCGTGATCCTCTTTTTGAACTCCTTCCCCTCTAATATACCCTCCATGCCCCTGTGTTATCTGACCATGTCACTCCTCTGTTCAAAATCCTCCAAACACCCCACCACCCCACCACCAATCACCAGGAAAGAGGCTCCAAACACCTCCCACTGGCCCTGGGAATCCTAAGAATTTGGTTTCTTAAAAGAAAGCCCTGCCTTTGTGTCCTTTCTCCAGTAACTACCTATCAAATTATTTTCATGGAAGCTCAAATCCTGCCTCCTCCAGGAAGCCTTCCCGGATACATAAGTCAGAGGTAGTCATTTTCCCCTATTATGCTATAGTTCTCACATAGCCCTTTATTAAAACCACCAGTGGCAGCCTGCCTGCCAACAGAGTTATTTATGAAAACGCTTGGCTCCCCGACCCCCTAGACTCTAAGTTGCTGAAGGGAGAATCTTGTCTATGACAGGTGCCAAATAAATAGCTGTTCAGTGAGTAAAAGGCAATGTTTTCTTCTTGGTGGGAAAATAATCAATGTCAAAGTGACTGAAGGCTTCATAATAAAGAACAGAATTATAGATAGAAAGTGTTTCTCTTTTTTTTTTATATACATGTACTTTAGTCCTCTATTATTTTTAGAAATAATTTATAATTACTATAAATATGTACTGAGCATCTTATTATATGCAAACTGTTACATATTTTCATATAAATATCTGTGTAAACACGTGAATATTTCCTGAGTACCTCTGACATTTGAATATACAAGGGTATCTACGTGTTTGTTGCCTTTTATTCAAGAGGAAATAGGTGAATACAAAGAAAATGTCTTAAATTTCCAAACACTAACTTGTCCACAGATTTACCTTTTCTATCTATCTCTTTAAGTTATAGAATCTCTGGACTGGAGCGGGGCTTTAAAATTCCTCCCCAAAAGGGGAAACTCATCTACAAAGCTAAACCAAGGAGCTATCTAAATCATGCTTAAACTCTTCCAGTCACGGGGAGCTCACTACCTATCAAGACCCTCCCACTAGAAAGGTCCTTCAGACAATGCATCAGCGTCTGCTCTTGGCAACAACTGCCCCTGATCTTCTGCCCTTAGTCTAAAGCTTCCTCTTCAGATTTTTTGTAGAATGGTCACCTCTGCAGCAGAACTTTCACGTTAGCAGAGAATTAGCCAGAGGACATCCCCTTAGATCTCAAAATCCCAATCAACTCATAGCACAATCCTGAGATGACTCAACTGCTAGACACCACTCTGTCTTTGATTGGTTGATGGTTTCCTGGCAGGGACATCGCCTCTCTTTCTGGATAACTACAAACTGTGAAGAAAGTTTTTCTCATACCATCTGACCGAAGACAGGGTGCTTCCTCCAAGGCATGAGAAAGACGATAGGAAGGCCACTGCTGGTCATACGATCTCCCTGAGTCAGCCCGTGTCTCCATGCCATCTTCCTCGGGGCGACACCCAACATTGCGGCTGCCGCTTCTCCCTAAGAACCCCGGGCAGGGTGGCGGCGGCACGAAGGCCTTTCCACCCTCTGCCCGTCGGGCACATTTTGCTCTCATTGGTTGTTTTTTGATGTGTTCATCTCCCATTGCGGATCACTTGGGTTGACAAAGTGGATGTCCATTTTACACAAAAGCAGAAGAGGAAATACTCTCTTTGGGGAACAGCCATAGAGGATGTAGCCAGAGAAGGAAAAGGCTGGAATCAAAGGTAGGCTGAGTGGACGAGACCTTGGATGAGCTCTTCTGGCCATTGTTATTGTTGTTTTATGTCGAGTGTGCTTTTCCATTCTAAATATTGTTTTTACGTAGGGGAGGGAGAGGGAGCATTAATTTCTCTGTGGGAAATGTGGAGAAAAAAGATCCTAAAGGGCCACTTCTTCCTGCCTCTGGATGTCTCATGTTTGGTGTGAAAGAAAGAATTTTAGGTTGCACCTAGCTATGTGCACACCATCCTGGGACCTGATGTTTTTAAGCGCAGAGCAGTGTTTATGGTGGGGAGAAACAGCAAGAATCAAGCAACAAAAGTAACTACTACATGCTCCAGGGAAAACAGCTATCTTTTCACGGTCCTGGGGTGGCGGGGACTGCCTCTCCCCAGTGCGGGCTATCATAAATGGGGGCTATTACAGAAAGAGTGGTGTTTATTTGGCACAAGTGTAGACTAGCATAGGCTCTGACAGAGTTCAGGATGAGGAACTGGCGTGGAGGAACAACCATGTTATTTTTCAAAAAGGAGAAAAGAAAGAAAAAGAATATCTAGTAGAAAGCCAGATCCTCATAAAAATTCTGCCTCTAACTGCTGACTTTGGGAAAATCACATAACCTCTCTGGCCAGTGACTCCTAGAGAGACAGGGTACATAGTGGTAAAGAGCCTGGGTTCCAGGTTCAAATTCTGACTCCGCCTCTTCTTTTGTTTTCCTTCTAGTTTCACTGAGTTATTACTGACATAGAAAATTGTAAGATGGTTAAAGTGTACAGCATGGTGTTGCTGACTCTCCCACTTCTCACCTGTGACCTGCAGACCCCAGAGGTTAGTGTGAGCATTGAAGGGCTCGTGCCTGACACAGGGCAAAAGCTCTATGGTTGCTGGTTATTCCCTTTGTTCCTTTATGTATATTGAGAGGCTTGGGCCAGAGAAATGGGCTTCGAGCTTCTCTGGCAGAATCTGAGGACCAACACATGTGCTAAAGGCAAACAAGTAGCACGAATCTTGTTTTTGCAAATGCTCCCGAGGGGAATAACCTCTCACTCTTATTTCCTCTTGTCCTCCTCTGTGTCCGGGGAGGGGGTGGATCTGGGCAACATCTGCAAAGGCTCAGGCTGGACCTGGGCTGTGAAGCTGGGTCCAGCCCACACCCCCAGACCGCAGCTGGTCATGCCATCGGGCCATGTCCCCTGGGGGAGGACGGAAGCTTCCGTTGTCTTCTGCTTCTGACGAAAGAGAAGTGTTCTGGCGGCCAGAATGTCTTCAAGGGAGATGTTGCCAAGATAATAACTAGGGTCTGGGAAGAAAATCCAAGGTGTGGCCCAGCCCCAGTGGCGCTTGGGCGGTCTGACAGTAGATGGCGGCAACACGCTTCAACCAGCACAGCTGCAGCTGTGGGAGGTGGCAGCGAGCTGGGAGGGACGTGGCCACAGCCAGAGGCGCCCTCAGTGCGAGGGCATTGGGTGGGCTGCGAGCTATGTTTCTCTTTTGGAAGGCAACTGGTGATTCAGAGGTCTAGAGGCATTGAGGTTATTCAGTCCAATCCCTTGACAAACGAGGAGAGTAGAATGGGAACTGAAGCCCACAGCTCGCATGTTCCAGGCCAGGCCTCTTCCACTCCAGCATCATCTTCTCTCTCCTCTGGTTGTCTCTGGGTTCGGCAGAAGTTCTAAAACCTCTACCAGAACTACCTTCCACTCTATTTCTCCCACTACCACCTATTGATCAGTGGGTCAGCTTAGCCCCTCAAAACGGTTCCACTGGCAAAAGACCAAGGGTCTCTCCAGGGCTGCTGTTGCTTCCTGTCACGTTGCTGAGAAGGTCCACCAGCAGAGCCAGCCCTGCAGGGCCACCAGAGGCCCAACCCAGATCCCCACCCCGCCAGCCCCGAGACAAGCTTCAAACATTCCATCCTGGCCCCCACCCACAGCACCCGGGCTCCCTCCCCACCACAGCCCAAAAAAGGGAAGCCCGGCGTTTCAGCTTCAGGACCTATCTCCAAAATCAGTGTGAACACTCCGGCTTGCCCAACTCATTGCTTCAGGATAAGAGGCCTCTCTCCAATTCCCTGTCTCCAGCCCCTAAGGGAGGGGTCTTTGATTATTTGAAAGAAGAAGTCCAAGTATCACGGACCTCATTTTGCTCTCAACTCTGATCTGACCCTTCTGAAGAGAAGAAACATCGGGGACATCACTGCCCTTTGGCACAAATATTTGATGGAAACTCACATGATACCAAGGATGTATTGACCAACATTTGTTGCCTGAGCAACAAAAGATTCTTCATGCAGGACAAATAACAGAATATTCGACCCTTAGGACTGTCCTGAAACATTGAGGGTGAGTGGGCCCCAAACAAGAGGGAAGGCCCGTTAGGAGTAGAAACATCCTCCTTGCACTTCTCCCTTGCTCTTTCACCTTCTCCCTGTCTTTCTCTTTCCACTTAGCTCTTTCTCCCTCTTCTAGGCCTTTCTGTCTGCCCACCTCTCTCCCCCAACACACAGGCCTAAGGAAACACACGCAGTCCCCCTTGCCCCCTCCCCGCCTCCCTCCCCCCTGCACCTCCCCTTTCTCCCTCTCCATTTCTTGCTCATCTGCTCTCATCCGCACCTTTCCAGCCACACCCTCATGCTGCAGAGTCTCCCTCCTTGAGAAGAGGGTGGAGTTCTTTCCCAGGACCTGCTCAGTTTCTCCGAGTCTGGTTTGGTTCCTGGTGAATTCCTTGCTGTTGTCAGTGTCTTAACAGGCTTAGCTAGCCTGCCCCTCCCCATCTAAGCTGGCATCCTTCATGTTTAATCAAACCTCTTTCTTTTCTTCTAAGACCCAGATGAATGCTCACTGCTATCTGATGATAAGTCCTGTGAACATCACATCTGAGGAATCTCTCAGCAGATGAAGCACTGGGTCCTCAAGCCTCCATAAAATTCCTTCCAATGCAACAGGTTGTCTAGTTTCACTTTTTTACCAATTTTTAGGGATTAAACTGGCTGTTAGCATGAGACCAAGGGATTTCTCAAAATAGGAATGGTAGGACCTCAGAACAACAGAATTTCAGAGCTGCAAGGGGCTTTGGAGACTCCCAAGTTCAGTTCCCTCAGTGGAGAAGACCAGGTCTTGCCCATGGTCACGAGGCAGAGGTGGGATACGACCACAGCCCCTCGGTCTCCTACTCAGCCATTTTGCATCTATGCCAGGATTCTTGTCACCAGTTTTAACTTATGCCTAAAGGGTTCTCAATCTTAATTACCCCATTTGAAGAGAGATTTCATGGAACAGCCTCAGGAAATACAAAAACTGCTCCATCCTCATAAGGCCAACGGCACCAAGAGCAGACGAGTCCATTTTACTTCCAGGGAAATGCGATTTCTACAGCAGGGAACAAAACGTTGCCCCAACTATTTTGTAAAAAAGGAAGAGGGAGAAACAGCAATTCCCCGCAAGGGTTTGTACTTTTATCTGTATGCTTAAGTATCAGTGGCTCTCCCAGTTAAATTGAGAAAAATGATTTCACCCAGTCAGCACGCCAGGCACTGAAGTGACACAAAGAGTGGTCTTGGGACACATGTGTTTGGAGGCGTGGTGTTGGGAATCCAAGTGAACTCCTAATTAGAGCCATATTTGGGCTCCCTTGATTACTGAATAGAAATTCGGGGTCATCTGGGCAAAACTGGGATGAGTACTGGAAAAGGGAAGTTTATGATCAGAAAATTCCAGTTCTACGTTGGTTAAGCATTATGAGCTCTTCCCAAGGGACTGACATCCAGATTGTCAGCCAGCAATTACAAGAGGTTACATTTGATTGGCAGCCTGTTCCTATAGTGTCCACCATTACAGTGACAACAGTATACAGGCGTGGGCCACATGAACTATAGGCCAAGTTATAGGATAACCCCAGAAGCCTGTGTTTCTGGTAGCGGATTGTTTAATCATGACTTCATGAGTAGCAACGGGTGTGCCCCTCTGAGTATGGACATCTGAGCATCCCAAATGTCTCTGACCTTTGTGTTAGGCAGCTATGTATATCCATGGGGTAAGTTAAAGAAGGAAACATATTCATGTGTGTAGAAAATGAAACACCTCGGAATCAAATCAGGTGGATATGGTTGACTATGTGCATAGTTTCAAAGCTTCAAAAATGTCCCCTGCTCTTTCTGAGTCTTAGGCAAAAATAATAATAATAATACAATCCAGTTCCATCAAATTTTACCTATTGAATACTAAACGAGGGTTAAATGTTTAGAGGATAAGGAGGATTAGGTAGAACACAACAACAACAAAGGAACAGATGTTTTCTGGGTCACTTCAGGACCGCAGAACTAGGAACAAAGCATAGAAGTCATAGAGAAGCCAGCTTTGCTGGATTTAACGTTAGAGCTGTCCAGCAAAGGGGGCTGAGCACAGGGGTGCACTCTGAGGCACAGATCTCGCCTCCCCGGAAGTGTAAAGGAAACATGAAACGGCCCTCTGTCCTGGGTGGCAGAGAAACAACATTTCTACATATCGTAGAAGAACAAACAAGTTGATCTCCAGGAGCCCTCCCAAACTAAGAATTCAGTGAACAAAATCAAGGATGCCATATAACTGAATTTGCCTTGTGTGTGCTTTTCTGTGGGCATTTTTCAGCTCTATTCCCCAGCAGGGTCTGAGGAGTCCAGAGAAAGGCCGTTTTGCTGCATCCAGAAGTCATCTGGGTCTCTGACTGCTCTCTCTCCACTGATCCCAGGGGGTCCAGCAGGAACCCAAATCCCCAGAGTCACCCAGACCAGGCCAAGAGGGTCTGCATCCCAGGATGGTCTCTTGGCAACCCATTCTCTAGCCCTCCCCGTCCTCCCTGCCCCCCACTTCCCCCAGACCTGGAGTCTGGATGTCCCCCTGGGAACGGGTGGGCCTAAGCTGGTCTTGGGAGGGAAGCAGGAGGAGTTGGGAAAGCCACAGTCAATCTTTTTGGCAGCCGTAGAAGGGATGTCTTGCCTCTCCTCAGAGGTCTGCCCCGTACTCCTGGGACGTAGCCAGCGTCTGTTCTGGGACGGGCTCTGCTCTGGGTTGGTCCTGGATGGCCTTCTGCCAACTCCCAGGACAGTTTAGTACCCTCAGACAATGTACAATCTGGGGGGCCCTCTGACCAGGACTCCAGACCGGATGTCCTGCCGCCCTCCAGACAGCACTCCGCCCCCGCCCCATTCTCCAGAGTCTGGGGTGGAATTTGATCTGCCTCTGAGGGTGGAAGGCAGCAGGGAGAAAAAAAAAACCTCACATTTAGTATTGTCAGAGACTTATGACTGAAATCCAGAAAAACTCCTGCCTCCGAGGAACTCTCTCACTACTTCTTGGAGAAAGAAGGGAAAGTGGGAAGCAGAACGGCATTTTTTAAGTTGCCCTCAAACTCCGGGAAACAACATGCAGCCTATTTTCTCATTTATAAAACTATAGCGTGATGCAAAACGCTGCACAAATAATGCAATTCACGATGGTATACGCCCCCCAGAATTGCCAGTATTTTCTATTGGCTGACTGGCTAAATATTGCTTATTAGTTTTAACCTGCACAGAACTAAAGGATTTGTACTAACTTCACGGAATACCATTACTATCTACTTAATAATGGCTTCCCTGATCCACAGCCATGTAATCTGGAAATAATAAACATTTGAAGCAAATGTGGGAGCTCCCTGCCTCTTGAAAAGTTGCCCTCACACTTACTTCATCATCCCCTCCAGGGCAGTTTTACCAAGAGCCTCGCCCGTACAATGTACACAGACTGATTACATTGAAATCTTCTCTTCCAACGTGCTGTGTTTCTAGAGGAAAAGCCTAATTTTGCAAGACAAGCTGAATCCTGTCATTTTCCTCATCTTGTTTATGTGGGAGAAAAACACCAGTCTCTATGTTGAAATGGGCCACACCTCAACGAAAATGCTAATCTAAAAAAAAAAAAGCAAATACAAATCACTCTTCATCCTTTCTCCAGATTCATGACGAGCACGAGTGTTGACATCTGTACAACCATGTTTTGGAAAGAGTGAGAAGGTAAATGTTTTGAAAGGACCACTGCCTCCCATGCAGAAAAATTCCACAGCCACCTCAAAAAATTCTTTGATCATTTCTGATACACCACATTTCCACTCAGCACTACATGCGGCTGTTTCTGGGGTGGGAGCAAAAAGCCTTCAACATTTTTTTTTTTACGGGATGAAGGTCCCCTGCTCTACCCGCTCCTCCAGACTCAGTTTCCCGCCTGCCTCTCCCCTTCCTCCACATCTGGCAGAGGAGAGAAGGAACTCTGGGATCCACATCAGTCTCCCGATTCCACCAAACGAACCCCTCCTGCGTTTTATTTGCAACACCAGTTGGTCCCCCCCCCCCAACCCCTCTCTTTCTGTCTCTAACGGTTCTATTTCAACAAACCAAGCCCCTCGTCCCACGCAGGGGAGAAAAAACAAATTTAAACAGATGTGGAGGAACAAGCAAAGGGCAGCAGCAAAAGCAACAACAAAAATAAACTGCCAAGCAGCTATCTATTCACCATGGGCCCAAAAGGGCCAGCAAACAGCCAACAAGCAGAGAAACAATTCACGTCCTGAAGAAATTTGAGGGAAAAAGGAGGAATTAAGAACATCTGGCATGTGCGGCACGTCATTTCGAAGGTGTGTAGTCTCTCCCGCGCAAAGAATACCCTATCCAGCTGTGTTCCAAAGTCCCTGCTCTCTTCACATCCTCAGAGCAAGAACCCAGTTACTACGAGACAGAATTACAGCCCAGTCTTACCGATTTCCCTAACCCCCTCCGCGCCTCCCCGGGGAAAGTGTGTTTTTCTGAATCTTATGGAAAAAAGTCGTCTCGAGACCCACTTTTAGCCAAAAGTTTCAAGGATTCAATTCCAGGAATCATAGAAAAATGTCGAAGGAGAGAAGAAACAGCTACGCTTAGATGAGGTCAGAAGAAGGAGCGCAGCGGGAAGGAGAGAAAGTTCGCTGAGCTTCCCCGCCGCGCTGGGAGCCGCCTTACCGGGTCGGAGGCGCCCTGAGTGGCAGGAGCTGGCGCTCGTCCGCTCTTCTGGAGGTATGTGAAGGCAGTGACGGGAGGGCCCTGCCTCCCGAGGTTATAAGTTTCCTGCGCTGGTGTGCTGGGGTGTGTGATGGGCGGTTTCTTTTCACTGAGTTTTAAAGGAGTTTCTATGAATCAGTCTGGCTTTAAAAAAAAAAAAAGATTTGTTGGTAAGCTACGCCCTGCTAAATTGGCAGTCCGTCAAGAGAGGCTGGGAGTGAGCCATCAATTCAAAGAAGCCTGTTTAGGCTCTCTCTGACTCAGACACACAGACCACAGTGGAAAAAGGAGTGACATTGCTTCACATGAGTAATAGGAGTCACACAAATAGATCTGTTTACCAAAGCCCATTCCTCTTCACCAAAAAGGGGACTTGGTTACCATGGCCATAGGACAAAACATCAGTTATCTGCCCAAACTTTCCTCTGGGGAGGGGGAGGGAAGGGGACAGTGCCCTGCCCATTGAAATCCTAGCTCATCATCCAAGGAGATTCCCATTCTTCCTCCCACCAAATGCATCAGCGGCTGCTGGCTGTCAGGAGCCATGGGTTGATTTCTGATTTGCTTCCCTGCCTGGTCCTGGCGCACCGTCCTCTGGGTGGCTGTAAGATGAAGCGCTGGAGGCAGAAGGAGACGCTCTCTGAATGATGGAGTGCAGGTTGGACAGCGGACTGGTCTCTAATTAAGGGAATGCCCAGATGGACTCCACACGTTCAGGGGGAAGTCCTCAGTTAAGAACTTTGCTCTCTGATCTCCATGTAATAATCAGCTGGACCTTGCTCCACAACTGAGCTTCTTGTGCTTGGCAGCAGAGCAATCATCACAACTTCCCTGCACCCCTCCTCTCTCACTCAGCCCTGGAGCTGGGAGGGACCCTGGAAGGTATCTCATCCTACAGCCGAGGCATTCCACCGGAGACAGAGAGCCCAGGGGCCTGAGTTCAAGGCCAGCTCCCCACTTATTAACTGTGTGACTGTGGGCATAACAACCTCTCCATGCCTCAGTCTCCCCGTGCATAAAATGGGGGTAGAAGGTACCTATCTCACAGAATTACAGTAGAAAAGTACATGGGGAGCTTATAACAATCCTTGGCATATAGTAAGCACTCAATAAATGTTAACTATAACAGTTATTTTACTGAAGAAGAAACTCAGGCCCAGAGAGGTGAAATGATTGAGCCAAGGAGACTCAGTGAATTAGCAGCAGCAGCTTGGTTCCAAGTCTGCCACTGTCCACGCAACTCTATTTCTGTTGTTCACTGCTGTATCGTGAAAACCGACCTCCGTTCAATTTATTCTTATACAGTTATTTATTGATTCACTCAACCAATACGTCTGCACGTCACCATGCACCAGGCACTGTTCTGAGCACTGGGTCACAGCTGTTAGCCAGATCCCTGTCCTCTGGTAACCTAGTTTCCACAGAAGAATAGAGAACGCGCTGGTGGAGCCACCAAAACGTTGACAAACTAGGTGGTAAAATTATAGGTGAATTTTAGTTTCTTCTGGACAGCATTTCTATATTTTCCAAATCTTCTGCCATGAACCTATATTACTTTGGTTTTTAGGAAAAAATATTTCCAAATGGAAAGGAGAGAATATTTGTTAAACTGACTGATGGAGACAATACCACACACACACACACACACACACACTGATTTGATGCTGCATCTTCCCAAGTCCCTGAGAACTGAAATCTGTCCAGGTAAAGATGAGACAATGTAGATTTTTTTGTTAAAAACTGATGATGTCGGGGCTGACCCCGTGGCCGAGGGGTTAAGTTCGCGCGCTCCGCTGCAGGTGGCCCAGTGTTTCGTTGGTTCAAATCCTGGGCGCGGACATGGAACTGCTCATCAAACCACGCTGAGGCAGCGTCCCACATGCCACAACTACAAGGACCCACAACAAAGAATATACAACTATGTACCGGGGGGGCTTTGGGGAGAAAAAGAAAAAAAATAAAATCTTTAAAAAAAAAAAAATGATGATGTGATGGAAGATTGTGTCAGTTTCCCATATGTTTCCTCACCTCTCCCCTCCCCCATCACTCATTTGGTGATAAAACAGACCTGTTTGAGAGGAGCCACTCCCAGTGGTGGGTCAACAGTCCCTGTGATCTCTGAGCAGCTTAACCCTCAGGGAGGGGAGGATGTCTCCTGGTGAGGCCCCGGGAACCTTGCGGCTGTGTGTGTGGAATGACTGGCTGTGAGTGTGGAATGACTGGCACATTCTGCCCAGCTGCAGTCAGCCACTCTGCAGGCCTTCTCCCAGCCCGGGGTTTGCCTTTCACCTCCAAGGCCACCTGCCGGTTTCAAACTCTCTCTTCCCCCAGCAGCAAGGAGAGGAGGGCCAGGCTCCAGAGGCAGCATCCTGGGATGCTGAGGAGTATCTGGTCTAGATGCATTTTCTAAAGAGAGATCTGGAGCCAGAGAACATGGGAACAGAAGCATTCTCCCTCCTGCCCCTGTCTTGGGGTTAACAAAGGAAAAAAGCAGAAACTTCCCTTAAGGTACTTGAGGAGAGGAGTCGTTTGGTCCCTCTGGATTCCTGCACTGGGTCTGAGAGGGAGAAGCAGTGGGTTGAGGAAGGGGTTCTGAAAGTGGGACTCAGAACAGGAATTCTCATTTTCCTCTCCACTGCCCGGCAGTGGAGTGAGCAAGCGATCTGCCTCCTGCATTTCAACCTTAAAGTGAGTAGATGTCACAGCCTTCCAGATGGGCCTCGTAGTAAATCTCACCTTCTTGTTTACTTTCGGAGATGTTTAGGTTTTGGAGAGAAAATGTTAAATGCTTTGAGCTCTTCAAACACACACACACACACAACACACACACACACACACACACAGTGGTACCATATAAAGCTAAGTTGTGTAAATATTTTTGAAAGATAAATGCCAGTCCAGGATTTCCAAAGGCTGGTAATTAACCCATGAATGTCAGTGAGCTCATTTTATAAAACAAAGTTATCAAGTCTGGGAAGGAAATTGAATCTGTTCTGGCTGAAGCTCCAATTTATTGTGCCTTTGGATGTAAATAAAGTGTTAAGTTGCTTCTTTCTGTGGCCATGAGTGGGACAATTTTAAGATGTGGACAGTAAAGGGTTCAGGGATCTGAAGCCACACGGGGCTGGAGAACACAGCTCTCTCTGGCATGTACACAGTCTTTTCAAACAATTTGGGATAATCTGCCTTTCTGCTCTGTGCTTCCATTTCCCTCATTTAGACACATTCATTTTCCACATGAGTAAAGAAGCGGGCAAAGTTTCAACTGACCTCAATAAAGCCATATATTTGTGGGAAGGAATGTCCCCTTTTGCCCAGTGCCACAGCTTTACCCTCGCCACAGGAATATTTCCCCCTCCTTCTGAGGCAATAACAATCAACTCCTGGCATGATGCCATTTGGGGCAGAGTTTTCAGGTTTAGACTGGTGTAAACGGTTTGAACCAGTATAAACACTTTGAATGAATGTATGAATCAAGGGCTTTTAACAACTAGATGCAGGAGGTAGGTCTGGCGCCTATGGCCCCCCGAAAAGAAAAGTAATAATAGCTTGAAATTGTTTTTGCTTAAACTCAGCCAAAAAGAATCTCAAACACGTTCCCCAAAGTTGTTACATGGGCAGGGGATGTCAATGTTAATATTAGCAAACATTACCGGAAAGGTAAATAGACTAACAAAAAGTTATGTAGGATCTTCCAAAGTTAAATGAATGTTTGTTCCTTGCCACTCTTGCTTGAAATTTGAGAGTTTACCAGAAATGTCATATTCTTCCCTCTTTGCTTCCTGTCACTTCTTTCTGCTATGCTCCTCTCTTGATTTCTCCCTCTGGCCTTTTCCTTCCTGCTTTTTTTGTTTACTTTCTTAAATTCTTCCCAGGGAAATATAATTTTAATATAAATTCATAAAATGAGAAGCCCCTTAAATCCCCTTAGACTCCCCCTTTCTTGTTTCTTAGCAAGCTCATCCTGAAACTGCTCTTGAAAGATAAAACTGATGAAACTGCAACAGCGTTCCCAGAATGTGGGTCCTTGGCCCAACACTTCCAGCTGAGTGGAAGGCCCCACTACCCAAGCGGTGCGATGTATACAGTCATAGCAGAGAGATGGCTGTGTTGACAATGACATCGGAACTGGGCCAGGGAAGTAAGCCTATGCTGCCACTTCAGACAGTTACCAGATTGATAGTAATAGCTGTAACCAACTTCTTCAGACAGTTGGGATGTGGCATGGATGGTTGAAATGGCCAAAAGAACAGACCTCCTTAGCCATGTCCACACGGCTGTGGCTTCATAGCCAGAGAAGAATAACAAGCCAACAGATAAGCAGTTGTGGCCAAAATAAAAAGTCAAACGATCCTGTCATTCTCCAACTAATGTCAACTGCAATGCTAGAAGGTAGATCTTAAAGGTATATCACCTCTTCCCTTTGCCCCTCTATGTTACTAAACGCGTTATTCCTGCTGCTCAAAGGACCATTTCAGGTAAAGAACTGAATATTCGTAAGTAATTAGAGTGACTCTCCCTCCCTTTGCATACAGTGGGCAGCAGCTCCATTAGGTAGATGCTGGCTACAGAGCAGGTGTTCAATTAAAATTAACTACATTCAATAAATGAAACGTCCAATCCCCAAGTAAAAGAATCTGGTGTCCTCCCTTAGGATTTTCCCTCAAACTCAGATGCTGGTGAGAGCATCCCTCTAGCTGAGCCCCCACAGCTGTAGGAAAGGCAGTTAGCGCATATCTTTACATTTGCTGGAGGAACATCAACAGGGAAGGGGCACAAAGCCGGGCAGCTCAGCCTAGGAGTCTTAAAACATGTTTCCCACTGGAGCTGTGTGGTCAGCAGAGCCCCCAAGACATAGACAGTCTAGAAGTGATCTTTGTGACCAAGTTAACACTGTCAGGGACACGAATTGTTTCTTGGTGAAAGCAAACACACGCTAAGCAGAGCGACTCACTTTTTCAGCCTCATTGGAAAATGGGATATTCTTTCTGGTTAAATTTTAGGATAATTGATTGAATATTTTTAAGTCTTTACAGGACTAAACAGACCTCTTTCGAATCCTTGAGACCCGCGCACATGCACACACACAAGGTGGCATTTGCCATTCCAAACACACGGATGCCAGGTCCACCCGGGTTGTTTGTGGGTGGCATGTAGGGAGGTGCCTCAAGGCTCTGGAACCTGGCGGAGTTTGTGGACACAGGATTCACAGCCGTTTTTCCCTGACAGGGCTGAGAAATCGCTGACAAGCACACACCTCCTTTTCCAGACCCTAGGCTGATCATGCCCCTTTGGTTAACACTCTGTGCCTTCAGCCAAATGATGGCGCCATCCCATGCGACTCATTCCGTTTCCTTTTTTTTTCATCTTTCTAGTTATAACTTCACTTCAAACATGCTTGCCTGTGACTACACCCAACCATCTTAATTAGAGTTAGGGGTCCTATTCTTATTAAATTTCCTCTGCCACTCATTTGTGACTATTTTGAGGGTGGTCACATCCACAGAGGCTCAAACCAACCACTCTGTTCCTCCTAATTTTTACTCTTAAATGGAGACTGTATCTGGATGTTCTGGGGACGTCTTCCTCTGACCCTTGCATTAATAATTTCCATTTGAAGATCCAAGGTGTCATGCCTTGCATAATGCCTTTCCTTCTGGAATATGTGCCAGCAGCACAGGCCTGTTACTGAGGGGGAAAGCAGCAACAAACCAACCAGATGTGGGCACATTCACTCCCACCATCCTGCAAACCTCTGAGGCTGCGCACGGGGACCCATGACAAAAAAGAGGATATCCTTTTACTGTTGGATTTATGATGATAAAAAATGACACATGATCTTTGAACAAAATTCCAACATTGCATGAAAATGTAAATGAGCAAGTTAAAACGTCCAAACCCTCACCTCTGAGATAACTATTGTAAACATTCTTTCATATATATGTGCACAGATATATATATATATATATATATATATATATATATATATATAAACTTTTACCCAAGATAAGGTACGTGCTGCATTGGCATCTGCTGTTATCACACAACAGTAGGTCACAAGTGTCCTAGCTCAGCCCCACAGCTGCCCGTGTCAATAATGTAGGTCTACCTCATTATTTGTAATGGCTACAAAGTATTCTATTATGTGCATCTACTGTAAAGCATTTAAACAATTCCCTATTAATGGACTATGGATATTTATGTTGCTTTGATTTTTTGTCTCCAAAAATAACACCATGGTAAAACTCCTGATACATGACATATCTGTACATGAAATGACATATTTGCCATCTTTTTAAATGTGCCATTCCCCGTTCATTGGACTGGCATGTAGTACTGGTTTCACCACTAAATCGTGTGCAATCTTAGACAACTTACTTAAGCACTCTGGATTCTATTCCTCATGATCTTGATGGTCCCTTCTAATATTAACATTTTATGGTCACTTGCCCAATTCTAAAAACTCATGTGAAGCATGTATAAATGGATGTCAACCAGCTCTCTCTGCTCTCTTCCTTCTCTTTTTGTCTCATGAACAATGATTGACCTTCATATTGTTGTACTTCTGATTTTCATCTGAGAACATGGAGCCAGTGGAAGCCTAACCTAAAAAATTAGGTCCAGGTGGCTGCCAGGAATTTGAGATTTAGACGATTCTTTGGTTCTGGTTAAATCTCATGGACATCTCTATTAGTGTGTGCAGTTCGAGCACACCCATTTCCCAAAATTCCAGGCTCATGGCATCATTTTACCCTCATTTTATGCCTTAATCCCCAAGGCTCAGGATGTGAGCCTAGTCAGTTAGTTCCACAGGCTGGAGCCACACAGAACTCAGCAGGGCAGCTGAAAGTGCGCCAGTGACCCATCCCTGGTGAGCTGACACCTCCTTGTCTCCGGGTCCAGTGGGGTGCCCTCAGTAAACTGGGTGCAGTGACACAGACAAAGCTGTGCTAGTGGAGCCCTTGCCAAAGAATTTCTAGGCTTAGATAAGAAGCAATAAAATGCAAGGTCCACACTAGCTGGTGGCAAGGCGACAGCTGCACAGATTCTCAGGCCCGTGCTGGCTGACTGACAGGCAGGGCA
This sequence comes from Equus przewalskii, assembly GCF_037783145.1. Taxonomy (NCBI): domain Eukaryota; kingdom Metazoa; phylum Chordata; class Mammalia; order Perissodactyla; family Equidae; genus Equus; species Equus przewalskii. The sequence continues at coordinate 42,026,004 of NC_091835.1, read as the reverse complement.
GAGAGTGGCTTACTGGCGTTGACTGTTGGACTGTTGGACTTTCCTCAGCCTGCTGAGGGAGAGAGAGCCCTTGGAGTAGCTCAGTTACAGAATAGTGTGGACTCCAGGAGGGAAGTCTGCTAAAAATGATAATAACGACAGCAAAAACTGACATTTGTGGAGCACCTTATGGACATAGGTTCCCTGTATTTTAACCTCTTTTTTTCTTTTTTTACCTTATTTGAAGGGTAAAAGTGAGGCTCAGACAGGCCTAAATGCTTGACCAAGGCTACAGAGCTATTAAGGAACAGCATCGAGATTTCATAGATTCTTTTTTAACTCTTCCTTTGGTGTAACTTTCCTCTTTCCTCTATATTGCTTGCATTTTTGTGGCTCATGGAAGCTGTAAGGACTCTGCTGTAGATGCAGGATGGTCCAAAAAGGTGGAGGACTTCCAGAGGTGTTTGGTGGTTTGGCACTACCCCAGTTGGCTGCTATCCAAATTGAAGCTTCCTGACCCTCAGGGGGCAGCTTATGTCTCCAAGAGATCCTTGAGCCATGCTCTCTGAGTGGGGAACGCACCCAGCCCAAACGACGCCTGCAGTGGCCTCTGGGTCCCTCATCCCAGGCTTATCTTGCAGACCCAATGATCTGGTGAGAACCAGCCTCCCTGGGGAATTTGCCGGAGTATCCTGCACTATCAAATTCACATCAGTGGACCAGCTCAAGCTTAGGTTCCAGGACCCTTTGGATGCATCTGGAGACTCTCCCCCAGAAGGAACTCCTAGTTGAGGACAAAGGATTAAAGATTATAAGGGCTTTCTGACAGAAGGTGTACATTTGATGAATAGGTCAATGGGAGCATTTAAGGACACAGTTAAATTATCTTCTCAAAAGAGAACATAAATTGTTTTCAGAGTATGTAGAGGAGGTACTATCTATGGGATTTAAAAAGAAATTATGGTCAGAGAAAAGGCAATGACAGTGATATTTAGAACTTGGGCAAAGCACTTAAGGTTCTATTTGAGACAGTGGAGCTCCGATTGCCAGGGTAAGAAGCTGCCATGCTGTGGACAATCCATACTCGGGGACAGGGAGGCCCAGATGATGGAGAACACAGCCCCACCTGAGAGAGGGCTGGATGGAACATTCTCCTGGCTGGGAGGGGGCCATCCATGTGTGCACATCCCAAAATGGCAACACAGAAATCAATAGGAGCCAAATCATTTAGGCTGCAAGAAAATAAGGCTGCATGAGGGTAGGAGTCCTTCTTTATGCACGAATGCATGCCAAGCAGCTAGAATAGTTCCGGGTGCATGGTAGGTGCCCAACAATTATTTGTTGAATGTATAAAGCAAAACCTTGTCTAAATTTGAAAAAAGAATGTCGGTGCTCTCAGGAAGGAGTACAGTGATTGCCAGCACATAGTGCCTCCCCCTTAATTAATCCACCATACAATAACAATAATGCCTGAAAGAAAGCAGATTATTCACAACAGCAATAAGTAAATGAAAAAAAACAAGCCCAGGTTCATTTCACAAATATTGTGACACCTCAGCTGAGCTAGTGGGAGGGGACCTGGGGAGGACGTGGATGATGGCAGTAACACCAGCATCTGCTACTCTCAGCCATGTGCCCACTTATGCTGACCATTTTAACAGAGGACAAAAAGAAAGCATGATGCAAGAAAGGAATGTGTCACATTCCTTTGTGAGTAAGCTGTGTGGACTTTTAACTGTCACACACCTAAAAGAATCACAGGGGCTGTCAGATCAGAGAAACTGCTGGGTTGGCGATAAGGCTCAGCTGGAGGAATGGTTTGCGATCTTCCCTCTCACACATGCACTTCTGCATTCCTTATGAGCAGAGGCCTCCCTGACACCTTGCTTCCTAAGACTGGGAGAGGCGCTCCTCTGTGCCCCCAGGTCTCTCTGTGCTTAACCTCGGATGGACCTCTTTGCTACATTCTGAGCTCTTTCTTAGCGAAGTACTGTGTCTTGTTCCTTGCTGTATCTCAGCTTCTAACGCAGTATCTTTCAGATAGTAGATACTCAATAAATAATTGTCCAGAAATTAAATGGATTAATGGTTCCATCAATCCCCCAGTCAACCTAGACTCCTCCTTCTTCCACCTTCCATATCCAAAATCACCAAATTCTATTTAATCCATTTAAAATGCATTTCAAGCCTGCCCCCTCCTCTTCGTTCCTATGGCCATGGCCTTTGTCAGGTCTTCTTTAGTCTAGACTATTACATTGGCCTCCTAACATTGGTCTCCTTCCTCTGAGTCTATTCCAAGCCATCTTCCACATCAGAGGTGGCAAACTAGCAGCAGCCCACACACATAATTTGTTTGGCTCTGAAAATGTTCTATAATAATCTGAACTAGTTTCCTACATTTTAAAATCAGGAAATTTCAAATAAAATTTTGGTTTCAAAAGTTTCTTTAAAAATCAGAGGGCCTGACAACCAAGAGGTTTCATTCCCACATGGCTACAGTGAGCCAGGAAGAGCTGGAGGCGTGGAGCCTGTCACCTTCAGCAGGGACATTCCCTCCTTCCCACACAGCCTGCTTCCCTTGACTTTATGGGCCTGATCCCCTGTGGGCAGAGACGCTTGGGCCTCCTGCTCTGTCCTGCCGCCCGAGTAACCTGTGTGAAGCACAGACCTGATTAAATCAGATCACATGACTGCAATTTAACTTTGCTGGCAAAATAACATCATGATATGCAAGGCCTATCACACACGGGCCCCATCCGCCTTTCAAGCCTACGCCCACCTTTTACCCACCCCTCGCCTCAAGCGTGCTGGGCATTTTCCCATCTCTGAGGCTTTGCTCAAGCTCTCTTCTCTAGCTTGAGTGCCTGGCCCTGGGCTGCAGTGCTCAAGACAATGTGCTGGCATCACACCGCTTAGGTGTAAATCCTCTCTAAGCCTTCATTTCCTCATCCGTAAAATGGGGATACTAGCAGTTGATACCTCGTAGGGTTAATGGGAGGAACAAATAAATAATACTTGTAAAGTTCTTAACACAGGGCTTGGCACATAGCAAGGACTTAACGATGATGCTGTGTCATTGTGGTTGCTGTTGTTCTGCCCTTCTCTCGCTGAAGATATGCTGTTCCACCTCCACAACCAGTTCAATTGTCACCTTCTCAGAGAAGCCTTCCCCATTCCTCCACGGCCCCCTAAGCAGAAGGAGTGATCCTCCCCAAGAGTCAGAGAGTTCAGCATGTACCTCTAGGATGGCACTGACCACATGGTCTCACCTTTGGCTGCACTGTGTCCATCCCCTCTGTGCACCATCATTCCCTAAGGACTGAGTCGGACATCTTCAAACACCCGGTGCCGGGACACTGCAGCTAGTCAGTGGTTCTTGAATGAGTTGGGTTGGATGTCAAGAGAGAAACAAACGATTTTTTTCCCAGAGTTCTATACACCAAAGATTGTCATGTGATGCCATTTGCCACCTGAAGGCAGTCAATAAAAGATAATAAAAAGGAAAAGGATATATTCAGAGCATTAAGAGCAAGCTATGTCAGTTAACTGCCCGACTTTTGTGAAATTGGAGGGTACAAAATGAATTTCTTAAAGGACCTGGATTACTAATATACAGTAATAAAGTGTGGGTGTGAATGGGAAAGGAAAGAAATACCCCCCAAAACAAATACCCAAAATCCATGATGGGACTTCCCTGAGAATGCTGGGCTTGTTTTGAATCCCAGCTTCATTACTTTGAAGGACTCTGGGCAAATTGTTAACCTTCCTGAGCCTCAACTTCTTTATCTCTAAAATGAAGAGAATAAAACCCATCCCAGAAGGTTGAGAGGCAGATGAAATGACATGACACGTGTAAAGACTTTGAACGGTACCTGCCACTAAGGCTTCAATAATGTCTGTAGACTCAGTGCTAATCAATGAACATTAGATATAAGAAAGATAGAAATACCAATTTGAATTTGAGTTTGACATTAACAACGTTAAAATGAAGGCATCGCATGTGTTTTCTGATTTGGGATGGAGGGGAATCCAGTGTTTAAAGCCGTCTCCCCAACTCAAAGCCCTCTGCCGCCCTGCTCCTCAATCACTCACTTGGATCTCTGCACTCACTTCCTATCTTGTCCCTCCACTGCAGGAGCCCTGTTCTGATTCTTCTCCACTCTTCTCAGAGTGGCTTTCCAGTCTACCATGTCTCTCCTCTATGGCAAGCTGTTCAATGGCACGCCATTGCTGTGAGGATACGGACCCACTCCTTGGCCAACATGCAAGGCCTTTCATGGTCTGATCATACCTGTATCATCAGTCCCATCTCTCACCAACCTGTCATCCCACCTCTCATGCCTCATATCCCAGCCACATGGTTCTAGCACATCTCCAAGGCCTCAATGTCCTGCCTGGATGAGACACCCTTTCCCTCTCACTGGTCTTCAAGACTTAGTTTTGGCATCAACTTCCCCAGAAAGACACCCTCTGCCCAGTGTGGATTTGGTGCCCCTCCCAGGAGCTCCCACAGCCTCCAAGCACACTTATCTTTAGCACTCATCATAAGGAAACACAAAATTCACTTACCAATATGTCTCCCTGTTCCATGAGATGGAAAGCTCCTGAAAGGCAAGGATGGCCCTTTGTATTTGAATCCTCACCAGTTATCAACCAAGCCAAGAATAGTTGGTGCTCTATTTTTTTTTACTTTTATTTTTTTGGTGGGAAAGATTGGCCCTGAGCTAACATCTGTTGCCAATCTTCCTCTATTTTTTTTTTTTTTTTTTTTGTATTTGGGACACCACCACATCATGGCTTGATGAGCAGTATGTAGGTCCACACCCAGGATCCAAACCTGCAAACCCCGGGCTGCCGAAGCAGAGCTCACAAACTTAACCACTATGCCACTGAGCCAGCCCCAAGTGCTCTATTATTTTTACTGAACAAAATATATTTATAAGTGAATGGAAAATTGTGAAAATGTACTATAATTAGGTTAATATCCCTGCTCCCTCCAAAAAAAAAAATCACTGATCTTCTATCTTTAGGCACTCACTTTTACAGACATTAAGAAGTCAAAATTTAAGCAATGGTGGCTGGTCAGGCTATAGAACACTGTGTTCAACCTCACGGACACTGGTGTTAGAGGCTGAGTTTGAATTTTGGCCCCACTACTTACTAACTGTGAGGACTAGGTGCATTATGTGACCTCTCTGGGACTCAGTTTCCGTCTCTGCAAAACAAATATAATGAGAGTACATGCTTCATAAAGTTTTTATGAGATTAAGATGAGATGATGCAGGTAAAGCACAGTGTCTAGCATGTAATGCTGTTCAATAAATGTTAAAAATAAATTAAGAGTTAAGAAGTCCTAGTAACAGCCTTGTTGATCAATGAATCAGCGGGCAGTTGAATGCCGGTCTATGAGGCCTATGGGGAAGCAAAGAGAGGCCTGGATCACCAGCATGATACAGAATGTAGATCGTGCATGAGCCAGACAGTGTACAAAGCCACCAAAACGTTTGTCCCCTAGGGTGGAAGGGAGACCTGAGCTCAGTGGTGAGCACGCCCATTGGCAAAGCAGCTTAAACATTCAAGAAGCTGGATATGATATTTGCAGCCAGTCCTTGTCTTCCTACCTCCCAGAGCGTTGGCCTCCGTCACTCTCCGTGGACTTTTAATTTGCTCTGAAGCACTCGGCTCTCTCGGCCCCATGCTTTATTTCCCAACCTTCCAGGGGCCTTCTGACTTTCTTGACTCACTTGCTATCGATTCCCTCAGGCCTTATCCAGGCCAGTTTCAAATGCCTGAAACTTCTCACAGCTTCATAGTCAGGTTTATCAAGCTTTCATCCTATGGTTTTTGAGTGCTAACAAGGATGAGCTGTCCTGATCAATAAGAGAGGGGAAGAAAGAGCGCATGGGAAGGGGGATGTCACAATGCCAGCCCTCCCCAGGTCCCATTCTGAGTGACACTCCCTGGGAAAGGACTGATAAGCAATCGTCAGCTCAGTGATGCTGGTGAACTAGCATATTCTGGTAGGAGGGTTTCCAGGAGCTCACGGCCCCTTGGCTGATGCGTGGTTTAGACTACTCTTTGGTCAGCCCCATCTACTTTCCCCCTCCCTCTCCTCTCCTCCCCTTTCCCAGCAGCGGCCCCACGGTCCTCAAAGTGCTCTCTGCCCTGGCAGCCCCAGATCAGAGTGTGCGATCCAACCACACCCCCAGCATCTAATGACAAGGGTGCATCACTTAACCTTTCTTTATCCTTCAATTAGTCACTTACCCCAGGCTGAGAGCTCGACAGGGAAACGTGAGTTTGCCTGTTGTTAGCATCCCTCAGACTTATGACAAGATTCACAACAGTCATAGGGTGCCCATCATTTTATTTCACATAGTTTTGTGATATCATGATAATGCTAATAATGGGTATGACTTCCCGAGTGCTTTATATGGACCTTACAAGAGCCCTGTTTAAAAAAAACAAAAAGGCAGTATTCCCAATTTAGAGATGAAGAAACTGAGGCTCAGAGAAGGAATTATCATGCCCAGTCATGAGGTTAGGAAGTAACCAGGCAAGGCTTGAACCCATGTCCCTCTGGCTCTTCTGCCTATGTCACCTTCCCAGCAAACGCTGCCAGAACAAGGGACACCCCACACTCATGCTGCCTCCCCATCCCAGACGCAGTGATGGGGACCTGGGACATCCCTGGTAAATTTCTGGATGCTGATGTAGCTACCCCAAGGGTATAATTAGAGAACCTAATTGTTTTTCTTCAAAGTGTGTAACATATGAGACACAGATAAAACATTTATTGCAGCGCACAGAATTTCAGTATAATGATATCATTCCTCCTTTTGACTAGATAAAACTTTTCCAACTTTCAAAGGTTTAGATTTAGCCTCCCCTCTTACATGAATTCCCCTGGCTGCTCACTGATCCACCATCTAATAAAGTACTCATCCAGCCTGCACCGTGCAGTTTCAGAACTTGCATCTTTCACGTTTTTAATCAAATGTCATCTTCTCAGTAAGAACTTTTCTGGTCACCTCTTCTGAGATTGCTGCCTCTCCCCAACACTTCCTATCCCCCTTTGCTGCTTTATTTTTCTCCTAAGCACTTACACTATATATCATACTTATTTCTCCAAGTTATCACCTGCCTCCCCCATTCAAGCATATGCCCCCTGAGGGCAGGCATTTTTTTAAAATTTTCTCACGGCTGCATTCCCCACAGCAGTGCCTGGGAGGGGCTCAGTACTTACTCGTCGAATGCTGGACATGTTTGGTTTCCAGTTTACTTCAGCTGAGTTTGTTCTTCCTCTTTAAATAGCTCTAAAACTCTCCAAGATAGCACATAAACATCTTATGCAGCTTCTGTATGCCCACAGCACGCCTTAGGAGGTGCCAGTCACATAGAAGTTATTTTAAAACCCACTAGCCTGATTAATTCAGTAGCAAATTAAGCAAAAGTGAGGGCCTTAAGCCCTGTCTTGAGGGACGTGGATCTTTTCGTCGTTGTGAATTTACCTCTGGAGGATTTTAATCTGTGGCAGCAGGTGGAGGCGGGGTGCTTCACGGTAAAAATTGATTTCTCCTTACTCCTCAAGATTAACTGTTAGTGAGCCTTTGTACCTTCTCAAACTAGTTATCTCTTCTCCTAGCTTTAGAAGCCCATTGGGTCTCTTCTGTATCTGTCACTCTGACTGCTCCCTATTGCTAAGAGTGGAATCAGCATGTTGTACAAATTCTCATGCCTTCCAAGTTGGGGTGAGGACGCACACTCCCCAGACCATAGCAGGAGTGAGTGGCTCAGACGGCAGAGAGATTTTGTCCTGGCCTTACTGTCACAAGCCAGGACGGGCATGTGCTGCCTGCACTGCACACAGGCTGTGCCCAGGGGACATGGTGGATTTGCATGACTGTCTCACCCTCAGTGTGTCTGTGTGTGCACGTGAGCACACACATGTGTGCCCAAGCCTGTGGATGGCCAGCCAGCTCTGCCTGATTCGCTGCTCTCCCGAGATGAGCTGGCTTCTCAGGGAGCACCCGGGTGTTGAAATCCAGTCTTGACCCTAAAAGAATTCTGAAGATGCCAAGTCAGGGGATTAGCTCCAAATGCCACCACCCAAATCAGGCCACAAGTTACAGTGGTCAGACAATGAAATCATCTTTTCTTCTGGTTTTGGTGGCTACTATTTTTAACCGTGTTGAATGGCCAGGAAGAACCTGAGGGGAAGGTAGCCAAAGCAGCATAGACCAATTTCCTGGCTCAGGAGCCCACAGCCCTGGGATGGTTTCCTGTTTGTGAGAGGAGAGCTGTGGTTGTGTGTTGGGAGAAGGCTGTTATTGTCTGACAGTTTTAAGGGTTTGCAGCACTCTACAAAAGAGACAAGAAACCTTCAGCTCTGCCCAGGCTCAGCCCTCATGGCAATTATTTTTTTCTATTGGAGGGTAGGGGTTGATGAGCAGGAGGGAGCAAAAGAAGGAGAGAGAGCAGAATGGAAAAAAGTAAACCTCAGGAGAACAGGATGTACTTAAAATTCTCCCTGTCTCTTATCCATCCCAAAACTGGCCTATCCAGGGGTGGAGGAGGCCACTGTGACTTCATACATATTTATAGAATTTGGCAGATTTGCAGAACACACCTCTAACAATGTATTTTAAATGAAGCTAAATGAAATGCATTCCTAGTCCATGGGAAAAGTTCTTAATTTTTTTTTTTTGGCTATAATATGGTGTGGAGAGATGGTGCTGGCCGCAGCGTCACGGAGAATCACACAAGGTGGATAATATGGTGTGAAGCTGATGTGAGTCTGGGTGGGAGCCGGGTGACCCAAACCAGCATGTGGCACCTTGGGAAAGATCCAGTCACTCGAACTAGCCTGACTGTCCCCACATCTTGAAGCCCCCTCAAGCAGGGTGTAGCCCCAGGATCCCACAGTCCTCTGCCTGTCGTGTTTCCCAATGGCGTTGTGATGACCTGCTTCTCTCCAACCCTGTTAGTCCCAATTCAAAGTAACTCTCTGTCCACCAAAGGCCACCGAGGATCAGGGCTTATTAGAGGTCAAGATTTCTGGAATCAGAAATCATGAGCCCAAACCCAATATTCTGTTTCCTCTGATCTCCAAGTTAGATTGCAAACCCTAAAATATATTCATGTTATTTTCTAAATAAAAGAGGAACCTAATTGAATTTCACTGGCCCACATGTATGTCTATATGCACATCTTTCTTTACTGACCTGGCTTGGCCTTGCGCTCATTTGTAAAATAAGGATATTGCGCTAAGGGCTTTTCCAGCTCAAAAATTCCAAGATTCAACCAAAATACATTCAGTATCACTCCTCCAATCCCATGGTCTTTCTTTTTTTTGCTGAGTCCTGCTAATTGTTCCTCTGCCTTACTTCCTATTTTGAGGTCTTTCTCTCCATTCCAAAAGCATCGACATAGTTGATCTTTTAAGCTCCTCAGTGCTAGACTATTAGAGCTGTCTTCTTAGGGATTTCTTTGGTTTCAATTATGTTTTATGCTAAGTGATACCACATGTCGCTGCTCAGAATAACTAGTTTCAAAGACAATTTCACATCTGATTCAGGAGCTGTATATGGTCGGCCCTTTCCCACCCCACTGCCTCCTTCAACCGCATCCTCACCTGCTACAGCACAACATGACCTATGGCTCCAGTCACACTCATTTCTTATCCAGCCTTCCATTCACCTTGAAGATTCCCACCCGTTTGCCCTAACAGTAACATTTCTATGTGACTGCCCCTCCTCTCTGAACCAGTCTTTGTCCATCCTTCCTTTACACTTTTGCCTGGCTACACTGCCAGGAGACTGACATTCATTCCCTCTCGTGCTCCCTTCATACTCTCATCTTTTCTTTAGAGGCTTCATGCTTACTTATTGACTCCCTCTCTAAGGAAAAGTACAAGATTGTGCCTGCCCTTTCTTCCCTTAACTGTTGAAATGCCACAGCCTCTGCTTCCTCTTGTTGGTGTCCAATGCAGTGCGGGGCATATAGCTGCTCAATATTGTTGTTGGATGATCGGTAATAATTAAGGAAACTAACAGAGCTCAAGTCTGCAACTAGTTCAACAGCAACTGGACTTACTCCATCCCACTAACTCCATGTGCCCATTGCAGGGAGGGTACCTATCAAGGGCCAGGAGTGCAGACGAGGCTCAGCTGCTGAGCCCATGGCTTGGCTCAAGGTTGAAGAAGGTTGAGCTGTCAGCATGTTCTGCTGATGGCTTGTTCTTCAACTAGTGACCTCTCTTGATTTTTACTCTCATCTCTGCAAATTAGGGGTGGGATGACTAGACCAAGAAATCCTATGATGAAAGACTCTTCACAGAGGTATCATTTTATTTTTTTTTAATATGAGAGTCTCTGTAGAGTCAACCAGTAAGGTAGCTGATACATAATGATAAGGATTCCAAGATGTTTGCTCATATTTCTGGAGCAAACATCACATATAACCTAAGGAACAAGGGGCATTGGTCTCCCTCCCCTCATACCACCTCCATCATTGACAAAACTGTTCAGGAGGGAGAACCTGGGGAGGGGATGACCTTCTCTCCTTTATTTGAAGTTAACAAAGGATGAAAAGGCACTTTCCTGAAAGTTTGTTTTGAGGGCTCAGAATTAAATGCTTTTCTCTGCAGTCTTTTTGGATTCAAGTCTTCTTGATGCCGTAAGAAAAGTTCTGTGTGCATCCTCCAGAAATATCATTTCTCGTAATAAGACTACAGAGTTATACTGTGACTTTCAGCTTTAGGGCTTCTGTCAGAGGACTTCTTTGATCCCCTCAGGATTGTCTGTAGAGCTCCAAGAGCACAGCAAAGATATTGATTGTCCACTGGAAAAAATGGCAATGCTAGTGTCTCACATTACTGTTCGTGCTGTCTCAAGTGCTCGATGGAAGGAGGCAGAATGAGGGTATAAATCTATACTCGATCATGCTGCTACTCCATACTTCCTAGGCTTGTCCTCTGGTGGCTAAGAGAGGTTGTTCTCGAAGGTGTCAAGGCGTATGAGAGGAAATGGTTTATATTTCCTTTTAATAGAAACACTATCTTGTTACAAGTTCTAGAATGAATATCTGTCCCTTCAATTGTCTGATAAAAGGAGCATCAAGTCCTTGATCTGGTCTATCTCACTCTGATACCTCCAGCTCTTCATTCCATCACTCGGGGCCTACAGGCTAAAGATTCTGCATTTCCAAGAGCAGGGTCATGACCCAGGAAGGAATCTCTTCAATCAGGTTCAGCTACCCAGTTAAATCAATCCACCAAGTGACAAGGGTTGTGGCAGGTTCACACACCTATGACAAAGTCCTTCTGAGGGAAACACCTAATTGGTAACCCGCAATCTTCCTCTCAGTGCAGAGGGAGTGAGTTCCAATCTTTCCAGCTACAACACTCTTTTCTCCTGCCTCTCACTTCATTACATCGCCTATGAGACATAGAGGCATTATTATTTTTATTAATAAAATGGATTAAAATCGTTTGATTTGGACATCTGAGAAGTTCTTGAAATCATAGAGGGCCTCCTGGGATAACCTGACCCAGCACTGGAAGTCCTTGGAGAAGAGGCCCGTGGGTCAGATGGACCAGTTCTAATCTGATTCTGGCTGCAGGGCCTTGGGCACGGCATTCAGCCTCTCTGAGACTCAGTTTCCTCATCTGTAAAATGGGATAACACCATCTAGCTGATTAAGTTGTTAGTAACAATAAATGTGATGAATATCAGTAAATTGCTTGGCCCATAGGCATACAATAAATGGTAGATTTAATCTAAGATACTAATATTAAAGGAATAGATGCTATAGTATGCTAGATAAAAACTCATAGATGGAGAACAGCTCATTCTCGAGGCATTTTTTCTAGTTTAGGTCACCAAAGGATTAGATTTAACATGTGCAAGAGGGTAGAGCTGAGCAAAACAGACAGGCGAAAAGAAAGATAGAGAACTAGTCAGTGGAAGGAAACATTTCAGATGAAATTACACCCTTGGAATCCAGAGACAAGGGCTAGGTTTTTGAGTTTTAGTCACTGCTGAGGAGTAATGAGATGGCGAGTGAATGGTTGGGATCATCTCTCGGGCAGGAATTTCGTGCAGAATTTGTGACAGGAGAAAGGCCGTGTCCCTCCTCTCTGGATGGGTCTGCTTGTACCAGGGAAGCAAGTGAACCAAAATGCCCTCTCTCCTGGAACAGATGTGTGACTCTGGGCTGGGAGGTGTGGGAAAAGCCTAGAAATAAAAGGCAGAGGAGAACCTTTATAATCCTGATGCTTGAGCAAAATGCAGTGATTACAGTGCAGCATCTGGGGGCAAGGTAGGCTGAATGCAACACCAGGCTCTCTGGAATCTTCTAAAAACAACCATGAATACAAACAACTTACAAGAACAAAAGAGACCTTTGCACCACAAATGCCAAACAGAAACCTATGCAATTCGGAGGCATGAAATACGCTGTTTATAGTTAAAAGCAAGAATGAAGTGTATACATTTTCCAAACCACATACTGGACTAAACCTAACTTATTTATTTTCCTAAGCCTTAAACCAATTCTGAGTTTAAGTATAAAAATTTAAAGATGTAGGGGCCGGTCCAGTGGTGCAGCGGTTAAGTTCTCATGTTCTGCTTTGGTGGCCCAGGGTTCACCAATTTGGATCCCAGGTGCAGACATGGCACCACCTGGCAAGCCATGCCATGACAGGCGTCCCATATATAAAGTAGAGGAAGATGGGCATGGATGTTAGCTGAGAGCCAGTCTTCCTCAGCAAAAAGAGGAGGATTGGCAGCAGATGTTAGCTCAGGGCTAATCTTCCTCAACAACAACAACAACAAAAATTAAAGACATATATCCTAGTGAGCCAGGGCAGAATCAATTTTATAAAACTGAATTAGGTACTAATTGGAATATTAAAATATGCTTAGACTCAAACTTAAAACAAAGAGTAGCTTGAGAATTCAACTCCAATTAGATTGAAACAAAAGGAAATGAACTCACAATTAGCCAATAGTGATGATGATGATATGATGATACTGTACTCCCTGGTATTTGATTCTCAGAGTGATGGCACATATCTGTGTACCCAGGGTGCATTGATTGTGGGTTCCCCTCTGCAATGACCTCAGTATCTTCCAACTGGATACTCTTCCTTCTTGACTGGTGTGGCCTTTGAGAAATGTGTTGGGCTGCAGAACACAGGGGAAGGTTAGGTCCCTCATAGGAAAACAGAAGATGGCTAATTAACGTCTTCAGCTTAGTAGTTATTAATTGTACTATTAGCATCTTGGTCAGAGATTATGCCAGTGTGTGTGTGTGCTTGCATGTGATCAATATTTAGGCCTTTTCACATGTGCATATCTTAATAATATAAACAATTAGCCACTTAAATTTACTCGTTTTGTAGGAATGCGTTCTTTACATTCTGAGGACCCTTAGAGGGAAATAAAAATGTGGACTCCTACCAGCAAGACCAGCACAGAGTGAGTTATTCGTGTTGCTGAGGTCAGAAGGAATCAACGTCAGAATTCCAGAGCGACATGGAAACTGGGGCTCAGGGAGAGCCTGTCCATGGAAGAAGAGGAAGCTTTGGGAATGTGGGTGGTGGGAAGAGGTACACCTGAAGCAGTAATTTGGCAGATCTTCCTGGCGAAGGCGAAGATGCTGGCCGAGGGAAATAAAGGGGTTTGATTCCATGCAGCCAGGAGCTTGACAATGGCTCAAATTTTCAGAAATGTGGCAAACCATGATGACTTGGCCAGAAGGCCTCAGTTTTCTGTGGCTTCGGATTTACTCATCTGGGAACATGGGCCCTCCTAGCCATCATAAAGGAAGGAGCCAGGCCGTCCCCCCGAGAATGAGCTGCTGATCCAGAAGCTGAAGAAAGAAAGGACTGTGCCATTCTTGGCTCCTTCTCCTTCCGCATTCTGGCCTCAGTGCTCTTCTCCCCGGAGGAAGACGCAAAGCCTGCCCTGCCTGCTCTGCAACCTCGGAGGGGAAACTCATCCAAGGGGCTGAATCAGATCCGCTCAGGTCTAAGGAGAGTGAGCTCCTGCAGGCACAACACCTTTCGAGTTTTCTCCAGAGGACAGTTGGAGGCGCAGCCTCTATGCCTACGGCGTATCTAAATGTCAGCCCCCGTGGGAATGATTCCTTCGAGTTTGTCTGGCCCCACATCGAAGAGTTTAACTTGGATTCCTTTCTCTCATTTCATTTGTCTTCCCCTGTCCTACTTTCCCCTGTGGCTGAGAGTGGTTTTTCCATTTCATTTTGCAGACATGTGAGGCATCTCGCTCCCCGTGTTCCCCACCCCATGCTTCCACACATCTGGAAGAGCAATGTTCACATCTGGAGGCCATTCTCATCTGGAAGATGTCTTTCGACATTCTTTTCTTTGAAACTCAATCCATTCTCTTGTTGAAAAGGGCCTCCGAACTACTAGAATCATTTGCAGAGGCTCAGAAAAAAGTCCTCAGTTTCATCCCGACATGGTGGAATTTATGACTCAAACCAAACCGAACATTATGTTTCTGATTGCTTTTTTTTTGGTAATAAATTATTTTCTGAGCTTCATGTTGAAATGGACTGGAAGTTCTAGCCTAGGTCACATACAAAAGGAAGATGGAAAGTGAGATGGTCAATAATCACAAGGTAAGTCCAGTTCCTAGCTCCGTGACCTTGAACATGACAGTCATTTCCTCATCAATAAAATTGGGGTTCATTGTTTAAAATTAGATCAATAACCCTGCTTTGTTATCCCGTAGGATTGTTTAGGACACAGTGAGATAACCTATCTGAACATATCTGGTCTCACATTTAGATAAGATAAGGATTGATGAAAAAAGAGGGGGAGGTGGGCCACGCGCAGGTGGTCCAGTGTTTCGTTGGTTCGAATCCTGGGCGCGGACATGGCACTGCTCATCAAACCACGCTGAGGCAGCGTCCCACATGCCACAACTAGAAGGACCCACAACGAAGAATATACAACTATGTACCAGGGGGCTTTGGGGAGAAAAAGGAATAAAATTAAAAAATCTAAAAAAAAAAAAAAGAGGGAGAGGCTCCTGTCAGGTTGACAGTCTCTGCATTTGCACATCCCTCTCCATGAATCCATAGAAGACCCCAAGGCTATGGCTCTATGATACCCCACTGGGTAGGGGAAAGGCAGAAGTCTCCGGAACAGAGTCCCACTGTCAGCCACATGCTCTCATTCTAATCAGGTTGACAGTAGAGCATCTGATCAGTGGTTCCCAAATTTAATGTGCGCACACATTACCTGGCCATTCTGACAAAATGCAGATTCTTGTTCAGCAGGTCTGAGGTGAGATTGAGGTTTGCATTTCTAACAAGCTCCCAGGCGATACCTATGCTGCTAGTCCCAGGACCCTATTTTGAATAACATGGTACTGGGGAAGTAGATCCCCAACCCAAAAATGCAACCTCAGCTAACAAGCAAGTTCGTCATTTTTGCGGTGTCAAATCTAAATCTCAAGTGCAGTCCGTGGAAGGAGAGGCACGGAGAGAAATGGAATTCACCTTCTGGAAATGCATCAAGACCTGTTCAGCTCAACTTTGACCCTCTCCTGCACCTGTCCTCTTGGATGTGAAGGGAAAACTAACTTCCTTACTTCACCCCATGCCCTGCCTTCAAGTATTTCCCCTCCTGAGTCACGTTGGCGCCTAGAGGAGGGACTGCCCCAGCTATAGACTGCCACACCTTTGACCTTCAGCACGTTGCCCAACTCCCAGCCAGGCTGCTACAAGAGAGAGAAACATCAGTGCTATTTAGCTGGGCTGGGCACTTCCCTCAGCTTCTCTTGCCCCTGAGCCATGTTGCCTGGCAACCAGAGGGCAGGGGAAGGGGAGGGATGGAAGCAGGTGAGAAGGCAGGGAGGAAATAATGGAACAGGAGAGACAGGGCTGAAGCTCCTGGTCACACAGACACACACACTTAGTAGGAGAGAATGTTAATAAGCCTCAGAGGGAGGATGCCACTGGGTGTGAACCTAGAAAGCAGGGGGCCAGAAGTTTACCAGCATTCATTTTTTCCATTTGATTATTTTAAAGATGCTAATAATAAAAGGAAGAGGAAAAGAATTCTACTTCTTAGATGATTTGGCAAGGCAGGAGGAAAAAACTAAAAAACTCTTATAAAAACCGAGGGAATCATTAAACGGTGTGGACGGGGGTGAGGCGAAGTTGGTAAAAATCCTGTGCTAAAAACTAAAACGTGTCTTGAGAAGTGGCCAAAAAGTTTATGGTAAGGTCTGAAAAGCTGAAATGAGAAGCCGCCCAGGCATGGGCTCCTAGTGGCTGCTGAATGAGGAGAGGTGGGGCGATTCCACGTGGCCCACCCACAGCCCCCACCTGCTGCCCTTTCAGTGTGTCCCTGTGCAGGGGTCACCCAGGCAACAGGAGGATGCTGGACAGCAGACTGCAGTCCAGGGAGGCAGCTAAAGAAAGTGGCAGGAACATTTTGCATTCCAGTCACAGTTATGGAGCTTCAGTTTTCTCACAGGTCGAAAGCCTTCATTCCGGCCTGTAAGAGTCTCTTCAGATGCTTGTGACAGCCCCTGCTCTGGCCCTCCGGCTTCCTGCCATTCCCACACTCCAAGCCGTACTCCATATTGCCGTACGATGAGCCTTCTAAAACAGATGGAATCATGCTGCTCAAAACTTCGCCTAGTTCCCCAGTGCCAACAAAGGAAATTCCAAACTTCTTAGCATGGCATTCGATGCTTTCCACAGCCTTGCCCCAGTCTGCTTTTCCAGAGTCATCTCCAGCTTCTCCTACCAACCCCCAACCACCCTACAGTCCAGCCATCATAAACCATACCATTCTCCACCAAGCCATCAACTCCTACTCTTCTGTGCCTTTGCATATTGCTATAATTCCTCATTTGGCTTATCTTCCAAACAACCCCTATTTACTCTTTTTAAAACACACAGAAACAAAATTGAAAATTTTCCAAAGTAATATGTGCACACGATTTACATATTTAAATGGTGCAGAAGACTTAAAATCAAAGAAACAACCTATTGTCTTCCTCTTCCTCCTCCCTATCGCCTCTCCCTCAATTAAATCCCCCTTCGCTCTTTTTTAAATTTTCTCCCCTGGTGGTTACCTTCATTTCTCTAGGAACTATTTCTTGATTTCTATAAAATTATTTCTTAATTTGGCAATTTTACATAGGCTTTTTTTTTTTTGCATTCTGACTCTAATAAATGAGTGTTTAGCACACATGGAACATACTACAATTTTCATTTTCCCAGTGGAAACTTTAATCACTTTAAGTTCAAGAAGAAACAACATAAGACAAGTAAGAATTCAGACGCCGAAGTCAGTCTGGCTGGGTCCAGATTGCTAACTTACTACTTACCACATATGTGATCTTGGTCAGTCGACTTAATTTTCTGTCCTTATGCTATCTTCATAAATGGTGGAGGATACAACATAGTGTTTCCTTCATCTGTAAAATCTGTACAGATCTCTCTAGAACTATAGCAAAACTGCCATCTGCATTTCTCTTCACTATTTTCCAAGGTTGGAGATACTGTTTCCAGAATCCTGTGTCTCTCCCTGGCTTGCTTTACGCCCTCATTTTGCTGGAGTGTGTCCTCAAATGACTTCCCTTAAAAGGCGCATGGAATTAAGCCTTTGCAACACCTCATCTGTCTGAAAATCTCATTTCTTCCGCCTTCAAAATTCACAACTATTTTTGCTGGATATAGAATTCTAGTTGAAAATCATTTTCCTTCATAAGTTGAAGCATTTCTTTATTGTCTTCTAGCATCTAGTATTGCTCTTACAAGTCTTTGATGCCCATTTATTTACAAGTTGTCATTTTTCTTCATTTTTCTCTCTCTGGAACTATTTAAGGTCTCTCTTGTATTGTTAATGTTATGAATTTTTAAATGTTGCATTTGCTGTCTTTTATTCATTAGAGTGGATACCAGGTAAATAACTCTGTCTTAACTTTTGTATCTTTCAACTCTGAGAAATTCTCTTGTAATGTTTCTTTGTGATTTCTTCTCTCATATTTTTCTTTTTGGATCTCCTATCAGTTAGCTGTTGATTCTAACTGTCATTCTGGGTTATTTTAAATATTATTTTGTTGTTGCTCTTTTTATACTCTCTGTCTTTTTCTTTTACTTTTCCTCCATTTTATCCTCCAACTTTTTATTAGCATTTTCATAGCATCATCATCTTGTTTAATTGATGCAGTGTCTTCATAAATGTCTCTGAGGATACAAAGTAGTTTCTTTCAAGGTCCTTATTTACCCTAAATTATCTCTTGTTTCCAACGGTGTCATTTCTGTATTTCACAATGTTTCTTTTTCATGGATTACACTTCCCTCAAATACCAGTCATTGGCAGTTCTAGCAAAGGTGACTCTGAGCTTGCTGTGACCAGCAGGCCTTGTTGACTGCTGGGCTCCATTTCAGGGTGAGTGGAAACGGAGCCCAGGTGTGGCATTGGCTCCCACACTAAGAATAGTTTGTTCAGTTTCTTTAGAGAGGAACGGTCATTCCTCTCGACCTAAGGGTGGAGAAGTAGGGGTTCTCTCAGCTCATATCTCCCTCTTGCTGTCCATATTCTCTTCGTTGTTGGAAGTTTACACCCATTTTTACTCCTTTGCTGTCATGTCATGAGAGCTCAGAAGATAAAGCAAATAAAGTTGTGTTTCAGGAATCCAAAAACAAAATGACAATTCTAAAAGTTTCCAGAGAAAAGGTGTAGATACCCTGAAAAGGAACAGGAATCCTTAATATCAATATTGGATGCTAGGCAACAGAATAATTTTTTCAGTGTTGAAAGACAAGAATCTCCAATGTAGAATTTTAACTCCAATGAAACTATCTTTAAAATTGGGGGCAAATTAATGATATCTCAGGCATATGTAAAAGCTCTTTAAATATTCTCTTGGAAGAAGTACTCCTTTAAGAAGAGAAATAAATACAAGAGAACACTGTGAAGCTTATGTTACTTAAGAAAAAATAGACAACACATAAATTTTAATTTTTTTCAAAAAAAACCAAATGAATATTAAGATATGGAGTAGAGAAGCAGAATCAAAAAGACTTATGGAGCATTATATAACATAGATAAGGGGTAATCCATACCTAGACATTATAGTGAATTTATAAAGTGCCAAAATTGGTGAAGAGTAAATTAAAAGCTTGCATAAATAAATAACCATTATAGAAATTAAAATAGTAAATACATTATAAGGCTAATAAATATAACCTTGATTCCAAAACTAATTAAGAACAACATAAGAAAAGATTATGGTATCAACATACATAGATATTTATATGTCTAACATATACGAGAAACTTGCAAATCAACATGAAAAAGATCAGAAACTCAAAAGAAAAATTAGCAAAACGTGTAATACACAATTTAGAGAGTGGATGCCAAGTATGAGATGAGATATGTATTTCTAGGAAGGCCTAGAAATCAGAGAAATACAAATTTTAAAACAGTGGTACACTACTTTATACACATCCAATATACAAAGATTAGAAAGCTAGGTAATACCAAGTGCTGGAGAAGATTCAGGGAAATAGACTTATCCATGTATTTCTGGAGCAGCATTAAACCGGCACAGCCATTCTGGAAAACCACCAGGCAGTACTTAGTGAAATCAAGCATTCATATACCTATGCCCAGCAACCCCCCATGCTGGGTGTGTGTCCAGAGAAGTTTTCACAGAGGTCCCTAGGAGCCCATGCACAAGGGTACCCATCCTGTCATTAGAGACTGTCACGTTTGAGTCAGCGGTTGGCATTTGGGGGGAGTGGCAAATGAGGGAGGGGGGGCAGAAAGGGAATGAGAGTGAAGACTGGGGATGAAAGGGAAAAACAAATAACCAAAATAAAACCAGAATGCGACCTTGCACCGCCTGTTAATGAACTGCGGAATGTGTTTCACTGGGCTCTCTGCGCCTGAGATCGCGCAAAACAGAAAGCGCCACGCACGCGCATCTCCTCACCACCTGGTACCAGACCGTGGGTCGAGGCGCTAAGCACAGAAAAACAAAGGAGCACCTGCTGCCAGATGGCTTCCCTTGCTTTGAGCCAAGAGGTGAGTTTTCCTTGACCTTCGGACAGCATCTCTCCCCTCCCACCCCCCCCCCCCCCACATTCATCTGTCCTAGAGAGAAAAAAGGGCCGGCCTCACCCTCTAGAAACAAACCTCTCCCTGGCCTTCAGTAATCTCCAGGATTAGTGTTTCCTCCCCAAATCTCATTTCCTTCGACAGAACCCCCCGGATTGCTCAAGCCCTCACATTAGAGCAGCGGGGACATTCGTGCCCTGTACTCCCCAGCGCATGGCTGCGGCCCTCTCATGGCCTCAGACCTGGGGCGGAAGAAGGGCTAAGGAGCCAGAGGGAGGCAAGATCCTGTGTTTTCTGGAGAACATAAATTATTTCCGCCTCAGTTACTTCTGCGCCTTCCTAGGTAATCAAACTGTACACCTGGATAGAGAAGCCCCGCCTCCCGCAGATAAGAATCAGAATGGATTTATTGAAGTGACACAGTCATAGAGAGAATGCAGCACAAAGGTGAATTCCAAGAGCGGGTCAATTTACACAGATTTTTTAAATGAGAATGTTACTAGCCCCTTTTTTCTCCCACACAGGCCTGCACCAGACTTCTCTTCTAGGACTAAAGCCTCAGTTTTTGTATCCCCCTTCGGTTCCTCTTCCACAGATCTTGCCCTGCCTCGTTGCCCAGCTCAGACAAACACCCTGCCTCATCTTCCCCATCTCCTCCCCACTGGGAGTTGGGGGCCCTCAATCTTGGACTTCTCCAGACTTCACCAGACCGCAGAATGGCCTTAAATCCTTTCCAGTTTGCTTGTCCTCAGCCACCAGATAGTCAGTCAGCAGTACTCATTAAGCTTGTTCTGCGGGCAAAGCAGTGTACTGAGGCCTTATCAAGAAAAACTGCAGGAACAGAAGTGGTAGACGTGCCCTTTCAGGATGTGAATTAGTGTCTGTGGGTCCCCTGGTAAGTGTACACCGTTATCCTCATCATTGTACATCCATTCCTTTATTTATCTTCACAATGACCCCAGAAGTTAAAGCCCCATTTTCCCTGTTTTCCAGGTGAGTAACCCGAACCTCTCAGAGACTGAGGAAGCTGCCTCAAGTAACAGCTGGTAAGTGACAGTGCAGGACTTCTGACTCCAAGCCCAGGCATCTGTCACACACCATGGTTGCCATAAAGAGAGCCTGTCCTCCTTGGAAATACAGAGCACCGTGCCCTGAAATAGACTCGAAGTATTTTCAGAATAGCACGTCAAGAAGAGCACACGCACGATAAACCCTGAGCTTGTGTGTCCTGGTCTGTTTCGTGGAAAAGAATGGTTCAAGAAGGAAAGGTTCCTAAAGGGGGTAACCATTAAAACCTAGTTTGAAAGAACAGAGAGCTATAGATTGGCAGGCAAGAGAGAATAAATTTGGAATAAGCATCTTCTCTTGAGGTTACTTAGACATTCCTACTGTCGTGGAAAGAATTTTCCACCGTGTCTCCCAGAGTGAGAGGAATCCGGCTGAAACGTGGCAGGGTGGATTCAGGTTAAATAGCACAAAAAATATTTCTGGTGATGAGGTGGTTAAATACCAAACTATTTCCCTAAAGGAAGTGGTGAAATGTAGATTTTCTTTTCCCTCGGATGACTTTAGCTTACTCCTGTTGGAAACGGGAGATGGAATACATGAGCTCCGGAAACCTCGTCTGAAAATGGCAATTCTGTGGCTATAAGATAACTTTATTATGCTCACGTAAAAAGAGCTCAGGGCAACCCATATAACAACAGACTATTACTCAACCCCGGACCCTCCCAGAGAGCCACAGCGAAGGGTTTTCTCACCTTTCCTCCCTGTTCCCATATCCAACAAGCATGAACCAGAAAGGGCCTGAGTCACCAGGTCATGTGACTGAAAGTGCACACGGGGCCTCTCCACACTTGGCACGGCCAGATGAAACCCAAATCGCCGTGCCCTGCAAGCTAAGAGCACCAAGCAGTTGCAGGTTTGTCTCAGGAAACATCCCGGGGCTGCCGTCCAGCCATTCAAGCTTTTGAGAAACTTCTTACTTAGAAATGATTCATTCCGAGGCACAATGGCCTGGCCATAAGACGGGTTCAGTTGGCCACGTTGTTCACATTGGGGGTCTGCTGGACACTGCAGCTCCAGGATTGCTGAGGGGAGGCCTCAGCGCCACTCCCTGCTGTAGACGCCAATCACTGTTCTCCACAGAAGAGGATGTTTGCAATGGCTCCTCCCCTGCTCTCTGGCTGCTGTTCAGGTATGTGTTAGTCAGTCAGTCAGTCAGTCAGTCAGTTGATTAGTTGGATGTTAGTTGGTTAATTGATTAGTTTGGATAGTTAGTTTTGCAAATAGCACAAGGGCACAACCCACCTCCAAGAACATGATGTTGTTTCACGGGCTCGTTAAAGATTTCATAGCCCCTGTGGGAAATCAGAAAAGGCCCTGAACAGGAAGCCCACATGAAGAAACTTTTCTCCTCCTGCTCTAATGATTTCCATTTTCCTAAGAATCCTGGACTCAAAGACTATTCAAGTTAGTCAGACCTTAGGAATCATCATCTAGCGCGACTTCATCGTTTTCCAGGAAAGGAAGCCCAAGCCCAGAGAGATGGAGCGATTCGCCCAGGGTCACACATCTGGTCCGTGCCCTTCACCTAGGAGTGGACCAGCACACATCCAAGGTGAAGGAGGAGGAAATAGGCCGTTTCCCTCTTGTATTTCCAGTGATGGGGTTTGCCTAAGATTGACAAGTATAGATTCAGACGTTTCTCCCTCCTATCAATGTCCCAAGCACCTCCATCATCACCAAACTCACATGTAAATTGCCTGTTCTGCTGCTTCTAGGAACTCACTAAGCCTTTTATTTCCATGAGACGACTTTAAATTTATAGGCACCATCAGTTCCCTCTAGCAGAAATGAGAATGGCTTCCCGACCCACAGAAGGAAAGGGGTGCCCGCAGCAAGCTCAGGCTGGGTGGCAAACACCCACCCAGGTCTATCATCCACCTTTTCTTGTTCTTTCCGTTCTTGCCTCCCAATTCCCAGAACCCACCTCCTCACCTGGAAAGTAGATCAGTCAGGTGTAGACAATGTGGGTGTTTGAAAGAGCCAGGTTTTTCAAATCAAAAGGCCTAGCTGCATATTAGCTGCATGGCCTTACTCAAGACATTTAACGATTGGCATCTTTAAATTGAGTATGATAATGCCAAGGTCCCATGAGAATGCAATGAGATCATATTTTGGGAAAGCCCTTTTGAAACTATGGAGAGGAAATCTAAGGGATTTTCATTACTGCCTCCAAGGCGCCCTATGCCTGACCATGCGTTAGAGTTCACAGCCCAGAGGAAGGGTGTTGGCAGCTGGGCTGGGCCAGAGGCAGGGCTGGAGATGGGAAACGTGTTCTCCTCCACCTGTGTACACAGGAAAGCGCCCTTCCCACAGTCCTCAGAGGGAGCACGGCAGGGGCACGTGTGGTGCGGCTGGGGCCAGCTGTGAGCACCATCCCAGAATGCACTGTGGCTGCTACTCCCTGTCAGCCCTTGAAGCTGCTTTTTTTTTTTTTCTGTTTTTAGTTCTCATGGCTTCTGGGGCATTTTAAAGAGGCTGTGTCACTACTGGTCTGGCAAACAGGCAGCTTGCTCTAGGGCAAGAACACTTTTTTTCTCAGCCTGAGTTTGTGCAAGTGGAGAATATTGGGGATGTGGATGCCTAGTCCCAATTGCTCCACATCCTTCAAGCACTCAGCTTTCCCCTCCCACTCCAGTATCTTCAGCAGTCTTTTTTTTTTTTTTTGAGGAAGATTAGCCCTAAGCTAACAACTGCCACCAATCCTCCTCTTTTTCGCTGAGGAAGACTGACCCTGAGCTAACATCCGTGCCCATCTTCCTCTACTTTATATGTGGGACGCCTGCCACAGCATGGCTTGACAAGCAGTGCGTAGGTCCACACTTGGGATCCAAACCAGCGAATCCCAGGCCACTGAAGCAGAACATTCGAACTTAACCACTGTGCCACCTGGCAGGCCCCTCAGCGGTCTTTTTTTTTAATTAATTTTTTGTTGAGGTAACACTGGTTTATAACACTATAAATTTCAAGTATACATCGTTATATTTCAACTTCTGTGTAGACTACATCATGTTCACCACCAAAAGTCTAGTTGCCGTCTGTCGCTGTACACATGTGCCCCTTTGCTCCCTTCGACCTCCCCTCCTCCCTACTTCCCCTCTGGTAACCACCGATCTATTCTCTGTGTCTATGTGTTTGTTTGTTGTTGTTTTTGTTTTATCTTCCACAAATGAGTGAAATCATAGGGTATTTGGCTTACTCCGTCTGACTTGTTTCCCTTAGCATAATACCCTCAAGGTCCATCCATGTTGTCACAAATGGCAAGATTTCATCTTTTCAATGGCTAAGTAGTATTCCATCTATACATACACCACATCTTCTTTATCTGTTCATCTGCTGAGGGGCACTTAGGTTGCTTCCAGCTCTTGGCTATTGGGAATAATGCTACAATGAACATAGAGATGCATGTATCTTTTTGCACTAGTGTTTTTGTGTTTTTTGGATAAATGCTCAGAAGCTGGATCATATGGTATTTCTATTTTTAATATTTTGAGGAACATCCATATTGTTTTCCATAGTGGCTGCACCAGTTTATATTCCCACCAGCAGCGTATGAGTGTTTCCTTTTCTCCACATCCTCTCTAACACTCATTATTTCCTGTCTTTTCAATAATAGTCATTCTGATGGGCTTGAGGTGATATCTCATTGTGGTCTTGATTGGCATTGCCCTAATAATTAGTGATGTTGAACATCTTTTTATGTGCCCGTTGGCCATCTGTATATATTCTTTAGAAAAATGTCTGTTCATATCCTTTGAACATTTTTTAATTGGATTTTTTGTTGTTGTTGAATTGTACAAGCTCTTTACATATTTTGGATGTTAATCCCTTATTGAATATATGATTTGCAATTATCTTCTACTTGCACAAATTGGTAGATTGTCTTTTCATTTTATGAGGTTTCCTTTGCTGTGCAGAAGCTTTTTAGTTTGATGTAGTCCCATTTGTTTATTTTTCCTTTTGTTTCTCTTGCCTGAGGAGAGATGATATTCAAAAAGATATTGCTAAGACCGATGTCAAAGAGCTTACGGCCTGTGTTTTCTTCTAGGAGTTTAATGGTTTCACCTCTTACATTCAAGTCTTTAATCGATTTTGAGTTAATTTTTGTGAATGGTGTAAGATAATAGTCTACTTTCATTCTTTTGCATGTGGCTGTCCAGTTTCCCAACATCGTTTACTGAAGAGACTTTCCTTTCTCCATTGTACGTTCTTGGATCCTTTATCAAAATTAGCTGTCCATAGATATGTGGGTTTATTTCTGGGTGCTCAATTCTGTTCCCTTGATCTGCGTGTCTCTTTTTCTGCCAGTATCATGCTGTTTTGATTACTGTAGCTGTTTAGCATATTTTGAATAAGGGAATGTGAGACCTCCAGTTTTGTGCTTTTTTCTCAAGATTTCTTTGGTTATATAGGATCTTTTGTTGTTGTCTTCAGCAGTCTTGACAGGAAATGATAATCTCCTATCTGACCAAGATTGATGCCTTGTCCTCTTTCTCCACCTCAAAGACTTTGTTCCTTCCAGAAGGAGCATCCTCTTTTACTCAAGTTAGCTACACCACCTGCTTCATCACTTCTTCCTGAACTGTCTTCCCTCCATAAGCATGGCTGACCCCATCCCACAGCCCCTTCAGTTTCTCCTCTCCCCAGACTTTTTCTCCTCTGTCTGTGGGCACATTGAGATTTCTAGTAAGGTGAGGCATGTTCCTTGATGTTTCTTCCACTATTTACAATCCTATTTGCATTTTCTTTCCATTGCCACACTTTTTAAATCAGTGATCTGGACAAGTAGTCTCTTTCTGAAATCAGTATTTTTGCCTCACCTCATGCTCTGTAGAAGCTTTACTCCCAAAGGTCACCAAGGAATTGTCAAAAGGTCAATGACTAATTTTTGGTCCTCATTCTTCCTGTGTAATATTGATGTTCCACTCAATGGGATTCTGTCCTCCTGTGGCTCCTGTGGCAGCACACAACCCTCATGTTTCTGCTCTCTGCCTGCTCCCATGTCCCCTTTGTCAACGCCTCTTCCTTTTACTGCCTCCTTACCATGGACGTTTGTCAAGATTCAGTTCCCTGGGGCTCTGCTATTCTGTGTATTCTCTTTCCCTTGTTAATTTCACCCACTCTCTGGGATGGATGTTTGCTTCATTCTGAAAATGTGTCCAACATCTGTATCTACATATAAGACTATTTTTACCCAAAAATGCCTATTCAATGTTGTCTTCCTTGGGGCTTTCATAGTGATTTGATATCTAAAATTAAATTCATCATCTTTCTGGCTTCTGCATTTTTGTTAATATTATAACTTCTCTCTTAATTAATCACTTAGGGGCTAAACTTGAAAACCATTCCTAATTCCTCCACCTCTCTCATTCCTCTATTTAATCACCAAGTCAAGTCAGTTCTTCTTAAAAACTTTTGCAACCTCCTTTCCTTCTTGCCCATTGTATTCTTACTGACTTCATCCTTCCTAATTCAAGTAATTCATTCTTTTATTCATTCATTTAACAGATATGTCTGGAATGCCTATTCTGCACCAGGCTTTGTGCTAGGAACTAGGTAAGTAAAAATAGACACAGACTGCTCCCTAGTCCAGCAATGATATTTATAAGCTGGTGGAAGAAGCTAATGTTCCTCAAGAAAATATTAATGAATATATAGTACCTACAAATTGAAATGAATATTCTGAAAGACAAGGACACAATTAAGGCTTGAGACATGATGTGTGAGTAGAAGTTGACTAGAAAAGTGGACATGGCTTGTGGCGAGAAGGAAGAAAGTTACTTACTGATGGAATAATTTATTCAAAGACCATTTGGTCAGAAAGAACACAGTAACTTCAAGAAACTGAGAGAGGTCAGTGAGGCTGGAGCTGAGACAGCCAGGGACAAAAATGAGGCTAGAGAAAAGGGAGGGGAAAGACCATGTCAGGCGTGGTCAACCAGGGTAAGTTCTTTGGTTGGACTCCATCCTAAGATTGATGTAGAGTCTTTATTATTACTCACTTTAACTACAGCAATGGCGTCCTGCCTGAGATTCTGACTTTTCCTACTTCAATCTGTGCTGCATGTCATGATAAGAGTGTTCATTAGATAATCCTCCAACCTATCTAGATTTATTTCTCAAGACCAGCTTACACAACTAGTACATTACAACCAACTGGTCTACCCTTTGATCTCCAGGCTATTTAGTGCTTTCCTGACTCTGTGCCTTTGCTCACCTCCTCCACCCCTGCTTCAATTATCATCTACTGCTCCTCTCTACCTCATGCCTACGCACCATTGAGGGGATCATTTAAATCCATTATTTTCTGGAAACCATTAATATCCTGGCCACCTTAACTTAAAATGCTCTTGACAACCATGACATATGCCACTTACATATCACAAAAGCCTGGACTTTAGAGCTAGAAAGTCTTGGTTTGAATCCTGGTTTTGAGCTAATCACTTAATTCTAGAAGCCTCAGACATCTAATCTATAAAATGGATAAAAATTATTGTACTTATTAAATCAGAATACACTTCTAAAGTATCTAAAAGTGTACTTAGCACATAGACAATGCTGAATACTTGTTATTCATGTTCCCGCCTTCAGCTTCTCGTACTTTTCTAAGGAAATGTTAGGCTTTTTGAAGAAAGGGACTATCTGTTTTACAAAACTACCCCTATTGGCAGAGGATAGGATTATCTATAGAAAATCTACATAGAAAATTAATATCAATAAAATTAATAAAAGCATCAGCAGTTATTAGAAACAAAATCAATATATAGAAATCAATAGAATATGTATATACAATGAAGTACTATTCAACCTTAGAAGGTAATCAAGTACGGATACATGCCGCAACAGAGATAAACCTTAAAACATGTGCTAAGTGAAAGAAGACAGTCACAAAGACCACATATTATGTTATTCCACTCATATGAAAGTCCAGAATGGGGAAATCTATAGCGACAGAAAGCAGATTAGTGGTTGCTTGGGGCTGGAGGAGGGGGGGGGATGGGAGAGCAGGAGGTTAGCTGAAAGACAGCGAGTTTCTTCTTGAGATAATGAAAATATTCTAAAAGGGACTGTGGTGATGGTTGCGTATATCTTTGAATACATTAAAAAGCATTAAATTGTATACTTTAAATGGATAAATTGTGTGATATGTGAATTACATCTCAATAAAGCTGTTAAAAAGTCAACAGATGTCTCTAAATAAGTACTAATCAATTAGAAAACTTTATGGAAAAATCTCATTCACAAAATCAACAAAATCTGTAAGACACCTATAAAACTAATAAATATTGTATAAAATCTTTGTTAAGAAAAGTACTGTATTGAAGTACATAAAAAAAGACCTGAATGAACGGAGAAATAAAACATGTCCGTGAATGGAAGACTCAATATGGAAAAGACATCAATTCTCCCTAAACAAATCTATAAAAGAACTATGATTCCATTCAAATATTTATTTAATACTAAAATTCACATGTAAGGGAAAAGGGCTAAAATATCCAAGACATCCCTGAAGTAGATAAATAAAGTGAGAGGCAAGGCTTGCCCTCCCAGGGATCAAGACTCATTATAAAGAAGATTTGTTGAGAGAGGCCAGCCCAGTGGCACAGCGGTTAAGTGCGCACTTTCCACTTCAGCAGCCCAGGCTTCGCTGGTTTGGATCCTGGGTCAGGACATGGCACCACTTGGAAAGCTGTGCTGTGGTATGCATTCCATTTATAAAGTAGAGGAAGATGGGTGCAATGTAGCTCAGGACCAGTCTCCCTCAGCAAAAAGAGGAGGATTGGCAGCAGATGTTAGCTCAGGGCTAATCTTCCTCAAAAAAAAAAAAAAGAAGATTTATTGACAGAGTGTGTTAGCAAAGGATGGACAAATAAGCCAACAGAACAGAATAGAGAGTTCAGAAACAGACTCTCATACAAATTCAAACTTGGTATATGAGTGAAATGACCTTAAAAAGTCAATGGAGGGGTCAGCCCTGTGGCATAGTGGTTAAGTTCGGCACACTCCGCTTCGGCAGCCTGGGTTCGTGGGTTCAGATCCCAGGTGAGGACCTACACTACTTGTCAGCCATGCTGTGGTGGCAGCCCACAGATAAAGTGGAGGAAGATTGGCACAGATGTTAGCTCAGAGCTAATCTTTCTCAGCAAATAAAGAAATAAATACATAAATGGAGATTTTTTTTAAGAAAAGATGGGATATTTAATAAATGATCCTGATACAACTGATTCCCCACAAAATTGTATCTCCCCCTCCCACCAACCAGAAATAAATTCCAAATGGATTAAAGCATAAATCTGAAAAGAAAGCCTCATATCTTTTAGAGGAAAAACGGGAGAATATCTCCATGGTCTCACAGTAGAGATTCTCCTTTTTTTTTTTGAGGAAGATTGGCCCTGAGCTAACATCTGTTGCCAGACTTCCTCCTTTTTTTTCTCCCCAAAGCCCCAGTACATAGGTATATATCCTAGTTGTAAGTCATTCTAGTCCTTCTATGTGGGATGCCTCCACAGCATGGCTTGATGAGTGGTGTGTAGGTCCATGCCTAGGATCAGAACTGGTGAACCCCAGGCTGCCAAAGCAGAGTGCATGAACTTAATCACTCAGCCACAGGGCCGGCCCTGAGATTTTCTTAAACAAGACAAAAAAGTAGTAACTTTATATGAGAAAAATGAATTAATTTGATTAAATTGGATTTTCTAAAATTCTTTACTATAAAAGTGAAGCATAAAGACAGGTCACAGACTGAGAGATGAAATTTACATTGCATATAATCAAAAAAGGATTAATGTCCAGAGAACAGGAAATGCTTACACAATTCAACATGACAGAACAAACAACCCAACAGAAAAATGGTCAAAGGATACAAATAGGAAATATACAGAAAGAGAAATCCAAATGGCCAACATCTTTATGAAAAGATGTTCAACCTCACTAGAATCAAGAAAATGGAAGTTTGAAAAAAAATTAAAGCTTGTCAATACCAAATTGTTTCATGGATGCAGAGAAATAGGAATTCTTACAACTGCTGGTGAGAATGTAAATCGGTACAGCCCACTATGGATGAAAATATGGCACAATGTAGTAAAATTAAGGACATGCATCTCTAGGACCAGGGAATTCTCCTTAGAGGAACCTTCAAAAAACTATAGCACAAATGCATGCAGAGGCTTGTTTTATTTATTCGTTTATTTATTTTTTTGAGGAAGATCAGCCCTGAGCTAACATCTGGTACCAAGCATCCTCTTTTTTTTTTTTTTTTTTTTTTGCTGAGGAAGACTGGCCCTGAGCTAACATCCATGCCCATCTTCCTCTACTTTATACGTGGGACACCTGCCACAGCATGGCTTGCCAAGTGGTGCCATGTCCACACCCGGGATCTGAACCAGCGAACCCCAGGACCACGAACGAGAATGTGCGCACTTAACCACTGTGCCACCGGGCCAGCCCCAGGAGGCTTGTTTTAAATTTCTTTTGCATTATCTGTAATAGTAAAAAAAAAAAAGTCTAAACAGAAGAATGAATAGTTACGATTAAATATCTATAGAAGTTAGTGTATTAACATGGATAAATCCCAAAAAATTCATTTGAGCAAGAAAAAAAGAAACCACCTCTTGAATGACACATCACACCGTTTATACACATTTTTAGAACTTGAAAAACAAAACTCTGTATAATTTATGGACACAAAAATGTGTAGTAAATATAAGAACATGCACAGAAATGACAATGAGAAGCATAAAGAAAAGGCTCCTGGAACAGGTGGAGGGTGACAACTTGGGTGGAGTCCCACGGGGGATTCAATTGTTTCTGTAAGGCTTTGCCAAATATGGCAAAATTTAAGATTTTAAAACTAGTGGTGACCATAAAGAATTCTTATAAATATTCTCTGTTCATTGCTATATGTTTGAAATCTTCAATAATAATAAAAAGTAAAAACCTAGGTTTTTACAAATGTACTAGACAAAAGGTTAATATCTTTAATATATCAAACTTCTTGGAAATAGGTAAAGTACAAAAACATCCACCCTAGATAAATGAAAAAAATAACATGAACAGAGAACTTCCGAATAATAAAATATAAATAGTTAAGAAACATCTTAAACCCACTATCAAAGAAATTCAAATAAAAAGTAAATAGGTATCATTTTCACATATTAGATTAACAAAAATATTTTTCTTGGTATTACTCATTGTTGGCAAAGCTATGATTCCGTGAACACTCAAAAGTATAAATTACAACTAACATTTGGAAAAACTATTCCAGAGTTTGGATAAAAATGTCTATAATTTTCTACCTTGTGGTTACATTTCTAGGTATCTATCAGAAAAAAAAAAACAGGAATGTAATAAAAATTTAGGTTCAGAGAAGTTATTTTTTTCATTGTTTATAATAGCAAAATAATTAACCAACATAAACAATCCAAATTAAGGAAATGATTCAATAAATTACAGATTATGGTTTACCCGTAAGATGGACCATTATGTAGTCATTCACTTACGATGGTGTTTGTTAAGAACTCTTAAAGCTATTGGGAAACAACTGTGCTGTAGTGTCAAGTGGATATAGGGTATAGACCCGTATGACAGTGTTCCCCCAGCTATGTAAATATACACGGGGTCCTCATTATCCGCATATTCATTATCTGAGTCTCCGTAGTTGCAAGATTTAATGAAATGAGGATAAGGCGTTTAGAGAGCCCGCCCAAATCACATGCAAAGCCACTAACAAATAAGGATCTGGAAAGTTAGATCAATAAAAAATTGAAGAGAAAGTGAAGAAGAATGGTAACAAGACATTCCATGCAAAAGAGAGTAATTTGACTGTTAAAGTACTATGAGAGGCCATTGAGGAAATTGATGAACTCTTCAAACATTTTTGCAATATTGGCTTCTTTATGATTGTGTTACAAAATAATCAAATGTGAAGTGAAAAATGTAGCATTAAGCTAGCTTTCATTTTCTCTGGAAAAATTATCCCACGATCCCCTCCCCCACCATTTTATTTATTAATATTTTCTTCTAAGAATTGATGTATAATTCCAAGTATAACCTAAATTTTATTTTAAGGGTTTATAATAAAGCTATTTGTACAATTTTTACTACATTTTCAAGGTAAAAATCATAATTAATCTTTTTAAGTACTTTTTATAAAATTTTGATTTCTATTTTAATTGATTAACTTCAGATGATTCTAGGTTAACAAAGAATTCCTGATTATCTTGTGTAGAAAATAAAGAGTAGAACAGCACTGTCCAGTAGAAATATAATGTGACCCATTTGTGTAATTTAGGTGAAATTAATTTTAATAATATATTGTATTTAACACTATTGTTCAAAATATAATAATTTCAACATGTAATCAATATAAAAATAATTAACGTAATTTTTTTTACTAAATCTTCAAAATCCAGTGTGTATTTGACACAGCACATCTCAATTTGAGCTTGCCACATTTCAAGTATTCTATAGCTCAGGTCTAGAAGAAAATGTACCAAAATGTTTTTCAAAATGCACACAAAATGGTTGTGCATGAATGGAGGGATTAGACGTGAAATATCACTTCCATAATTTAAAACTTTTTAAACTTTCCATATTTTTAGCTTTCTTTTTTCATTTATGAAGAGTAACATTTTTCTCTCTCTCTCTCACTTATGGCTTAAGTATTTAAATAATACATTTTTTCCCTATTTCTCTTTGTGTCCTTTGCTAGTTGCATTTCATTTCCTGCTTTGGCTTTTCTGGTTTTCTCAGCAAATTGTTTCCATTTTTTTTCCATCCTTTTCACTGGTAGCCTGGCGAACTTCCACCTCTGAGATCATTTTCAAGCAACCCTTGGCCCTGCCAAGTTAATTGCTTTCTCCCCTTCCCTGCTTTCTCATGGATCAAGATTGTTTTTCCTTATGTTATTAAAACCGTATTGTTTTCTTATGAAACAAGCAGTTCTCTTGGACTTCTTTGTCTTTTAAAAACCCTTCCCAGGGGACACTTTCTGTTCTTGGAATCCAGTTAATTGATTTTCATTCCTCTTCTCCTACAGGTTTTCTCCCATCCGTCTTTCAGAATCATACGTTTTATAATGTAGAAATGTATGGTCACTTTCAATCAGGTTGCTAAATTTAAATTTTCGAATACGTATTCCCTGAAAGTGATTATCACATCAAGGGCTGTGTTTTTCAATCTGGTGATTTGATTTCTCCACCACCTGCCAGAAAGGGCCGTTTCTCCTAAGGGAGCTTCAGAACTTCCTCCGCATCGCTTCCACGCTGTCTCCTTCAAAGAAGATAAACACAGAAAATGTTGGGCTGCACTGCAGCATTCTGTATTGAAAAACTTCGGTTAAGTTGTTCAAAGAAAACTGTGGAGCTTGGTCAAGAGATCGTGTATCATTTTCTTGAGGCTAATTGCTAAATATCACTTTTCTGATGTCCTTGAAGTCCCTGAATCAGCTGAGAAAAGAATTGTCAGTATTCGTATGACCTAAATAATTTTGAAATCTGCCCTGGATATTAGGCCACTGGTACTTATTACTGTAAGAAACTACACACTCAGAAAGTGGAAGAGTTCATTTAAATAATGGAGTTGAAAATAAAGTGAAAAAAGTAATAGAGGTGGGGAGGGAGGTACTCAGGTAGCAGTTTAGTGAATACTAACGGCTGACCAAAGGGACTCACGCCCAAATTTACAGATGCTGAAATCTA
This sequence comes from Equus przewalskii, assembly GCF_037783145.1. NCBI lineage: Eukaryota > Metazoa > Chordata > Mammalia > Perissodactyla > Equidae > Equus > Equus przewalskii. The sequence continues at coordinate 41,992,143 of NC_091835.1, read as the reverse complement.
ACTCCTTGAACATCTGCTCAGGAACCCACACAGGCCACCCACAGAAAACAAGAGGATTTTTTTTTCTCTCTCCAGGGGTGGGAGTGGAGGACAAAGGATAATAGCTTCTTAATGCAGGAAGCAGAAAAATAAAATAGAACAAACACCCGGATTTGAGGTAGAATCAGTTAATGGCAAATTATATTTGATGTGCATTCTGAGTAAAAATGATGAACAGATCAAATGAGATTATTTTGGGAGGCTCCTTATTTGTTTGTATTCTGCCCTTCTCTGTGTAGGGCTTGAGGAGACTGCAAGACACTGAAAATGTTAACATCCTATATAAATGAATGTATGGGAGGCAAGAAAAAAAAGAAAGAAAGGGGGAGAATGGAAGGAGAGAGAGAAATTTCAGTTAAGTGTATTTCATTTGTACAATAGGTTTCCTGGAGGGGGAAAAAAACAAGACAAAATATTGCTTATCATTTGGTTAAATTCAAAAAACGTTTGAGTACGTGCTCTGTGCTAACTTGTGCTTGCTAGATGCTAAGGAGTGTCACAAGATGACCAGGGTGATCAGATCTCTGCGTAAGGCAAAACTGTGTGCTCCCTCCCGCCACCACACACCCAAGGAGGTCAGTGCAGTTTTTGCCCCATCCCAAGCAGGAATCCACACTAGGATGGAGCCCAAACCAGTGCCATGCCTCCTCTGAGCACGTCCAATCTGGAGGAGCCTCAGAAGATAGGAATGATTCCAGAATTTATCTGGGGTTTGCAGAGCTGACCTTAACCTTGAGTTATTGTCAACTCGTCTATACGTGGTCTCTGGCCACTCCCAGGATCGCTCAGTCTTCTCATTAACTTCTAAACTAGCTGGATGGGAGCTCCTGGGTAATGCCCCGACCCTGAACAGAGTGTGTAGGGAGAATGGCTTCCACAGCCTGTATAAAGCGTTATTTATGTGTAATGGGTTACTTCAGTAGGTCACTCTCTTCCCCCAAGAAAGAGCAGAGGTGCTGTAAGTTAAGAGATCCCCTCCTATCTGGGATGCGGTCAGCAGAAGGCCTGGAGAGCTGCGTTTGGGAGTCAGTTACTAGCTGTGCCCTACTAAACCAATTGCTCGATCTTTCATGTTTCCTTTCTCTCAGCCTTCGAATGAAAGTAATATTACCTATGTCACAGGGTCACACTGATGATTAAATGAAATAAGATACCTGAACATTCTGGAAATGTCTAACACAGATGTTAATATTTATAAAATTATGACAGAGTTTTCTGGATAGGTGAGAAAACAGATTTCTTTGACAGTCGAGGGAGTAAACATGAGAGACTAGACTCCTAAGAGAGCCGCTGAAGATACAGGACTGGACTCAGAACGTTGAAAGGAAACATCCAGGTCATGATAGTAACTACCCAAATCATCAGATTCTGCTCTGGTGAACGTGGGGTTAGATTTTATCATCGTATGGAGCCTAAAGTCCATGTGTTGTCTGTGATAGAATCATAACCCAAGAACAGCAGAAGGCAGCCTGAAATCCACCACCGTCAAGGGCTTTAGAGGCCAGGGAGCGCTGTGTTCCAGAAGCCGTAAACACGGGAGGAGGCAGGGAGGGAACGGGCCACTTACAGCCATCTGGCTACGGTCCTACCACACCCTCATCTCCATCCTGTCTGAACCCGCCCTCCTGGGGCCGGCCTGAAGCTGGACCAGATTCCAGATAAGCACCGTTCCCTGGCCAATCACCCGAGGACACTCAGTGTTTCTTCTTGGGTCCCAGTCCTAGGTTCTTTTCCCCTTCTCGTTGCAAATTTTGCAATTTTCTCTGTTGCATCTTTTCAGCCCACGTAATAAAGCTGTGAGGAGACAAATGCTGAGTTGACAAGCAGGGCAACAGAATTGAGCTAAAATGGTCCTTTGGCTCTCACTCCTGGTAATCCTAGAACTGCCAGCTTCTCCCTTTTATCTGTTTCCTCCTGGCAACTAAATGCCAACGAGGAACATAGTCTCAAAAACGTGCCTCTATTTTACAGACAGTTGTAGAATCCAAGACACTGTAAGAATTTTGAGCAATTAAAGCAGGAACCATGAATAAGTAAACTTTAATTAGCTTTGGACAACAAATCCAAGTCAATGATAAAATAATACCCAATATTTATACATTTGATGATGAGAGCTACACTGTGAGGCAGATATTTGTGGTAGGCAGCCTCCAAGATGATACCAAATAATTCTCACCTCTGGTATTCATGCCCCTCTGTGGCCACCCCCACACCAAATAGTGCTGACCTGGACAGCCAATAGAATATTACCAAAAAGATGGATGTGACCTCCAAGTCAGGTCATAAAGACATTGCAGCTTCGTCTTATTCCCTCTTGGGTCACTCTCTCTGGGAGAAGTCAGCTGCCATCACATGAGAGCACTCAGCAGCTGTGATGGTAAATTTTGTATTGTCAACTTGACTTGGCTAAGGAATGCCCAGATAACTGGTAAAACATTATTTCTGGGTGTGTCTGTAAGAGTGTCTCTGGAAGAGATTAGCACTCGAATAATTAGGCTGAGTAAAGAGATCACCCTCCCCAGTGCAGTTAGGCATCATCCAATCCATTGAGGGCCCCAATAGAACAAAGAAGATAGAGGAAAGGCGAATTTGCTCTCTCTGCTTGAGCTGAGCCATCCATCTTCTCCTATCCTTGGACACTGGCACTCCTGCTTTTCAGGCTTTCAGGCTCAGACTGAGATTTACACCCAAGGTGCCCCCGATTCTCAGGCCTTTGGACTCTGACTAAATTACACCACCAACTTTCCTGGGTCTCCAGCTTGCAGACAGCAGATCATGGGACTTCTCAACCGCCATAACTGCATAAGCCAATTCTTATAATAGATAGGTAGATCGATAGATATCCTATTGGTTCTGTTTCTCTGAAGAACATTGACTAATACAGCAGCCCAGTGGAGAAGTTCACATTTTGAGGAAGAAAGGCCTCCTGACAACAGCCAGGAGCAACTTGAAAGTGAATCCTCCAGTCCCCATGAAGAATTCAGATCATTATAGCTCCTCCCAAAATCTGTTTTTCAATTAACGGCTTTATTGAAATATAATTCATACACTCTACAGTTCTCCGGCTAAAAGTGTACATTTCAGTGGTTTTTCGCATGTTACATATATGTGTAGCCATCACCACAGTCAATTTTAAAACATTTTAATCATCTCAAGAAGAAATCCCACACCTTTTAGCTGTCAGCCTCCCTATACTCCCCAGCCTTAAGCAAATACTAATCTACTTTCCTTTTTCTATAGACTTGCCTCTTCTGGACATTTTATATAAATGGAACCATACAGTATGTGGTCTGTTGTGACTGGCTTGCTGTACTTAGCATGCTTTCAAGGTTCATCTATGTTGTAGCGTGGATCAGGACTGTATTCATTTTTATGGAAAAATAATATTCCATTGTATGGATACACCACATTTTGTTATCCATTCATCAGTTCATGGACATCGGGTTGTTTTCAACTTTTTTCTATTACAAATAATGCTGCTATAAATATTCAAACGCAACTTCTTTTGTGGACATATGTTTTCACTTCTTTTGGGTATTTACCTAACAGTGAAATTGTTGGGTCATGTGTTAACTCTTTATTTAACCATTTGAGGAGCTGCCAGACTATTTTCCAAAGTGGCCGTACCATTTTATATCCCCATCAACAGAATATGTGAGTTCTGATTTCTCCACATATCACCAAAACTTGTTATTTCTGACTTTTTGATTCTATATCCTAGCAGGTATGAAGTAGCATTTCATTGTGGATTTGATTTGCATTTCCCTGATGACTAATAATGTTGAGCATCTTTTCATGTGTTTAGTGCCCATTTGTATATCTTCTTTGGAAAAACATCTTTTAGATACTTTGCGATTTTTTTAGTTGGGTTATTTGTCTTTTTATTATTGAGTTGTAAGAGGTCTTTGTATATTGTAGATGCAAGTCTCTTAACAGATACATCATTTGCAAATATTTTCTGCTATTCTGCAGGTTGTCCTTACATTTTCTGGATAGTGTCCTTTGAAGCGCAAAATATTTTAATTTTGATGAAGTCTAGTTTACCTAATTTTTCTTTTATGGCTCATGCTTTTGGTGTCATATCTAAAAATTCATTGCCAAATTCAAGATCATGAAGATTTACCCCTATGCTTTCTTCTAAGAGTTTTACCTCTTACAATTAAATCTTGGATCTATTTTGAGATAATTTTTGCATATGGTGTGAGATAAGGGCCCAACTTCACTCTTTTGTGGGTGGATATCCAGTCATCCCAGCACCGTTTGTTGGAAAGACTATTTTTTCCCCCACTGAAGGGTCTTGGCACCCTTGTCAAAAATCAGTTGACTACAGACACATGGATTTATTTCTGGACTCTCAGTTCTATTGCACTGATCTATATGTCTATCATGTCACGGAGCTTAGAAGATAATGGGACTCCTTAAACCTGCCCTTTTCGCTCTCACACTCACACACGTGCATACACACGCATACGCAGCTATCTGGGTAGGAGAGAAACTACACATTTAGCTCTCATTTCAACCCATACAGTGGAAGGCTCAATTGACTAGAGCAGATCTTGGTCACGAAAAACAAACACTAGCTGAGAAAGCTGATACGATGCTTCCAAAAAATCTGCCTATCTTCTCAAGTGAACAAGGTGAGCAGACACACAGATGCCTCTAAGCAGCCATTCATGGGTCCTGGGGAGGATGCTCAGACTTCACACACACACCCCTCACTCTCCCCGCACCCCCGATCCGAAGGTAAGGAGAGTTGCATGGCTGGGGGAAGGAGCAGAGAGGAGAAACAACCCTCAGAAAAACTTGGCTTTAGAATCAGGAATGCTAGCTTGTTACTGCCACAATATGACCAGGAAATCTCAGAAGGTGGCAGAGTTTGGGTTCATTTTCAGAACAACATGTAGAAAGAATAGACTGGCCACCCAAAACCTTATCTAAACCTAAAATGTCTACAAAATTGGGCAACAAAGTTCAAAGAAATAGCCTTTTACTTGCAGGTTTTTAGTGCCAAGACTCCTTCTGGTCAAGTTGTAACTGAGTAAATATAGAAGCCAAGGAAATTAAATGGAATTTCTGGAACTCAACCCTGGGTGTGCTGCAAGCTGAGGACAGAAATATGTGGGTTGATGAAAGCGGGGTGTAGGCTTGTTTGCTTTAGGGTCCTTCCCATCCTCCAGAACTTGGCCGATCTTAGAGAGTCAGGCTGGCTTCCAGGCTCCTTGCAAAGACCAAAGTTCAAGGTGATCTGTCCAAAAACTTGTCCGTTTTCAATGTATTATAGGAGCGTATTAGCTGACAACCCCCTTTTAAAAGAGAATAGGTTCCAAAACTCCATATACCAGACAAACTGGTTAGGAAAACGGAATTTGACAGCATGTTAAAGAAACAGATGCACAAGTCCTGACAAGACAGTGATGTGGGCAGTCTCAAGGGCCCTGCAGAGGGCAAAGCAAAGGCCAGTGTGCAGGGGTCCAGGTCCTGCATCTCCCTTCAACGCGAGCAGCACAGCTTTCCCTCTTCAGAAACGGGGGCTCTGGGAAAGACTTAATTTGAGAGAAAAAGATTCAAATAGATGAGATAGAGAGAGAGAAAAGATATAAAACATGAAAAACCCTAGTGGTGTAGAAAGAACACTACATTGAGTATTAAGAGACCCTCTCTTCTAGTCTAGGCTGCCCCAGATCATAACTTTAAGCATTTTTTTTCAACTGATAATTGCCCAGTGTAGGCTAAAAGTTCTCTAAGCACCGTTAGCTCCAACATAAGTTGATTCTCTGATTGTAAGGAAATGCTGAAAGAAGCTTACAGCTGCCTTTAATGACTAGATCTTGAACCTCACCCTTGTCTCCTCTTGAGAAGATGAGTTTTACATGGAGATAAACCTGAGAACTAAGTCATCCCTGTGCTTAGAAGAGCACTGTCACTGAGCGCAGAATGCAATTTAGAGATAAAATCAGCACACTGCACTCTACAGTGGACCATGCTGTGCCCTGGGCCATAACAACAACCACAACAATGATACTAATAAACAAATACTGTTACCGAGAACTCACAGTGGGTCAGACAGAGGGTCCAGCATTTTATACATATTGACTCCTTTAATCCCAATAACAGTCCTACAAAATTGGAACTATTACCATTCCCATTTTACACAAGAGGTAACAGGCTCAAAGAGGTTAAGTGACTTCTCCAAGATCACATTGCTGCTAATAGAAGAAGCAGACTCCAACGCCCCGACAGTCTGATGTCAACGCTCTTCACCACTGTGCTGCTCAAAGTAGAGACCAAGACGGAGACCCTATTGACATTTGATGCTCATGAGGGAAGGGAGAAGTTGTAAAAGTGATGAAATACATTGTCAGCAAACAGGTAGCTACTCAATTAAAATTGGAATCTGGGGGGACGCCTCAGAGATACTTCCGAATAGGTTGGCCAGACATACTGAGCTATTAAGGAGCGGTGGCTCCAAGGGACAGAGGAGAGACAGACTGGAAAGTAGTTCTCCAAAGAAATGATGCAATCAGGTCACTGATCATTGGCAGAAGGAGGGAAAGATAAACAGGCAGGTCCCTACAGACAGGGTGAGGGAGGCATATTGGCAGAGGGAACTGCCAGAAATTTGTCGCAAGTGTCCACAAGCCTGTCTGCATTGCTTAAGGGTTCTAGGACTAGTGCACCTTGTACACTACTGAATCCCTGGTTTAGACCTAAAAAGGGTCAGTTCTGTGTCAAGAGAGCTAAGAGAGGGCTCTGCCTGCCCTGCTGAGGTGGCTTTTCCGCCATATTTGTGCTGATGGCTTGTAGAAGGAGTGAAAGAAAAGGGACAGGAGCTATCATTTTACTCCATTTCCCCTATAGCATTGAACTAAATCTCTCAGAGATGCCTCTTCCCTGTCACCTCACAGCCTTTACCTTCTAGTCCGGAATTTCCAGAATCTCGATCTTTCCTTCCACTCCTCTGTCCACACTTTAGATTACATATTCCACATGGCTTACTCCTTTTGAACAGCCTTCGCATGTCCCCTCTTTCCACCCTAGACAACAATGGTTGCCTGCCAAGAAACGAGGAAGTTTCGCTGTCCCTCAAAAAGGATCTGGAAAGGCTAGTCTGCAGGGCAGAGAGAAAGGGACAATGGTGAGGAAGAGCCACCCCAGGACTGAAACCAAGCAGAAGCAGGTGGCAGGCACAATGCCTGCCACGTGCAAAGGACTCCAGTAATATTTGCTGGAAGGAAAGGAAGGAGGGAGGGAGAGAGGGAGAAAGAAGGAAGGAAGGAAGGAAGGGAGGAAGGAAGGGAGGGAGGGAGGGAAGGAGGGAGGAAGGGAGGAAGGGAGGAAGGGAGGAAGGGAGGGAGGAAGGGAAGAAGAGTTACTCTGATTGATAGTTATAGCTGATCCGAGAATTTGGAGACGTCTAGCCCATACTCAGGGCCTGCCAACAGCCACTGAAATTTTTTTATAAAAAGACTCAGATGATATATTCTATTAAGGACCTTGATGGCTTCTCTGTATTGTTTTGTTTTGTCAGCCCTAAGTCTTGAAATTCTCCGCCAAGTGGTCCTAATAAGTACCCAACTTTGTCTCCCTCAGCCCCTAAGGGGGAGCCTCTCCCTCAGCAAAGTCCCCCAGTCCAGTCTTCTCCTTGTCTTATCTCACTGCCCTTTATTAGAATTCTGGGCATGCTAGTCTGTCTCCTGCACTCAAGAATACGCTTCTTAAGGCTAATGTGCTATTTGCCCCTCCAGGTCTGCTTTCCACCTTAGTCCTGCCCTGGTGAGGCTGAACTCTTAAGACTACTACCTAGGCTCCCTTGCATCTTTGGCTTCCAGGGGGTTTGGGCGACAGGAGGCACACATGAAAGCCTGGAGGGTGGGAAGAGAGAAAGGTCTGGGGTTTATTCTCTCCTGTCAGGCCACGTTTGGGCAGTGGCCATGTTCTACCAAATGCCACAACTCCTGTCAAACTCCGAAAGCCATGGCTCTCTCCAGGGCTGATAGCCGCTCTTTCCCCTGAGCCTTCGGGCTGAGATGTAGTATGGCTTTTCTACCACGTTCATCCTGCATGTTGCACCATCCCTTCCTGGTTCTCTCCACCTGACCCCACAGCTTTGTAAATTATCCATTCATTAAACCTTCATTCACACTTTTATTCATTATGAATCAGTCACTTAGTATGGAGTTGACATTGTGCTGGGCACACAGCAGTTTGGTGCTGAAAGTGAGCCCTATTTCACCTCTCCCTCCTTCTTGCTAGGGCCCTGGAACCCCAGCCCTAGCCCAACAGGCACACCTCCTACCTAGTTCTTTTCCCTTTGCCAGGAGTCTACTGCAGGTGATTAATATATCTTTGGGTTTAGGCTTAGAAATTGCTCTTACAATGTAAATATGGCTTTTGGGAGGAACGCGTTCTTATCTTGATCATTGTGGAATTGAATAAGCTTATCACACTTATTGAGGAGAGTGGATAAACAGAACATGTTTTGAGATCCCATGATTTATTAGCCATTGTTTAAGGGTTATCGCTTATGGGAATCCCTAAAGACACAGTATTGTAGAGGTTGCTTTTGACTGGGACAACCAGGAGGAAAGATTGGCCATGGTGGTGCTAAGGAGGACCCTGACATGGGTGACAGAGGGGTGTGAGGACACGGAGAACAAGTGAAGGGGATTGTGTTCAAAGATAGGAAAGGATCCTGAAAAGAAACTAGATTTATTCACCTATTTAGATAGGGCAGGCTGGCCCCACCCATTTCCTTCCTCCTTCTCTCCACCCACCATTAATTCCCTCCTTAAACTACTTCTTCCTCTTCCTCCTCTTCACCTCCTGTGCCCTTGGTCACCACTCTTATAGGTATTGTCCAGGGAACAGAGGAAATTCATGTTCATGATTGCTAAAAAGATGCCAGGTACCTCTTGTGGAGCATTCAAATCGCTGAGGGTCTGGGGAAAAGGTAGGGAATCTGAGAAAGTGGTTCCATGAGGGCCCTGGCACGTAAGACTGCCCGGAATGAGTGGACATTATGTGGAGGAAATGTCAACAGGCAGGATTTGTCTATGTTGTTGTTCTCAAGAAATCTGGGGGCTAGTGTGGTAGCAGATGGTGTCAGCCCTCGCTTCCTCAGCATTTCAATAAGACCAGTGCTGATCCTGTCACACAGATCAGACTTTATGAGTATGAAGTGTGGGGGTTAATGACCCTCTGGAGGGGCCCCTACCACTGTTATCTGAATCTCTGAGGCGCAGGCCTCTTTGTTACCAAGGATAGGCGAGAGTGCGTCAAATCTCTGATCACATGTACAGTGCTGGGCTCTTGCTCATGGGATTTGTGGCAGAGACTGCTAGCTGCCTACTACAGTATCTATTCTCATCTTATCAACTGGAGAAATGACACACTTCCCAGCCTCCACTAAGTTCTGGCCAATGTGTTATACGCAGAAGTGATGTGTGGCAGCTTCCAGGAAATCTCTTTATAGGACAGGTGTCAAGTGCCATACCCCACTCCCATCATTCCCCCTTCCTTCCTTCCGCTGCTTCCAGTGTGAATGTGATGGCTGGAGCTTGAGCAGCCACCTAGGACCATGAGGTGGAAGCCACATGCACAGGATAACAGAGTATTAAGACAGAAGTTTGAGTCGCTGGTGCTGTCCATGATCATAGACAGTACTTACCTCTAGGTTTCTTACATTTAGAAGAAAAATAAATTTCTATTTTGTTTACAACATTGTTATTTTGGTTTCTGTGTTATACGTGACCTGATCTGATTCTAATTGATAAAAATCCCTCCAGGCTTTCACTATAATACCTAAGTTATCTTGAGCAAATTCTAGTTTGGAAATTCCATACTCATTTCTTTAATTTCTTGAAAGGTATCTAACTATGGAACTCACTCTCCCTTTCTTTCCAGGGAAGTGAAGAAGGCAATACTTCCGTGGTTCCTGAAGATTTCCATCTCATGGTCTGAAAGACAAAGCAGAAAGCAGAATATCACCTAAGTTCCCATCCAGGCCAAACTCTGGTTCATGGGTTCCCTGAGAGCAGCTGTGCCACAGTCTAACTATTAAGTAAACACATGAAACCACCTAACGTTAGGACCATCACAGAGATCAGTAGTGATTCAACGTCTCCAGATGACTTGGTGATCCTGAGATAAAAAGAGGCTTAGGAAGTAGAAATGCACCCTTGTCTTCAGCCAAAAAACGATACTCTGTGAGTCAGAGCCAGCACACCAGGACAGAGGCAGAAAATAGCGCATTTGGTCATTTCCGGAAGTACTGAGCAGTGGAGGGAAGTGGCAAGCGAAGAAGAGGGAGGGCAGAGCATGGCGGGCTGCCAGGGGCTGGACACAGTGTTCCCACTCACTCTTTCCTCCAGCTGTGCTAGCCATGTGGTGTGTTCTGGTTCCTTCAGGGTCGTGCCCTGACGAGCTTCTCTTCTCTCACCACTCCCCACCTTCTCCACTACCATCATCCCTGCCCCAAACATAAACGCTAGAGCATTCCCTGAAGAAACCATGTTCTTCCATAGCTATGGGCTTCTGTTCACACTATTCCCTGTGTTTTGAAAGCTCTTAAGCCTCCATTAGTTCAAATGGCACCTCCTCAGTAAAGCCTTCCTAGATTTCCACAGGCAAAGTTAGAACACTTTCCTCTGTGCTTTCAGAGCACTTTTGTATTCACGCAAACTTCTATTTTCAGGATAACCAAAGGGATGCAGCACAGGTACACTTAACTTGCATGGGCTTAACCATACATGCTCAGCAAACTGAAAGAAGGAGAAAAGAAAGAGAAAGACATCTTTTTATTCCCCACCCCCTATAAAATACACCTTAGCCTCCTTTAGAAAAAAAAAGGGAAGCTTTAGCTGAAATGCAAAGAAAGATGAAGGAAGTTTCTTAGAGTTGATTTCAGGGATTTTTGAGGGAGTGGTTTTCTGGACTATTTGTCATTTCACTTTAGATGCTGACAGTGGACTGAATCTCTGAATACCATGTGACTTCTGCACAGCACCCTGTGGTGACTTCTCTGACTGTCCCCAGAAGGACTGTTCCTGGCTGTGAGCTTCTGAAGGGCAGCAACTTGTGTTATTTGTTTCGGGGTCTTCTCGGCCTGGGACAGGGTCTAGTAGAAACCGGTGCTCAGTCAACGTTTGTTAAAAGAAAAGTTGAACGATGCCAGTGTTTCCCACTGCCTACGCCACAGTCAGGGGCGGAGGGAAACTCTCAGCCCGCTCCCTTCTTCAACATCCTTTTCAAACTGCTATCCGATCCCTTCTTAGAAGACACCTAAACGTGAGCTATTATTCACTTTCCAACGCAGCACACATCACGGCTTCATTAGAAGATATCTGACAAAGTGCAATCGTTAGAAAATGAGAACTGTCGGGGCTGGCCCCGTGGCCGAGTGGTTAAGTTCGCGCGCTCCGCTGCAAGCGGTCCAGTGTTTCGTTGGTTCGAATCCTGGGCGCGGACATGACACTGCTCATCAAACCACGCTGAGGCAGCGTCCCACATACCACAACTAGAAGGACCCACAACGAAGAATATACAACTATGTACTGGAGGGGCTTCGGGGAGAAAAAGGAAAAAATAAAGTCTTTAAAAAATAAAAAAAAATTTAAAATAAATAAAAAATCCTTTAAAAAAAAAAAAAGAAAGAAAATGAGAACTGTCCACAGTGCTTATCATGACAACATGAGCAATAAGGAGCTTAATTAAATGAATTCTGCTGCTGGCACCACTGCCAATAAAATTTACTACAGGAATCAGAAGCTTTATGCTGTTGGATTAATAGGACTGGCTTCCTGTTATCAGGGCTTGAGAATTGAGGATCCATTCTATTCTTGACAAGGATCCTGAGAACTGCCTAGAACACTTCAGTTATCCAGAGATCAGCCTTCTGGAATCCTCAGAAAGGCTGAGAACCTGGAAATAACAGTGGAGTACAAGAGGAAAAACTTTTTAGTAGATAAATCAACTCTTGATCACCCATAATAATAGATCAAAGAGAGATGAGGACCTGAAGGTGACAGCTGATGACTGCTTGGCTGAGCCAAGAAGAAAAGGAGTTCCCATTGCTGGTGGCACAGAGGACACATGCGTATCTTTGGTAAGGAGACGAATAAGGTCATCTTAAAGGTTTTGTTTTTTCAATTTCTTTCTCCTCTTATCTCTTCCTTCCACTTCATTTTATGGGAGATGAAAAATCCTCAGTTTTTGTTCATCCATTAATTCAAGAAACGTTTTCTGAACATCTCTCTCTGTGTCATGCACTATGCTGATCATTTGGGTTCAATGAAGGAAAAGCTCACAGCCTCACAAGAAGATACATAAAGAAAGATTATACAATTCAGTGAGGGAGGTTGACTCCTGGAAAAAACTATGGTTCATTATATTGACTGTGAGAGTACAAATCAAAGACTCAATGCCAAAGAACCTGAATGAAACAAGAAAAATAGAGACAAGAAGGATCAATTGGGTAACTTTTCATACAGAGAAAACATTGATGCTTCTTGACGGCAACCCAGAAGAGGTCAAGAGGTCAGGGAAGCAATTTAGGAAATGGTAGAGGTGAGCTCAGGTGGAAACTCGATCGAAAGGGAGAGAAACATTCAGCAACAAGAAGCACAGCATGGAAAGTTACTCCTGGAGGTTAGGGTCTTTTTGGTGGCAAACGCAGGGAAGTCTTTAAGAAATGGAGCCCAGAGATGTAAGAGGCAGAAGACCTAAATAGTGCAGACCTCCGGAGGCAGGATCTGGACACCTAAATAGGAAGAAAGACAGCAACAACAACAAAACCCTGGCCCTGACCATTTTGTGACTACAAATGAGAAAGGAGCATCTGCCTCAGGAGACATCAGTGGAAGAAGCACTATTCGTGGTAGCAAGTGGAAGCTGGGGTGACCTGCCAAAAACCAGATTAACCAGAGCAGAGAACTAGAAGTGAGAGAGAGGCAAGAAGGTAAGTAGCAGTATAGAAGAAGATTGGGAAGGAGATAGGGCAAAAGGAGGGTGGGCATTTACTAAATGAAATTATAAGGTTGGCAATGGTGGCAAAGACATTGGTGAGTTTGCAAGGAAAGGCAATGTGACCAAGGGGTGGATCTTTACTCTTATAAAATCATTATCTGTGAAAAGAAACTATAACCATCCCTGTAACATTGGTGTTGGTGGTCTCACCAGTAGCAGACAGACGGGCCTTAGGATCCTGCCTGACATGGCCCTTCATAGGTTGTCTAGTCCAGTGGTACTCAAGATAGGGAACTTTCACCAGATGTAATCATGAACATCACCCTTCATCCAGAACAGAAGATGGCAAACTATAGTCCCTCCCCCACCCCCCAAGCCACATCTAACCAAGTAGGCATTTTGCCTGTGCCACTTTTGGGGGAAAAAAGTTGTGTTGGAACTCAGCCACACGCATTCATGTATGCATTGTCTGTGGCTGCTTTACACTGCTCAATGGCAGCGTTGAGTAGTTGTGACAGAAATGTCTTACAAAGTCTAAAATATTTACTATCTGGCCCTTTCTAGAAAAAGCTCACCAACCTCTGATCTAGAAGGTCTTATTCTAAAAAGTCAATAGAACCTAACAGTGTGCTTAGTGACACAGTGGGTTTACAATTGGGCGCGAGCTCCTTCACTGGTGGTGGACTGGTAACAATTTGTATAGTGGCTTCTGGGGTCACTGAGTAGTGCTATCCATAGAGCAGTGGGGAAGGACAGCTATTGCTTACCTGTGGGTTCAAAGGTTAGGCTTCAGGGAGACAGAGCCACCAATCTACCTCCATAAATTCAGATACCTGGAATGCACTGACATCCTGGACGCCATATTTAAAAGTTACAGGTCGGGGGCTGGCCCGGTGGCACAGCGGTTAAGTTCACATTTAGCTTCTTGGCAGCCCAGGGTTTGCCGGTTCGGATCCCAGGTGCAGACATGGCACCACTTGGCAAAAACCCATGCTGCGGTATGTGTCCCACATATAAAGTAGAGGAAGGTGGGCATGGATGTTAGCTCAGGGCCAGTTTTCCTCAGCAAAAAGAGGCAGATTGGCAGTAGTTAGCTCAGGGCTAATCTTCCTCAAAAAAAAAAAAGTTATGAGTGTTCAGAAGCCACAGAACAGAGGCCCAGCCTGGAGGTTATCTTGATGAGAGAAGCACTTGTGTGTATTTATGCTTGTTTGTCTTTATTATAATTAGACTGCTCGCTCCTCAGGTTAAAGCTTGTCTAACCAAACACTTCTGAGTGCACATTCCATCTCTAAGAGTAAATAAAGTAATAACAGGAAACCACCAAACTCTTTACTAGGAAAAAATAAATATTTATTTCTACTCTATGGAAACTTTTGTGAAGTAGTAGGCAATAATAATGTGTCGGGGTTATTTGCCCAATTTCTCCCAATTTTAGCATCTGATTAATTTCCTTGGATCTGACTCCCTGGATTTCCTAGGGGACTGTTTGGTTTCTTGGGGGTGTGTGTGTGTGTGTGTGTGTGTGTGTTTTAAATCAGCGATGGCAAGTAGTTTCAGGAATACAGTTTATTATATGGTAAGAGGCTGGCAGAGAAGTTCCCTAAGTCCATTCATTCATTCAACGTTACTGAACACTTACTTCATGCTAAGAGCTGTGCTAGGTACTAAGGGTACAATGACGAGAAAAACACCCAGAGAAGACTGCAGCTGAAGTAAGCTGAGTGAGGAGAGGTCTCATCCATGGATTGATGCTGGCTCTGGTTCTGATTCTGGCTCCAGACTCGCTGCTCAATTCAATCCTCTTTGGCTTGCTGGGCCCACAGTGTTCCTTGACACAGAGATGACCTTCACGGAATGTAGTCACATTCTGACCAGATCCCTCTGCTGGGTCAGACTCATCTCACTGCCCTGACACCGCTGGTAGACCTGACTCACTCCCCCAACCAGGCTGCAGGCGGGTGTAGATGCCCAGAGGAGTTCTCCCACAGCCACACCTCCTCCAGGCTTTCCAGAAAGTCCCCTCAAGGATTCCTGCATTCCAGCAACCAGCCCTTCCAGTTGGGCAGAAATTTCTTGCCTTGGCAATCAAGAGGCATTTTGTTTCGCTTTGTTTTAAAAGCACAGTACATCCCCAGGCAGCCCCACCCTCTGTTCTAATTCCATTAAGTCTCTTTCTTTTAGATCTTTATTTTCGTGCATTAGAAAGGGGGACTGGGAGAGAAGTAAAGAGCAAGGTTGATAAAATGAGAGTCCTCCATAAACAGATGAAAATTAAGGGTCCCTTTTATCCCTGGCTGTCCCTTTACTTTCTCCTTCCTCAAATCTGTCACCTCCGAACATCAAACACTCGAGCTTGGGCCCAGTCTCCTCACCCAAGGAGTGGGAGACCGCCTTCATTGAGCTGAAATAGACAATGTCACAGGAGTCAGCAATAATTACAGGATAACGCAGACACCTGTGTCTTCAGAAAATAACACATATGCACACTGTTCTTGATTTAAAACTAACAATGTCATGCTAATATAATTAATGCCTCATTCATTAGGTCTAGTGGGGAATGAGCTGTTTTACATAATTGATTCTCCAAGATTGCTTGAGCTTAAAATTTGGAGAATCAAATCACTTAAACATTTTTCGTTGTTATGAAAACCTTTCTAAATATCTTGTATTATTCTCTATTTTTATAAATAAAGCTCACCCACCATCATTTATTACCCTCAATAAGGACAGAACCACGTCTGTCATCACATATTCAGTAGCCGGTGGAGTACTCAGGCTCCCAATACATGTTTGTAGAACAAATAATAAATAATTATAACCTCCAATATTGAACTTTGATGTGGAAAAATAACGAACTCTTGGGCTTTGGAATTATGAAACGCTGTCTGCCCTTACTCAGATGATGTTTTTTGCATTCTTATTGTGCTTTTATATTCTGCTGTCTCTTCCCTCACCATGAAGCTGCCAGCTTCTTGCTTCTGTTTCTAGAAGTTTCTCCCTGCCCCATTAATGCACTGATGCTAATCTGCTGTAGAACAGAATTAAGTTTATTAGGTCATGCCTGAAATAAAAGTAAATAGTCTCTAAGAGAGGAGGAGCAGCTCTGTGAATTTTTGATGCCCATGATGGCCACCCCAAGGCCTTTTCTGCTTCCTTCTGGCTTCTCAGCTGTGTTTCAGATGGCTGCGCATGCTGTGTGAGCAACTCCCAGATAAGTCAAGCGTTACCATAAGAGCCACAACAGAAACTTGCAATAAATGAGTCTCACATTGGTTAGAACATCGTGCCGTATGTCATCCAGGAAAAGATTGCTTCTGATCATAGGATCTGACATCTAAATTAACTGGTTCTTCCACATTTGTGAGCCAAACCCAAGAAGGGTCACACTCCAGACAAGGGGGAACCTCTGATAGACTACAATATTCCTCAAAATTCAGGAGTAAACCTCTCCCAGGATATGCCCAATGTTCCACTTGCTGATACTTTGTGTCTAAGAGTCTTTCCCTCCATGGGTCCAGGAGACTCCAAATGCATTGCATAATCAACCCAACAGGATTGAGAGTTTCCCAGAGTTTCCATGGAGTTGAAAGAATCTCTGCTTTGTGCTAAATGGCTCTCTGAAAACAGATGAAAAGCAAAAGGGTGAAAATCCTGATTTTGAATGTACTGAGAAATCATTTCGACTTCAATAACATATTCTGTCACTCACAAAGAGTTCAATGAACATAGCAATGAACTGGTCCAAAACAGTGAGGGAGGAAGTGAGGAGATGAGATTAGCCTCGGACCCCTTGAATCGCACCCTTGGTGAGGTCTCTAATGCCATCTCATTCCAAAGCAGTGGTTAAGCCAAGAGATTTCTTCCCCCTACACAGTCTTGGGTAGGGCCAGAGAATTCTTTGTTGGTTGGAGTAAGGGAAGGGCCAGGAGGCAGAACTCAAGCCTCACCCCTGAGTCAGCACCTCGCCAGGTGACCTCGGACAGGCTGTCTTTCAGATTCCTTCTCGGTCTGAAACCTAAGTGATGACTGTACCCTCTGCTCCCAGCGCGGTGTGAGACTCTGTTAATTGGTGTTTGGAAAAGCTTGCATCTTCAAATGAAATCCTTTACAACTTTTGAGCTCTGTTCTTAGCTGAGTCCTAGTACAGTTGGATTTTCTTGACTACGGCCATGGGGCTTCTATAATTTCCCTTTGGAGAACTAATTCTATAACCCTAAGAGTGTTGTGGTGAAACAATGCCTTTATAAACCTCTTATGTTTCCCTCTGACTCATTTTCCATTTCAACATGGACTCCTTCAACTCTAAGAAAAATTCTTTTAAAAATTTGAATTCTAAAAATATGTGGTATAACTGGATTTTTCTAAATCAAATTGTGGATTGAATGCAGTGGTAAATCTTGCTTGCTTAAAAAATTTAACTTTGGATTTTTCGGAAAACATTATGTTTTTCAAAGTGAATAGCTATCTTTTGATATTATCTTTTTGAACAGCTATATTGAGGTATAATTGACATACAATAAAATACGCTGTTTAGACTGTACAATTTGAAAAGTTTTGACGTACATATGCATTCATAAAACCATTGCCACAATCAAGATAATGAACATGCCCAAACTTTCCTTATGCCCTTTTGTAATCTCTGTCTTTCTTTCCCCTAAAGCTTGCTAGAAATTTATATAAAGAGAATCAAAAAGCAAGTGCTCTCTTTTGTCCAAATTTTTTCAGTCAGTATAATCATTTTGAGATTTATTCCATGTTGTTGGGTGTATCATGCTTCACTTCTTTTTCATGGCTGAATAGTATTCCATTGTATGGATATAGCTCATTTGTTTACTTCTTCACTTGTTGATGGATGTTTGGGTTGTTTCCAGTTGGGGGCTATTACAAACAAAGCTGCTATGGACATTTGTGTACAAGTCTTTGCATGAATATATCCCTTCATTTCTCTTGGTGTGGAATGGCTAAGTCCTATGGTACAATACTATTTTCTGAGGCAATCTTGAATAACTGGATATTGTGTTTGGAGAAAAACATGATACATGTGAACTCCTACATATAATTCTCTTGACACCTGCAAGTGTTTATCATAGAGGCAAAAAAAAAACCATATACTTTCTTCTTCTTTCCTTATATCATGATAATAACAGAATTTGCCTTTATGATGCACAGTGCATTTTATAAAATGCTTTTGAATATATTATCTTAACATATCCTTACACGGAATTTCTTCTTTTCTCTGGTGCAGTCCAACTGATTGTCTTCTGACACAGCAGTAACATCTCCAAGACTAAGGAAGTATTGTAGATGTGTTCTCAAAAGAACTACTATCCACATTTCTTTTGCTCCCTCATTTCTCAAAGGGCAACGCTTACCATAGATCATACTCCCTTCCCAAAGGCTGCATTGTCTCTACCTCAAAGTAATCAGCAGAGTGTAGATCAGATCCTCCATTTGTCTGCTCTGGGCCGCTGTCTTTCTCTCTCTCATTTCACATGTCTACGGACTCACCAGTCAGTAACGCTGCAGTTTATATCTTACGAGCTTCATAGCTTGACTCCGACTTCTTCACAGATAAGTTCCACTGAAAAGACACAGAAACTTTGTTATATAATTCTCAAACTCTGAATCATCTCACCATGTTAAGTGAGAAAATAATACTATTTGGTAGACACTGTTGAAAACTAAACTTGCATTTTCACTCTTTTATGCCAGGAATAACTTTATTCAATGGTTGAAGACAAATTTTAAGGAGACCTCTAGAATCTTTACTCTAAAAATCTCATCCTGTCTCCGTCCCTGCTTCCCTGCCTTCTCCTCTCTTCACTCTTCCAATTTCTTCTCAGTTTTAGAGAGAGCTGCCAGTCAAAGACTGCAGGAGATAATTCTAAAAAGAGCATTTGGCTTTGGGACAATTGGTTTCCCATTGCAAAAATTAGGTTATATCCCACCCTATGCAAAAGTATAATTTAACATGGATTTTAAAAATTAAAATAGAACTACAAAAGCAATGAGAAAAAGATGGAATTTTAAAAAATAATATTAGGATGGGAAAAGTCTTCCTAAGTAAGATACAAAACCTAGAATGCATAAAGAAAATGGATTGATAAATTGATTATGCAAATTTTCCATTTCTAAATGTGAAAGATATTATAACAAAGTTAAAAAGTCAGAGGCAGATTTGGAGAAAATACTTGCCATATATATAAAATGGGAAAGATTACTACTCTCAATATATAAAAAGCTTTCTACATTGAATTTTACCCTCTAGATTTTTGTATTTTGCTGTATGTAAATTTTACCTAAAAAAATAAAAAGGACCGTAAACAAATATTAAATTCTGTTATAACCATCAGAAGGATTTAGTGTACTGATATCTGTAACTTACTTTGAAATGTACAAACGGTAGATTGATAAACAAATAAAGGGATAGATAGATGGAAACATATCTGATAAAGTAAATATAGCAAAACATTAATTATCAGTTCTAGAAGGTAGGTATATAGATGTTTACTATACAATTTCTTCAACTTTTCTGTATGCTTGAAAATTTTCATAATAAAATGTTGAGGAAAGGCCCCCTAAAATGAATAATACATATAACTCTTAAGAACAGTAAACAAAGCAAATTAACAGACAATTTGAAGTAAAGGAAAACAAACTGCCAAAAATAAAAGAGAATGTTCAATCTCACTTGGAATCAGCAAAAATTTGTAAAGCTTGACAACATCCAACAGAAATACACACACAGGGAAAAACATGTGTAAGGATATTTTCTGCTTTTTTCGTTTAACGTAGAAAAAGAAAGGAAAGGAAAAAAAGAAAAGAAACAACCCAAACATCCCTCTCTGGGGAAGTGGTTAGATATCAGCATACCCATGATACAGAACCCTATACAGATCAAAATAGAGTGAAGTCGTTCTGTATGTATGACATGAACGATTTCCAGGGTTTACTGGTTCATTGAGGAAATGAGCAGCACAGAATGAGTAGTATGAAATGACCATGGTGGGGGGTCAGAATTGGCCACCCCAAAATGTATCTCTTTGCCTGGATTATTTTCAAGAACGGAAGACTCTGACAGAAACTTTGACCTCCCCACAACTGCCTAAGAGAAATTTAAGATAACCACAGACAACTCTGGGTATTGGTAGACTTCAAGGGTCCTTGCTAAGCCCATTCTTATCAAAGTTCACTTTACCAAACATTTGCTTGTCCACGTCCATGTGAATTGCCCTCCTCCTCTTTAAAGTCCCAAACTATTACCCCCAAAACCCTGCCCTGTCTTTAGCTGAAGATGATATTTAAGCTGGCACCTCTGCCGTTCTGGTGAGTTACCCAGTTTTCCTGGGTTTCTGCCATGTATACATGTTATAAAGCTTTGTTGGATTTTCTCCTCTTATTCTGTTCCATGTCAATTTAATTCATAAGCCAGCCAGAAGGACCTAGAGTGGGTAGAGGAATTGTCTTCCTTCTCTACACCATTTACATAAAAAATAATAATGGAACTATGAGTGTACGCCAACACACAGACAAAAGGTCCCAAAGCATACATATTTGATCTGTGAATTCATTTTAGCAAACAGTAAAATTAGAGGGAGAGTAAAAGGGCATTTAAGATTCTAACCTGTAGACTTCAATATTATTTGAATTTTTTACAACAGGCATGTAATACTTCAGCAACGTTTTAAATTACCTAAATTGATCCAAGATGCGAATAATGCCTATTATCTAAATAGCCCTAAAACACCCTGTGAAAATTGCGAAATTCAGTCAAGAATCCACATGTTTTTCCTGCCTAACTTCAAAGGCCTGAAGTCTTGTAGACAAAACATCTGGGGATCTTTTACAGGATTTTTCCTGACTTTTCATCTGAATGTCTCAGCATTCACATCTATTAAGCCAAGTAGTCACAAGCCTGTAAATCATGTGAAAGTTCTTTCTTCTCCCAACTGCATCCCCCTAGGGCTTAACCCAACTCTGGATGTAGAGTCTGGTCCCAATAGAAGCCCTATTGAGGGAAAAGTGTCCTGAAACAGAATGGAATGTATTCGGAGCTAAATGCTAAAAATTAGATGGGTCAGGGAGGGAGGATTTTACAAAAACACTGCTAGCCAAAGGGAAGAGAGGCAAAGATAGGAAGAAAAAGCAGAAGGAAAGCTGAGGCACAGGGAGAAGAGTAAGGAAAGGGTTTTGATTTAAAGTTTGCAACACTCTGACCCATGAAAGAATGCAGAAGGAATTTCGCCACCTAGGCACGCACATATTCTTGCGAGTACAGCTCAGTTCAGGAAACCAGAAGAGGCAGACAGAAGAGTAAAATATGCCTTCAAAGTGAAGGTTCTAGATACGCAGACACGGAGAAAGGAACAGGAAGAGCTGAGTTGGGGTACAGTCTCTGAAAGATTGCCTGCCAGCAATGAACAGGTTCCCTGTCCATGGAGAGCCTAGGGACATTTTACAGATTTTTTTTTTTTTGGTTTAAGTATGCTTTCTTTTATTTGGTGAGGAAGATTGGCCCTGACTAACATCTGTTGCCAATCTTCGTCTTTTCTTTTTTTTCTCCCCAAAGCCCCAGCACATAGTTGTATATCCTAGTTGTAGGTCATTCTAGTTCTTCTATGTGGAATGTCGCCACAGCACGGTTCGATGAGCTGTGCATAGGTCCGCACCCAGGATCCAAAATCATTGAGCCCCAGGCCGCAGAAGGAGATTGTGCGAACTTAACCACTGGGCCACCAGCAAGCCCCTTACAGACATCCTTGTCATGAGTAGGGGAGCATTCAGCTTCTTGTGGCTTCTCTGGTGGGGATTGGATGGCTTGCATCCACAATCTGGCAAAAATACCTGTGTCGAGGTGAAGAGGTAATGTGGCCAAGACCAGAATGCCATTCGCAGGGCATGTTTCTCACTACCTCTGCTGAAGAAAAACTCACTCTGTGCTTAGGACGGAGTCATGGGAATCCTGTTCACATGTCCTCATTTTACACCTCAGTTCATTCAACACACATGCATTGGGTACCTAATTGGTACCAGACACTGTGCTTTTTTCTGGAAATGCAAAAACGAGTGGCATGACCCTCTTCCCAAGAATCTCACAGTCTGGTGGGTAAATATTTACAATACGATGGATGTTTGTGAAAGGTACAGCGACAGCACAAAGTCAACAGAGCTCAACTGCTGGGGAGAGGAAGAGACAGGCCCAGTGTCACAGAAGGTGAGCTCTGAGCTGTGCTTTAAAGATGAGTAGGAGCTCAAGAGAATGAGACGATAAGCCAAAGACTGGGAGAAAATATTTGCAAAAGACACATCTGATAAAGGATTGTCATCCAAAATATACAAAGAATGCTTAAAATTCAACAATAAGAAACAACCAGATTAAAAAGTGGCCAAAAGATCTGATCAGACACCTCACCAAAGAAAATACGCAGATGGAAACGAAGCATGTGAAAAGATGCTCAACATCATTTATCATTAAGGAATTGCACATTAAAATAACAATGAGATACAACTACACACCAATTAGAATGGCCAAATCCAGAACACTGACAACACCAAATGCTAGTGAGGACGTGAAATAACAGGAACTCTCATTCATTTACTGATGGGAATGCAAAATGGTACGGCCACTTTGAATGACATTTTGGCAGTTCATTACAAAACTAAATATACTGTTACCAAATGACCCAGCAATCATGTTCCTTGGTATTTACACAAAGCAGTTGGAAAGTGTGTCCACACAGAAACCTGCACACGGATGTTTATGGCTGCTTTATTTGTAACTGCCAGAACTTGGAAGCAACCAAGATGTCCTTCAGGAAGTGAGCAGACAAACAAACTGTGGTGCATCCAGACAATGGAATATTATTCAGTGCAGAAAGAAATGAGCTATCAGGCCGTGAAGAGACATGAAGGAAACTTAAGACATATTACGAAATGAAAGAAGCCAGTCTGAAAATGCTACATACTGTATGATTCAACTATATGACGTTCTGGCCAAAATTATGGTGACAGTCAAAAGATCAGTGGTTGCCAGGGGTTGACGGGTGGGAAGGATGAATAGGTGGAACACAGAGGATTTTTAGGGCAGTGAAACTGTACTGCATAATCCTACAATGGTGGATAAGTGTTATCATATCTTTGTCAAAACTCATAGAACGTGCAACACCAAGAATGAACCCTAAGGTGAACTATGGACTTTGGGTGGTGATGACATATCAATGTTGGTTCATCATCAATTGTAATAAATGGACCACTCGGGGGATACTGGGTGAGGCTGCGAGGGGGAGGTAGAAAGTATGAGGGAACTCTTTGGGCTTTCCATTCAATTTTGCTGTGAACCTAAAACTTCTCTATAAATTCAAGACTATTTAAAAGAGGGGGAAATAAAGAGTAGGAGGTGCAGCTCCAGCTACCATACACGTCAACACAGGCTCCCCCTGTAGGTAAGAGACAGGCAAAGTCACGCCCTCTGGACTACAAGTGAAGCACTCATGTGAATAAATACAGAGATATATTTTAAAATATCATAATCATATTTGATGAGTTCACCGGGGGACCGAGGTTGGGGAAAGTCAGATTATGAATGTGAACACTAAGCACCAAAAACGGTATGCTGTAAACTCCCAATACATGGAGGCTGTTATCCTTATTATCATCCTCCTCCACTTCATCATCACCATTATTAACAGCATTCCAGGAAGGGAGAGCAACATGTCTAAAGCACAGAGACAATAAAGCTGTTGAGAGTTCATAGAGCGTGTCGTGTCTCTGGAACACAGGAATTGAGGTAGGAGCAGTGAGGGGGCAGGCCAGGTCTTGCAGAACCATAATGACTCCCAAAGAACTTTGGTCTTTATCTGCAGGCAAACAGAGATAATCGTAAGCAAGAGAATACATGCAATCAGAATTGCATTTCTGAAAGATTGGGGATGGGAGCCAGCCTGGAAGCCGCTGCTGTTGTCCAAGAGAGGAATTACACTGTTCTGGACCAAGTAGCAGGGGCAATAGCGGTGAAATGGAGATGGAGCTGGTAGAATTGATAGACTTTAGTGACCGCTTAGATATTGGAGTTGAGGGAGAAGAAGAGAGAGAGGTCTAGGGTGGTATTTGGATTTGTGATTTTAGTAAACAAGAATGGTGGGCACATTAAGGGAAACCACAAGTTGGGCCAAGGCAGTGAGGTAAGGAGAGGAGAGCAAAGGGCGTGTGAGTTCTCTGTCTCTAAGCAGAGGATGGCCACAGGCGTCATGGCACCATCAATGATCAACATCGGCAGCATGATGAAGACTAAATACGGCCCTGCCACTCTGCTGAGCCTTCTGCCTACATTATCTCATTGAATCCTCCCAACAACCTTATGAAATAAATATTGTGCTATTCTTGTTTTACAGTCGAGGAAACTGAGGCTTACAAACTTGCCCAAGGTCACATAGTAAGTGGTGGCGCAGAGATCCAAACCTATTCTCTCTGACTGCAAAGCCCACGTTCTCTAAACCAACACACTCTATGGACTCATTGAATCGCCACCACCTCCAGCCCTTTCTCCTTTGTGTGACTTAGAAACATGTGACCTTATCCTCCTTGCAGAGGCAGTCCCCATCTGGATGCATAGCTTGGTGAGAGAGCCCACTCCTCTCAGCTGGGGACCCTGGGCAGGGTGCAGTCTGCACAACTGTACATGGTGTCCCCGGGTCCCACTATAAGGAGTCATGCTGCAGTTTGGCTAAATGACACTTCCCAGAGGAATGGTCCTTTTCTGCACGTGCTGCTCCCTCCTTTGCCTGGACAGTATGCCCTGGGAACTAAATGAGCCATCATGATGAGGTAGGGTTTTCATTAAAAAAAAAAAGTAGAACTAGGGGTGAAAACCGGACCAAGAGGAAATAAAAGATGGATGTACATTTGGTACATTTTTCATGAGAACCTTTGGGACTCTGAAATTTGCT
This sequence comes from Equus przewalskii, assembly GCF_037783145.1. Lineage (NCBI taxonomy): Eukaryota > Metazoa > Chordata > Mammalia > Perissodactyla > Equidae > Equus > Equus przewalskii. Next base: position 41,967,193 of record NC_091835.1, on the reverse strand, counting down.
TTCCTCAGCAATGTGGAGTAATAGCAATTGCTACAGTTAATTAATGGCTATGACTTTTAGCATAGCAGTTTCCAAATGCCAGTCCTTGGGCCAAGTAAGTCCCTGATGAAGTGTCGCTGCAAAGCGAAATGAGAAAAATAAGGGTAATGCAATACACTTGTGTCTGTGTAGGTATGATGCATATTACATAAATATGTACATATCAGTATAACTTTTCTAATTGCCGTTCTTGGGAAGAACTTTCCTTTATTCTGAGGCTATCTTCTCATCTTTAGAGTATTTTTTACATTCCAAGCAGCAACTCCAAAATTCTGGAACAACTATTGCATTTAGTAGATCTTATTTAATCATTTAACCAAATTCATTAAGCATCTACTCTTTGCCAGGCTCTAGGGGTGCCCCAGAGAATAAGATCAGCCAACTGCTGCTCTTACAGAGGTTACCTAGCAGGAAAGATGGGTACTGATGATGTCATAAGGAGCTCAAGGAACACTGTAGAGAGAAGCACAGGGTGATACAGGAGCATATGGCAGACAACCTCACCTTGCTGGGAGGATCTGGGAAGATTTCATTGAGAAAATGGCACTTAAGTCAAAACCTACAGGATGAGTAGGAATTTGCTGGATGAAGTGGCCCTAAGTGGCAGCAAAGAGTGAGGGAGGCTTGGGGAATAGAAGAAAGGTGGTAGCTACGTCACGGGAGCGCTTTACTGGTTTACATCTAGTCTCTGGCTAAATAGGAAAGTTCCCCCAGCACAGAGTAAGCGAGAATTAGACTCCTAGTCTGTGTCTCCAGAGGGTGCTCCTGACTCCTTGCAGCAAAGTCACCAGCTAACACGTGTCTGACTGTACACTACCAAGCACTTTTTGATAAATAGTAAGTGTCCAATGAGTAAGATTCTGTCACTAGCTGGCAAGGTTGGGCAAACAGATGACTTTGCTGACTGCTCTGTGCTTCGTTTTTCTCACGTCTAGAATAAGGGGCTTAGATTAAATAAGCTCCAAGGCCTCTTCTGGGGCAAACATCCCATAATGATAAATGTATAACAGCTACCATTTATTGAGCATTTAAAATTTGAAGCCACTGCGCTAGATTTTGTATCTGTATCATCAACAATGTCCATCACAGCCCCACAAGGGAGGTACTATTGCCACCATTTCTAGATGAGAAACCCTGAGACACAGAGCAGAAGTTCCAAGGTCACACACTAGTACGTAGCAGATCCAGGATTCAAACCCAGTTCTGTCTGATTCCAAAATCCACGTTCTCTCCATCAGTCTGTGCACACCACCATGAAGTCGCATGATGTTCTATGATTCAGTCATGGTGTTCCACTGGTATTCTTCAGCCTGCCACTCAGAGTGTCTTCTGTGCCAGTCTTCTCCTTGGCTCTAATCAGACTGGCCTCCTGGCTGGTCCACTATACTCATCCCCGTGCAGTACTCTGCTTATGCTGTTCATCCTTGATCTCCCCATCACCGCCTCCTTCTCCCACTAGAACGAAATCAAATAAGCAACTAGACAATGACCCAGAAACAAAACACACTGAGCATGGTCAGACAAGCACACGGGAGTATATATTTGAAGTTCCACTGGGCCTATGGAGCAGCCTTGGAATAGTAGAGGGAGGGACAAGATAAAGGTCTTGGTGGGCAGGTCAGCATCAAGGAGCTTCTGCAAGTGTGGCAACTGGAGCAAGTACAGTGGCACACCTGCAGTAGAAGACACAAAGATCCAGGCATGATGCTGGCCAAAAGTGGCCCAGGATATGGCAGTGGAATTCCTAGGACTGTGAAACTGGGTTGACAACTAAGCACTTCAGCCCTGACTAACAAGGCAAGAAACACCCCAAGAATAGAGCCCAAGATTGGAGCTTGGCCCCAAGGGACAAAGAAGGAGCCCAATTTATTGATGAAGGATGCCTTATATGAGCCAGCCTAACCAGAAAACATCCCAAATAGGAAGAGTTGTCCCAGGTGTTGGGACAATTTAAGTCTGATGTCTGGGACGGGGAACAAGTGAGATCATTACATTTATCTTGGCTACTTTGGTTCTAATCCTAGCCCTGATGCTTACTAGCTGGGTAACCTTGAACAAGTTGTTGGGAGGCAATTCTCCAGGGGTCTCTCACAAGTTTTCATGTCTTGTGAGAGAGGCACAGACTACCCTTTGTTCCAGATTTATCTTTTCAAGGACACTTGGATAATAAACAGCCTTGAAGATAGTTTCCCTTTGGAACAAAAATCAAGAAGGCTTACTGCCCATTATAAAAGACTTGGGTTCACTAAGCTCAGGATTCCTCTTCTGTAATGAAATCCACCTCATGTGCAGGTGTCATCTTGTCCACTTTGGATATTTACTCAACAAATTCTATTCTTTCCTTCCACCATCTCATCTCAGAGACATGGTATGGGGATCATAAAAAGGGCTTACTATAAATGCTAATGTGCTCCATTATAAATAATTATTATTAGCAATACAAACTCTACACCTTCTTCAAGACCCAGCTCATTTCTTTATCTCCATGATGACCTTTTCAAATACTCCACGACAGAGGTTAGTCACATACTTTACACATATCATCAAAAATTTTGATGCTTACTTCTTGAGTGTTATTTTTAGCTCCTGACTTGATGATTAGTGGTCGAGGGAAGGGATCAGATCTGCCTCCTCTGCTGGATCAGGCATCTACACTTAGCTTTATGGCAAAGATGCCCAGTCAACACTGGTAAATTGACTAAGTCTCATATGTCACCATTCTACATACCTATTACCAAGAGAAGCTCAAGAAAAGTCAATAGGAAAGAATGTTAATTGTTTCTAATCAGTTTTACTGTCTCCGTGATACAGGCTTTATAGTCTGGAGAAAGGGCAGCTTGGTAAAAGCTGTTTGTGGGATGGCAAGCCCATTGAACTTATCTGAAAGGCTGATTTAGCAGTTAATGTGTTCATAGGATATTTGCATCAAGTGTATTATTAAGCACAAACCTAAGTATTTATATATGCAAAGTAAACTGCAATAATTCATATAAGTTCTTTCCAGCAACTCAGCGTGTGGAACAGACCATCTGGCCACCTACAGGAAACAGTCAGGGTCAAACCTCAGAAGCCACATCTTTGCTCTGTTCCTGGGATCTCTGAACCACAAAACATGTCTTCTAGTCCTAAAAGATATTATAGTATTAAGTTCTGAGCTATTATGGTCAGCAAGCAATAACTTTTATGAGCCAAAGCAAAACTAAAGCAATAAGAGCCAAAATTAAGCTGATACTACAAACAGTTATTATATTAGTGCCATCATCATACACATTTGGAGTATCCAGGCAGTTTATTCCCTCCAAGGCACTTGTCCTGCAAGGTGGGTAGTGGTGCCTTGCTCATGGCCTCACGGTCTAACAGCTATGCACCATAGACACATGGTTAACTAAGAGCTGGGAACGCTCTCTCAGTGAGTTATACCAAAGATACTAAACTGTTTCTACAGAGCCCCAGCACAAATCCAAAACGCTACTGTCATTCAGTAACATAGTCCACAAAGTAATAAGAATCTGTCATTTCACAAACCTGCAAATGAGCATTTGCATTCTCAGAAAGTGCCTAAATGTGGAAATCTCTCTGTGTTAGAATCTGGCCACATTTCAGCACTTCATCTCCTGTGAGTAGAGAGAATAGAGGAGGGTACTGTGGGGGATCAGAATTTGCCACCCCAAAATGTGTCTCCTTGGCTTGATTATTTTTAAAAAAACAAAAGACTCTGAAAGAAACTTTGACCTTCTTCCTAACTGCCTAAAGGAATTTAAGACAGAAGGCCTGTTCCAGCAAGGTACTATAGTATAATATAAACTAGGTGTGATAGACAGGGAGGAACCTAACAAGGGCGATTTAATCAAAGTCCTCTCCATCTCTCATTATCTTTGCAATGCATGGTCAACATTTGTTTATCAAACATTTGCTTTTCTTTTTTTATGTAAATTTCCTTCTGCCCCTTTGAAGTCCCAAACCACTACACCCAACACCCTCCTTTGTCTTTAGCAAGAGATGGTATTTAAGGCAATGGCTTCAGCCATTTTGGCAAGTTATTCAGATTTCCTGGGTTTCTCCTATCTATACATGTTTTAAGCTTTGTTTTATTTTCTCCTGTTACTCCATCTAATGTCAACTTAATTCTGAGACCTGCCAGGAGGACCTAAAGGGTAAAGGAATAATTCTTCCTCCCTTACACACTACAGAGAGAATTTTCCGGTCCCCTTATCTCCTATGCTCTGTACTTATCATTCCCCATGTTCCTTACCTTGGATTTTCAAAAAAAAACAGGGCTCTAGGGTAACATTCAACCTGTGAAATTAAGTGAAATCATGAACATAATGTGTCTGGTGCATTATAAGTATTCACTGAATGTTAATTCACTTCTCTCTTTCCTTCTGCCTAAAGAAACTAGAAATTAAGGATAAGAAAGTGCCACCAAACCCAAGAGGGCAGTGACAGTGAGAGACTATAGTCCACTTCATCATATGCTGCCTCCATCCCAGCCAGCCACGTGTGGGACAGAGGCCAAGGGGGAAACCTAGGCATCTGTTACCACTAGAGATGGGAAAACGTATTCTTTAAAAACCTGAGTTGTGAAAAGATCCACTCAGATTGATAGATCCTAATCTTCCTGATAGGTTCAGGTTATCTCTAGGGAGATGACACATCCTATTGAGAGTGTTCACTCGGGCCGTCAAGAACTGGAATGTCGCCATCTCTTTCTTTCACCAAGGTATAAGGGATCTGCAATGCGATTGAATGCTAGTGAGCTAGACTGACAGCCAGCCTTGACCATTCATAGTTGTACACTTGTCACCCAGAGACATTCCTAAAACACTCTCCACGTCCAATACTTTGTTTCTAAGCTGCGTTTGCTTAGAGGAGCCAAGGCAGAACGATGCCAGATGGCCACACAGCAGAATCGGTCCAAGCCAGAAAAGTCCAGGATGGCGATCGGGTGCCAGGCGCAAAAGGAAAAATGCAAAAGGTGCTGTGCGCACGAAGGGAAGATCTGAGCATGCGCCAAATGCCGCTGCCCCAAGCAATGTCGTGGAGACCCTGTCCCTTCACGTCTCATAAGAACTGTGCTCACTTTCCCTTTGGGGAAAAATTATTTTAGAGCACAAGCTCTGCCTCCTCCATTCATTAATCAATGAATAAACTTTCTACTCTGCTATTCCAAACCCAAACCCAGTCTCGTTCTATTGGCGCCAGCGGCTCCGGGCAAAAGGACCCACTTGCAGGTCGCCGGCCCCTTAGGGCTCAGTAACACATTGACAACCTCCAAATCACCCTCTATGCGGTCACTCCCATGCAGGCAGCCAGGCCAACCATGCCACCGCCGCCCGGCTGGGACCAGAGCAGACCTCTGACACACCCTTGATTGATGAACACTTCAGAGTTAATTAAAAATCAGAAACAATGGGACTGATCTTCTCACAAACCAATATATTGTTGTTGTTTTTTATGCCTAAAAGGTGAAATTCTAAACTTGGGCAAGTCAAAATGCTCTCTCTATAAATTAAGTACAATTTTGCCTGACAGCAGATAGCAGATAATGTCAAGTATAAATAGCTTTGAGAGCTTAAGATGAAAAGCCCAGTTCTCTTCGCTGTTTGTGATGTTATTTTGCAGAAATCCTCGGTTCCTGCCTTCCTCTTTTTTCCTGTGTCTTCCTCTTCCTCCATCAGAGGAAAGAGAGCTGGAGCGAGTGCTCAGGGCCGGCGTCTCTGGTTTGCCAGGGGGGAAGGAAAGACGAAAACGAGACTCTGAGTTCAGCTCTGAATTTAAGTCACCGAAGTTTAAAGATGACTTGGAAGAAATTAACCTCTTAAAACCAAAACTTCAGATAAGGAGCAATTTTGTGACTGGAAGTATGAGAGCGACTTGTGGTACCTGCCACACAAATGTTGATGTTTTAATGAGTGTTTTTGCTTCTTTTATTCAAGGGCCCTGGAATGCTTTAGGATGAAAGGCCCCAGGAGCCTGAAAGGGATTAATGACAGGCTTTGGGTGTGATTATCCTCCCACTGAGCCACCTGCAATCTAGAGGGCAGAGGTGAGTTTTCAGCCTGAGGCACTCAGGTGACCTGCAGTTTTTGCTGCTTCAGAAAACCTCCCCAGGAATGACCAACAGCACCAAGAAAAGAGGAGGGCAGGGAGACCAATAACACTCAGAACAAGCGTAGCATGGGGGAGACTGACCACGTTGCCAGATGGTGTTCTCAGTACCTTTCACTTCATCCTGACAACAGTATGATTTTCCATGTTCCAGACGAGGACACGGAGGCACACGGAGGTTAAGTAACTTGCTCAAATTTAAACATCTTAGAAGTGGTACAAGACAGGATTTCAATCCAAGCAGGCTGATTTTGGAAAAGAAGCACATGACAGAAAGAGAGACAAAGCTATTTAATCCTGTCCATTTCATAAGACTTGACCAACTCTTGACCAAGGCGGGAATAGAGCCCCCAGACTCCCGAGCTCGTTCCTCCATCAGTACCCCTGGTCTTGTCATTGATGAATGCCAGTCCTCTCCACTGTGCCCAAGAAAGCATGCGAAAGGAAGCTCAGGAAAATCAGGGGATCTGCTGGGCATCTGTTCCTCGAGTCTGTCTAAGAAGCTGCTGTGTCAGGTCAGATTGAAAGATCTAACAGCTAGAGGCTGAAGGAGGACTGCATTTAGCTCGGGGTGTAAACTTGCAAATACAGACAAAGTGGAGCTCATTTACAGGAGCAACAGGATGGTGAAAGATCAGGAGACTCCAGCAAATAGGGAATTGTGAAGGGACTAGAGATAGACTGGAAAAGAAAAGACTCAGAAGACACAAGAGCTAAATTCAAAGATCTGATCTGTTTTCATGGGAAGAAGGATGAGGCCCTGCCTGGTGACCCCAGGGGCAAGAATTTTCACAAAGGCAAAGAAGCTAATTTCAGCTAATGCTCAGAGTGGTCCAAAGACTCCTGGACTGCCTAGGCTGAGTAAAGGTATCTAAGCACCAACTAGAAGACCAACAGCATCCTTGTTAGTAAGACATCCTTTCACTTCTAAAAGAATCCTGGTTTGGATCTAAATTACTGGTCACTAGATAGAGGGAACACAGCCCCTCAGCTCCTTGGATAACTTGTGTAGGTTTCAAAGCATCTCCAAGCATGTAATTTTCAAATTTGCATATAAAAGACTTTTTGAGATAATAATCCTGTTAATGCCTTGTCAGTAAAAGGATTATACTTTTTATCTACTTTTACATCATTTCAAATGTGGTAATTGAACATATTCCTTCCCAAGCTTGCTCCATGTTGCTCTATCTGTGAGCTCCAACCAGCAGAGGAAAGAAGCCAAGGAATGTTGTTCTCAATGGAAAAGGCAGGAGAGCTCTGTTTGACTTGGAATTCCAGGGCCTGTGACAGGCAGGGTGGAGAGGGACTGAGCTCTGTGAGCAGGGTGTTCTTCGGGGCCTAGGGAACTTGGTGAAAGAATCGAGTTCAAAACAAATGAGAGGGAAGGCAGAAGGAGCAAGTGAGGACCAGGCCTGGAGCCTCTGTGTGCTGGCGGAAAACAGGCTCAGGGATGCTGCTGTCCTTTCCTTTTCCAGCTTCTTGTTGTTGTTGTTACTTTGTTTTGCTTTGTGCTTTTTTTTTTTTTTTTTTTTTTGTAAGAAAATGTATCACAAGCCTAGGGTTAAATAGTAATTTTTAATTACAGTTTATAGGGAGGGAGGAATTAAGAGAAAAAGCAAACCAAAAAAACCGAGAGAGAGCCTCTTAGGAGACCACAGTCAAAGAAAGTCATACAGGAAGATGAAATAACTAGATCCTCATGCAGTCTCTGGTGCCAGACAATGCCGCCTCAATCAGAGGGCCAGGCTCTCTAAAGTTTCCTCCTAGTTTATGAAGCTGCGATTCTAGCAAAGAGGAACTTGGGTCCATGCAGTGTGACAGAACAGGGGCCGCTCGGCTGGGAGTCGCCTTGTCCCCTGCTTGGATTTGGGACCGTAACTTAATCACCTCCCCTCTTGGAGCCTCAGGGTCCACATGAAACCTTTAGGACAGATGTTCCCAAGGTCCTTTCTAACTGTGAAGTTCAGTGATTGGGGGATTAAAGTCTAAAGGAGCTTGAAATTGCCCTGGAAATGCCTTCCTCCAGGTGAAGTAATGAAATGGGGAGAATGGCAGGAAGGGAATTTGCCCATGAACGTCTTGAAGTGTTTGTGAAAAGGAACAGAGCTGATGAGAAATGTAAGCAAGGAAGCCCCCAGACTTTTCCAGGGGATCAGTTACCTCTGTCCCACTCCATATCTTGTGATTACCAATGAGGGGGGCAAAAGCAGCCTCAGACGGCCCCTGTGTTCTGGAAATTGCCTCAAAAAATGACATGATGGGGCGCCGGCCTGGTGGCATAGCCGTTAGGTTCATGCACTCTGCTTCAGTGGCCCAGGGTTTGCAAGTTCTGATCCTGGGTGCAGACCTACACACTACTTATCAAGCCATGCTGTGGCAGGCTTCCCATATATAAAGTAGAGGAAGATGGGCATGGATGTTAGCTCAGGGCCAATCTTCCTCAGCAAAAAGATTAGAATTGATGGTGGATGTTAGCTGAGGGCCAATCTTCCTCAAAAAAAAAAAAAATGATGCAATGGGGGCCGGCGCCATGGCATAGTGGTTAAGTTCAGTGCACTCTTCTTCATCAGCCCAGGTTCTCGGGTTCAGATGCCCAGTGCAGACCTATACCACTTGTCAACCATGCTGTGGTGGTGACCCACATATAAAGTGGAAGAAGATTGGTGCAGATCTTAGCTCAGGGCTAATCTTCCTCAAGCAAAAAAAATAGGAAAGATTGGCAACAGATGTTAGCTCAGGATGAATCTTCCTCACCAAAAAAAAAAAAAATGATGGGTGGTAATGGTGACAACTGGTAGTGTCCCTTCTCCTGAAGGACCGAAGGAGGCACAGATAGGAGACCTACATGTCATCAGCTGATTTTGTCATTAGCCGGGTCAGGCTTCAAGCTCCATGGACCAGGTGTACAAGAGGGTTACCCAACACCACGAGTTCTGTAGACGGGGAAATCTGGCAAAACATGGAATGGACAGGGGAGGTGTCCAGGTAGAAATATTCATAGAAGACCCTGAAAGCACCAGGAAGCCAAAATAGTTGGGGACTGGTTATCTTCCCCCAGGGAAATTCTGTTCTGGGGTCCCCAACAGCACCACAAACACTGCCAGTTGCCACCTAAATGCCTGCCAGGAGCCATAGGGGATCTGGCAAAACAGTGACTGGTCAGTGCAAACACAGAAGTGTAGAGTGAGAGGGCCACATTCATGCACATCTCCTCTTGCTTCCGAAGAGCAGGTTTGAGTCTGTGTTGCTTTGGAACGATTGACAGCACAGTCTGTGAGCTGCAGCCCTAGGGCCACGGAGGGGGCATGTCCCCGAAAGTGCTCTGTACAGCAATCCTTCCTGGAAGCCAGCAAAGTACATGATGCTCTGAAGGTAACTGATTCCTATCTCTGGGCAAGAAACCTTCAATAAAGACCCACGCCCTTAGGAGAGTGACATTGTGACGGGACTTGTGTGTACTGAAGCCTGTGTATCCGGCTCTCCAACGGCCTCGCTTTTATGTACGCTGTCTCAGCGGATGCTTATGACAAGCCCGGGAAGTAAACAGAAATGATACTATCACGTCCATTTTAAAAATAAGAAAACTGAGACTCAAAGTGACCTAAGGACAGATTCCAGCTCCCAGGGCTGGCGAGTGTCAGAGCATAGACTTTGGTGTCTAACCGAATGAAAGCCAGTACTTCAAAGAAGAAAGAAAGGAGGTCTAACCAATCCTCTTTGATTTGCTTCAGAATCTGTTTTCACTCCTCCCACTGCAGATAGAATGCCCAGGGAGAGAAGAGCATGCTCTCCTTCGTGAGAGGCTCCAAATCCCCAGCAAATCCCTCACCTCTCCCCTGCTCCCACCCCACGCTCGCGCAACCCCACTCCCCGGGCTCACACTGGTGGAAAAGTTAATAACAACTCCCGCTGCACCCAGGCACCAATTAGTCCTGCAAGTATTGCACACCCACGCAGTCCTCGCAAGCCCTGCAGGGCTTTATGGCCACAGAGAAAATGCTGTCTTTATTCTCAGGGAATTTACAGTCTTCAGAGGAATTAGGAGAAGATGCGTATCAGGTTACACATGGCATCACATGCTCCACAAGATGCCAGGATTAATAGGAGTCCATGAAATCTAAATATAGGTGGACAACGTCTCGGCCAGGGGAAAATCGTTAGGGTTTGGTCATACCTCTATTTCTAAAGCTAATTGCTTGAACAAGTATATTTGTCTTGCTCGCTGCCATTAGGAAATAAAAAAACGCATTTGCATATTTTCAAAGGCAGGCTTAGATTTTGTGAGCCTTGCATTTACTATGACTACAAGTAATATACTGCACAATTCCTTTTAACCTTTTTAATTCCTTCTCTGTCAATTATGACTATTAATAATAATAAGTTCTATTAATGAGATGTTTACTCTGTGCCCGGCACTATAAAATACTCTATATTTATTATCTCATTTAATTCCCTCAAGGACCCTGTGAAGTAGCTGTCATTATCTCCGCTGTTCAGATAAGGAAACTGAGAACTAGAGAGATTTTGAATAAACTGGCTCAAAGTCATGTAGCTTATAAGTAGAAAAAGTAGATTTGACCCAAGGCCTGTCTAAATCTAAAACTCTTAAGAAGCTGACATTTCCTCATTTTAGCTTTATGACATCCTTATGAAGGAAGTAGGAAAGGGTTTATGAAACCTTTTAAAGATGAGGAAACAGATTATTCACTGTTTCAATGACTTACCTGAGAGTTTCGGCACCAACCCTGCCACTCCATTCTCCTTACAATCCATCCCCTCATCTTCCTACAGTAGCAGCAACTCCTTACATCAAGAGGGAAGGCCAGAATATTACAACCAGTCTTGAGGCTGAAGTGTAAGCAGAAGTGCCATCCACGCATTTTTGAACCATTCTTTGCTACACGGTTAGTATCACATCCAAATGTTAGAAATAGTACGCTTTACCCAGCAGAGCAGGCAGATGGCTTGGAATCTTCAAAGTCAAGCTGGAAATGACCCACGTTTGAGAAAACTCCTGCCCTGGAACTCTCTCAAGCCACATGATGCCAGAGATGGATGGAACCTTGAGCAGACTCCCATGAGCACTGATCCACTTAACACTGGCAGTTATGTTGGAATCAATGATGACTCAGCAGGCTCCAAACCCCACTGGAATTCCTCTCCACCAGCCCTGTCCACTCTCAGTTTGCCTCCATGGAGATTCACCGTCTCTGAACTTCTGCCATATTTGTTAATCATCCTAGCAAGGTCAGCGAAACGTGTGTCCAGGCCACGGTACTCCTGCTTGCACAGAACTCCCCAGAGAACTGCGGTCCTGCTGTAACTTATCAGAAAGTCACATGTCACAAGCTATATAGTCACATCCTCAGGTTCCTCGTGGGTAAAACAGTATTAATAAATCCACCTAACTGCATTATAGGGATTAAATGAGGCAATGAACAAAAAGCCCATAGCACAGTACCTTGTAAGTAGGTCAATGAATATTAGCTAGCCAATATTATGTTATACATTACATTATATTATAAATAATAATATAATACTATTTATTATTATTATTACTACTGATGAGGAACTTAAGTACGTTGAATTTAATTAAGGAGAGTATGACTAATCAGTATGCAATTGGATTTTTTTTAACTCTGAATTGGATCATTTCTCAGCCAAGCAGTGACTTAAGAAAGAAAAAGACGAGAGGTGGAATTATTCATACAGTCAGTTTGCATCATGTTGCGCCTGTGATGTCTGAATGGATGGGGGAAAGAAGGCAAGGTTGGGAGCCACCTACCTTTGTGTGTTAGAGAAAGGAAGGCTTGCATGAAGAGGTTGTATTTTTCAGACCTTTGCTCCTTTACTCACAGAATCCCTACATAGCCAGTTCTTCCATGTCAAAAATTAAAAGCAATAAGGCTCAGAGAGAACATGCCTTCCTGAAAGTGTGTGTATGAGCTGAGGGTGAGGATGTGAGTTGAAGCAATTTCCATTTCTATCACTGTATTAGTTTCCTAAGGCTGCTGTAACAAATTAACACAAACTTGATGGCTTAAAATAGCAGAAATTTACACTCTCGGATTTCTAGAGGCTCAAGTCTGCAAGCTGTTTCATTGGCCCAAATCAAGGTGTTAGCAGGGCTGCACTCCCTCTGGAGGCTCAGGAGCGAATACTTCCTTGCCTCTTCCAACTTCTGGTGGCTGCCAGCATTCCTTGGCTTGTGGCCACATCACTCCAGTCTGTGCCTCCATGGCCACATTGTCTTCTCCTCTTCTCTGTGTGTCAAATCTCGCTCTGCCTCCCTCCGATAAGGATGCACGTGGCTGCATTTAGGGCCCACCCTGATGATCCAGGATAATCTCCACAACCCAAAGCCCTTAATTTCATCATATCTGCAAAGTCGTTTTTTGGCATATAAGGTGACATTCACAGGTTCCTGAGATTAGGACGTGGATATCTTTGGGGGTTGGGGGTGCATTTTGAGCCTACCACAACCATTTTTTCTGCTAAACTCTGCACCCAGTTCTGTTTATTATACAACTTCCACCAGACCCAGAAGGGGAGATCTTGGAGATGCTGCTGAGACGGCTACTCTCCTTGACTTTCAAGAGGTTTTTCTCCAGAGCACCACCCAAAAGCTTCAGACACCAGAACAATCTGCGCTCATTCGATCCATTTCGAGTCAGTAAATGAGAACTGAGCAAGCACCTGTGTTTCAGACACCGCAGGAATTTCAGAGATGAGGAAAGTAGACCTTTTGCCCCCGGGAATGAACCAGGTGCAACCAGTGGACACAGTGGTCCCACTTTGTGAACAATAACAGAACAAACGAGAGATCAATTGTAATGAAGACCAGAAGCCACAATGGGACAAAAGCCCTGGTCCCAAAAAGATCTAACGCCAGCTCCAGACATATCCACATCTACTCTCAAAACATAGTCAGGGACTGTTTAGGGGTCTCTAGACACTTTTAAAATTTTGGGGGAGGGATGTCAGAAATAATTTAAAATTCATGGAAAAATTGCAAGAATAAGAATAATACAAAGAATAGCCATCTACCCTTTTCCCAAATTTACCTATTGTTACAATTTTACCTCATTTGCTTTATCATTTGCACTCTCTCATTCTCTCTCTCATAGATAAACTTTTCTAAAGCTTCTGATAATAAATTCCTTAAATACTTTATTGTGTATTTTTTAAGATTAAGGATATTTTCTTACGTAACCATAATGCAGTTATCAACTTTACTAAATTTAGCATTGATGCAATACTTTTACCTAATCAAGCGTCAGGTTTCCAATTCTGTCAATTGACTCAGTAAAGTCCTTTCTTTTTATTTTCATTCCTTCTCCAGCACAGAATCCAGACTAGGATCTGATATTGCATGTAGTTGTCTTGTCTCGTTAATTTCCTTAATCTGGAATATTTCCCTAGCTTCTCCTTGCCTTTTGTGACATTGACATTTTCGAAGAATACAGTCCAACTTTTTTTTAATATAAAGTGACCATTTTGGATTTGCTCAGTGTTTTCTTGTGTTTAGATTCAGGTTACACAGTCTCCACCTGAACACCACACAAGCGACGCTATGCCCTGCTCAGGGTTTCACATCTAGTGACACACAATGTCCATCTGCCCTTCATTGGTCATGCCAATTTTAACCGCCTGGTCAAAGCGTCATCTGATTTCTTTACTGTACAGTTACTTTTCCCCTTGTAATTAATAGGCAATCTATGGGAAGACACTTTAAGACCATCAGAATAGTCTGCGTCTCATCAAAAGTTTTCCCTATATGCAGTGTCATTCATGATTGCAATGATTGTGTAAACCTGTCTTTACTATAATAGTTGCAAAATGATGATTTCCCAACTCCAGCGTGCCTTCCCCATTTCCTAGTCCACTCCTTGCTTTGTGCAGTAAACAAGAGCCTTCCTTTCTCCCTTGTTTGTTTGTTTACTCTATCTGCCTATGTGTTTATCAATATGAGCTCATTAATTCCTGTTTTCTCCAATGGTTTATCATTCAATGCTGTACTAACCAGCAGAAATCCCTTCCATGTGGTTCATGTATCCTTGTAAAATGCCCCTCATCATATTTTTTTCAAGCATTTCTTTACTTTCTGGCATAATGTTCCAAGTTCATCTTGTACCTACCTTGTCCCAGTTCTGGAATTGGCCATTTCTTTGAGGAGCTCTTAGTATTACAGGACAAGATTTGAGCGCTAGGTGCTCATTGCTACTGGGGAGTCTTTGCTTCTAGGCCCTTTCAGTAGACAAAGCTAGAAAAAATATACATGTATTTATACATATACAGATAAATTTAATACACACCTACATAGTATACATATACATACACACAAATATATATACATGGGCACAAATGTATATATATGTATACATATTGTGCATATATATATATATATATATATATATACACACACACATACACACATATATGAAGTCATGAGTTCACACTGATGCCTCTAATTCCAATCCACCCCCATAGAGTCCCTTCTTGCCTTCCCCCATTCCACATTCTGATGTCCCTTTCCCATATGGGAATTCTAGCTCCCAACAGCATTAACACATTTGCATTTGCCCAGTGTCACAATGCATCTAAAATAGTTCCAATACTGCATGGCACATCACCACAAGATGAATAAGGTCTATATACTAAAAAGAGCTCAGGAGTTGGGTGCAATTCTCCCTCACTCAACCTCACCCAAGACAGAAGGTAAATGGTCAAACGCTATGTTCATGAGTTCCTTGAATTTGCTCTTTCTTTTGCTTTTTCCCCTTCAGTGTAGTTGTAGTATTTATCTGAAAAACAATTAGGTTCATTTGTTTCAATTTGTTTTCAGTTTAAGGTTTTTCTTTCCCTTCCCATCTTGTTTTAATTTTACTTTCAAATACGTACAACCTTAATGTGCTTCCAAAAGTCAAAACTATACAAAAAATATTATTCTCAGACAAGCGTCACTCCCTCCTGAATCACTGCCATCCTCTTCCTCTAGTAAGGAATCAGCCTCATTGTATTCTGGTTTGTCTTTCCTGTGTTTCTTTCGGTAACAATAAGCAGATATATGTATGTTTTATTTCCCCTTCTTTCTTACACCAAAAATAGCATACTATATACCCTCTTTAGCACTTTCCATTTTTTTCAGTTAATATTTCCTGAAAATCATTTCACGTCAGTTCATAGAAATCTCCCTCGTTTTGTCTTTTCGGGGTTTTTTTACACAGTTGCACAGTACTCCATTGTGTGTATGTACCATATTTTATTCACCTACTTTCCTGTGCTTGGAGATTCAGGTAGTTTGCAATATTTTACAATTACAAATAGTGCCGCAATGAATACCTTTGTGCATACGTATCCTGATATTGACAGAGGCGCATCTTCAGGGTAAATTCCTAGAATTAGGATTTCTGCGGTCAAGGGATAAAAGCGTACGTAGCTTTGTTAAATCCTGCCAAATTCTCCTCCGTAGGGCTGGGACATGTTGAAGTCCCACCAGCAATGAATGGAAGTGGCTGTTTCCCCGTAGCCTCATCAACAGAGGATAATCGTCAAGCTTTTGAATTTTGCCAATCTGACGGATAAGAAATGATACCTCATTGTAGGTTTAATTTGCATTACTTTTACTATAAGTGAAGTTGAACAGCTTTTCACATATTTAGGGCCACTTACATGTCTGTTTTTGTAACTTACCTTTTCCTGAATTTTGCCCTTTTTTCTATAGCAATTTTGGTCGTTTTTCGCTGTTAATTTTTAACAATTTCTTTGTACATTAGGGACATTGGCCTTTTATGTGTTATATGCATTACAAATACTTTCTCCCAGTTTGTGACTTGTTTTCTATTCTGTTTATGGTGATTTTTGCCATGAAGAAGTCTTGTTTTTTTTTAATGTAGTCAAATTTATCAGCCTCTTCTTATCTAGTATCTAGATCTTTAGTCATAGTTAAAAACTTTTACTTACGCCCAGGTTGTAGAGGAATTCACCCTTGCTTTCTTCCTGTACTTGTATAATTTCATTTTTTACCTTTAGATATCTAGTCCATTTGAAGCTTATTCTGGTATATGGTATTAAAAAATGCATATAATTTATATTTTTCTAAATGGCTATCCAGTTTGTCCCAATGCCATTTGTTAAAAAGATCATCTTTGCCCCATTGACTATAGATCTCACTTTTGTCATGTCCTGGATGTCTATATGTAGCTGTGTTTATTTCTGGATCATCTCTTCTATTTCATTGGTCTGTTTGTCTAGTCACGCACCAATATCACACAGTTTTAATTACACAGGCTTTGCAGCATGTTTCAATATCTGTTAGGGCTAGCCCCCCCACCCCAGAACTCTTTTTATCCAGTGTTTTCCTAGTTAGTCTTGCACATTTGTTTTCCCATATAAACTTTAATATCAACTTGTCTTGCTCTTTCAAAATACTCATTGGTATTTGTATTAGGATTATACTAAATTTATAAATTAACTTAAGGAGAACTGACACCTTGATCAAGTTGAGACGATCTGAGAACAAGGCACATTCTTCCTTTTAACTTATTGATACTTTTAGATCTGATGCTCTTTCTTAGACATTTACTTGGTATTTTAGCTTATTAAATAAAATAATACATATTTATTAAGCAGCTATGATGCCCTCAGCACTATATTAAGCACAATAAAAGTAAAGAAATAGGTTCTGTCCTCAAGCAGCTTAGAATTCATGAGAGAAACAGGCTCATACCTTAAAGCAAAGCCAGCAGTTCAGGATCCCATGTAAAGAAGCTCCCCATTGTAAGCCAGACCATACACGCTACCCAAGTTCAGAGGAAAGGGAGAGAAATGAGGGCTAGAATAACAAGGGAAGACTTTGGGTTGAATTGAGACTGAAATCATGTGCCCTGAAGCTTGTGTGGGAATTAGATGGGGTGGCAAGGAAGAGGAAGGAGTCCCAGTGAGGGGCACCCAGGTAAAAGCTCAGAGATGGACAGAGCGTGACATCTCTCCCTGGGCAGAAAGCCCCCAGCCAGGCTCTTAGCTGGAATACTGGGGAAGACGCCATCCTTCTCTTCAAGTCTAAGTTATGTCTCACTGTCAATAGCACCCAAATCCTCATTATGTACATGATAAAACTACGGGAGTAAACATCTACTAGGTTTCCAGTTAGTAGTCCTTTAGAATAGTAATTTCCACACATCATTACCTTTTCTGGGAATGGTCTAGAGCTGTGTTATCCAATACTGTAGCTACCAAACATGGATGGCTACTGAGCCCTTATAATGTGGCTAGCGCAACCAAGGAAGTAAATTTCTAATTTTATTTCATTCTAAATTTTTAAAATAGAAGCCATGTAAAATATTTTTCCATTGAACCCAACTTTATTCATTTGGGGGAAGATTACATTATTTTTACTGCATAACATATCGTGGTATGTTGCAGTGTGTGTGTCTATTTCACTTTTTTTAATGTGGCTACCAGAAAATTTTAGATTACAAATGTGGCTCATTTAGTATTTCTCTTTCACAGCGCTGGTCTAGAGTCTTACAACCCAGCGTGGTCTGATTAGCATCATGTGGGAGCCACCCCAGGCCTTCAGAACCTGATAGCTTACTAAGATGCCCAGGTGATTCTTATGTGCAGTAACAGAAGCACTGATGTGGATGACTCAGAAGACAGCCGGGCCTCTGGCAGATACCCCAGAGTGGCCCCTGTCCTTCTGGGGGCGGGGGCAAGAGGCAGGGGAGCAGCAGGAGATCCTGGCCTGCCACTGTGATGTCACAGAGAAAACTTCATATGTCAGCCAGCCCCACCCAGACTGGTGTCCTGGCTGCAGGACATCCTTTCCATCCTCTCCAGCGCACCTCACACCACCTGACCCCTCTGCTGGCAAGAGGGGACCTGATTCATCTTCAGGCTAGATACTCATTCCACACAACCGATTAAGAGAGCAGAAGAGCAACTGAAACATCTTTGCCTTGGACTTCAAAAGTGAATGAGCAATCCCTCCAAACTGACTCAAAATGTTTGTCTCACCCAGAAGGTAGGTGCCTGGATTTTTGAAGTCTCATGAATATCTCACATGTAGTACCCTTAATGTTGGATTTGTAACGCAGGTTATACAAATTCATCAATTTAATTTATTTTACTTGCTCATGGTAAGGAGCTTGGGAATACACTGTAGGATTATACAAAATGGAATAAAAAGTGGTTACTCAAGCCCAGTTTTTATTGATAAACCTGGCAATGTCCATACCTTGGCCTCTTGCAGTTTCCATATTCTTCCATTAAAACTTCCATTTCTTCCTCCTTTGCCTCTTCATCTCACTTTTCCTCTCTGCTCCCAGGACTGCTAGGAGCCCTCTAGCACGTCTTTTTCCCTCCATCTGTCTGATTCCTGTTGCCAAAATCTGGTCCCTGGTAAAAGGCCCAGTGGTGGTAGCAACGACAGAGATGTATATCATTCTAGTGAACTGAAAGAGCAGATGGTAAGTTCTCTGCCAGAGAGTGGTGAGGCATCCCCATGGTCCTGTTGAAAGCCAGCTCTGATCTGGAACTAAGGAGGAGAACACAACCTTCGGCTCTTTCTGGTCTCAGAGAATCTGGGAGAATCTGCAGGGATCCTTCCAGACCCAAGAAGACCTTCACAGCCAGCAAGATGTCTTGGCTTGTTTAGGGTAAAATGCACATCTGGAAGTGACTTGCCTCCCATTTGAGAAAGTTGGGATCTTCCAACTTTCAGCTCAAAGGGTTACTAAAAAAGCAAAAGTTCTTTCTCATATCATGCCTCTCTCACGAGAGGAAAAAAATGAAGCTTAGAATTAGCCAGAGAAACAAAAGACACACACGCACGCACATAGAGTAATGTGGTGTGCTGTTCATGGATCGGAAGTTAAGATCTCAGAAGAACAGGATAGGACCTAAGAAAGGGACACTTCTGGGACTGCAGAGAAGAGCTAGTGGTTCTGAAGAGCCCTCAGTATGGACTCAGCCGGCTTCTCTAGTTCAGAAGCACCTGGAAGTGAATAGATCATAAATAGGAGAATCCTCAGAAGTTGATAGGAACATGACAGAAAAAGCCAGCCATAGTAAATTTTTTTAAATTGGTCTGTGAGGAGAATCACAGAGGCAATATGGGAGGCAATGAGTCTGGGCATCAGTATGTATCTGTGAAGTATAAACTACACTTAATCCATTGTCTCCTTCTGTGTGAGTTTCCATCTTCTGGCGTTTTGAGGCGACTGTGCCTCCCCTTTACTGAGCGGCAGCCTGGCCATGAGTCAGGAGGTGTCGAATAATGACTCCACCCTTTCCTAGCGTGGTGGCCTTGAGCAAATCAAATGCTCCGAGTCTGATTCCCCAGGTCTGGAAGGGAGTGGCCACCTCTGCTTCAGGCTGGTTGTGAGGATTAAATGAGATGTTTGTGAAGAGTCTAGTGAGGTGTGTGGTACCCGGCTCGGGTTCCCTTCCCCCTCCTTTCCATGTTCACTCTACCTCTTTAGATCTTCACAGCAGAAATGTGAAGGACAACTCTTTCTCCTAATTTCTCTCTGAAGAAACAGTCGCTCAGAGAGGCTATGTAACTCGGCCAAAATCATTAGTCCAGGCGCACGTGGAACAGCAACTAGAACTCACATCTGCTCAGGGTTCAAGGCACCGAAGTCTCATCTCTCAGATCCACGAAGTGAGGCAAAGACAGAGCCTGACTTTATAACTAGGGCCAGGGACCGGTACCTTTACCGGAAGGGCAGGGGGCTGGGAAATGCCAGACTTAGAGTCCCACAGCAACAGGCACCTCCTGCCCCTGGGCCTACAGGCCTTGGGGTGAGGAATTTATCCGACGACCCGGTCTCTGCACCCGCTTCTGCCACGCCTCGCGAGGGAAGCAGAGCAGCCGGCCGCCGCCCCATTGGGCCCAGCTCGGGGCCACGTGGCTGCCGCGCTCCTTGGGGTCCCCGACCCCGCGGCTCGCCCTCCCTGCGTCCTGCTCTCCCGGCTCCTCTTCTCTAGGGGGGGCACCCGGGACGCGGTTCTCATCAGTGGGAGGAAGATGGAGAGGAACAAAAGGTCCGGCCTCAGCCCCACCCGCTCGGGAAGTGGGAGACGCGCGGCCGCTAGGGCGGGGCCGCGCCAAACAATTCAAAACACGCTCCCGGCGTGTCGCCATGGCAACGCACGCCCGCTGCTAGGCAACCCGGGGCGCCGTAGTAAACCAGGAGGGGGGTGGTTACTCATCGACCAAGGGGGGCCGAGGGCAGCCGGGGGCACTAGGCTGGGCACGGGTACCGCCACTGCAGGGGGAGGGGGAGAAAGAGAGAGAGCAGGAAAAGAAGGAACGAGGGGCGCACGCGGAATGTAAAGGGGGCGGCCCAGCTCTGCTCCCCGGTGGCCGCGCCCTAAGCACCCCTGAGGGGCCACTCCCGCTAGGCCTCCATCCCGCCCCGCCCGGGGTCCCCAAGAGCCCCAGCGGGCCCGAGGGCCCCGTCACCCGCGCGTGAGCGATTGCCCCACAGGATGTGCAGATGTGGCTGCCCCTCTGATTCACTCCAGCTGCTTGGGGCATGGAAGAAAGGCCGCTTCCTCTCCTGGAAATGACTGCATTCGCCAAAGCCCTCTAACAATCCCTTTAACAAGCGGAAAGGGAAAGGCGACAGAGAGGAGAGGCCCCAAAATACTTTTCTTTGGTCTTTTCCATTGAACCTAAGTAGAAGTGTTCCCAGAACTCAGGACCCATGTTAGGAAGACAGGAGTCCTTTATATTCTGTGAGCGTTTGGAGCCATGTGGACATTAAACACAGTTACAATTGAGATTAACCTGAAGCTGGGAAATGCTAAAGCTGTGTGTCTTATAGAGATGTTCATATTTTGGACGCTCAGCCTGGGCATTTTGGTGTCTTTACTCTTCCTTTCTGGGCTGGGAGGCCAATGTCAAAATATTCTGTGTGAAGACTTTAATTTTCTTCATCAGTGAATGAGTCAAATGTGAGCCATTGAAGTAAAAAATGTAATTAGAGCTGCAAAATCCTCTATGGTTCAAGATCCATCATCCAAAAGGGCCCTAAATTAGTAGGGAATCACGTAGCTTGGGAAAGGACATAACATTTCCAATCTGTCACTGGGTTTTGAGCAATCTGTTTGTACCCTGGTCTCTGTGAACTAAAGATAATGCTCGTTTATGAGATCATTGCTGTTTTCTGGCCTTAGCTCATCAGAAAGCAGGAATGTTTCCACAGGTGGGAGGAAATGGATTGGCAGAGGATCTGTTTGATGAAACTATGGGTACATCTGTGTAGAGAGGCGTAGGGTGTTCTGTGGACTTGTGGACCCTCTTTTTAGCTTCTCGCTGCTCTCATGTATGAGAATCAGAAGGATTCCTGTCTCCTTTACTAATAGAAGGCTGTTTGGACACTTTATTCACATCTTCACTCATAGGCTTCCTAATTATATTCATGAGCCTCATTTCCATTACAAACTTCATTCATTCATTCATGGATGTTAGACAGTGCTAGGCTCTGAGACTCAACAATGAATAAAACATAGCTCCTTCTGTATCTAGCAACTTAAAGTCAAGTGAGCATAAACGACAAGGAACCCGTGTGATGAGTTGCATGAGAGAGGCACACATAGAACATGCAGGAACAGGGGCATGTAGATCAGAGCCAGAGACGTGGAAACATTAACACTCCATTCCAGCCTTCTGTCTACTGAGTCACAGAAAGGAGTTAGTTAATGGGACATGGGTCAGAAATCTGACTCCTGGGAGAAGGAGAGATACTTCTGCCAGGGAGGGCAAACAGACCTTTCTTGGGAGAAGATGCCAGTAGGCATACGTGGAAAAAACCCCACTGATGCCTTACCCCCAGGCTTTGACATTAGGGAAGTGGTGTTCTATACCGTCTTCTCTGGCTCAGCGTTCTGACCATTGTTTGACTCACCTCTCATCTACAGTGTACTCCCCAAACAATAAATTAAATTGCTGTTTTCAAAGTATGTGTGGATGTCCCAAGACCAGTTTCTCTTTATTCATACCTAGTAAATGTAGTTTTGTAGTATAGGAAACAGTGAGTGAGGACCTTAGTAAATATGGAGTAGTCCCACCCATTGGCTTTGTGATGTCATAAATGTTGAGTTGCAGGTTTATCCCTGTGGGGTCATCCTGAAATGGTAACAGTCCAACACACCAAAGTGAAAAACTGTTTTGACATGTGCAATCTTCAGTCTGTGCTAACTCATGAGCTTCTGAGCCTAACCTAGTTATATTTATATTGCGTTGACTAGCCATCACTTTTCCTGTTGTAAGAAGGGAAAGAGAAGGAAAAAAATATTAACATGCCCAAATTACAATGAAAGGAAGTGAGTGGGATGCTGGGCTCTGATATTTGTGACCAGTCAGAGAAACTCATGTTTTGTCAAAAAGAGGAAATTAGACCTTGTGGCTCAGGGTCCTTGGGGAGCGAGGTGGGTCTCAAGATTGGTCACAGCTTGTACCCCAGCCGAGCACCCACACAGAAAGCATAGCCACCTAAGGGGTAGATTCAGGCGTTGGGGAGGCCTAAAATAATATAATTTTGGAGGCCCTCTTTAAGAAAAGTAATACAAAATGACAAGTACAAATTAGGTGACAGGGTCTTGGAAGGGGCCCGAGTACCAGGGGGACCACAAAGCTGAAGTTTCATGAGCTTCACTTCTAAATCTACCTCCAAGCCTCCTCATGTAACCCACTCAAGACTCTGCCGCTCCCATCCCCTTTTCCCTGGAAAAGGCAAATTTCAGGCTATTAAGGCATCGGGGGTGTGGTTTATGAGCAGAGGCAATAAAAACCCAAGACACAAGCTATGCCAAACAGTGACTCAAGCGGGATATGAGAAGTGTCTGCAAGTATTTGAAGGGTGTAAGCAGAGAGAAGGGAAAAGAATTGTTCACTGTTCTCGGGTGGAAAGGGAACGAGGATACGATTAAGTAAAGAAAAATGTACGCAAAACTCATCAGGAAATATTGGCTGACTGTATTTTCTGATACTGTGGACTCGTATTTCCCATGGGAAGTATTTGAGGATCTATTGAGTCACTGAAAACTGGAATGGGCCACAAAAAATGTGCTACAGGAAACAATCCTACAAGACGTCCTCGAGGGAGTGGCCGGTGTCCCCGAGTTCACTCGGAGTCCTGAATTCCATTAGGCTGACACATGGTGTTCTATAGATTAGTATGTGGGGAGGAGGCCAAATGAAGAAAAAAGAGAACAATCCTACGGGAGGAGCCCTACCTCCGCCCACGCTTGCTGACTGGTGGGGGAAGCCTGGGACTGAAGAGAAAAAGATGAGGAGATGGTGCCACCCAGCGTTTGCGCTGAAAATGATGTAGCCAGGAAACCAACAGCCCATTCAACAGGAAAAGCGACCAGAAATTTCTGCTCTCCTTTTCCCAAAGGCGGGGGAGTTCTATCCCAATGCATAAAGGGTCTTTGGGTGATATGGAAATCAAGCTTGGACAGACACACGTTTGTATCAAATTTGCTGTTAACATCAGGCTAAGAAGGGTAGAAATACTGGGTGACAGAAGCAAGATCCAAAGAGACTCATTTGGCTAAAATGTGGATTAATTCAAACAATCTGAAGTTAGGGGAGCCTGCCTTTGATTCTCTAAACTAACTGCACAAATAGAGAATGGGGAAAACATGATTTGGTGGCAAATCTGGGAGAGGTGGGGGAAGGGCAGGGTAGGGTACAGAAGGTTTCGTTAAATGTAAGCCCCAGATGAGTCAAACAGATGTCATTTTATGGTCTATTCATTCTCTGGCTATATATTTTACCTGTCAGGACAGAGTGGCGACTTCCAAGCTCGTTATATGCAGAACCGGAAACCAGAAGTCCATGCCTGGGTATATACAAAGAGCTTTCTAGAATTACAGATTCCTGGGCCTCACCCCAGAACTACTATGGAATCTCAGGGTGGGGACCCACGAATCTGCACATTTTCCAAATTTCCAAAAATTGTTCTGACACTCAGTCAGAACTGAGAACTGCTCTCCAATCAAGGAGAGGACTTTGAGGACTTTAAAATCAAGACAAATAATTCTAATGGAATACAGAACGTGTTATGAGAGGGGTACAGTCTGACAAGCACAGAGAGGAGGGAACTGTTTTGTCTTGGGGAGAAAAACATTTTCAAAGGATGCGTGACTTTTCCCACTGATCTTGATGAGAGGCGGATCACTAGGCAATAAGAGATTGTCCAGGCAGAAGGAAGAGCGTCCGTGAAGGCCTGGGGGATGATCCATGAGGTGTTTAGGGAACCACAGCAGCTGCAGAATGGCTCCCCGCCTTGTCACCCCAATTAATTGGTACGATTTTTGAGGACAGAAAGAACAACTTGTCCTTCTAAGTGACTGGCGGCAAGAAGATATGCAATCAACCCCTCATTGATCTGTCAGATTACTTTAAGTTTTAGAAAACCTTTTTTAAAAAAAATTTTCATTCCTTTGCCGGAAGATTGGGAGAGAAATGGGATAGAGCCATAGCATTGCTGACCCTGGAATCTATTCCTCTCCCATTCTTCTCCATCTGTATCCTTACCCGCATCCCCACTCCACACTGTCTCACTGTGTTGCAGTGTTCCATGTGGAGGGGGGTACTTAATAATCCTTACTAATGATGCTAACTGGAAGGTGGAGACCACCAGGGCACAAAGAAGCTATACCCGTGGCTCGGAGGCCTTGACACTGCAGAGAGAAGAGCTTATAAAAGGGATGGAAACCCTACTCAAGGGAATGGGAACTTTTGTAGTAGTGGTGACCCTCTCATATTTTCTGTGTCTGCCGTAAAATCAAGCCCAATCCATTCACACCAGTTACCTAGGGAAGGGCAGTTAGATGGAAACGAAATCATCATTTACTTTTTAAAGAAACTTCTCTCTGCAAAGGCAAGTCCTTACTTCTCTGTGCTTAATCCCCTATCCCTATTGGCAAACTCTCCTGTTTAATCTCCCAGAACAGCTGGGCCAGGATTGCATTGTCAATTATTAAATGCCCAAGTTCCCCGCAGAGCGGCATTTAATCACGAGGCCCTCCAAAACAGAAGACAGAAGGGGAGGGTTGGGAGGGGAAAGAGGAGGGCAGGAAGGCAGTTTGCATTCTTTCAACACTAAACCAAAGGGATTTGGTGCGCAGATGGCATCCTGCGGTCCTCCGGGACAAACTGCAAGACGCTGACCATGGCCAAGGTAACCAGCTTCCCCCTTTATTGCTCAGAACATACATCCCATAGCTGTGTTGCACCTGATTCTTTTAAGAGATGTGCCTGTCTCATCAACTTGTTGTCCTTACTTGCCTATGTTAATTCCAAGTTTTTCTGTTAGCCTTTGTTGATAGAAGAATTACTGACATTTTGGCACCTATGCACTTCCTAATGATGTGAGCCGAGTGTCAGGGAAGCCTCACTTTGTCCCTTCTCTATAAAGAGCCACTTAGGCGAGCAGCTTGTCAGCATACGCAAAGATAGAACTTCTCTTATGGCTGCTACTTCTTCATGATCACCTTAAGGAAACCATTGCAAATTTAGATTTTTTCTTCCAATTCCAGAAGTATCTGGATCCTGAGAGAAAAGGCATATTTTTGGGCGGGGCAGTGGATAATGAAAGGCATGGCACTATATGTGTTGAAGGTAATTCTTGAGAAGGCTCTTGAATGGATTCTCATTCAATTATCAAGATAATTCTTGAATGAGGCTCCTTGAGTCTCTCCTTGGTACACACTCCTCCAGGAAACAGCCTCATTGTGCTTCATTTCAAGCTCTTTTTCACCCTTTGTTTCTCAGATCACCTCTCCTTAAGTTGGTTGTCACCTTGATGCCACCACAAAGTGGTTGTACATGGTTTTGGGTTCATTATTCTTATTTCTGAAGAGTAACTTATGAACATGTGTAATTGGAAATGGATTGAGAGTAAAGTGAAAATCCGATGTGATGTGATGTGATGATGTGATGTGATGTGATGTGATGTGATGTGATGTGATGTGATGATGTGATGTGATGATGTGATGTGATGATGTGATGTGATGTGATGATGTGATGATGTGATGTGATGTGATGTGATGTGATGTGATGTGATGATGTGATGTGATGTGATGATGTGATGTGATGATGTGATGTGATGTGATGTGATGTGATGTGATGTGATGATGTGATGTGATGTGATGTGATGTGATGATGTGATGTGATGTGATGATGTGATGATGTGATGTGATGTGATGTGATGTGATGTGATGTGATGTGATGATGTGATGTGATGTGATGTGATGTGATGATGTGATGTGATGTGATGATGTGATGTGATGTGATGATGTGATGTGATGTGATGTGATGTGATGTGATGATGTGATGTGATGTGATGTGATGTGATGATGTGATGTGATGTGATGTGATGTGATGATGTGATGTGATGTGATGTGATAGCAGACAAATTTCCAAGCCATGTAAGATTGAAAATAAAATTATTGAACGTGTAGAATTACCTAAAGCCTTAGTTTAATCTTTATAATGATTAGTGAAGGTGTTTTACCTGAAGTCCATTCCCTATTCAGGCAATCGATGTAAAAATAATTAGAAAGGATAACTCAGAGTAACAGAACTATGAGGTAATAACTAAAACCAGTAGGATTTTCAAGGTGAAAACATTCTTTTTTGGGGACAGGGGCAACAGAAGACTCCCATATCTGGCAATATAAGATCTTTCCTCCTTCCAGATGCTGTGGTTTTTCAGTCCTTAGCAAGGTCACCCAGAGTCTTGCACGGACTGACAATTCTTGGTGGAGTTAATTTCTTGAGTGCTTTAAAAAAAAGTCGTATTAGCAGATTGCTTTCCAGAAGCTGTTTTAGCATATGTTTTGTATATTGGTTTTTATATACATATGAACCTTGTATATTTCTTATTGCCATAAATAATCTGTGCTTTGTCTGTGGTATGCATGCTTTTCATCTCTGGAAATTCTGAAGAACAAACTGTTATATTTCTAAGATAAAGTTCTCTGTTAAATGTAGAAATGTTAAGCCGGAGATGATGAGAGAGGCAGATTTATGGGCCTGTCCCATTTAGCTGTGGCTTTATTTACATCTCTTAAGCTAAGCAGATTTAGGTCTGATTAATTCTGATATAAGAGATCCCCCGGAAAGCTCAAGATGGTTTACTTTAAGAAGCGTCTGTCAGCAACTAAGTATGGGCCTCTTTTCCGTTCAGCACGTATTAATATAACAGTATAAACTTCTCTATAACACACAGTGCAAGACCTGTCAGATTTCTTTATTTTTCTAAATCGAATTAAATCTGGCTCCAAGCCATCACTCATCAAAGTTGAAACATCTAATAGGAGTTATTTTTCAGCTCACGCTCCTTGTCTCTTAGGCTAAAAATGACAAGAAGGTCAGGGGCTCAAACCAGAGCCACATGGGCCACAAAGCTTTCTGTTGCCATACACTGTCCCCCCACTATGACAAGCACCACTGCGGTATCAAGCTGTGGAGATGTCCCTCCACATTCCTCTCCACCAGCCAAGAGCACCCTCCCCATGGCTCCATGGCCTCGACACTTGGTGTCCAGCCTCTGTGGGCACCATGCAGCCGCCTCCCATTTGAGATTCTAACATCTCAGTGGCAGTGGATGGAAGCTGGACCTGATCACCACCTCTCTCAGAACTCAGCCCATCTCCTCCCCAGGGATTTCAATAGCCCCACATCCCAGTTAGTCCACTGCCCTCTTTTATCTTCAGGGCCCCAAAGCCTTTATCTGCACCACCCTCCCTGGGTGATCTAGTTTAACATTCGTTGATAGGACCTATCCCCCTTTACTGAAGGTGACATCAAAAACTCACATTGTTACACTAACAAATACCTCAGTCAGTCAGTGCTACTACCTTCCAATATAGACAAAACCATAAATAATCACCAGCAGGAGCATTTGGACTACTCCTAATTCTTTTTCTCAGCCTGACGTATCTTAGCCTCGGTGGCTTCATCACATTCTGACTGAAGTTATTATCTGATGCTTACTCAGATCATCCTCAGTAAGCATTTTAGTATAATAGGGTCCAGCTTAAATAAACATCATTGCTCTCATGCCTACTCCAGGCCACTCCTGAAGCCAAGCTTCCTCAGGCCTCCTGGGAGAAAACACCCAGCGGCTGGTCGTGCCCGTCATATTGGAGGAAAGTGGCTTGAGCTTAGGGAGCCTCAGGGAAGGGTGTCCAGACGTCCCAGAAGACACTGAAATCAGGCTGTCCCCCTGTGTTTGTCTGTTACAGATGGAGCTCCCGAAGGGCTTCTCTGGCCAACGGACATTCCTATCTGCCATCCTCAACATGCTATCACTCAGCCTCTCCACAACATCCCTGCTCAGCAACTACTGGTTTGTGGGCACACAGAAGGTGCCCAAGCCCCTGTGCGGGAAAGGTCTGGCAGCCAGGTGCCTTGACCTGCCACTGCCCTTGGATGGAGGCAACACCAACGCATCATCCCAGGAGGTGGTGCAATACAGCTGGGAGGCTGGGGATGACCGCTTCTCCTTCCGTACCTTCCACAGTGGCATGTGGCTATCCTGTGAGGAAATCGTGGAAGAACCAGGTAGCCGCCTCACTCCTGATTTATTTTTCCCCAAGGGATCTGATGCAGGCAAAGAACCAGAGGGGAGTACAGCCCTCCTGCACAGCCCACGGGGCCTCTCCCGAGGCTCAGCACCTCCTGCCTCTGCATCGTGTCCTTTCCCATAGGATTCCTCCTGCCTCTGCACTGCGTTCTTTTCCATAGGATTCCCTTTTAACAAGTCGAAAGTCTCCATGGCTTTTCACCTCCTGACTGTGTAGTAGACTCACTGGTTTAAAATAGCATTATCCTTAAAGGGGTTCATTTAGACTTTTCACCTTAGGAGAATTTGCATTCTAGTGAGCTAGCATTACTGTTTAGAGACAAAACAAGGAGAGATGAATATGAGAGAAAAAGCCCTGTTTCCGCCCAGCTGTGACCTTGAACTTCATTTCTACAGGCCTTGGGTTCTCATCTGTGAGATGAAAGGATCAGAGCAGATCACCCTTCTTCCCCCTCCCCCTCCCATAAAAAGGGTTTTCTCATTCAAAGTATTATTGTTACACTTTCAAAGGGAGGGGAACTGAAGCCCAGAGAGGGCGACTAGATCGGTGAGGACGTCTTCCAGGAGCTTAAGACAGACCCTCCCAGCTCTCCTGCACTGGGTCAGTGTGCCTTAGTTACCGTGCAGTCCTCAGGTTAGGAGCAACTGGACTGAGGACAACCCCTCCCTGCTCAAAGCCTTCAAAGGTCACCTGGTAGTAAGGGTTTTCTGCAGCCCAGAATCATGTACCATTTGTGATCTGCTACTTCTGCCCATTTGGGCTTAGGGGAAAAGGAGGAAAAGGAATATAAATGCGTGTGTATTTAGATTCAGATTTAAGTTATTACTGTGCCACTTAGCATGGCTCCAACCCCAGTCCCGGAAACCATTTCCGAGCCATTCAGAGCAGTGGTGCGGGCAGCAGAAGGTATTGGTGATCACTAAGACCGTTACCGCCTCCCGACACAGGAACTGGAAGGTTTCCCTGTGTAGGCACACTCAGGACAACGGGATCTCCTTCGTTATCAGGAATTGAGGAGAGAGAAATTAATCTTGGATGACTCTTGCTGATGCCACTCATTCATCCACGCATTCTTTCCTGCTTTCAAAGACCCATTTATTGTCTGCCTGCTATATGCTGGGCAGGCACTGTGTCACAACAAACGGAGCCGCGCCAGGTATGGGATCGGGGAAAGTCTTCATCCCCGTTGTCCCAGGAAGCGCCTTCATGAAGTGGTACCTTGTCTGTGTTTCAGGGGAGAGGTGCCGAAGTTTCAATGAACTCACACCACCAACCGAGAGAGGTGAGAAGGGACTACTGGAATTTGCCACGTTGCAAGGCCTACGTCACGCCGCTCTCCGATTTGGAGGGAAGCGGTTGATGGAGAAGGCTTTCCTCCCCCACCCTCCCTTGGGGCTTGTGGCAAGTATGTGGGCTTGATAACAAATTTCATTACTGTTGACTTGGGCCTCTCTGGATCTAAACTGTACTGTGATCTCCTGCTTTTCTCTTCTGAGCCCCACAGGGTGACACAAACTCCCTCCAGAGCTGACTTTCATTCATACGCAGGGATGCAAAAAAGGAACAGCAGGGACAAATACAGTTCACAAACAGAAAACCACCGACAGCTCTAACCTCCTCTTGTTGCCAAGGAACCATGTTGAAAGCTTAGTTTTTCCTTTTTTTTCTCCAATAATTTTTTTTTTTTCTGTAAAATAGAAGGGAGGGAGGGAGGGAGGGAGAAAGGAAACAACACTGATTGTTCCAAAGTTAAATAAGGAAAAAGAGAAACAAAAATGATAAATAGCAAAGTTACATCCCTGCCAGATTTTATGACAATTGGATGATTTCTTCTCAAGTCTCCCTAAGAGTATTTATAGTCCACCGAGGTTACTTGATGATATATTGGATACTGAGCAGAGTGGGAGCTGTGGGGTGAGAAGAAAGAAGCCCAAATTAAGGAACGCCCCCAGCCGCTTTCAGCTCTGTCTCATTCTCCCCTTCTCTGGCTCAGAAGGCTTTTCACTTCTCACAGCCATCATTTGTTCCCCGTTTGTTAACTGTCAGGGTGCGGGTTCTTCTTCCTCTGGTTTCTGACAGAGATCCTATGGTTATCACTGGGAGCCCAGTTCACCTACATTGGACTTGAATTCATCAGCTTCCTCCTCCTACTAACGGACTTGCTGTTCACAAGGAACCCTGGCTGCGGCCTCAAGCTGAGCGCCTTTGCGGCCATCTCCTCTGTCCTGTCAGGTGAGCACCTTCGAGCTGTAGAGAGTGGCTTTCCTCGGCTGCCTTTGAAGCCCAAGCGGGATGGCTTGAGCCTCTGTCCCCAGGGGAGGAAGGAGAAGCCGAGAGGCAGTAAAATGAATGGAGGTAGAAGTACATTATAGCATCTTTAATTTTAAATTGAAGTAACATGGAAAACTTTATATTAGATCATATATATATATATATTTTGCAAAGTATACTATGTACTTTGCAAAAAAATTATCTCTAGGTTCCTTTTATTTGCAAGTTTTCGCCCTAGGTAAAATACAGTTTTACTTGTCAGTTGTGACACACCCACAGCTTTTCAACACACTGTTGGATAAAGTATGATACATATGAAAGATCAAGAATAAGGCTCACACCGTGGGTACGGGTGGGAAGAAGTCAGAGGGAGCAGCAGCCCTGGGTGCAGCATTGACTCAGGAACTTGCTCCATCGCTCTAAACCTGGAGTCTGGGGGACCCTATTGCAAAGCTCTGGAGTCAAGGAGAAGCCCCCACTGCAGATTTGTCTCCCTGGGAATGGTGGCATATGGGTCATGAGACGCCTCAACGCAGCCTGTACCTGAGGCAAAATGAGGAGGTTGCTCCAAAATCATCCTCCCTGTCAATGGCAATGCCAGCCTCTCTCTAAGGGCACTGCCTTCCTGTTCCCTCCTTAGGTCTTCTGGGAATGGTGGCCCATATGATGTATTCACAAGTATTCCAGGCAACTGCCAACTTGGGTCCAGAAGACTGGAGGCCACACTCTTGGAATTATGGCTGGGCCTTCTAGTAAGTGCTTGCCATCTCCTGAACCTTTTCGCCCCTTCCCCAGCCAACCTTCATTAGATCTGGTACTCTCTAGATGCTGGCTCTGTGTTCTTCTGCCTTCTCTTCACCCCTCATCTCAGGAGTCTGTCAGTCAGTCAGCGGGCTGGGCCATCAGGCCACCACCACTCTTTCCCCACCTTCTGAGGAGGTGCAGAGAGGATGCCTCTGGCTTGTTTTGTGAGGAGGTTGTCTCCAGTTTTTCTGCTGATACAGCTGTAGCAACTGCTTCTTCACCTGCTATGTAGTTGCTGTCAGGAAACAAGACTGATTTTGTTTGGCTTAAAATGATGCTCTCTATTTTATAGATTTTATGGTTCAAGGTATTGGAGGACAGAGAAATGGAGAATTAGCCTTGAAATTTGGACTGACTTCTATTGCCTGTGAATGTCTTACTCTTCCCCTGTAACAAAGAGTAACTTCCACCTACTTCCATTCTCATTCCACTGAAATAAGAAATAAACTTAGAAATAAAACCTCCCCTACCAGTCATTCTCTAACCCTTCAAGAACTAAGGGACCAGTTATTTTATATTTTCTCTTAAAAAGACAGAAGCGACAACCATGACAAAACAAACACATTCAAGATAGACACGCCCTTTAAGAGTTCCTCACTTGCTCCCTTGAGGGCCCCACTCCCTCCACCGCATAGGTGCCAACTTGGACTTATATTAACTGCCTGGGATAAGTGCTAAGTACTTTGACGTGCAGAAAAGACAGTGCTGGCCTGGAGTCTCCATGCTAACAGAGGCAATACACGGCAGTTTTGAGACCCCATCCCCTTTTCTCATGGTATAATATGTGCTGTTTGATTCAGGGGCCTTTGATCTCCTCCACCAGCCACTGTATCAGTTGAGCTCATTTTCCAGACTCATCATTTCTCACCTTTTATCTATCTTCAGGCCCTTCTTGGCATTGCAACTGCAACGCTCAGACCATAAAACTCTCCTCAGAAGTCTCCTCAGCCTGCGCCTACGTAGTCTGTCAGAGGCAGCAGATAGGAACACGCAGTACCAGCCTGTGGCCTGGCTTTAACCATCACTCGGCCTCATGAAATCCCTCACTAACCTCACACCACTTCCTGTTTCCTGGGCTTCCCAGAATCATGGGGAGATTTAGGGCTTTGACTTTCCAAGTGTTTAGGAATGTGTTTGTTTTCTTGATTGAATCCATCCAGTGTCTCTTTAATCTCCGGCTTCTCTTCCATCCATTATAAACTCCCTGAAGCCAAGAACCACATTGTTTTTCGTTTTTGTTTTTGTTTTTTTTGAGGAAGATTAGCCCTGAGCTAACTGCTGCCAATCCTCCTCTTTTCGCTGAGGACGACTAGCCCTGAGCTAACATCCGTGCCCATCTTCCTCTACTTTATATGTGGGACGCCTACCACAGCATGGCGTGCCAAGTGGTACCATGTCCGCACCCAGGATCCGAACTGGCGAACCCAGGCCGCCAAAGCGGAATGTGCACACTTAACCACTGCGCCACCGGGCTGGCCGCCCACATTGTTTTCATAATAGGCAAATTCTACTTGGACAAACTATACCTTCATATTTGTAGTAAATGTTTCCTGAACGACTCTCGGGCTCAGCTTTGTGGACCCTAAGACTGCTAACCCTAAAACAAAGATGGAAGAGGGATTTTCACTCCTTGCACCTGAGCAAAGGAGAATAACCTTGAAGAGGGAGGAGGGAGATGATAGTACACTGGGCTGTGTCCACTGTTCACGGCTGAGCTACAGGTCTTGGAATCTTGGGGATTACACTGGGCAACTGCAGCTTGGGAAACAGTGGTCCAAAGAATTGTGTGCACGCACACCAGGGATCAAAGAGCACACAGCACTGATAATTAATCAATTCAGTGAAAACAAATCCGTTAAACTCCTAGTCTGACTAACACTACACGAGTCACTCTCTTTTACTCTGGAACGTTCCAAATGGAACCTGAGACAGACCAAACTAAGTCCTCTTGTCCACAGTTCTTTACCTGCAACATGGTAGACAAGAGCACACTCAAGTCCTAAATCCGTAAGAGAATCAGCCTAGTTTACTAGTCAGAAGGGATCGTGGTATTCTTCTTTCAAACCTGTGAGAAAGTCAGATTCTTACTGCGCGTTTTGTGTGTGTGTGCATTTGTCCTTAGCATGGCCTGGCTTTCCTTCACCTGCTGCATGGCATCGGCTGTCACCACCTTCAACACATACACCAGGCTGGTGCTGGAGTTCAAGTGCAAGCACAGTAAGAGCCTCAAAGGAAACCTGAGCGCCCTCCCACATCACCACCAGTGTTGCCTTCAGCAACTGTCAAGTGCAGCCCACCCGGGGGGGCCTTTGACCGGCTACCACCAGTATCACAATCAGCCCATCCGCTCTGTCTCTGAAGGCGTTGACTTCTACTCAGAGCTACACAACAAGGGATTTCGACAAGGGACCAGCCAGGAACTAAAAGAAGAGGTGCCTGGGTCATCTGTAGAGGAAGAACAGTGTTAGGAGTAAGTGTGTTTGGAGAGCAGGCTGAGCCCAACCTTACGTGTGTGTTATCAACATGTGCTTAAGCCGAAGTCTGTTTCTTGAGCATGGTGTTTAGAGGCTAAGAACAAGGGTATCTTACGGTAAAGGGGTGTGTGCCTGGCACCATTGTTGCCCCACGGCTGTGTCATTTCGCCATCCCCCATATCTCACACGTTCAAAATCCTCTCCCTCCTTTATGGATTGCTTGTTGTGAGCCGGGTTCTGGGATAAGCAATGGAGATAAAAAGAGGAGTAAAATACAGTCTCTGCCCTTCAGGGGCTTCTCAGTCTGGTCACCTGTCTGGGATCGGGAGGAATGGAGGTGGGCAAATCAATGGTAGTTGACTGTGGTTCAGCTTTCCATGGTGTACCTGAATTTTCCTGGAAGTCACAGAATGAAAGATGAAGGCACTACCAGTAGGAGCTTTGACACGGAGGACAGATGTCCTCCACACTGCCTGTTAGTGTCCTGCATCCACACAGTAGGTACCTGATGCAAGTTTAATTAAATATGATCCTAGAAGCCACTAGGAGGCTACTGTACATGAGATGGCCCCTAGAGCACGCAGGGACAGGTCCACGTCCAGAAATGGCCCACCGAGGCTACTCAGACGGGACTGGGGTTCCCCGGTGGAGAACCATACCAGAGACTCCCCAGGGAACAAGGCTGCGTCACGCACTCCTTTCTGGGTCCCCACCTTCTCATCCATCCACTCGCCCTTTCTCTGCTCCATAAGGGAAAACAAGCCATCCCAGATGACTAAGAAGAATGAGAATGGCACAAGCATGTTCCTGTGTGTAGTATTTATTTGTTCTGTAACAATTCACATTTTAAATAGTGCTTCCTGACAATATACCAGCAGGCTCTTCTTTAATATGGGCAGTAAGGACAGCAATTCACATTCAAGGGGGTTGGTATCCCCATACCACACTAGAAGGGTGAGGAGAGACCATCTGGGGGAGGGGGCAGATGCTGTCTAGGGCAGAGGAGTTTCTAAGGGGAGGAGAGAGGAGAGAGGGGAGGAGGATGACCCTTGCATTTGCAGAAGCCATGACTATTTCTAAGTAGTGGTCATATTGGCTTTGCTGGCAACCCATGTTGGGAGTGGGAAGAAAGGAGCACTTCCTACCTCAGACATCTGGTTGAGCGGTTGCCTGAGAAGGGAAGGAAGTTTAGGGACACTTTTGACAAGAGACCGCAGCACCCACACCAGTCAGACGAAGCTTCCGCAGTCCCCAGCCACCACTTACACCCTCTGTACTGCCTGCAAGAGGGAGAAGAAACCTAGAGCGTGTACCGTGTCTAGGAAGGAGCGACTCAAATTTACCATAGTCAAAACAATCTATGTTGTTTAGTTTGCAAACGCACCATGAAGAATTCAGGGACACTATATTTTTCTAGCAGCTTCTTAGGTATTCTGGGACTCAGCATAAACACAGTCTTCTGCCCAAAACAATCCCCCGAAACCAGGCATTGTTTTACTGTGCATTTTATTCCTGCCGAAAGTAACTGGCTTCCCAGAAAGCCTCAACGTGGCAGAGAACCAGCTTTAAGCCTAGATGGCTCAGCCCAGGCCGCAGCACCAGCAGCCACATTTCAGGTATTCACTCAACTACAAATTAGTCCTTAGAATTCTCTACTAGAGCAAACTAGATCCTAGGCTCTTCTGCCCAGGGAGCTTCAAATCTAGAAGTGAAACTGGAACCATGCCCACACTCGGGCATCCTCTAATTTTCCCCCCAAGTTTACAATGAGCTGGACCCACACATGCCTTCCAAGGTGTTGAAACCAAATTTGTTTTCAGGGACTTAAGGCGGGGGTGCCCAGAAACCTGGAAGGCCCACCTGCAGGCCAGGCAACAGGCTTGCGAGGAGCTATTGCTGCCAACCTTTCACTATGTGGTGAAGCCTTCCAGTGGGCAATTCAACTATAGCCCTTTCAATTTGGGATCCCTAATTTTCTGTAATCTTGAAATTTCCTGGATTCCTTTACTTAACACAAGCTAAAAAGATACAGGCTCAAGTAAAGAGAGAACCTGAGTTGCACTCAGAGATGACATATCAAAATTATTCAAGAAGAAAAGCAGTTCTCCACCAGCTAACGTGGGATTTTCTGCTACAATGACTTGGAAGTTTAGGAGAGAACTTAATAGAAGTAACATATTTATACAGAAGAAGTAAGCATTGGAGATCATTCTAAAGAACTCAACCAATTGTAAAAGTTATAGTAGTTACAGAGGAATTTTCTCAAAATACAATGCTTCAAAGGCTCTACCAGGGCAAAATGGCTGCATACTGGACTTAAGGAGCAAGAGTAAAATCCAGAAACAGCTCTGCTCTCATGCAAGCAAAGCAAAAATATCCCTGAATAAGAGAGCAAAATGAGAGGCTTAGGTAAGGAGGATGCCCCATAGGATAAGACGCTAAGAAAGCAGAGCAGAGACGAAGCAGGATACGGACAGCTGCCTCAACGGTCCTGACTCCCAGTTCTCCAAGTTGAGGAGGGCACACACATAAGCACTTCTGAAGTTACTGCAGTAAAAAGGCAGAACAATCAAAACACATGATAACATACAACCTTGTCACAGGTGGGTCATATAAATTATATTTCTCTTGCTCGTCCCCTTCTCATAGGAATATCTATGGTCACTAAATACATAGAGATGGAAGGTGTGAAAAGACAGGATGCATAAGACAAGAAAGATGAAGACGCTGGGAGGGCGAACTTGGCCCCCACTATCAGTCTCTCTCACTGCTGCTCTGGTTGGCAAGAAGCCAAGGGACAGGTGGGCAGAGGATAAGGAGAGAAATGACGGCTGGCCCTCAAAATCCAAGGAAGGCCATCTGGAAGAATCAAGATGACCAAACAAAGCAGATATATTTCAGAAGGACAAGAAACTGGGTCCCTGGAGCTTAGGACATATCTAGAAAATATTTCTCATCAAGACACTAAAAAATACACACACATGGCATATTGCAAAACAAAATGTTCCAGTGAACTCCACTGGAATTTCCCAGCAAGAGTTTATAAATTAGACACAAAAAAATAAAACCCTTATAAGATTCACATTTCCAAACTATCCATACAGAGTGCTTAGGGGGTGTTAATGCAGGGATTGAAAAGGCAGGTAAGACATCCCCGCCAAGGGGATCGTGCCGTCATCAAGTCCAGCATGCCTTCCAAAGTGCTGTGCAACCATCACGCAGAGGTGGCGAGGTGAGGTTGAAGAAGTCTTCTCTCCAAAGAACAGATTTTACACAGGAGAGAGACAGTACCATTCTGTTCACTTCTGAGACTGAGGATCCCATCAGGCTAGAGCTAGGGGGAAAAGGAGCAAGTATCAGTGACTTCAGTGTTCTTCATGGTAGACACATGGAGGAAACCTAAAGGTCAGAATATTCCTTTATTTTCTTGTCCTTTATCTAGCCCCACCAGTTTGTAAGTGTCCCTCCAGAAAGATCCAGAGACTTATCTTTTTCCATGATAATCTCTTGAACTAGACCCTAGTGTTTAGGGGGCAGGGAGGGTTAGCATTCTGAGCAAGATAATTCTTTGTAAGATGTAACTGCCACAAGCCCTGCATGACGTTAGCATCACTAGCCCCTACCCAGAAAATCCAGTGCATCCACCCTCCTCAGTCACTGGGACAATAAAAACCATGACCCCACATTTCCAAATGTCCGCTAGGAAGTAGGTACCAAGGGAAATGCTACCATTTCTTAATGGTCATGAAGCACCCTTAGAAAACAGCGCTGGTCTCAAACAACTGGTTCTTGATACCCAGCTACTCGAGAAGGCTCCACTCTCCCTAATTTCTATAGAGCAAAGCTGGAGTTGGTAGTACTTGTCCTAAACCCTCAACAGTGACCCAATATTTCTTTCAGAAGCTATTCACCTGGTAGGGGGAATCAACAAACTTTATCCTAGAGAAGAATCTTCGCAGCTCCCCACGGCCAATTTTGGGGGTGGACTCCTTTAGCTGGACCACTTGGCCCTCCATCATTGCCCACCGTAGACTAAGCTTGCTGACCACCAGCGGTGCTGGGTGGCCTTCGGAACTTGGTCCTGTTGTCCTGGTAACATAAAAGGCATCTTTCCAGAGGTCGTTAATTCCAACTGAGGAAGGACAAAAAAAAAGAGCAATTAAGGACAGAAAACTTCCAGTAACAGGAGAGGGATCTGGTTCAGCAATTAAATTCATTCATTAACTCATTCACTAATTCATTAAGAAGTTTAGTGAGCACCTAATGAATGCAAGGCACTGAGCTAGACAGTGGTGCATAGTGGTGAACGAATGGATGCTGACGAAGCAGCACGTCCTTCTCGGTCTTTCTAACTTTCCTTCTTGAAGCCACTTCTAAGAAAGCCCTAAATCAAGAAATGAGAGGATATGCCAACTATGGTAACAATTCAGTAGAAAAGTGAGCACGAAAAACTAGAAATTCTAAGAATTCCTAAACTGTCACTACATGGTCACATAAGCTATTGACCTAGTCAATGTTTATTTTGCTTCATCTTTAAAATAAATGTTGCAATAAAAATGGTCTCAATTCTTAATTACCATTATTTAACGTTCACCAAGTAATATGTTATGCTAATATTGAAAAATAGCTCATCTAGATCCAATCACAGGATTCTGCAAGGTGATACCTCCCCCACCCCGGCCCCCACCACACACAAAGCCAGTGGACAGGTGTGCTTGCAAATTCCAGATGAGCAATTCTTCCCAACGTATCCCAATAAATTAGAGTCATGAGCACTAGCTTCAATTTCAGGGCAAATGAGTTTGTAAGGAAAGAGCAAGTCTTTGAATGGCAAGAGGATATGGAAAGAAGAAAAGAAAAGTGGCCAGTCTCGTCTTCCCTCTCCCCCTCTTCCCCCAGCAGGAAGAGCCGATTCCCTTAGGCCAGCCTGAGGCAAGGGGTCCCTGAGGAGGAGACCCCCCCAGACACCTTCGGACAAGCAGGTGGCAGTGGCTGAGTTTCCAGGACTCTGGTTTCCTGAATCAAGGATTCCTAATATCCTAATTTTATTATATGATCTTATTTAGATACATACACAAAGTAGAAGAATACTTCCAAAATGTTAACACTGGTGAGGAGTGGTCAGACTATGGGCGATTTCTCTTTTTTCAATTTTTCTTCTGGCTCCAATTCCTATGCATGTTTACTTTTTCTAGTCCAGAGAGTCTCCATTGACCCTAACCAATGCCTTGAGAAAACATCCCACCTCCATCATACACCTTGCAGTAAATTCCAAGTCCTAAGCTCCCATAGCGTGAAGAAACTAGTCTTTTTGTATTCCCAGCCCCGGCGCAGTGCCTGGCATACAACTGATGCTCAATAAATGTCTGCTGAATGAGAGGCTGCCCGAATCATTGCCACCTTAGAATGCTTAAGGAACGAGATGGCACTGTCCCCTCAGCTTTTTGCATATTCAGAGGTATGGGTCCTCACCTGTGAGCCTGGCGCTCCTCCCAGAGGGAGCACCACGGCAATGGCCCCAGGGACCAGGGACACCAGGGAAAATGCTGGAGAGTGGCTCACACACACGTCCCACTGTCGTTTGAAAGCAAACATCCTTCCCTTGGTAGGACAACGGTATCCTCACACACAGCCGGCCATCCTCTCCCCTCATTTGTGTGCACAGACCCCCACCGTCACTGGGACGTACCCTCTGAAGCTGTCACTGTGCCCGTGGCATTGGCCAGATCCAGAAGAATCGAGGGGAATGCTGGATGCAGGAGATAAAGGTGGTGAAGGCTGGGTGGCTCAGTTCCTTGGACATCCTGACAATGAGAAGCAAAAAGGAAGGGCAGAGGTAACTCTACACGCCCACATAGATGGTCCTCTGATGAAAAGGGCAGAGGGGACAGTGGCGATCACCCACTCCTCTCAGACGCTACGACCCATGTGTTTGAGGGAAACTCCCATATACAAGAGACATATTTCAAAGAGCTCAAAATGCTGACTAATCACTAACTTCTTCAAACCACTGTAGCTAGAAAACGCTTTCTCTCTTATAAGAAAAACAAAAAAGGGAAGAGAAAAAATGTGCATGTCCTAGGAGAGAAATTTGATGTAGAGAGCTCCCAGTCTTCCGCCTAGGGCGTACTAGAACACTGGTTCATCCTCTGCAGTAGAGGGGGCTTTGTCAGGAAAAAGTCTATGGAGGAAAACACAGCCAAAGACACCTCCTCTCACTGGATATTAAAGCCAGTTGCAAGTCTCAAGCGAAAAATTACGAAAACCTTATCAGTTCTTAAAATAAACAGAACATTAACTAGACAGAAACAAGTCATTAATTATAAAACAAAAAATTCCAAGGCCTGAGTGTCAGTCTCCAATGTCCCTACAGAAGACGAAATGCACACTGGAACTTTATCAGCATGACTTCTGTGCAAGGGTGATACCTGGCACACGTGTGCGGCTGTACAGTTCAAGCACAGAAATAGCATATACGGGTTAGTAAACGACAGCTCTACTGAGCTCCCGAACACCTCCCCTTCCCTGGGACCACCCTGGGCCTCCCCTACTGAAGGGAATGGAATCCCAAGAGATGAATATCACCCCTGCTTCCTTCTATGTCCTTAGCATGGGAAGAAGTTCACTAAGGGAGGCGAGACATGGGCAGGAAGCTTGTAGCCGCACCCCTACCACATGCCCACAAAGCAGAAGACGGCTTTGTCCACACGCCCTGAGGACCCCAGGCATGACGGGACAGATCTCTGGCTCAGCTAACATGACAAGAAAATAGCCACATTCCTTCCTCGATGCCTGCAGGATGAAGCCCAAATCCCTTTGCATGGAAACCAAGGTCTTACACCATTTAGCCCAAATCTGCCCTTTCCAGCCTTCTCCAGCCTAAAATTATTTACTTGCCCATCCCATGCTTCAAAAATGTCTGATTATTACCTAACACATGCTTCTCTTTGCTGTCTCTAACCTCTGCCAATCTTATTTCCCCCTTACACTGTCTAACCATCCTCTCTAGCCCATTTCCACACATTAAAACACTTCTCGTCCCTGGGTCCCCAACTTGAATGCCACCTCTTTCATGAAAAGCTCCCTAATTGCCCTAGACAAAATTAATCTCCCCCTCCTTTTGTGCCTCCATCTAAACTTCCTATCTGTAGCCCTGTCAGAGCACCCGTAACAGGCCTTTGTTCAGTGGCTATTTATAGACGCTTACTTTTAAGAGTCATCTGGTCCCATCCCCTCATTTTATTAAATGAGGAGACCAGAAAGCTAAAATGTTAGGTCAACTGCCCATGGTCACATGTGAGGGCATGGCAGAGTGAGGACTACAATCTAGATTTTGAGTGAATCTGATCCTCAAAGGGAGGGAATATATTAGCGTTTTCATTAATGGATAAAGAGCACAAGGCTCAGGAAAGGGAAGCGACCTGTCCCAGAGCGCACAGTTGATGAATTCAGGGTTCTTCTCCTTCGGGCTGCCCCATCACGTGGGGGCCATCTGTCTTCTCCTCCAGAGGGCCAGCACTGTTTCCAGTTCATCCGTAGGGCCCTACAGA
Organism: Equus przewalskii; assembly: GCF_037783145.1. NCBI lineage: Eukaryota > Metazoa > Chordata > Mammalia > Perissodactyla > Equidae > Equus > Equus przewalskii. Next base: position 41,925,333 of record NC_091835.1, on the reverse strand, counting down.
GGACACGGAGCCTGGCACACAGCAGGTGCTGCTCAACATGTATCTAACTGAACTAAATCAGGGTGGGTCTAACTGAAAACTCCCAGGTATCTATTATGGCTGGCACCCTGCCTCACCAACCCCGTTACAATACTGCAGGACAGCATGTAAGACCTTCTAAAATCTGCCTTCTGTGTGTTTGACCCTCTCTCCCCGAATTTCCCTGGGTGAACTTTGAACTTTGAACTTCAGTGTAGTCAGTGTCCTTCTCCAACTGCTCTGCCATTCCTGCCCCCACACCCATTTCTGCAGTCTCAGCTGATTCACCTCAAAGCCCAGAGTCTCGCTCCATGAAGCTTTCCCTGCCCACTCCAGGCCAGTCCTAATTATTTCTCTTCAACAACCGCAGCACGTGTGAACTATCTGTAAATGTGGACCTAGGGTCTTGAGAGGGCTTTTTATCCTCTATCCAGCCCCCAGCATCAGCAACCGGGAGCCAGATGCTGTTGCCAGCTTGCGGTCGCCTAGCTGAAAGGCAAAGGCAGGAAGCACAGCTCAGGATGACACAGGTTCCTGTTTGGCCCGCTGTTTTGTTCTACCCATGACAACTCAGGAGCGTGGCTGGTCCAACAATACCTCCAGACCGAGCCAGCCCTGCGGAGCAGCTGCCATCTGCAAAGCGACAAAAGGACCCTCCCAGGCTCACTCACTGAATTGGGAGGTGCGGCTGACAGCGCTTCAGCCCAGAAGAGGAAGACAGACTTCTGGTCTGAGGTAACTGCTGAGGTGGTTGGTGTTTCTCTCATGTGACACGGAGCACTGTAACTCCATGTGATGGAGCCGGAGTCCCCATCCACCACCACCATCTGCAAGAGAGAAGACAGTGAGTAGAGCCCATCCTCAGAAAGGCAGCAGGCCGAGACAACACAGCACAGAACAAAACCCCACAGACATGCAAATGATACGTACGTTGACAGGTTGAGCTTCCTAGAGGTGAACAAATTGGGTGTCCAAGAGCACTAAATACCAACGAGGGCCCAGGACCCAATTCTCTGCGGCCCTTGCTCCCAATCCGTAGAGTTTACAGGACTGTAGAATTCTCAAGTGGGAATAAATCATCTAGTCGACCGCTCATTTTACGGATGAGAAAATGGAGGCTCAGGGACAGGAAGTGACTTAGACTGCTCTGTGTCTATGACAGTCCTCGGACAGAGAGAGCCGCCCCTCAGAAGCTGTGGTGCTGAAGCCAGTTGCCAACAGCGCCTCATTCCTGCTCCTTCACGCTGACAACTGCAGCAACCACTCAGGGAACGGTGACTAAGCGAATACTCTGTCCTATGCCCCGTGCTAAAAGCTTTATGTGTTTGACTCTACTGATGTCATGACAGATACAGCTCAGCCCGCGGGTAGTCTCAAATTTAAAAGCATAGTTGAAACAGGCAAAAAAATAAATTAGGAGAAAATTCACTCCTTGGGTGCATCTCTCAAAGGATAATTAAGGGGACTGAATTCATAACCCCTTGCAGCACTTATATCTCCTTCTTATCCCAAATACCTCGCAGTTCTAGAGCCTCTCATTTGCCAAAATCAAGGACCTCCCCTGTCTACCTCCAGCTGCAGTGTCTTTACAGCTTCTCTCCTCAGTGTCTCTGTTCTGCGCTAAGTGGCAGGACTGCACCTCTTCAGACCATCACGTCCCTATTCTTCCACTCTCTCGGGTCCCACCCTTCTCTGTCCACACTCAGACTCTGCCTCACAAAAGGCCTTGGAACCAGCTGGAGAGAAAAACTCCTCTGACCAAGCAGGGGGGAAAACAGGCTGGCAGTTCAGGATTCCCTTTGGTAGGTAGTCTTGGGAAGAAAAGAAGTCTAGAGACACTGCACTAAATAGTTTTATCCAGTCACACATTATTTCATTTAACTGCCACAATAACCCTATGATGGTAGGCAGTATTATTATTCCCGTTTTATAGATACAGAAACTGCAGCTAGGAGAGATTATGAAACTTGACCAAGGTCACCAAGAAGTAGTGGAGCCAGGATTAAAACCCAGGTCTGAACCCTCAGCACCTCAGCTCTTAACCAACCTGTATACTCTACCCTTCTCCCTTAATCCTGCTAGGAATGCCAATGAAAATTTCCAACTCTAGCTGAATTTTCTTTGAAATGCAATCAGACATTGCTTTTGTCCTGGATGGCACTGCTGGAAGACTCTCCCTGCAGTGAGCTTGTGTCACCGGCTCTGTCCTCTGCTCGTGAACAATAACCCTGCTGCCTCCAGTCCCTCATCCAAATCCTGCAGCCTTTCGGGGCCCTCCACCAGCTGAGCTCATTCAGATCTCTCCGGCGGGAATGCCCGTCAGCCCATCCTTGTCTATCCATCCAGCAAACCTCTTCTCTGCTCTCACGATTCTGCACAACTAACCCCAACCAACACGAAGCACCTCTTGACTCCCGTCACTCTCTCGGCTCCCTGCATCCCTGCGGCACTGTGTGAACCTCCATTACAGCACTTACCACGATGCGGTAGAGCTGCGTGTGTACAGGAACCCCAACGGCTACGAGCTACACAAGACAGTGGTCTTGTCTTCGTTAGCGTTGTGTCCCCAAAGACATCATCTGTGCATCGAGCACACAGCTTGGCACACATCAGAGGTGATGATTAAGTGTTTGTTGGATTCGCTCTCAGGGAACAGTGTGCAATATATAAACACATATTTTACAGTGAAGACTAACCAAAAAGCTTGGTCAATCATAAAAAAGAAATTTTAAAAACTCTAATTCTGCCTGTAACGTTAAAGGAATGAAAATTGTCTATCTGATCATCATAGCCTCACAATTTGCAACCTCACGTAAGATCAGAAAGACCTATTCAGGGTCCTTGGAACACTCTGCGTCTGGGCCCCTGATCTTGGTGTTCCTGACCTGGGAGGCCTTCCCACCCACCCCTCCTCACAGAAATACAACTCGTCTTTCCCTGCTTCCCTAAGTCCTCCATAACAACCCAGCCGCCCCAGAATCCCACCTTCCCTGAATCTAGGAATATATGTATTGAAGCATTAAACTGATTTACACCTGCCTTTCCCCACCAAGAGACTTCAGAAGGCTCCTACTGCCTAATTGTAAGTTAAGCATCCAGAAGAAGGAACTCTTGCACAGGAAGGAGGTTAGGTAGAAAAGCTTCCAATGCTATAGATTTTAAATCTGAATTGTGAGTTTTCATTTTCTCCACTAAGCCAGACTTTGAGTTCTTTGAAGGAAGGGACCATAGTTTAGGTTCTTTTCATTTCTCACAATGCCTAGTGCAGGGCTGGATACAAAGTATATACTCTATATATGTTTTGATTGATTTGAGTCCCAAAGTTTTACCTTTCTCATCCCAACTCCATCCTCGATCTGCAGAAGGAAGTCTAACGTCTCATCGTCAGTGAAATACCCAGGAGTAGGCTGGCTACAGATCAGAACAAAGAAGGCAGTGAACAGTGAAGAAGAAAAATAGGAAAACAAGGACCTCCTTCCCCCGCTCCTCCAGCATTGGCCGCAGATATCAAACAAGGACTCTGGGCAACTTTTAAACGTGAGAAAGTGGATCAAAACAGCAAACGTGAGGAGGAGCACACCGCGAACCTGCGCAGGCCTTGAAGGCTCACTGTCCAGTACGGTGTAAGATTCTGCCCCCGAAGCAGGACGAGGCCTTGTCCGGTGGTAATCAGGAGGTTGCTGCAGTTGGCGTCCGGTGCCTTCACCATCTGGAGTAGCTCAACACCGTCACTGAATTAAACAAGACCCCAACAGTTAGTCTCCGGCTTGGACAGGATTCTTGACTCACTTATTTTGGCTTTTTCTTTCAATGTACATGTTTGTATAATTCACCTCCCACCACTATCTTATCCAGTGGGGCACTCTGTCATTCCAGATGAATCTCATTTTCTTGACCTTTAGAAACCAAGATCCCTAGAACATTCAAGCAGGTTCTAAAGCGGCTCACAGGAGAAGTGCCGCAGAGCCACATCTCTCACGCTGGATCCTCTGGGGAAGATACCAGAGCCAAGCAGAGCGGCAGGGAATGCAGATGGAGATCTGCACAGGAGCTTGAAACTCTCATTAAGCTTGGACAGCAACTCTTGGTAGACACCTCCTCAAATTATTTCTTTCTCTGTACACCTGGGACCACTCTATTTAACATCTATCAGATTCACTGAAATAACATGAGATTGCCTAAGAAAATGCTAGAAAATAATTGGAAACTTCTGGTAGAAAAGAATGAAGACAATTATTACCCAGGCCTGGAGTTAAATGCATAAAATCCACCACATATGACAAACTGCATGCTTTTAGTTAAGAAATAAACAAGAATAAAAAATAAGATTTCATGGATGCCATCCTTGCTTCTGCCAAAATGATTCTTCAACTAAGAGAAAAATACAGCAGAAGAGTAGGGCAGACACTTCCGTACAGTTTTATAAACAGTTGTTTTTTAAAAATCTCTCTCTCTCTACCTGAAAGTTCCCCAGCTTCACCCTACCCCACCCTGACTCGGAACCCTAGACAAATACCCTTCCTTGTGCAAAGTGATCACACATCATGGTCACCAACACATAGATCTCAACACATTATGTTACCAAGAGAAGAAAATTCCTCACTCACGTTAACCAGATAGGAAGATGGCATATTAAGGCGAACACTGTTTTCCCCAAACCTCTGCCAACACATTCAGCAGCCCAACCAAACTCAGAGATGCCACAGCACCTGACATCTCAGGAGCTCTCACTGTGACGAGGTCAGACGTGTACCCTACCTGTAAATGTCAATGAGCTCAGACAGGTTGATGGCTCTTCGCTTCTCCCACTCTGGCTCTTCTATCTGCAGAGAAGGCGGTGAGCTGTCTCGATTTTGGGCCTGAACAAAAATGTCCCTCAGGGCGACAGCCTGGATATTTCCTAGCACCACAGGAAGAACCAACACCAAGAAGTGGAATTTAATAGAACTCTCCCAGGGTGAGGATCTGAGTGAGAGACACAGAGCCTGATCAGATGCCTCTAATACAGCCCGCCCAGACCGGTCCAACATGGAGCGAACAGGGAAGTGATTAAGCAGATGCTGGACAAAGAGTCTTCTCTTTGGAGAAGGCAGCTGGTAAAGCAATAGGTGGGGGAGAATGAGAGGCCCCTGCAATAGGAGGTGATGAGAGACCTGATGTCAGCAATTCCTGAGCCTTCACACTGTCTCACAAAGGAGGCCTAATTACCTACATCAACAGGGAATACTAGCAAAAACAAGCCTTGCTTCTTACCAAAGCCAAACAGGATGTAGACAGCCCCATTTGCAGTGATGTAAACCTGAGGACCAATCAGATTCCCCACTCCCACGATGTTGTACTTCACAGGTCGGCCCACTGGATGCCCCGTCCGGCCAGACACCAGCAGAAAGCACAGATCTGGCTGAAGAAGTGAAAGAAGCGGGTCAGGTCAAGAGAAGCCCTATCTTTTCCTAATCAAATAGTTTTTCCAGACAGTCATTGCTTCCTCACTAACTAAAGGTTCAGAAACACGTCCCCAAGTTGGAAAGCACAAAGCCAAACCTGCTTCACTTATTTCCCTAGAAGTAACAAAGTGAGGCGAAGTTCCCATTCTCCTGTTAGATACGTGCAAAGGGCATCTCGATGGTGGCGCAGGCAATTTCTCTGAAACATAGTTGTTGCTGATGAACAGTCCCCTGAGGCACAGAATTCTAGCCAAGAGCTAAATATAGACAGCTGACCCCCGGCTCTCTACTCTCATACCCCGAAATCCCCAGGCATATTTGGTCCCAACAAGAACCAATGCAGGCAGCGCTCTCCCATGGTAACATACCTGTCTGGCCTGGCTACTGTCAACCTTACTCTCAAGCGGAGACCAGCAAACTTTCCGTGAAGGGCCAGACAGTAATATTTTAGGTTTTGTGAGCCAGATGGCTTCTGCAGCAACTACTCTACTCTGCCGCTATAGCATGAAGGCAGCCATAGATAATACACAAATGAATAGGCATAACTGTGTCCCAATAAAACTTTAATTACAAAAATAAGCAGTGGGCCAAATTTGGCCTACAGGCCACAGATGCCAACCTGTGCTCTACAAGATTTTCTTTTGGGAATAGAGTCACCAGTTGGGAAATATAAGGCCTGTACTGATATCTTGACTTCAGTAAAGAGTTTGACAAAATTCATGGATAAGATAAAGAGACGTGGTTTTCAGCGAACCCAGAGAAAGGGTCAATGCCAACCCAGAAGGAAGTTTTCAGTGGAATGTCACAGCATTCTGCTATTGCTCCACGCCTATAACCATTCTTATCAAAGACTCGAATGAATGGAATTCAGGCTCATCACAAAGCTGAAAGATAACTAATATGCTGTAGGACAAACTCAAAATTCAAAAAAGTCTTAGGCTGAAAGATGGGTCAAACTCTGGAAGAAGTTGGGCCATTAATTAATTGATTAATTAAAAGATGTGGGTGTTTGATTATAAACAAAACTGAATCTTAGAAAGGCTATCACAATCTTTGGCTGCATTTATAGAAATACAGAGTCTATATATCAAAAGAAGTAACAATTTCCTTATGTTGATGTAACTGGTTATATTACAAACGGAATACAGTTTTCAGATAGGGGTACTACATTTTAAAAGAGACATGGGACAAACAGGAGTACAAAGGGAAAGAAATCAAGAAAGACAGGGGTCTGGCGTTCATGTTGCAGGAGAAACGGGAGGAGAAATTGGGGATATTTAGCCTTGAGAGCAGCAGGCTTGGAGGGTCCAGGCTAATGGCTAAAGGGCTTTCATGTAGAAAAAGGATTAGATTCATTCAGAGTAGCACTATGGGGCTGAGGCCGGCACAATGAATGGAAGCTATGAGAAAGCAGATTTCTCACCAATATGACAGAAGTTTCTAGAGCTGACCAAAAATGAAATGAACTGTCTCACACATTATTCCCATCAGCCTGAGTACTGAAGGAGAGTGTGGGTGCCAATGTGTCTGGAATACTGAAACAGAGATTACTGCTTGGTGGGAAAGCGTCAGCCACATGGCTTTTCCCCTCCCACTAATGTTCTAGACCAGATCAGTTCTCTAACCCCAAACCAGGTCCCATTCTCCCAAGCCCACCTCACTCTAAACCCAGATCTAAGAATGCAATCACTCTAACTCAGAGACCTAAGACGTTTCATTCCTTGTGAGGAGAGAGCCTTCCATACCTGTGGCTCAGAGGAAACAGGTTCCTCAGGTTGTCTGTTGCTGGTATAGAGGTCAAAAGATGTATAAATGTGAAGCTACTGCTCTAAACCCATTGCTTCTCTAGGTGTTTCTACTACTGTCTATCACTTTTCAGGCAGAACAGAGACTATTCCATGTCTGTACACTGTTATGCAAATGAGCACATTCTGTGAGGCAAGTTGGCAATAAACGGTTTTTTGGTTTTTGGTAGAGACAAAAAAAAAGACAGAGTAGGAGCAGGCAAGAAGCCAACTCCTCTAATAGAGACTTCCCACCATAGAGAGTCCCTGAAGGCCTGGCCCTCCCTCCCATCAACCACCGCTGGCTAAGCCGCAGCCAGCAGGGGTATGAAGACCAAGATTTTTAAACGTGTTCGGGATATAGAAACTTGTTCAATGTCTTGCTATGCCTCTGCTAACCATACCTCCATTAAAAAGCAAGTCCCTTACTTTCCACTTTGGATCACTCCCTGATGGATATAATCATTGACATTTTCCCTGGACCCCGTCTGTTTATTCACAGTGACTGGGATAAAAAAGATATGTGAGTGAAACCATACAGTATTTGTCTTTCTCTGTCTGACTTATTTCACTTAGCATAATACCCTCAAGGTCCATCCATGTTGTCACAAATCTACACAGAAGTTGAAATACAGCGATGTACACCTGAAATTTATATAATGTTAAAAACCAAGGTTACCTCATTAAAAAAAAAAAAAGATTATGTGAATAGTTCCTGAATTTTTGGTTCAGTCTACTTCGAGACCAACTGGCTGGCTGAAGAAAAACTAACAGAAACAACCCTGAAAACTGAGTAGCCTTCAGAAATTTACCTCAGCGTCTACCTTCTTTCCTCTCATCTCATGAACAGAAAGTACGGCCTGGTGCACTAGAGCAGAGCTTCTCAAAACTCGGGATGGGTGGAGCACTCTGAATTGGTTTATGATGCTCTTGGGCAGAAAACCATAAAATACTGATAGATTTAATTCTATCCTAAGGAATTTTACTGGTAGATTTTATAACTCCCCTCTATATATGCACTACAAAAATCACCATAGCAAACACATGGTCCATAAAAATGAAAATAAGCTATCAAATGAGGCAAGATAACCTTATTCACATTTTTCCACAAACATTCTTTGCCAACTCTTCAATTCTTTTGTCTACAAGGATTTCCTGGCAGACTCACGCTGCGAAGTCTGAGAAAAAGTTTTAGAGAACCTTTGACATAAGCTCCGAGAAACGCTTCAGGAATAAAAACAAAATTGAGATAGTTCTGTTCATTAATGTATTCTTTCCTGTGATTCAAGGAAAAACCTACTACTATTTTATCTGTGCAGAGGATAACTAGTTCCAGTATACTGTAGTTCAAGCAAAGCAAAATTGAGAAGCGTAATTCAAGGACCACTGTATTAGAGTCAAAGTCTGTATTGTCACAGCCTAAACTGCAACTCTCCTTTCTTTGGTCATTGTTGTTATTTCTTGTCCAACTTATAACTTTTTCTATATGTATTTTATGAACTTTCTATCAGTCTGTCTTTCTGGTTTACTGTTGAAATAAAAGTTAAATACATGTAATATAATAAAACCAATAATACATACACATGGTGAAAACTAGGCCCTACTCAAGGCCCTTTAAATACGTTGGTCTAACTTTCATAACAATCGTGCAAGGAGATATAACATTCCCACGTCACATATGAAGACACCAGGGCCCGGGCAGGTTGTGCGGCTGGCCCAAGGCCACGGAGCTACAGGCAGCAGAGCAGGAATTCAAACACAGGCCTATCAGGCTCCAAAGCCCAACTATACCACAGTCAACAGAAACATAATGAGACCCCCTGGAAAATGGGTTCAGAATGGTAATTTACTCACTTACTCTCACAAGGAGAATTTATTTAAACCTAAGCCCTCATAAAAAGAAAGTTTCAAGCAGCATTTATAATAACAATCCTAGGAAGTGGGACAACTAAAGTTGAAGCATTCCTTATAAGAAACGAGGACCATTTAACATGGAGCGTACCTGCGAATCTCCAATGGCCAGAACCACAAGATCTCTAACGCCATCTCCGTCCAAGTCCGGCAGCACCACGCCTGGGGCGGCCAGGGTACCGTTGGATAAGTAGTCTGGTTTTAAAGTCCAAATGGCTTTCCCTAGGGAAGGACAAACAGGATGGTCACAGTTATGGCCTCCGGAGAAGGCAGACACAATGCTCCAAGGCCAGAAAAGAGAAACTCAGTGAGCTGAAAGACAGATGGCAGCTCTCATTTACTTCTTTCCTTTAGTTTTTATCTCAATGGGGAGGAAGGAAGCAGGGAGTATGAGCTGAAATCCTCAAGTATCTGGCTAACAAATCCATGTAATAATTTCACACCTAGAGTTTTTAGATAAAATGGAGGTGCTGAAGTCTCTTCAAGAAAGAGGAGCTTATTTGTCTGGGGCAGAGGAACTGATCTGTTAGAGATTATTCCAATTATTAAGGAACCATCCACAGGCGACCAACCCTCTCTCCTTCTACCATATGTTCACAAGAGCAAAGAAATCATAGGTTTCCAAAATGACTTCAGTTCTAGAGTTAACTTGTATTCCAATTTTTTTCACTCAGAAGTACCCCACCACCAAACTCCAACCTCTCAAACTGGGAAGGACGCTATTTATTCAACTGCACTCGAGTCCAAGGTGTTAACAAGCATACTGACAGTATATTTATGGTTCTGTAGGAACATTGCATTCAACTCTTTTTCCCTCCTTTTGCCATGTGTGTCTGAATGCAATAAGAAGTTAAAAGGCTAAATCAACACGCCTCAACAAACCTTGGTTTCTTCACTGACATGCTTTTACGTATTAATGCCCAAGTTTACACATGGCCCCCATGCATATCCAATATGAAGAGAGAGAGCTCAGCTGTCTTTGGTACAAAGAACAGGGTCGGGAAACTCTTTGGAAACCAAAGGCCTCAGGGCAGTTTCTGTTTGGGTAAGTCAGGTCAGCCCCATCCTATCACCAAACAGGTTGAGCCGTGGATCTATTACTCAATCTCCTCAAACCATTTCTCTTGCTTCCCTTAATATCCACCTTCCAGAGAAGGAACTCAGACTTTCCACCACAGGAGACTGGAAAGGTCCCTTCCCCACCAGATTGTTCTGGTCTGAGATTATGGCTCCTTAGAGCAGAGATCTTCTGCGGCAAATGATCTTTACCTGATGTCGCATTGAATACACTGAGCATCTTGTGTGTCCCTGTTACGAGGCAGATGGTTTCAGCCACGCTTCCTGGCATCAGATCCATACATGTAACATCTCGGGCCTCCTCAGGGAGGGGAGTAGACCAGAGCGTGCTGCCATTCATCCCCGAAAGGCACACAAGAACAGCAGCTGGCCTTGAGACACCTAAAAGCACACAAGAGAGATGAGAGAGGAAAGGAGGCAGAAGAGATAGGAGGGAGAGATGAGCAGGCAGCCAGGAAACCAAAAGTAAATGGTGGAAGGCAGCAACCCACACCTGTGTATTCAGCTCCGTCCCATATTTCTGGCAACAAGGTCTGAAAGCAGAGCACTTGTCACAGCTGCTCAACACATCGTCATGTAAGACGAGAGGTTGTGGGCCTCTGCCAGGCTGCCTTGTATGCATCTCCACTCTTGCACCTTGCCAACACACTTGTCCACATTCTGTCCCCTCAGCCGCCACTAGAGTGATATCCTTAAGGATAAAGACTGTCACATTAATTTCTGTATCCTTGGTGCCTTGCAAAGTGCCTAGCACATACAGCAACCAACTGTCTGCTGAATAAAGACAGGAGCAAAATCAAGAATATGGGAAAGCAGTTGTTGAGAACAAAAGAATCAGGAGGGAAAGGTATGTTCAGCAAAGTGACACTGATCTAGAATATGTGCCGAACACATAAAATACCTAGATTCTAATCACCACTAGCAAATGCTGCCTGAGAGCAGAAAAAAATATTTTTTAAAAATAAATCCGAAGATTACACTTAGCAATGATCAGCAGGTCTTCCTAGTCTAGAGTTCCATGGAATCAGCTGATTTGGTCTCAGTCAGGAAAGAATACTTGGGAAAACTTCATACCCAGGTCCAAGGACAGCTGGTAAAGGATTAGAGCAGCTCAGCTCTCTAATAAATAATCCTTTATGTCACTTAATTAACACATCAGAGTAATGACTTTCTCTCTTGCCAGTTTTACATTCACTTTCTGAAGAGGGATAATGACCCATCTCACACAATTTCTACTTCCAGCAACAACTAATACAGATAAGAAAATGTGAGCCTTAGAGCGTCACTGTACTTACTCCTCAGTACTCTCATCTAAATATACAACCTAAAAACAAGTGACAAACTGTGGCTCACCGTTTCAGAGCTTGTTGCGAGACGCAGTGACACATATGACAAATCAGTCATAGATGTTAACTTCCAGACTTCCCAGGAATGCTGTGATTAATATACTGTGCTGTTCTTCCTACTTAATGACACTGCTTACTCCCTTTCAATTCTCAGACTCATCTTTCTCCAGGTGGTGATAGCTTATCCCCTCCCCACTAGACCATGACTCCTTGAGGCAGAAACCATGCTCATCTTGTTCAACTCAATATAAACACCACAGTTCTATATAAGGTGCACAGCAGACATTCAACACACAGTTGTTGAATGAAGAGATGAACAAATGAACAAATTAAAAAACTAAATCCTTCTTATGCTCAGTGGCACAGGTCTTTGAACCCACTGGCTGGGGTTATGGGCACAGCAGTTTGGCATAAGGGTCAAAGACAGGAATTCCAGAACCAGCCTCCCAGGATTTTGATCCCAGCTCTACTAATTACCAGCTGTGGGATGTTGGGCAAGTTGCTTCACCTCACCATGTCTCAGTTTCCCCATCTGCAAATGGGATAAAATATAAACTACCTCATTGGATTGTGTTGAGGGATAAATTCATTCATCACATATGTCATGCACTCACAATGGTAAATAGCACATAGAAAGTACCATATGTTAGCTATGTTATTATTTTTACAATCTGTGGCCAAATCAGGCCAGTCTATATTGAGTAAAAACCCATGACCTTGTCATTATGAGTCCTGATGTGTAGCAAACCATGCAAAATACCAAATGACTAAAACAAAAATCTCTAATTCTGAAAGTGGATGGGGGAAATTTTTACTTCAAAGACTAATGAGTCATAGGCAGGAAAAAAATCTAATTAAGATTCAACATCCTATAAAAGTCAGTTTCTTGGCTGGAGGTTCTCTCTGTAATAGATGTATGCCCAAACTGCTTCCACCTACTGCAGAAGCCCCAGAAAGGTATTTCTGATAACATCAGAGAGGCACGCAGCCTACAATTCTCTAAAACATACTTAGATGTTTATTCCAGGGCCTGAATGATTAAAAAGTAGTTACGAGGGCAGCCTCGTCTCAAACTAGAGTTCCTGTATCAGTTTACAGACTGCAGTTCGAATCCCCTTTAACGGAGGTTGCAGGACAAACCAAAAGCCCCTATGTACCTAAGCTCAAAATGCACAAAATGCAACTTTTTTCTGCAGTTGACATGTACATTAGTTGGGGCTCCAGAAAACAGCAGGCTCAGTTAGGGTAAGTTGTGGAAGGTTCAATAATAAGCCTTTACAAAGATGTGGTCAGGGTGTAGAGGAACCACAAGGGAGTCCAGTCCCTCAAAACTGTTACCACTCACAGGCCCAAAGAGACAGTGGAGGAAGCAATTCCTGGAATCCAGAAAAAGAAAGTCCTGTAAGAGGACCACCTTGAGAGAGGCTGTGATCTATGATGAAGGATGCAGCCAGCCTGAGGTGACCCCAGCAAGGAGGAAGCCAGGGGAATACATACTGTCTCCTCACTCTCCTCCTTGCCTCCAGTTTCTTGCCTATGCTCCCCTTGGCCAAACCAAACTGGAAGTCTGCAGGCAGGGGATCCTGCTGATGTGATGTATACAGGCCAGCCTCCCATCCTGCAGAGAGCAGGAAAGAGAGAAGAGATAGAGGAGTAAACAGAAGGAGTAAAAGGAAAACACCCCATCAAGACGTATGTGTGTAAAGGTATGCTAGAACATGAACAAAAGCTTCCTGCCAGGGATGGGAAGGTAGGATAGAGTCAACATTTATTACAATCTAAGAGGCAACAGAAAACTGACTTGGAGAAAACTCAAGACCCTAAGTACTAATGCTCTTCACGGCAGGTGTGTGGACAAGCCACTTCTCTGGATCTCCAGTTCTTCACTGGATTGGGTGACCACTAAAAGCTCCCTCCAGCTAGAGCTCTCCACAATTTCTTGAAAGGAGCTTTACTTACACGCAGGAGTTTTCTGATGAGATTTATCGTGTATGGCAGATCTGTGATGACAATTCACTGCAGACCCTTTTCCACATGCCCCTCAGGAGACAAACCTGATGCCTTTTCTTAGCTCACAGCCCCCCCCCACCCCCCAACAATGAGCTTCTCCCACTGCAGCCTATGGAAGACACATCTCTTACCGACTGCACTCCCATTCCTTGAAGCTACAAAGGAGAGAAGTACATCCCGCAGGCCATCTCCATTCACATCAGCCAACTCCAATGGAGACAGGTCCCCACCTGAGAAACACATTGAAAAAACCCTTAGCAAGTTACCACAAACCAGTTCTCTGCTCTAGGTTAAAAAGGCAATGGATGCAGAGCGCTGCCAGCACCTCCATAAAAACCAGGCAGACTTCTGTTTCCCAGGTAGGATAGAGTAGACACAATTCTGCCTATTCCTCTCACTAAGTACAGCTAAAATCCCTGGACATTATATATAAAACAAACATGAGAAGACTCGGTGGAGAGAAGGCAGACTAGCTAGGGACTGCAAGACCCAAGGAATGACAAGGTGATGATTCCCTGGGTCTTCTTTTGGCCTCATATATCCCAGCCAGGATGCTGCAGAAGCCAACAGGTACAGACAAAAGCCCCAAGAAAAGCTGGCTCCCTTGGCCAAAGGACCAGGAGGGGCACAGCACAGCAAGACAGAAAAATGTTAGATGAAAACTGCTCTACTCCAACTGAACACCACAGATAAGAGGCAGCCCCACCCCTACCCCACAGCAACGGCCAAGTGGGAGCCTAGACTTCCACCCTTGCCTGTAACAAGGCACCCTCCCCACCACCCCAGAGAAGGCCAGGTGGGGAGCCAGGACTTTCATCCCCACCTGGCAGTGACAAGGTAGGTAGTGCCACCCCGACCCCCAACAGTGGCGAGTCAGAGGATGCCTGCCAAATGTGGAGAGAACTCACCAGTGGCAGTGTAAACTGGTACAAACGCTATAGAAAGTAATTAAACATAAACCACTAGGACTGCTTCACTCCTAGGTTTATGCCCTAGAGAAATTCTTATACGTTGTATCAGGAAACATGCATAAGAATCTTCTCAGCAGCATTATCTATTTTTTAAAAAATAAAAGCCATCTAAATGCTCATCTACAGTAAAATGGATCGATATATCATGGGATGGTCACACCATGGAAAATTAGACAGTGGTGAAAATGAATAAACCGGTTACAATACATCAATACGGATGAGCCTCAAAGAATAAAGAACCAGCAAGTCAAAGAAGACTATATGATTATATTTATGTAAAGTTCAAAAACAGGCAAAATCAAAGAATATATAGTTTAGGGAGATATATCTATGTGGTAAAATTTTAAAGAAAAGTAAAGAAATATTGACAAAAAACTCAAGAGAGTGGAATCCTTTGGTGGACAGAGGAGGATATGGTAAGGAGGAAAACGGGATTTCAGAGGCCTTTATAACGTCCTATTTCTTAAACTGGGTGGAGGATATGCCAACAATTTGTTACTAGTCTTTACACTCTATATATATATTACAAGAGCTCAGTTAGAAAAATCAAAAAAGAAAGGAAGAGAAGGAGAGACATTCTGCGTGGTAGGAACATATCATAAGCCACATCCACCCAGTTTTGCCTTAAGAGAAAGCAAAAACGAGAACAGAGAACTCATCAGAAGACAATCCAACTAAGATCAGAGAAGTGTCAGAGATAAAATAGTTCTAGGCCGAGATGATACAGGGGTCTGGGAATATCGTAGAGGAAGGAAAATCTTTCCTCTACCCTCTTAGGGTTTCTAGTTGGGACTGATGTAAAACAGATTAACAAGAGAAAAGCACTCAAATTTCGTTTGATACGTACATACACATGGGAGTCCCCACAGGAAAATGAAGACCCAAGGAAGCGTCTAGACCTAAGCGCTTATATCCTAGGTTGAACAGAATGGCACCGTGGAAAAATAACTACAATACATGAGGAGATGACAGGAAGATAAGGGGTCTGTCTGCACAGACTTCCCTTGGCCTCAACGCCCCGTCTCTGGTGAGAAGAATGTTTCTTTCCTCCTGGTACAGGAAGGACATCTTTCACATGACAGTTTCATTTCCTGCTTTCAGGACAAATTGAAGGTCAGAGTGCCCTTCTTGCATCTGCTTTTTTCAACTGCCTTTAACTCAAAATAATCAACGTGCCAAAGTGACATGTTTCGGGGTGATGTGTTCTGAACCCCTTCAGCCTGATGCAGTTCACAAGAGACAGGACTGCTGAGCGCTGACAGGTTAGACCTAGTCCCCGTGACCGACCCAGAGCAAGCTGTTTTAAAGAAACCTGCTCCAAAATGAGACAAAATGGCTAGAATTACTTGAGTAGCACCACGCTAACCATTAGCAGCAAGACAGAAAAGTTGCTGCAAGAAAGCAACTCTCTTGTATGTACTTGAAATTATGTTAAAATTCAAATGAGGTCAGGCCTCTATAATTAACAAATGCCTGAGGGTCCTACAAGAGCACTGGCCTCTGGTCTGGCCAGGCCTGGAGCCTCACCCTTCTCTGCCAACAGCCCTTCCGACAGCTCTGCTCTCCCCTAGTGCCAGCTACGTAGCAGGACCCACCAAACCAATGCTCTGCCCTCTCTGCATCTCACTAAGACCAAGGCTAACACACACAACAAAGCAGTGATCTTCCCAAGTTTTGAAAGCTGGATCAATCCATCTTTTTGTTTTATTTCAAAGCTTAACCTTCTAGCTACCTCCCCACACAGGGGGAAAAAATGCTGTATGACACACATTAATCTTTAAAGACTCAGAGGAAATTTTCAGTGTAATCAGAAATCTTACAGGATTACGCGTAATCATGAAGTTTTACGGAATTGGGCCAGAAAATCCTGCAACTCACCTCCCTGGGGGCCCAAGTGGCGGCTCCAAGTGCTATGCAGATCCCTGGGAGGACAGGGGATCAGGAAAGCACACACAAGCACCAGGATCATTGAGATCACCAGAGTCAGCAGAAAGACCGATGTGCGCACATAAGATACAATGGAAGAGGTTGCCTTCTGCTCCAGGCCCCCAAGTGGGTCCGAGGGGTAGCCCTCTGCGGTGACCTCCAAATGACGTGGCTTTGCAGCCCCGGCAACCTCAGCATCCGAGTCGGGCTCTGGTGCTTCTCCCAGAGGACTCTTCCCATTTTTGACCCCTCCATTTTTCTGCTGCAGGTTAAGCACAAGATCATCCTCACTCTCGTCGCTGTCAGCCTGTGTGAGCGGATCATACTCCCCCAGGTCCGGGCTCTTCTTCCCTGAAAAGACAGATAGAGTCAAGGAGAATGAGGAAGGAGAAACCCTCTCCAAACACACGGCAACTGCAAACACCTAGGAGAACAGAGAAAACAACGAATCTAGGTTTTCAAGTCTGGACCTGCATGGCTACCTATAAAACAGATGCCGGCAAAGGGGATGAAGAATGGGGGAAAAAAGAAAATCACAGTGTTCTCGAATTACTGCTTTCAAATGAGTAAAAAAATTGGAAAAGAAACAAAGAAAGTAGCAAATTTCAAATACCTTTTTAGTTAAAAAAAAAAACCTCTCAATTTGTTTGCATCTCACTAACAAAAAAGACCACAGCTCTTGTATCAAACCTCCATGTGCCTAATGTGCATATTGTGCATATTTCTTGCCATGTTCTTGGATCTGTGATGTTCCAATCTTTCCTGGGATTTCCTAAACTTTGAGAACAATTGCTCTCTGTACACTGCTGCTCACAGCGCAATATTTGCGTGGCTTCCCCATTGTCTCTATGGAAACACTTAGACCGTCAAACATTAAATGTCACCTGGAGATGCTTTAATGAAACTCCCTTCTGAGAACCCTCCTGTGATTCTAGTGCCCTTTTAGTACATGTCCCGGTCACCGGTGTTTACCTTCTGCCCACGTGTTCTGGGAGGGGCGGGATGGAGCAGGGATGCAGAAGCAGAGGACTTGTATTGAAGCTGGTTTACACAACAGGCACCCTGTTTTTACTTAGACCTGTGCTTATTTAGGGTGGCGAAGAGGTGGAAATTACCCGAGGGCTTAAGCATGCCTCCGCCCTAGCCACCCCTTGGCCCTCACTGCCAACGACTGGATGATTTTACGCCTTTATTTCATGCTACAACCAAGTAAAAACCAAGAAAAAGTTTCTGTTTTTTGAAATTATCTGGTCACCTGTTACTAACGTAAACTCTATTGTTAAATCTTTTGTTAAGAAGAAATATAAAAAAGAATATACAACCCAGCTAATAAAAAAGGGAAAAAGAAGGGGCCGGCCTGGTGGTGCAGCAGTTAAGTTCGCACGTTCTGCTTCTCGGCGGCCCAGGGTTCACCGGTTCGGATCCCAGGTATGGACATGGCACCGCTTGTCAGGCCATGCTGTGGTAGGCGTCCCACATATAAAGTAGAGGAAGATGGGCACGGATGTGAGCTCAGGGCCAGGCTTCCTCGGCAAAAAGAGGAGGATTGGCAGCAGATGTTAGCTCAGGGCTAATCTTCCTCAAAAAAAAAAAAACTTTAAAGAAAAGGGAAAAAGAATTCTTGATGCTCAGTCTCTTCCTCTGCTCACTGTGATCTGGAATGATGGCACTCCATACATACGTCTCAGTTTGCTCTAAGACACAAAATGAAGCAATAAAACACTATACTGAGATCAATATGGGAATTAAAATCTTTAGTGTGAAGTTTAGCGTTTGGTACAAAGAAAGTCAATAAATGTTTGATTAAAAAATGAACACTCCAGAGAATTATTTTAAACATTAAGTACTATGCAAAAAACACACAGAAGATACTGAGTAATCTAGCATTCTATTAACTAGAAATTTCTATGTACTTTCAATTTCAAAGCTATTCATTTTGTCCAATAAATACTGGATTTGATTTTTTTTTTTTTTTGAGGAAGATTAGCCCTGAGCTAACTACTGCCAATCCTCCTCTTTTTGCTGAGGAAGACTGGCCCTGAGCTAACATCCATGCCCATCTTACTCTACTTTACACATGGGATGCCTACCACAGCATGGCTTTTGCCAAGTGGTGCCATGTCTGCACCCAGGATCTGAACCGGCGAACCCGGGGCTGCCAAGAAGCAGAATGTGCGACCTTAACTGCTGCACCACCGGGCCGGCCCCAAGGACCTGATTTTTAAAGGCATAAATTGTAAGAAATAAACCAATTATTAGCAATTTAATTCAAAATAGTACTTCAAGGACATGCCACAGAGTCAGTACAGATTCAAGATAACCTCTAATTTATACACCTACTTCATGAACCAAATTATTTTATTAATTAGGGCATATCATTTCCTACCCATCCCAGGTAACTTTATTTATAATAATTTGCAAACAGAACCACAGGTGGTTGTAATAAAATTAACTCTAATACTTTTCAAATTGTTTTTTTTGAACTAAAAGAATACATCTGACAGGATAAAAACAAATGTGCTATATACATACAATGGAATATCATTCAGCCTTAAAGAGTAAGGAAATTCTGACACCCGCTACAACACAGATGAATCCTGAGTACATTATGCTAAGTGAAATAAGCCAGTCACAAAAGACAGACACTGTATGACTCCGCTTATCTGTAGTCAAATTCATAGAAACAGAAAGTAGAATGGTGGTTTCCAGGCCCTGGGGTAGAGGTCAATGGGGAGTTGTTATTTAAGGTATATAAAGTTTCAGCTTTGCAAGATGAATGAATTCTGGAGATGAGTTGCACAACAGTGTGAATATAATTAACAATACCGAACCGTACACTCAAAAATGTTTAAGATAGTAAATTTTGTTATCCGTACTTTATCACAATTTTAAAAATTTTAAAAATAAATACACCTGACAAAGAGGAACACACATACCCAGCAGCCCCAAACCTCAGGGTCGGAAGAGATTTTGAGGATCACATAATCCGCCCCCACCCCTATTTCAAACTCGCAACTCCTTACAAACACCCACCAAGCAGTCACTCAGCTCAAAGGAAATGCATTTTTATTGTACCAAAGACTATCACAGGCAGGAAGAAAACTGGCTGCATATGCTACAGAAAATAATAAAATCTTTAATAAACCTATAAAAATAATTTGAGAGCATTCTTTAAAAAACAAAGCTGCTGTTAAATTGGTCCTTTAAAAAGATTAGATGCTTCTACATCATGATGGCAAAGGAAGGTATTTCTGTCAGTCCCCTCCCTAAAACCAAGAGGAGGGGATTAAAATAGAAAAAAATAGAAAACAGCCACATTCCCAAACTACAACTTATGAAAAACTGTTGCCAAGTGCAGTGAAACTGGTATCCAATTGACAAAGCACAGGAAGAATAGACACATATATCTCAGGTCTCCAGCAACAGCAGAGTTCACAGAAGTAACAATGACGACGACAACGATGATGACAATGATGATAACTGGAAATTCACTGAGCGCCTACCATTCCAGGCACTGGTTCAAGTACTTACATGTATTAATTCATTTAATCCTCACAACCCTAGGAGGTAGGTATTATTATTATCCCCCTTTTATCAACAAGAAAATTTTTCGAAAATATAGAGAGGTAAGTGCCCTAAGATCACAGAACTAGAAATAAGAGCCAGGATCCAAACTCAGGCAATTGAATTACAGAGTCCACCGTTCTAACCACTAAGTTATACTACCACGTTTGTTCCACAGATATATAGCTAAACCAGTAACCTCTTGCTTGGAAAGTCAAAATGTGGGGTCCCAGAAGCACCAATGAGCCCCATTCAACACCAGAGAGTCAAAGTGAGGTTAAGACTGAGTGAGAAAAAGCATGAGCCTCTCTCTTTACAAGAAGTGAGCTAGGCGGTCAGCAGAGTGGGCTAGAAAAGCAACTGGAAGCACAATCAGTTCTGAAGAGATGGATTTTTTTTTTTTTTTTTGACAGCCTGGGTCCAATCAGGAGACAGAAACTAGATAGCATCGAGGACAGGTTTAATATAAACAAACATTAAACAATGATAGGAGAGTAAATAGATGGCAAGGGAACTCTACCAGGTAGCTAGGATAGATAGACTGCATCCAAGGAAGGAGAAACTTGGTATTTAAAGGGCCCAGGTCCACTTTCAGAGCTCAGGCAACAAAGGGGAAGGTGGAGCTCAGGGGTGATAAACTGAAAACCGGCACAAGAAACAAGGAGAAGTAAATGTTGTATCAGCACTCTCAGGCCCTGTGACACACCAGCAGCCCCACTAGCCGGGATAGAGACATCCACGAGGGAGAGCACTGGTGGGAAAGGGACCTGAGTTAACAGGTGGAGATGAAATTCCAGCTTCCGGCTGCCCTGGTGCACTCCCCGGGCCCCAGGCTCAGCCCATATCTGAGCCAACAGCTAGCTGTGAAACAACTGCCCATTTAAATATGATTAATAATCAAAAAGGAGCCATCACTAGAACTCATTCTGTAAGATACTAAACAGTTCTACATTCAAGAAAGAATTTACAGCAAAACATAGCAAACAAAATCAGCTCAAGAACAAGTGCTGGACAAACCATACCATGAAATGGAAGAAATAATGAACAGATACTTCCCGGTGAGATCCAAGAAATTAAAGAAAATAGGCTTCTCTGAAATAAGGGCTCAAAGAAAAAGCATAACCTTTCTAAGAAGGAATGACAATTCAATAGAGATGAAAAGTAAACAGACAGGGCTGATCCTCATCGGGACCAGCAAAAATAACAGACACGGCTGAAAACAGAGTCAGAGCCATAAACGGTGGACTGGAGAAAATCAAGCAAAATGAAACGGAAATAACAATGGCTGGCAGTTCTGAGCATTTACTATGTACTCTTCCAAGCCCTGGTAATGCCTCATCTTTGTACATCTTCATAACAGCTCTTTGAGGTAGACACATCGTTACCTCCATTTTAAAGATGAGGAGGGGACCGGCCCCATGCTGCGTGGATAAGTTCCCATGCTCTGCTTTGGTGGCCCAGGGTTTCGCTGGTTTGGATCCTGGGTGCGGACATGGCACAGCTCGTCAGGCCATGCTGAGGTGGCGTCCCACATAGCACAACCAAAGGCACTCACAACTAGAATATACAATTATGTACTGGGGGGCTTTGGAGAGAAGAAGAAGAAGGAAAAAAAAAGGAAAAAGAGTGGCAACAGATGTTAGCTCAGGTGCCAATCTTTAGGAAAAAAAATAAATAATAAATAAATAAATAAAGATGAGGAAACTTAAGTTTGGAAGTTTAAGTAACTGGCCCATAGTTAAACAGCAAGTAAGTAACACTGCAAGGATTCAAACCTAGGCAGCCTGGCTTCGAGGTCTGAACTGACTAGCTATGTGCCTCCTCTGGAAAAGATCAAGGCTTTATTTAAAAAGAATGAAAAGAAAGGGACAGATAGCACAAAGGTGACCCAATATACGCATAACCGAAGAAGAGAACAGAAAAGAAAATGGAACCAAAAACAATATTTAAAAGATACATCCAAAAAGTTCCTGCAATAAAGCAAGACCTAAAACTGTAGAATAAAGGGTACACTGAGTCCCAAGAAAAACTGATGCATCGTAATCACTATTGAAACATGTCCTAGTAAAGGCACCGAACTTCAAAAACAGAGAAAGAATCCTATGAGCAGCCCAGCTAAGGGAAAAAGAATTGAGACACTAATGATAGGAACAAATATCAGGCTGACTTCTCCACAGTTACATACATTACAAAATATAGTGCAGCAATGTGTAAAACGTCCTCTGAGAAAGAACACAGGGTACAAAGTTTAAGACCTCTGACCCAGACAGGACATCTTTGAAGTATAAAGGCAAGCATGCGAGAACTCAGAGACTACCAGGCTCTCGAGTCTTTCCTTAAAAGATCATAGAAGAGTAGGGCCAGTTCTTGACCTAACTCTTGAGAAGGATATTTACTGTTACCTGATTAATATATAGTTTTTCAGATAGTGCAAAGACAAACTTCAGCTTAATTATTACGGACTGCAAGTTTTGATGAGAGAACTCCTAAGTCAACAATTTTTCAATCTATTTACAGAAGACAGCAAGAGAGAGTGACGTATAGAGTACAGTGACTGGCCTGAAGTTATACTTGAGCTGAGGAGCTGGAAACATTCACACTTCACAGCTCACTTCTCTGCTGATTTCAACCACCACTCAGATTTTTTAGTCAATGAAAGGCTCTCAAGAATAAAAGTGAGGACAGCGATTTCATAATACATCTATATAAATGAGCTTTCCATGGCTATCACTTTTCCGCTTGGGAAGACCAAAGATGCTGGTTAAATAGTATTCCCAAAATGATATAGAAGAAAACATAAATAGGCAGGAGATGCAAGTGTGCCACCCTCGAATGGCTCCAGGGAAATATACTATGATATACTATTCTATAACAGTATTATACTATACACAGACTATACCATACACTTTACCACAACTAAAGGTAAAGATTTCACATCATGGATTAGTTGATCCAAGTTACACATAATAAAACAAACCATTATAATAATACTGTGCTCTGATATTCCCTTCAGTGTTTGACCTTCAAACTTTAAAAGAGACTAAAAAAATATATACTTAAGAGATAAGCTGTCCCACAGGCTGCTTTATGAATGTTACATTGTCCTTCTGTTACTAATTAACCTCATTCTATGCATGTGAGCCAAACATCTTTCTATCCTGGGCTTCTGGAAGGCTCTAAGGCTGAAATACATTCCCAGCACCTGTTCTTTCTTCATGAGGCTGACAACATCTGTCATCAGCCCGGTTACCTCAGGCCTCCCTTCAGGTATCACATTCACAAATGATCGCGGTGCTAATGATGATAATAACAACAGCTAACACTTACTGAATAATTACCGAGTCAAAGGTTAACAAACCTCTCACGCACATCCATCTCTCCCACTATGCCAAATAACCCTATGAGGTAAATACATAGAAGAGTGTGTGGCACAGAGTGAATGTTCCATAAAAACATTATTATTACACATGAAGAAACTAAAGCTGAATGAGATGAAGTAACTCATCTGGTAAAGAATGCATTTGAACCCAAGCCTGTCTCAGGCTCTTAGTCACCATTCTAGTCTGCTTCCTTACACATAAAAATAGTGAGGATGTCACTGTGGTGATCATTTCTCAATATACACAAATGTCAAATCATTATGTTGTACCCCTGAAACTAATATACTGTAATATTATATGTCAATTATACCTTAATTTGAAAAAAAACCAGTGAGGATTAACTAAGGTAACAACACAGTAGCCAAACAGGACAGCAGCCTCACAGTCCCAATGACAAGATATCTAAAAAGAGCTATGAGAAAGCAACAACTTCTCCCTAATAGAAAAGCTAAAAATTTTATTTGGGGTGGAGGAGAGAAAGGGCAAGAGGGAGACAAGGAAAAAAAACGACCACATTACATAAAAGAACATATGGTTGTCTGTCCTATCTGGGCCAAAAACAGTATCACACACACCTGACTGCTCAGGGCCAAGCTGCTGTCCTCACACAGGCCCCAGGCCCAGACTGTGCTTTCCCTACCCTGTCTGTCAGCCCACGTCACTGCAACTGAATACTCCAGAGAGTAAGAACACACAGCCTCAGGATCTGACAATGCAAACGAGCTCAAGAGTTTCAAAAGCAAGATTTTCCTGCATTCTCATCCTCAGAGAATACCAATTCCGTATGCTGAAAAAAAAACTGGGAATCTAAAAGAAATAAAGAAATAAAGCTAAACATGATCATCCTACTTAGAATACACTGGACTACACTCTTCAAAGTTAATTAATCCTCAGGTAAAGGGACATGTCCCACATTTCATTGCAAGTTACATACACATTCCAAGATAGATATTATCAATGTTCCTTCCAATGTTCTCATGAGTGCATGTGAAAAAAAAAATGTCTGAGGTCATGAAGTCTGGGGACAGAAATGCAAATTCATATCAAATTCATATCCAACCCAGTGTCATCCATGGCACAATACAGCACCCTGGACGCTCCTTGAGAACAAGGACGCTGCGATCTCGGCAGCCTTATACTGGACCTCCACCAGACACCCAATGAGCCCTTTCTAACATGTCAGTGAAAGGAACTGCTTTTCCCACTGACATCTTAAGTTATCAGCAAACAAGTGTTTATAGTTTAATGTTTAAAATTTATTTAGGTAGAACCATAACATTTTTTAAAGCCATAACGTTTAAAATTTATTTGGGCAGAATACATATACTTTTATTAAAATAGCAAGTTTCTAGCAGCACAGTCCCATTCCGGAGGTTTAAGAGAAAGGGAAAAAAAAAAAAAAACTTGGAGCTGCTGCCCAAAGTCCTGAATTAGCTCTGGAAGCTGTCATCACCACCAGTGCCTCCTTAAAGAATATTCCGTCCAGTATCTGCAACATGCGGTGCCAAATCATTTCTCTCATAAGTGCTTAGCCTCGACAGCCAGAGGCTGACCAAGTGGAATCAAAAGCCCAGGATGTAGAGTCAAAAGACCCTCTGTGTTCAAGTCCAGGCTTTTCCAATTGGACAAGTCAATTAGCCAAATAACTCTCATTTTCCTCTTCTGTAAACTAGAAGGAGAAGTCCCTGTCCCACCTACCTCATGGCTGCGTCAATGTAGTTATTAAGTGCAGAGGCTACTCCCGAGGGTCTCTTGTCGCCCTGCCGCTCCCTGCCCCCGCCCAGGTCCAGCCCAAGACAGCGGGAGCTGGAGACCCTGCGGTACATCCTTCGCGGCGCTCGGGAAAGGATGCTCCCTTCACCAGCCCACCCCTTGGGACGGCGGCGACTCGCGCTCTGACAGTCGCCGGCGCCAGCGCGCCCACCCGCTCCCGGTCACCTGCCCCGCGCGCCTCCAGCGGCCCCTCGCCCCGAGTCTCCCAGGCTCGCCCCACGCCCGCGACCCGCCACTCGCCGGGCGCCCGTCTCGCCCCCTGGTGGCGCATGGACCCTAGCCCGCGGGGGCTGCATCGCGTCGCCTCCGCGCCTCTGCAGCTCCGCCCAGGTTGGAGCCAGGCCCCAACCGGCTTCGCCCCCAGAGCCTGGCCTCCCTGTCTCCCCAGGCCCAGCGCGGGCCGGGTGGTCGCGAGGCTGCGCCTCCTTACCCGGGAGCTTAAGCGCTCTGGACAGCACGGTCGCCATGGCTGAGGTCCCAGTGCGCGTGCGCGCGCCCGCGTCCTGCCGGGAAGTGTAGTTCGGCGCGGGTCGTGCGCGCGTCTGGGACCTGGAAAGGTGGGAGCCGCGCAGCCGAGGAGGGCCGGGAGGAGGCGCCGGGCTGCGGCATCCGCAGCCACGTGCCAGCGTCTGCAGCCTTTTCTCCCGCCCACTCCGAGCCGGACCCCTTGCTTGGCTGGTAGCTTTGCCACTCTGAGTCTCGCTTTCCTCCTCAGTGAAATGGGGAAATAAAAACTACCCCCTAGGCTTGCAGGGAGAAAGGAATGAGACGGATATTAACGGAGGCTCGGGTTGTGAAATGCGCTTGGGCTTTGGAGTCAAACAGACGGGATTTGAATCTTGCCTGCATCTTTTACTCATTGGGCCATCTTAGACAAGTCACTTGGTATGACTAAGCTTCAGCTTCATTTTTAAAATGGAGACTGTACTACCTATTTCGCAAGCTTACTGTGAGAATTTATGTTTCTTAGGCAAAGATGGAGGTTTCCTGGAGCACTAACACTCATCTCTTGTTACCAGTTCTTTCCAGGTGTCTGCTCAGCACCCTACCCCTCAGCTTCTTGCGTGAAGGGTCTAGGAAGCAAGAACTCACCTGCCTCTTCCCCACAGGCACCAAGGGATCAGCATTTTAGTTATGCTGAAGATGTTATTTATCTTAGAACTAGAACGGACCTTAGATGCCATCTAGTCCACCCTCGTTTTATTGAAAAGAAAACTGAGATCTAGAAAGGTGATGTGACAACTTAGTGTCAAACAAAAACTCTAAGATACCTCTCGCTAGGATGCCGCCTCATTCCCATGAGAACCCATCAATAGGACTATCTCGTGGGTGTAATCAGAGAGTCTATAACAGCCATCCCCACCACCCTTTTCCCCACGAAAAAATGTGACCAATTCTGACAGAGCACAAATTCTGGAGCCAGGCCACATGAGGTCAAATCCCAGCTCCACCATTTCCTAGCCTCCAGATCTAGGACTAGTTACTTAATCTCTGTCTACCTCAGTTCCCTCATTTGCAAAATGGGGATGAAATAGGTCCAATTCCACTGAGTTGTCCTGAGAATTAAGTCCATACATTCAAAGTACTTAGAACAGCGCATGGCACCTGGTGTTTTATAAGTGTTAGCTCTTCTTTATATTAATAATTTATTAATTTTTGACAATTTAATCACTTAATAACAGATAAATTTTATAATATTTTGATGAGTTCGTAATTTATTTATTTATTCTTTCAGCATTCAACAATACCCAAAATTTCTACTGTTTGCCACTTCTCTGGAGGTATGGTTAAAAACCATACTGTACATCTATGTAGGTCATCTAGGAGGAAAAGCACTACAAGTCACAATAAGCCAGTAGTGGCGTGCCTGATATCAGATTAGCTAACTGGACACATTCCTGAGATATGAAAACCGAGAAAAATAAGCTTTAAGGCGAGCAGGATGTAGGACATGTCTGTTTTTGCTGCAGAAGAACTGGAACTTGCATTTCTAGGAGAGGGTGCAGGTGGACCGGAAGAGTCAGGTTACACAGGATAGGGAAAAAGGAGAAAATATGTCCACTTTTCTTAGTAAAAGGGTATATTCTAGGAGAGTCCCTTCTTATGTGATTGTAAAATCACAGAAGAAGTAAAATAAAATTGTACAGTTTAAAGTTTGATTAAAACTTTGCTCCAGACTGTGTAGTCATCCAGAATACCTGTGTGTGTACACACGGTTATGTGTATGCATATAAACGTCTGTGAGTGCATACACATCCCATAGATGTGGCATCTGCAGCTCTCAGCTCTCCGTGCCTAATCTTTACGGCGTTCCCACTCTCCCCATAGTCCCCCCAGTTTCGCCCAGACGATTTTCAGGAGGAAGCAGCTGCTGAGGAATCCCCCCCTCCCACCTCCCTGGGTTTCTTCCTCTTTGTCTTCCTTGCCACCTCTGGAAATCTCTCCCATCCTTCTACATTTTTTTCCCATTTTACCACAGGAACCACAGCTTAGAACAGTGTCTCTCAAATTTAACATCTTTTCTTCCAATTAAAGGAGAAATTTCAAAGCAGCCACCAAATGAATAGGGAACTTTGCCCTTTAGATGAAGAAAATCTGCAGA
Source organism: Equus przewalskii (assembly GCF_037783145.1). Lineage (NCBI taxonomy): Eukaryota > Metazoa > Chordata > Mammalia > Perissodactyla > Equidae > Equus > Equus przewalskii. The sequence continues at coordinate 41,897,527 of NC_091835.1, read as the reverse complement.
TTCCTCTCTAGTTACCTGGTGGAATGCAAGTGGCTTCACTGCCCGAACACCTACTGAGATCACTGTGGGAAAAGCAAATGCCCGGGGCTTCCTGGCTTCCCAGCTTGGCTTGCCTCCCTGAGAAGTGAGACAAGGGTGGCTGGGGAGGGACGCCTGTGGACAGTCTAACCTGCCTGACTGCTATAAAGAGAAGAAATTCTGTTTACGAAAATCACAGCTGAAACCAGAAGAGCCCCTTCTATTCTTCCTACATTGATCTGCAGTGGGAGTATTCTTCCCCACCCTTCCCTCGTTCCAGAACCTTATAGAGGGATCCCATATTCGCTGGTTCTTACCACCATTGTGATATCTCAAGTATTGCTTAAAATCTCTAAGCGTCCCACATGGGCTCATGATCAAGTCTGGTCATTTAATACTTACAATTCCCTGGACACCGTGGCCACTTCTGCTGTTCCTGACCCTGCTACTAGCTTTCACCGCTTCCTCTTGGAACAAGTACCACTGTGTCCACCAGCAGCTGCCACCTCCCCCTCTTGGTACCACTGAGACTGCCAGGCCTCGTGGCCATTTCTGCCTCCTTTCAAAACTTGTGACTTCTTCCTATATCTCCCACTAGTCAATGCCACTTCATATTTTAGTGCTGTTAAAATGTCAAAGCTGTTCAGAGAATGGCGACTAGAGAAGACTGCCTCTCCCTTCTCTTTATGTTACTCTTTATTAGAAAAATACCAACACAATGCTGCCTATTCTTCAAGGTCAGATGCAGTATTTTCATTAAACAGAGCTTTCCATTTTTACTTAGTAAGTCAATCAGAGCAAAGTTATTGCTATAATAATTTCACAATTTCAGTGGTTTTAGAGAATAAGAGTTCATATCTGCTTGTGTCACAGTCAAGGTGAGGACAGAGACAAGCAGCACTGGGGCTCTATTCCTCCCAGTCATTCAAGACCCAGGCTCCTGTCGTCCAGGCTTCTTCATCCTTAGGGCCTTGGAGTCCTCCACTGGGTCATTTGCATCTCCTGATCATGCAGGAAGTTTTACGGGCCAAGCCTGGAGGTGGTATCTGTGACTTCTGCCCACATAGATTTGGCCAGAACTCAGACACAGAGTGTGTATGCCAGGTAGGTATGTGCCAGGAAGAAAAGGAAACAGTTTGGGAGCATCTAGCCAGTCTCTGCTATACTAGTCACCCTACATTTATGGGACATAGAGCTGAGTTCTTGGTGGTGGGAGGGGGTTCCAGCACTGGTCTTAGAATTGCCTTTCTCCTCTAGAGACTAAAGCTTTGTTCCTGAATTAAGCTTGATGTCCTGAGTTAGGACCTGTCACTATGTGTAAGGTAAAGCTCTCCTTGGAGGGTCCTCAGCCCTTCCACAGATTTCTGGAGCCATTCCTACATCTGTCAGTGGGGCATAGGACAAGCTGCACTCACTGGCAGACCCGTCTCAGGCTCAGAGTGGTACCCTCTGCTACCCTGGTGCCAAAGAGATAGAATCAGGAAGCAATAATAAGTGTGAGATCAAAAGAGCAAAAAGAAAGTACTGTAGCAAATAGCAACAAGAGCAGGGAGATTGAGAAAAGCAGAAGAAGTGCTCAGCAAAGATTATTTTGGAGTTAGACGCAAATGTCAAGGATCCCATGAAATCGGCCTTGCATTTGAATCAGGAAGATGGAAAAGGGCTTTTACAAGTGGCATACTCACTTCTCCTTACAGAAAACTTGACTCTCTGGCCAGGAGTTGCATAGCTTATGAGGAAGACAAACAGGTTTGTGTTCCCAGAGCGTCCTTTAATAAAGCATAAGGACTCATCCAGTTTAGATTATGGAACTTTCCTGAGTCTAGACTATAAAATGCTTTCTGGGCCCTGAGATTTAAACAAAGGCTTCTTCTTAACAAGTCTCTGGCTGGAACATGTGTTTAAGAATGAGAGTGTAATTAAGGACAGACCCACCCAGGACAACGCAGCTCTCCTTCCTCCAGGCTCTCATCATAGCTTGTTTGTGTGTCTACGAAAGCAGTTGTGGTTGTAATGGGGGTGGCCATAGCTACCACCTTCACTCACAAGAGAAGACACTGTTTTGGACCCTAGCCAACCATAATCCAAAATTCAACCCTTCACCAACTTCCAAAAACAATCCAGTGAACCAAGCATATTGTGACTTGTGTAGTTTTCCTGAAGATTCAAGGGGTTGGGGGGAGGGGTCACAGGGCATACAGCATTTCACCAAAAAAACCTGTTGGACACATCTCTTCTCCCAGCTCTCTGCTCTTGGGCTCCATCACTGCATCTTACTCCACCAGGACCCTCTTGGGTCTCCCTCACTTTTAAGCTTTCTCCTCTTCCTTTTCTTTCCTCCTTCTGTTGTTAGCCTCACTGTGAGGCTGGAATCTCACCTCCATCCTACAGTGGGCAGAATCTTTTCATTGAAGCTGTCACTTCATACAATGGAATTCTCACAGAATGTTCTCCATACTGTCCTTCCAATACTGTCCTGTTTAATTCTCACAATAGTCCTGTGAAATAGGTATTACTACCCCAATCTTACAACGAGGGTATATAAACTAGATAGATAAAGCCACTTGCCTCAAGTCACACAGTTCCTACATGCTTGAAGGAGGAATGCAGGTTTGTCTGTTTTTTTCATCACAAGCAAGGACATCAAATATATGGTACGTGTGCTACAATTTGTCCTTTCTTCATCATGGCAACGGTCAGTCACCACACTCTTTCACGGTGAGCCTGCACTCAGCTTTAGAGTCCTCACCTCAGCTATCCAAGGTACCGCCACCTATCAGTTTGATTTGGCCTAAAAATTGAAGACTATTTGAAACCCCTGCCTCACTTATAGCATGGTAACCAGACTAAAAACCCCTTTAGGGCAGTACCTGATTCATGGAAGGTGCTCAGTGTTGAATGTAGCTGATATTTGGCCAACATTTGTTCTAATTGGCCAGGAGTCCTAGCGGATTAGTCAGAGTGCTCTGATTGGGCAGGACCTATGCAGAACTGATTTTTTAATATTTAGTCTACACCCTTTATTGAGTCATTTTAGTTCTGCAGTTCTAGCTCACTGGTTAAGTCGTAAGTAATGTTCTAAAAGTCAATAAATTAGGGTACCACTGGTCATCTAACTGACATACTGGAACACTTCATTCTTCTGCCCTTCTTAGAGTATTTATCACAGATGGCTGTGTATTGTAATGATTTGAATATATGTCTAAATCTAAATGTTGAGTTCTTAAAGAGTAGAAGTGAGATTTCTGTATCTTTTTCAGCTCTATACAATGCAGAGCACATTGCCGCAGATGTTTATTGGATAAATGAGAATTCATGAATGAATGACTAGCACATTATGGGAGAAGATGAAATCAATTTAGAAAAATAGTTTTTTAAAAAAGGAGGGGGGACTTTTTATAATTAATAAAACTTTTCTTCTAAGTTCACATTCCTTGAGTCGTGTCATCCAAATGATCTCAAGTTCTTTCACTGCTGCTCTTCACACCCACACCATGGTCCAAGCACCCAGCCTGCACGACGTCAGGAAACCCAGGCCCTCTGCATGTTTATCCCTTAACGGTGCTTACACATTCCACACATGCCTCATGGCTGGCACTTCTCCCCTCCCCCTCCAGTTAGGTGGACTCAACTTTTCTGATAATTACCTCTGGTCATCTCATCTCTGTATCTCCATAAGGAATCATAACACAGAATAAGAAACGTTGACCCTTGACATCAAGTGCCCTGCTCCTGGAGTCCACTGGCTATGTCCTTCTCAAGGGCCACTCCTAGGCAATTCTTTCTGCAGAGCTGGATATAAAATAGTGGACAAAGCCAGCAAGATCCTTGCCTTCGAAGGCCTTGCAATCTAGTCGGGGAGTCGGACATTAAGCAAGTAGTAAATAATATATCATTATAAATTGTAATAAGCACTGTTCACTAATCTGTGTGATAAGAACATAGATTAGCTAGTGGGCGAGGAAGTGGCCCTGTGAGAAACCGATGCTCAAGCTGAGACCCGAAGAATGGGTAGAAGTTGGCTGTGTAGAGAGTGAAGAACAGAGTGTGTGAAGGCCCAAGTCAGAAAAGACTTTGGTTCTATGGAGGAAACCACTGTGCCTGGAGGATAGTTGCAAAGAGCTGGTGCTGAGAAGTAAGAGGTAGGCAGAAGCCAGATCATGCGGACACATGGAAGGCCATGATATTGAAGGACTTTAATCAAAAAGTGATGTGATCTAATTGGCTGCTATGTGGAGAATAAATTGGAGAAAAACAAGAGTGGAGACAGGGAGACCAGTTACAACAAAGAGGTCATGATGCGTTAGGTTGCTCATGCCTTGACTCTCAGACACAATAAATGCACAAATTCTGACTTTTCACCTGATTTCCTGTTCTGGCAAGAAAAAAAATACAGGTGCTGTTTATTTTCCTCTTATTATATGAACGACTAAACCTTACAGAACTTATATTTCTTCTCCTGTGAGCCTGACCATAGGTGGAACAGTTACCTATGCCCGGCCTGACGCATACCTGCCCCTCCAGCAGCCAGTCTCCCTGCAGCCAGAGCTCAGCATCTCATCAGAAGACTGGACCAAATCTTACACAGACACTGAGGCTCCCTGGCTCTCTCCATCTTGAGCGATGCCACTGGGCTATGTGGAAACTGCACCTTAAATGACAGCCCAACACACAATGTATGGAAATGAACTCTTTCCCTCTATATTGGTCTGTGATGAGGGGAAGGTAAATGGCCATCTTATGAGATATACTGAATAAAAGTAAGTTCTCCCTAACACACAATTATAGTAGATACTATCCATTATTCTCATTCCTATACAGTTAATACTTTCAGCTTTCCTTATTTGAAGTACACTGTTATAATGTAATTTTATGAATTACATTAAACCAAAAAATTATTTCTTAAAGATTTTTCATTATAATCTTGCCTCTAAAGTAATCTAATAAAACCTGATCACCCTTTACTTCTGGCTGGATTTCTGGGTTTGGCAACGAGCTGGGTTCATCAGCCTGGGGTTAAACATGACACAGTACTTGATGTGATTCTTAATTCATGTCTAGGGTGTTATTTGAGGTTTTGAGAGGAGCAATCACAATGGCAGAGCTGAAAGGATGTAATAGCCACAAACCATGCAAAGGTTGTCAGACAAATAAATCTACTCTCCCTTTGCCACTAAATATCTTCATTCATTATTTTTTCTTTTATTTTGTTTTCCTTCCGAGAGCTTGTCCTTAAAGAACTAAAGTCTCTAGGACATTTTTCCAGAAATTAGGTATAAAGTTGCTTTTTACTTATACAGTTCAGAAAATCCCACTCATTTCTTCTTTTTTCTTTCTTACCATGAATATTCTCCTTTTATATATTAGTCTTCAAGACTTGGAAATTTTATTCTTTCATCTGAGTAGTTACTTTTTATTCTCTGCCCCAGTCTTTTCTTTAAAATTATTTTATTGAGGACATATTGGCTTATAACATTGTGTAAATTTCGGGTGTACATTATTATTTTTCAGTTTCTATATAGACTGTATCGTGCTCACCACCAATAGTCTAGTTTTTTGCATTGCCATACATATGTGCCCCTTTACCTCTTTGCCCTCCCCTGACCTCCTCCTCCTCTGGTAACCACTAATCTGTTCTCCTTATGCACGTGTTTATCTTCCTCATATGAAGGAAATCATACAGTGTTTGTCTTTCTCTGCCAAGCTTATTTCACTTAGCATAATGCCCTCAAGGTCCATCTAGGCTGTCACAAATGGCACTATTGTATATTTTTTTATGGCTGAATAGTATTCTATTGTATATATATATATACCACATCTTCTTTATCCATTCATCTGTTGATGGGCACTTGGGTTACTTCCACATCTTGGCTATTGTGAATAGTGCTGCAGTGAGCATAGGGGTGCATAAATCTCTCTGAATTGTTGATTTCATGTTCTTCAGATAAATACCTAGTAGTGGGAGAGCTGGGTCATATGGTATTTCTAGTTTTAATTTTTTGAAGAAATCTCCATACTGTTTTCTATAATGACTGCACCAGTCTGCATTCCCATCAGCAGCGTGTGGGTTCCCTTTTCTCCACATCCTCTCCAACATTTGTTATTTTTTGTCTTGTTAATTATAGCCATTCAGATGGGTGTGAGATGAAATCTCATTGTAGTTTTGATTTGCATTCTCTAATAATTAGTGACGTTAAATGTCTTTTCATGTGCCTGTTGGCCATCTGTATGTCTTCATTGGAAAAATGTTCATATCCTCTGTCCATTTTTTGATTGGGTTTTTTTTTGTTGTTAAGTTGTAAAGTTCTTTGTATATTTTGGAAACTAACCCATGGTCAGATATATGATTTGAAATATTTTCTTCCACTTATGAGTTGTCTTTTCATTTTGTTGATAGTTTCCTTTGCCTTGCAGAAGCTTTTTAGTCTGATGTAGTCCCATTTGTTTATTTTTTCTTTTGTTTCCCTTGCCTGAATAGGCATGGTATTTGAAAAGATACTGCTAAGAATGATGTCATAGAGTGTACTCCCTACATTTCCTTCTAGAATTTTTATGGTTTCAGGTCTTACCTTCAAGTCTTTAATCAAGTTTGAATTAATTTTTATGTATGGTATAAGAGAATGGTCTACTTTCATTCTTTTGCAGGCAGCTGTCCAGTTTTCCCAACACCGTTTATTGAAGAGACTTTCCTTTCTCTACTGAAGGTTCTTGGCTCCTTTGTCAAAGATCAGCTGTCGCTAGATGTATGGTTTTATTTCTGGGCTTTAAATTCTGTTCCATTGATCTGTGTCCTTTTTTCTGCCAGTGCCATGCTGTTTTGATTATTATAGCTTTGTAGTATATTTTGAAGTCAGGGATCATGATATCTCCAGGTTTGTTCTTTTTTCTCAGGATTGCTTTGGTTATTAAGGGTCTTTTGTTGTTCCACATAAATTTTAGTGTTCTTTGTTCTATATCTGTGAAGAATGTCGTTGGAATTCTGATTGGGATTGCATTGAATCTGTAGATTGCTTTGGGTAATATGGACATTTTAACTACGTTTATTCTTCCAATCCATGAACATGGAATATCTTTCCATTTCTTTTTGTCTTCTTCAATTTCTTTCAATAATGTCTTATAGTTTTCAGTATGTTGGTCTTTCACCTCCTTGGTTAAATTTTCTGCTAGATATTTTGTTCTTTTTGTTGCAATTGTAAATTGGATTGTATTTTTGACTTCTCTTTCTGTTATTATTACTGTATAGAAGTACAACTGATTTCTGTAAGTTGATTTTGTACCCTGCAACTTTGCTGCAGTTGATTATTTCTAATAGTTTTCTGGTGGATTCTTTAGAATTTTCTATATATATAATCATGTCATCCACAAACAACAAGAGTTTTACTTCTTCCTTTCCAATTTGGATGGCTATTATTTCTTTTTCTTGCCTAATTGCTTTGGCCACTACCTCCAGTCCTATGTTGAATAGGAGGGGTGACAGTGGGCGCCCTTGCCTTGTTCCTATTCTCAGAGGGATGGCTTTCAGTTTTTTACCATTAAGTATGATGCTGGCTGTGGGTTTGTCATATATGGCCTTTATTATATTGAGGTACTTTCCTTCCATACCCATTTTATTGAGAGTTTTTATCATAAATGGATGTTGGATCTTGTTAAATGCTTTCTCTGCATCTATTGAGATGATTGTGTGATTTTTATTCCTCATTTTGTTAATGTGATGTGTCACATTGATTGATTTGCATGTGTTGAGCCATCCTATGTCCCTGGAATAAATCTCACTTGATCATGGTGTATGATCCTTTCAGTGTATTGTTGTATTCAATTTGCTAATATTTTGTTGAGGATTTTTGCATCTATGTTCATCAGTGATAACGACCTGTAATTTTCCTTTTTTGTGTAGTCTTTGTCTGGTTTTGGTATCAGGGTAATGTTGACCTTGTAGAATGAGGTAGGCAGCATTCCATCTTATTCAATATTTCAGAATAGTTTGAGAAGGATAGGTATTAAATCTTCTTTGAATGTTCAGTGGAATTCACCAGAGAAGCCATCTGGTCCTGGAATTTTGTTTTTTGGGAGGTTTTTGATTATTGTTTCAATCTCTTTACTTGTGATTGGTCTATTCAGATTTTCTATTTCTTCTTGATTCAGTTTTGGGAGGTTGTACGAGTCTAAGAATTTGTCCGTTTATTCTAGGTTATCCAACTTGTTGGCATATAGCTTCTCATAGTATTCTCTTATAATCCTTTGTATTTTTGTGGTATCCATGGTAATTTCTCCTCTTTCATTTCTAATTTTATTTATTTGTCTTCTCTCTTTTTTCCTAATGAGTCTTGCTAAGAGTTTGCCAATTTTGTTTATCTTCTCAAAGAATCACCTCTTAATTTCATTTATCCTTTCTATTGTTTTTTTAGTCTCTATTTCATTTATTTCTGCTCTCATTTTTATTATTTCCTTCCTCCTACTGACTTTCTTGCCCTAGTCTTAAAGACCAAAGGTGGGTTAGAAATGAGATTTTGCATAAAGGTGTTGCCTCCTTTCTATCACAAATGTCTCATTTTCTTTCTTTTGCTGACTTAATAAAGAAAATCTGAGTTTTGTTCTTCACCTTTTTTGTAGGAAGAAATTTTGTATGAAGCTAATCTGTCCTCCACTTCCCCAGTCTTGAAGAGCAGCACTGGTCTTATTTGAGGAGACGTTTTGTAATGGGTTTTTAACTTCCCTCCATCACTTTTTGGGGGAACACTTATTTCCCAGTCCACAGATTTCTATATGGAGGGATTCCCACTACAGCATCATGGAAGCAGTGAGTTTTCTGACTGATGTATTCAGAAGAAGGAAGGAGGACATGCTTAGCAAAGCTTCTTTCCGTTTGGGACTCATTTATTCATTCCTCCTTTTTAAAATTATTCGTTCAACAAACATTTGAGTGACTGCTACCTTCCGGGACCTATTCTAGATGCTGTGGATGTAAGATCAAACAAAACAGACAAAAACCCTTCCCTTGTGGTGTATATGTTTGTGGGAGCAGTGGAGCCAGGCAGAGGAGAAGGTAGATAAGTAAATAAAATATATGCTGTGTCGGGCTGGCCCCGTGGCCGAGTGGTTAAGTTCGCGCGCTCCGCTGCAGGCGGCCCAGTGTTTCGTTGGTTCGAATCCTGGGCGCGGACATGACACTGCTCATCAGACCACGCTGAGGCAGCGTCCCACATGCTACAACTAGAAGGACCCACAACGAAGAATATACAACTATGTACCGGGGGGCTTTGGGGAGAAAAAGGAAATAATAAAATCTTTAAAAAATTATATATATATATATGCTGTGTCACAAGGTGATAAACATTATGGAGGAAAATACAATAGGGAGGGGAAATGAAGTGTGGAAGTTGCTGGTGATGTGTGTGTGGGGGCGGGGGTCCAATTTTAAATAGAGTGCTTAGAGAAGCCCTCAGTAAAAGGATGACATTTGAACAAAGATTCATCGAGGCAGCCTGAATAGCAAGTGAATACCTCTGAGGTAGAAGCACGCCTGGTCTGTTTGAGGACTAGCAAGAATGTGGCTGGAAAAGATGGTTCTAGGGAGAGACTAGCAAGAGATGAAGTCAGATATGGCCAGAGCAGAAATAGGTTATGTAGACTTTGTAGGCATAAGTAAAGACTTTGGCTTTTAGTCTATGTTAAATAGGAAACCTTTGAAAGTTTTTGGGCACAGAGTTGTACATTTGACTTGGATTTTAAAAGGATCCTTTTGGATAACTTTGCTGTTTTGAGACTACACCATGGGGTAGTAGAGGTGGTGAACAGCTTCGGCTACTCCAGGTGAGAACTGATGGTGGCTTAGATGAGGGTTGTGGCAGTGGAGTTGGGGAGAAGTGGTAAGATTCTTAATTTATTTTGAAGGTAGAGGCACAGGATTTGCTGATGAATTGGCTGTGAAGTGTGAGAGAAAGAGGAATCAAGGAGACTTTGAGGCTTTTGACCCGAGCAACTAGAAAACTAGAGAAGGGGAGACAGAGAGGAGCAGGCTAGCAAGGCAAGATCAAGGTTTGTCTGGGATGTGCTAAACTGGACATCCAATTGGGCATGTAAGTGGAAATGGTGATTAGGTGGTTGGATGTAAGAATCGGGAGGTCAGGGAGAAGTCCTAGGTGGAGATATAAATTTGGGAGTCATGAGGATGTAGCCCATATCTGAATGAGATCACTAAAAGAGTGAGTGTGATAGGGGAGAGGAGGAGAGGGGACGGGAGATTGAGCGCTGCAGCATTTCAACACCCACAGTTCATGGAGGAGAGGAAGAACCAGCAGAGGAAACCAGTAGGAGTAGCTAGTGAGATCAAAGGCTAACCAAGAGAATTTGGTACCCTGGAAGCCAAAAGAAAAAAGTGTTTGAGGGTGACAGTGTTATCAATTGTTTTAAATGCTGCAGAGAGATCAAGGAATAAAAGACCAGGACTGGTCTGCCTACCTTCAGAGCATGCATTTTGGTCTACTCTCTGCTGTCGCTTAGGGGCTTTTAGTTGTCCTGCTATGGCAGACTGAGTAACTCTCTAATTCAAAGAAAGAATTTGCAAGCCCTTTTGGCCACAGATCTAAGCCATGTCATTCAGTCTAGCTTTCTTTCCATAACGAAGCTGATATTTTTATCTCCATCCGCCCATCTCTTCAGTTTATTCTCGGTTCAGTCAGAGGTATGCAGGGAAGATGGGTATTGATTGATTCGCCCCCTAAACCTTCAACCTATCATAGATATTCTTTTTGTGTGTCTCTGCTTGATAGGTGTGAAGTTCTGTTCTCTTATACACCAGGTTTTCCCAATGATATTATTTTGTCTTATTTTTGCCTTGTCTTAAAGAGATTCTCCCCCAAGCTACTTTCTTCTTCTCTACTCCAACTGTTAACACCTATCCTAGTTGTTGCATGTATCTCAACATGGATAGAATCAGAGACCCTAATCCAGCCATGTAGCGATTCTTTCTTCTCATGGGAAGCAGATGGGATTAACAGACCATTCCTAATTATTGTTCTTAAACAAGGTACTGAAGATGCATAAACCTCTTCCCAGAAGCCAGGCTGTACATCTGACGCACGGGAGCAGAAGGTGGATTTTTAATAGCTTTACTATTAAAAGTCTCTCGTTATGGAGAAACCATGCTTGTATGTTTTCATGTTTCTAAGCGACAGGAATAAACTTGACCCTTGGTGACCCAAATGAAGTAGAGGTTATGATGGAATATCTCCATGAGCCCACAGTATCTGCTCTGAGCAAAGTCATATATGGAGTCAAAAACAATCCTACTCCTTAGAAAAGTCACCAGGTCATGCCAGCAGACACTCAATTGCCCTCTCTCATCCATATCCTGATGGACAAAGACATACCAAGTCTGGACAGAGACACACTGAGTCTGGGCGGAGGGCCATTGGGAGCTTTAAGGAAGATATCCAGACATCAGCATCATGGCAGAGTGAGTTGTTCCTCTTTGTCTCTCCCCTCTAAGTTACAACTAAATGGACATTCATTAACCAACAGAGGATTCCCTAAACAGCACAACAGGATGCCTGAGAGATCCACGCAGCCATACATCGGAAGGGGACCGGACCCCCAGGAAGCAGTGGAACTGAGTGAGCAGACCCCTACCTCTCCCCAGAGGCAGGGATCCAGGTCACAGGTCCTCACACAGAAGCCAGGAAACTGTAAGAGGAGGTGGGGGCAGCCAAGCCTGCACATCACGAACACTTTTGGAGTGACGGCCCAGCCCATGGGAGCACCCACTGTGCGGCAGTAGCCCCACCTGTAGGAACACTCCATGCTGAGCGGCAGCAGCAGCCCCCACAAGGAAGCCACACTCACCAAGCACAGTGGCTGGGGCAAGCCACCCACAAGCACAGAGCCAGCCACAAAAAAGGAAGCACCCTTCCCCTCTAGCACAGCAGCTCACCAGTCGCCTGCTGAGTGTAGCAGTTCTGCTTGCACAAAATCACCCTGTCAGTGGAGCACAGAGGCCTCGCCTGCGTATGTGTGCATGACGCACCAAGCAGCTGAGGCCAGCCCATGCAAATGCAGAGCAGCCCTACTGGCACAACTTCCAGCAGATGGGGCAGAATCAGAAAATAGCTCCTGCCCCCCTCCGGTGGTGGCAAGTGGAATCTGCAATCTGATACTACCACAAATGTGCCAGCAAAGGATCAATTCATCAAACACCATGAAGAACTACAGTAACACTTCAGAGCAGAAGGAAAATGAGAAGTCTCCAGAAACCAATCCTTAAGTCACAGAAATTTACAATCTAAATGACAGAGAATTCAAAATGGTTGTCATGAAGAAACTCAAGTTACAAGAAAACTCAGAAAGACAGTTCGATGAGCTCAGGATTAAAATTAATGTGCAGATGGAACACTTCACCAAACAGATTGAAGCTCTAAAAAACAAACCAAACAGAAATTCTGGATATGAAGAACACAATTAATGAGATAAAAAATAATCTAGAAACCATAAAAATGGAGCTGATATTATGAAGGAAGGAATTAGTGATTTAGGGGATAGAAATATAGACAAGCTCAGGTAGAGGAGGACAAAGAACTAAGTTTTTTTAAAAAGAAGAAATTCTCTGAGAAATATCCAACTCAATTAGGAAAAACAACATAAGCATTATAGGTATTCAAGAGGGAGAAGGGAAGGAGGAAGGAGCAGAGAGCTTGTTCAAAGAAATAATAGCTGAGAACTTCCCAAACCTGGGGAAAGAACTGGACTTACATGAGCCAATAGAACTCCTAATTACATCAATGAAAAAGACCTTCTCCAAGTCATATAATATTAAAATTGGCAAAAGCCAATGACAAAGAAAAAATATTAAGGGCAGCAAGGTAGAAGAAAATAACCTACAGAGGAATCTCTATCAGGCTTTCAGCAGATTTCTCAGCAGAAAACTTACAGGCTAGGAGAGACTGGAATGATATATTTAAAATACTGAAAGACCAAAACTATCAGTCAAGAATACTCTATTCCAGTAAAACTATCCTTCAGATATGATGGAGAAGTAAAGGCTTTCCCAGATAAGCAAAAGGGAGTTCATCACCACTAGACCTGCCTTACAAGAAACATTTAAAGGAGCCCTCCCATCTGAAACTAAAAAGCAATGGCTTGCAAACCCTTGAGCAAGGAGATAAACAGACAGATAGAATCAGAAAGTTGCAGCTCTATATTAGAATAGGTTAGTAAATACTTAATTATGAAATAAAAGATAAAGGGAAGGAAAGGATCAAAAGCAATTATAAATGCTTCAATTTAGTCACAAATTCACAACACAAGAAAGAAGAATTTGTGACAATTCTCAGATGGGGGATGATAACTCAGAAGGAGAAGAGGAAAGGGATGGAACCTGCTTAGGCTAATGGAGATAAGAGGTTATCAGAAAATAGACTACCTCATCTATGAGATCTTTTATACAAACATCATGGTAACCACTAAACAAAAAATCATAGCAGAGCCACAAGTCATAAATAAAGAGAAAACTGAGAAAACCATCACAGCAAACCACCAAACTGAAATGGCAGTCAGAAATACAAGGGAAAAGAAACAATGGAATATAGAACAACTGGAAAACAAGAGATAAAATGGCAATGTTAAGCCTTCATATACCAATAATCACTCTAAAGTAAATGGATTGAATTCTCCAATCAAAAGACACAGAATGGCTGGATGGATTAAAAAACAAGACCTGACAATATGCTGCCTCCAGGAAGCACATCTCAGCTCCATAAACATAGGTTCGTAGTGAATGGATGGAAGATGATACAAGCAAAAGAAAGCGGGTGTTGCCATGATTATATGAGACAAAATAGACTTCAAGATAAAAAAGACATTGAGAGACAAAGAAGGGCAGTATATAATGATAAAAGGGACCTTCCACCAAGAAGACATAACAAAGCTGGAGGTATCACAGTCCCTGAACTCAAGACATACTGCAAAGCTATAGGAATCAAAACAGCATGGAACTACACAAAAACAGACACATGGATCAATGGAACAGAACTGAAAACCCAGAAATAAAACCACACATCTAGGGACAGGTAATCTTTGACAAAGGAGTCAAGAACATACAATGGAGAAAAGGAAAGTCTCTTCAATAAATAGTGTTGTGAAAATTGTTACAGCCACATACAAAAGAATGAAAGTAGACCATTATCTTACACCATACACAAAAATTAACTCAAAATAGATTAAAGACTTGAAGGTAAGACATGAAACCATAAAAATTCTAGAAGAAAATACAGGCAGTAGGCTCTTTGACATCATTCTTAGTAGCATCTTCTCAAATACCATGCCTATTCAGGCAAGAGAAACAAAAGAAAAAATAAACAAATGGGACTACATCAGACTAAAAAGCTTCTGCAAGGCAAAGGAAACCATGAACAAAACAAAAAGACCACCCAACAACTGACAGAAAATATTTCCAACTCATATATCTGACGAGGGGTTAACTTCCAAAGTATATAAAGAACTCATACAACTCAACAAAAAAACAATCAACCCAATCAAAAAATGGGCAGAGGATATGAACATTTTTCCAAAGAACATACACAGATGGCCAACAAGCCAATGAAAAGATGTTAAACTTCACAATTATTAGGGAATGCAAATCAAATCTACAATGGGATATCGCCTTATACTTGTCAGAATGGCTATAGTTAACAAGACAAAAAATAACAAATGTTGGAGAAGATATGGAGAAAAGGGAACCCTCATACACTGCTGGTGGAAATGCAAACTCGTGCAGCCACTATGGAAAACAGTATGGAGATTTCTCAAAAAATTAAAAATAGAAATACCATATGACCCAGCTATTCTACTACTGGGTATTTACCTAAAGAACTTGAAATCAATAATTCAAAGAGATTTATGCACCCCTATGTTCATTGCAGCATTATTCACAATAACCAAGACATGGAAGCAACCCAAGTGCCCATCAGTTGAAGAATGGATAAAGAAGATGTGGTATATATATACAATGGAATACTACTCAGCCATAAAAAGGAAAAAAATTGTGCCATTTGTGACATGGATGGACCTTGAGGGTACTATGTTAAGGAAATAAGCCAGACAGAGAAAGACAAACACTGTATGATTTCTGTAATATGTAGAAGATAAAAAACACATGGATAAAGAGAATAGATTAGTGGCTACCAGAGGGGAAGGGGGTCGGGATTGGGCAAATGATGGATAAAAGTTAGACTACTGGTGGTGAGCACAACGCAGTCTATATAGAAACTGATATATAATAACACACATCTGAAATTACCCAATGTTATAAACCAATATGACCTCAACAAAATAATTTTTTTTTAAAAAAAGAAAGAAATCCTCAGGCAGAGGACAGGAGCTACAAAGGTCATAAAGATGATAGGAAATCTTCTACTGGCCTCTAGCTCTTGCTGTCTGAAATTTCTCTCTCAGGGTCAAAAGCATCGAGGTTCAGTCAGAGCTGATAAAGGGCATTTGCCCAAACTTTGGAAGAGCCTAAAAACAAAACCGAGGAAGATTTCTTAGAGAAATGACATTGCAAGCGGCTACTCTTCCATAAAATTAGACGTATTTATTCTTCCTTCTCTCTTACCTTGGAGTTGAAGACCTGAAATTTTTTGTTGTCATTTGCCTTGTCAATAGCGTTAAAGACTATTAGGTAGGATTCTTAGAGCTATTTTCTTATTACCATCACAAACACTTTATTTTCATTCTACTGCCCTCCAGGGGTAACATTTTATGTTTTTATTCAGGAGATTGTCCATAAAGCCACTTTCCCATGCCTGTGAAAGACATTTATTTTTATGTTTCCTTTTAATACCTTGGCCTTAAAGTCGTGAAATCCTTTGTCTTATTCCAGAGATTTTTATTAACATAAAACTACTTTCTCCTTCACTAATAGTCTTTAAGACAAATAAATTTCTGGTAGAGGACATTCACATAACATTAACTTGTTCTTTAATAATACAAACGTCTTTTTTTCTCAGCCTTTTTTACGATCGAGTTCTCTTATTGAGAAAATCTGTGTACATCTCTCTTTCACCTTGAAACTAGAGCTAGAAATATTAGATACTGAAGAATATTATATAATTCTTTCCAAGTGGAATAACAATTTAACTTTCAATCTCTCTTCCATTACACCATTATCCAGGTTTTAAAATATTAATTTCATTGATAATATATCATCTCTTTACATTCCTGGTACATGGTAAACCACATGTTCTTAAGTTTTAATTTAAATGAAGAGGAAAATTTGGCAAAAATTTAAAATGGAATAATAAACAAAAAATCTTCTTTAACCTTGATCACACTCAATGTATTTGCCTCAGATATCATTCATCTACCAACTTTAATTTCGTGCTTTCTAAGTAAATCCAGAATGACCATTTCAGACTCAAGGGCAGCACAGCCTTCACACGAGGGCAAAAGGAGCTCCTGTTCTGGGCCTTATGCCTCAGGGCACACCAGGCTTTAAAGTGTCTTCCTTGCAATGTTCTGAGTCCCCTCCTGCACCTAGGACCAAGTAGGGTGAGGTGCCATTCAGGCAAAACATACCCCTGCCAGCTCCTGTTTCTCTCCTGAGGGGAGCTCTGCAACCCCGCTCCCCCCAACACCCGTGAATTTTGCAATACATTTTCAATCAAACTGTTTATATTGGTGAGGCCCTGATAGAAATATTCCCCCAGGCCCTCCACGCCCGCCAACAGTCTCCCCACCACACAGAGCCGCCCCACCTCACTCCCACCCACATGTCACGTGTCAGCCTTGCTGAAGGGAATTTGAGTGTGTAGTTGTTTCTTGTAATGACATTGGATCTTACTGTTGGAAGGTCTCTCAGAGGTCTGCAAATCTAATCCCCACCGAGTGGGAATTGCTTCTGTAATCCTCGGTCGTTTCTTCTCTGCTTGGGCTTGATCGGCTCCTGAGAGCTCATGGCATGCAGCAGATAATCCACTGTTGGGTAACTTTGTGACGGTGACCCGTGACCACCACCCAGCAATTCTAACTCTCCCTTCTGAAGCCTGGGGAACAAGGCCTAATCCCCATTCCCCACGGCGATCCTTAAAATGCAGGAAATACTCAGGCAGGCTTCTTAAGACATCTTGTTTGAAGTTATTTCCTCTTTTCTATCAAAAATATGTTTTCTTTTCTCCCCCCTTCCCTTTGCCTTAAGTACATGAAGTTTTGTCTCCCAATGCAACGCGTTTCCTTTAACATTAATTTCTCCAGCAATCAAGCCTCACATTCCTTAGAGAGAAGAGATTTTTTCCCCCCTAAATTATCTGGGGTTTATAAGTATGTTTACAGCTGTCCTTAGTCACGGACAGAGCTCACCAATCTGCTCTTCTCAGCCTGCTGGGAACAGATGTTTCACCAACAATGTTTTTTAATTGAGGTTACAATAGTTTACAACATTGTGAAATTTCAGTTGTACATTATTATTTGTCAGTCATCTTATAGGTGGGCCCCTTCACCCTTTGTGCCCACCCCCTGCCCCCTCCCCCTTTTCCCCTGGTAACCACTAATCTGTTCTCTTTGTCCATGTGTTTATCTTCCACATATGAGTGGAATCATACAGTGTTTGTCTTTCCCTATCTGGCTTATTTCACTTAATGTAATACCCTCAAGGCCCATCCATGCTGTGAATGGGACGATTTTGTCATTTTTTATGGCTGAGTAGTATTCCATTATATATATATACCATGTCTTCTTTATCCAGTCATCAGTCAGTGGGCACTTAGGTTGCTTCCACATCTTGGCTACTGTGAATAATGCTGCAATGAACACAGGAGTGCATGGGACTTTTGGAATTGCTGATTTCAAGTTCTTTCGATAGATACCCAGTAGTGGGATGGCTGGGTAATATGGTATCTCTATTTTTAATTTTTTGAGAAATCTACATACTGTTTTCCATAGTGGCTGGATCAGTTTGCATTCCCACCAGCAGTGTATGAGGGTTCCTTTTTCTCCACAACCTCTCCAACATTTGTTATTTTTTGTCTTGGTTATTATAGCCATTCTAACAGGCATAAGGTGATATCTCAGTGGAGTTTTGATTTGCATTTCCCTGATGATCAGTGATGATGAGCATCTTTTCATGTGCCTATTGGTCATCTGCATATCTTCTTTGGAAAAATGTCTGTTCATATCCTCTGCCCACTTTTTGATCGGGTTGTTTGATTTTTTGTTGTTGAGTTTGTGAGCTCTTTATATATTATGGAGATTAACACTTTGTTGGATATATGATTTGCAAATATTTTTTCCCTGTTGGTGGGTGTCTTTTCATTTCAATCCTACTTTCCCTTGCCTTGTAGAAGCTCTTCAGGCTGATGAAGTACCATTTGTTTATTCTTTCTATTGTTTCCCTTGTCTGAGAAGACATGGTATCTGAAAAGATGCTTTTAAGACTGATGTCAAAGGGTGTACTGCCTATATTTTCCTCTAGAATTCATGATTTCTGGTCTTACCTCTGTCTTTGATCCATTTTGAGTTTATTTTTGTGAATGGTGTAAGAGAATGGGCTACTTTCATTCTTTTACATGTGGCTGTCCAGTTTTCCCAACACCATTTGTTGAAGAGAATTTCCTTTCTCCATTGTATGTTCTCAGCTCCTTTGTCGAAAATTAGCTATCTGTAGATGTGTGGTTTTATTTCTGTTCCATTGATCTGTGTGCCTGTTTTTGTATCGGTACCATACTGTTTTGATTACTGTAGCTTTGTAGTATGTTTTGAAGTCAGGGATTGTGATGCTTCCAGCTGTGTTCTTTTTTCTCAGGATTGCTTTAGCAATTTGGAGTCTTTTGTTGCCCCAGATGAATTTTAGGATTCTTTGTTCTATTTCTGTGGAGAATGTCAGTGGGATTCTGATTGGGATTGCATTGAATCTGTAGAATGCTTTGGGTAGTATGGACATTTGAACTATGTTTACTCTTCCAATCCATGTGCATGGAATGTCTTTCCATTTCTTTCTGTTGTCAGCAATTTCTTTTAGGAAAGTCTTGTAGTTTTCATTGTATAGGTCTTTCACTTCCTTGGTTAAATTTATTCCAAGATATTTTATTCTTTTTGTTGCAACTGTGAATGGGATTGTTTTCTTGAGTTCTCTTTCTGTTAGTTCATTATTAGAGTATAGAAATGCAATTGATTTTTATGTAAGTTGATTTTATACCCTGCAACTTTGCTGTAATTGTTGATTATTTCTAGTAGCTTTCTGATTGATTTTTTAGGGTTTTGTATATATAAAATCATGTTGTCTGCAAACAGTGAGAGTTTCACTTCTTCATTGCCTATTTGGATTTCTTTTATTTCTTTTTCCTGCCTAATTGCTCTGGCCAAAACCTCCAGTACTACGTTGAATAAGAGTGGTGAGAGTGCACAACCTTGTCTTGTTCCTGTTCTCAGAGGGATGGTTTTCAGTTTTTCTCCACTGAGTATGTTGCTGTCTATGTGTTTGTCATATATGGCCTTTATTATGTTGAGGTACTTTCCTTCTGCACCCATTTTATTGAGCATTTTTATCATAAATGGATGTTGGATCTTGTCAAATGCTTTCTCTGTGTCTATTGAGATGATCATGTGGTTTTTCTTCCTCATTTTGTTAATATGGTATATCACATGGATTGATTTGCAGATGTTGAACCATCCTTATAATGTTTTCATTTTAAAAGAATAAAATAAGGTATGATTCTTTCAACTTTATCTTTTTGTGTCATTTCAATGAAATAAAAATGTAATTTATTAGTATATGTAAAAAAGGAATTTCAGTTACTTAAAATAATGACATAGACTTAAATGTACTAATAAGGGAACATGCCTATCAAAAGTTTCAGAGAGAGATGTGTGTGTGTATAATCTTGTGGGTGTATGTCCGTATATCTGTGTACATGTAAAAAATGTTTAATGTATATAAAAAGGTGCAATGGACTGAATGTTTGTGTGCTCCCAAAATTCACATGTTGAAACCTAATCCCCAATGTGATGATATTTGGAGGTGATTAGGTCATGAGGGCCTAATGGGATTAGTGCCCTAATAAAAGAGACCTCACAGAGCTCCCTTACCCCTCTGCCATGTGAGGACACAGCAAGTAGACAGACATTTATGAACCAGGAAGAAGGTTCTCACCAGACACCAAATCTGCTGGCACCTTGATCTTGGACTTCCCAGGCTCCAGAACTGTGATAAATAAATTTCTGTTGTTTATAAGCCACCCAGTGCTAAGACAGGAAAGATAAATACAAAACCGTCAAGAGCGGTTATCTCTGGGAGGTGTGCTGTGTTGTCTCCATGGAAGGAGAGTGCTGTTATAGGAGAACGTTCACTTTCAACTCCATATTCACTTGTATTAGTGGATAATGTGTGCATTTCTCATAGAAAAATTTAAAGTTGCCACCAGAACAGAAATAGAAAGGAAAAAAGAAAACATATTAAGGACATAGTCCATCAAGAGAAATTATATAAAATGTAGATATGAATTTCCATTGAAATACTTTTATAATATCTATTTAAATTTTATTAACCTCAAATTATGTCATCTGGTTTAATTTTACAATCTCCCCCTTCTGTTTATTTTAATGGTGATTATATCTAACACTGATTATAACTTTCCTATGTAATTGTTCGTGATGAACTCTGCTAGCTTCCTCCTTGCTTACTACAGACTGGGGAAATACCCCTTAAGGAGACATTACACAGGCTGACCCACAGTCAAATTTCAGAGTGTTTATATTATAACATTCCCTCACAAAGATTACTTTTTTTCCTAGCAGCAGTCAATTTTTTATTTTCTCACCCAGGATGCAGTTCCAGGCTTTATGGAATCCCTGTTTCCCTCAGCTTGACTCCAATCAGGTTCAGTCTCTTTGGGATGTCTTCGCAGGATATTTGAAAGAGATGATAAACCAGAGTTTCCTCATCTTTCGTCTCTTAAAAAAATAAATATTCCTTTCCCTTGTTTAATTTTTTATTTAAAGATTTTATTTTTTCCTTTTTCTCCCCAAAGCTCCCCCGGTACATAGTTGTATATTCTTCATTGTGGGTCCTTCTAGTTGTGGCATGTGGGACGCTGCCTCAGCGTGGTTTGATGAGCAGTGCCACGTCCGCGCCCAGGATTCAAACCAAGGAAACACTTAACCACTCGGCCACGGGGCCAGCCCCTCCCTTGTTTAATTTTAAAAATCGAATCGAATTTCAAGTTCCTGCAAAGAGGGAAACCTGGCACAGATGCTGGCACCCTTCCCCAGAATCAGCCAAGGAAAAGCTTAAAGGGAGCATGATTCCAGGAACTAACGACAGCGACAGTAGAAACCTCCGGGGAGCTGGAAAGAGCGCACCTGAAGGCGGTGGGGTTGGCTACAGCTGGGGCGGAAGACTGGCAAGGAGAAATAGGTTAGTGAAAACAAGTTGCCGTTTCCTCTTGCCTCTTCCCTACTCTGCTTTGAGGCAATGATGGCCTTCCTGTTCACCAGGAAAATCAGTGAAATAGAGGTCCAGGGGGTAAAATCAGGCAATCAAAATCTCAGCTAGAGTTAAGAGTTAATGAAAACAGAGGAGAACGGACCAGCCTGGAACAACTACTCCTCCACTCCTTCACCACACTCCCTGGCTATTCGCTTCCAAGGTATACATATGTCCAGACAGTACCTCCCTCTTGAACTCCAGACTCATATAGACAAAACTATCTACTCATAGCTCTTCTTGGATGTCCAACAGGCACATCAAACAAAATGTGTCCTCACCCAAACTCCTGACGTTCCCCCCAAAACATGTTCCTTTTGCAGTTTTCCCCACTGCAATAAGTGATAATTCTATCCTTCTAGTTACTGACTCCAAATCTATTGGTGCCACCTTCAATCTACATCTGGGCAAATTCACACAATAGAGAACTATGCAGCTGTGGAAAGGAATAACATTTCTGTGTACCACCATGGAGTGAATTCTATGATGTACAGTTAAGTGAAAAAAGTAGGGCCCAGGATAAAGTGTATAGTATTCTACCTTTTACCTAAAAATGGAGGAAATATTTTTAAAATGCGTATATTTTCAAAAATGGAAGTATAAATTAAAATGCAATGGAAAAATGGTTATTTTTAGGAGGAAAGAAGAAGCAGGTTAGAGGGAACAGGGTGAGAAGCTGAACTTCTCGAACCTACTTTGCTTTATACTTCTAACTTAGAAACCATGTAAACGGTTTACATAATTGTAAAACAAAATTAAATCAAGATGGGAAAATATAATTCCCTGAAAATTGAAAACAAAATATCAAATATGTCAAGTTGATGTCTTAACTATATAGGAAATATTAATTCAATAGCTTCAAAATACAGCAGTTTGACTGTAACTTCCCAGTGGGATATATTCTAAAGGAAAAAATAGAATTGCAAAGAAACCTTAAATCTTATTCCAGGTCATATTGCTAATAACAAAAGTATGAAACTATTATACACATGCATATAATAGGATAAAGCAAATATTTAATATGTTAATAAGCTTTGAAATTATTATATACACACAGAATAAGTTAAAGTAAATTAGTTATCTTAATAAGTAAGAGTAAAGAAATACAAATATAAAATCAAAGAAGTTAGGCAAAAAAAAGCTATAATATTTTATTTGAATTGGAAATATGAGTATTAACTCATGAAGTATCTTTCTTTTTCACACAAGAATACATATTCTAGCTCCGCCCAGGGAAAAAGCCTGGAAGCAATGACCAAGCTGATGAGGATCCCTAATGCTCACACTATAATCTCTAAATGCCATTTCTCACAAGAAACCGGGGCTCCTCAGAAAGATGGATCACTTCCCATCTGGAATACTTAGTCATACTAGAAAACAAGGAAGCTATTGAAGTCTACTGGAGTCATGTCGAAAGGTCTCAAGAACCAATATGAAGGCGCTCCTGGCGGTCAAAATCGAAACAATTTGAAAAGGATCCCAAGAGACAGAGGTAGAACGTTATCAATAACAATAGTGACTGCAATAGAGAAAGACATATAAAATATGTTAAAATCCATAAATTTATAATGATACTTTAAAAAAAAGCATTACTGATCACCTTTAGAGGATACAAAAGAACCAAATAATTTTTCCGAAAACCGGAAATGCAAGAGTTAATACCCCAAGGGGCAATCCTTGTACAAGAACAGAAGTCAGTGATAAATATTTCCTTCTTCCCTTTCAAGCAGACAATTTTTATGCACACTCTACATGACTTCCCAGAGAGTCCCTAGCAGGATTAACCTCTAGGTCCCCACAGTGGGATCAACTCAGTGAGGTGCTCTTAGGTTATTTTTCCTTCCTTTCCTCCTTCATTCTTTTCTATTCTGTTCCTTGGAGGATCATTTTCCAAAATAATGACCATCATGCAAGTTCTTGTCTCAGGCTCTGCACTTTTCTTTTCTTTCTTTCTTTCTTTTTTTTTCTTTTTTTTTCTTTTTTTTTTTTTTGCTGAGGAAGATTGTCACTGAGCTAACATCTGTCCCAATCTTCCTCTATTTTATATGTGAGATGCTGCCACAGCATGGCTTAGATAAGAAGTGTGCAAGTCCACACCCAGGACCCAAACCTGTGAACCTGGGCTGCCAAAGCAGAGCATGCAAACTTAACCGCTACACCACAGGGCCAGCCCCTCAGGCTCTGCATTTTTGAAGAACCTAGGCTAAAATAGTTGGTAGTAGAAGTAGTTCTATAAAGAAGACCCTCAGAATGAGATTCTGGAACTGAGTCACTTACCAGTCAGACATTGGTAAGGACTCCATTACTGATGATAAGTAAGAAAGATATAATCACATGCTGCATAATGACATTTCAGTCAATTATAGACTGCATATGCAACAGTGGTCCCATAAGATTTAGTGCCTTATAGCTTAGGTGTGTAGTAGGCTATACTATCTGGGTTTCTGTGAATATACTCTATGATGTTGGCACTAAAGTGAAATCACCTAATAACTCATTTCTCAGAACATATCCTTGCCATTAAGAAATGCATAACTGTAATTATAAAGACTATGGAGTTGGCTGGCTTTTGTTTATGACCTTAGAAGCCTTGAAGAAAAAAATAAAAATAAAAAGATGAACTCGGGTTAACCAGACAACTCAAGACATCCTGTGAAATTGAGAAAGCCTCCATGGCAGTGTTTAAAGAGGTCCTTATTCTTTGTAGTCACAGAGGGAAGACTCTACTGAAAATCAAGTGCAGGATTTAATTATTAGACTAGCAGAGCTCAAAGAATACTGAACGACAGCCTACACAGGTCTCATGTCAAGGTCAAGGACCTGATAGGATGAAAGTAAAAATCAGAGACCTAAGATGGGGATATCTGGGTGCATGGGCCTAACAACCTTGAACCTCAATTTCCTCTTAATCCTCCAGTTTGACAAAAGCAGCTCCCTTCCCCCTTGCTGTAGGAGAACAGCCCCCATTCAATTGGAGACTCCCAAAAGAACTCACCTGAGCCAGGTACTTCACAAAATGGTGCTTGTCTTCCTCAAGATCTGGCTCCACCTTCCCTAATTGTCTTCAAACCAATGACTAGGTACAAGTCACAGCACAACCCAAGTGGCAAATTCTGGAAGCATACTGTATATACACCCACTGAATTTGAATGTCTGGCCAACACGTATTAGCAGGAACTAGGGCATGTATGAGAGTGGAGCTTAAGGATGTTAGACAGGGAGGGAAGAATATAACCCAGGATAAAGGAGCAATTATTGACATGGGAGCACTCTTTCATGACCTGGGGCTTACTGTCCTGACAAAGACACCTAAAGTCCATTCTCAAATACTGTTGGGATGACTCCTTGAAGCTTGGACACAACGTTGGCCTGCCATGAGACAGAAATGCTGGAACTGCCCTGACAGAGCATTGAGGAAGGTATTAGCAGGCTCAGGAAAGCATAAATGTTAGAATGATTGTTTTATGAATCAGAGAAACTGCTGCCTAACTAGGTTCCCCAGGAAGGCCCAGAGGGAACTCCCATCACAACAGCAATAAGGTATAACACTGGTGATAGGGCACCAGCACCTTTGACAAGTTCAGCAGTAACTGTCCTCTGTATATCACAGTCAGTTGCAGGAGATTCTGCCATGGAATTGGGCACTCTATCATCAACCAGGGTGATAGGATTCCAGAATAGCAGAGGCCAGATGGTAGCACCTAATCTTAAGAGTCAAGGTGAACATAATTATTGTGATACAGACCAAGGCTGAAGTGATAGTCAAGGTCCCTTGATCTATCAGGATCTGTGGCAATGGCTAATAGGCCATGGGGTTACCAGGAGCAATATAGAGGCAACAGATTAGAATATTACTTGGTTTATATAACCACACAAAAATTGAAAGCTAGTGAGCAAAAGGCTGATATCAGTCACTACCATGGGTACTTGTAATCCCATTTTCCAGATCTAGGGCAGTTCTCAGACCCAGAGCCTACAGATTGAAGAGGAAGCCTAATCCCCTTGATAAAGGACCCTGCATGCCACTGAAAGTACATACAACAAGCACCTCCCCATTTGTTACTCAAAGGGACCTGCAGCCATTTCCCAGATACATAGGGAAAGGGGAACACTCAAACCTTTTGAGGGCCATTGGATACACAGTCTGGGCTAATACTGATGCCAGGGGACCTGAAATGCCATCATAGTCCCCAAGTAAGAGTGGAAACTTATAAAAGCCAGGAGATAAATGGAGTGCTAACCTAACCTCTCAGTGGGTGCAATGGGTACATGAACCTTCCAGGCATTGTCAGGCCACTTAGTGCATCCTTGGGATAGTTATACTTACAAACTGGAAAAATGCTCAGACCTCCTCCTTGACCTGTTGAATAAAAGACACTCTGGTAGAAACGGCCAAGTAAAAGGCTCTGAAATCACCTGCCTCCCCTTCCAGTTGTGATAGTATATCAGAAGGAATGCCACTTACTGGAAAGAATTACAGAAATTAGCACCACTTTCAAAGAATTAAAGGAGGCAGGGATGATGGTCCCCATCATATCTTTCTTTAATTCACCTCTCTGACTCTAAAAAAAGAAACAAGATTGACTCTGACAGCTCCCGGTTGACTACTATGAACTTGCATAAGCTTAACCAAGTGGTGGTCTGAATCACAGTTGCCATAGCAGATGTGACACCTTCACTGAAACAGAACAAGACAGCCTCCGTCATTGGTATATGGTACTGACCTAGCAAGTGCATTCTGTTCAATCCCTCGCAGTAAAAGGGACCAAAGCTTTTTTTTTTAATGGGGGATGGGCAGCAGTCCTCATTCACTGTTTTGTCCCAGGGATGTACTAACTCTCCCGGTCTCTGGAATCTTTCATCATGGAGCTGCCCTTTCACCTGGCTGAGGACTCAAAGAAGCCAAAGGAAAAGGTCCATCGGGAGCTGAAGAAGCTACAGGCTTCTGCCACGTGCCAACAAGGCAAACCAGCAAATCAGCCCTAACATGTCTGAGTTACAATAGCAACTGATGCTCTACACTTTAGAGCACTAGAAATGACTGCTTCTTCCCTTCCACCTTTCAAATATTGCCCAAATTTCTTTGTGACAAATCCCAACCCAGAACCACACAGGAGGAAAATTCTGAGAAATGTAGCTCTAGCTTAGCCAGCTTCAAACAGCACAAAGCCACCGCATCGACTTTCTTGAATGCAGTGGAAATTATCCTAGACAGCAGTTCTCAAATTTTATTGTGCAAAAGTATCATCAGGCATTCTGATTGCCTATTGCTGCATAATAAACCTCCTCCAAATTAGTTGCATAAGACATCAGTCATTTTGTTATGCTTAGGGCTTCTGTGGGTAAAGAATCTAGACAGAATATAGGGAGGATAACTTGACTCTGCTTCGCAACGTCTAGGTGACGCAGTTGAAAAGATTTCAGCAGTTGGGGATGTCCCAAATGACTGGAGGCTGGAATAAAGCAGAGTCTTCTTCACCAGCGTCTGGTACTTGGGCTGGGATGACTCAAAGGCTGAGCTCAACTGGAATTATCAACGCAGTTTTTTCATTTAGCCTTTCTATGTGGTTTGGGCTTCCTCACAGCATGGCAGCCTCAAGCAGTCAGCTTTCTTACATGATGGCTCAGGGCTCCAAGAGCAAGTGTTCCAGCAAACAAGGCAGAAGCTGCATGGCCTCTCTGACTTACCTCAGGAGTCACGCAATGTTGTTTCCATCACATTCTGTTACAAGTGAGTTTCTCTCAGTGAGAGACTAAAGCCAGTCCAGATTCAAAGGGAAAGGAAATTAGACTTCACCTCTCAGTGGGAAGAATGTCAAAGAATTTGTGGTCATCTTTAAAACTATAACACTGGAGGAGATTGCAAAATGCAGATTCCAACTTTTGAATTAAATACAGAGGTGTAAAAGCAGAATTATGCATTCTCTCTCAGAAAATTACCCAAAAACTGCAAGGAGGAGAAACACAAACACAAGCATAATATTCAATAAAATATTCATAATATTCAATAAGAAATAGTTGAAACCCTAAACCTCAAAGTTGGCAAAGAATGCCAAAAGCAAAGAGAATTAGTCAAGGATTCAGGAAAATTCAGAGAGGGAGAGATCACCCAGGACTGTAGATCTCAGAAAGAATTGGCAGAGGCATTTCACCAAGGCTGAGGACATATGCTGAAGTACAAAATCAAAATAATTTTGTAATTATTTTGTAACTGTGGGGAATGGGATGCACAGGTTGATTCCAAAAAATATAGGAAGTAAGTTTAAAGAAGAATCCCTTAGACTAGGCTACTCCCACCTCCACCACCTCCTCCTCCTCCTCCTCCTCCTCCTCATCATCATCATCATCACCTGTCCATAAGGAGGTAGGAAAAGAGACAATTTACATTGTGAATGATTTTATCTGGTTGGAGATGAGGGAGAAGAGACTAAATGAATTCCCACATATATCCCAGAATTGTTTTTAAAAATTTCCCTAACTTGAAACATGGTCTTGCCCCTTTCCCGCATTGACCTTCCATGAACAGCTGATCCAGTAAAAACTCAATTCATTCGAAAGTGAGTAATCAGAATGGAACCAGCATAGGAGCTACACAGAGACAACGAGGAAAAAAATGGATGAAAAGAACAGAAAAAAGGGAAATCATAAAACACTCTCCAGAAAAATATTTCTATACATCAGATGAAAATTTAGACCAAATATTTTCTCATGAATTACACAAATCTAATGATGCAATTATCACTATAGGAAAAAAATTAAAAGCAGACATACAAAAGCTCAAGACAGCTCAGAAAGAGGTGGAAATAAAGACAAAATTATCACAGAAATGAAGAAGTGGAGGGAAGAGTAGACACTGCTGAAAGAATAGCGAAGGAAATAGGGGACAGGAATTTCCCCCCGACAAAAGATGTTGAAATCCTATTGCCTACTAACTATGAATGTGGCCTTATTTGGAAAACAGGGTCTTTGCAGATAATCAAGTTCAAATGAAGTAATTAGGTGGGCCCTAACCAATATGACTGCATCTTTATAAAAAGGGGCAATTTGGACTCAGAGACAGACACATACGGAGGGAAGATGATGTGAAGACACAGGGAGAGCACCGTCTACCTGCCAAGGAATGTCTGAGGCTACCAGAAGCTGGAAGAGAGGCCGGGGATAGCTCTTTCCCTCCCAACCCTCAGAAGGAACCAACCCTGCCAACACCTTGATCTTGAATGTCTGGCCTCCAGAACTATGAGACAAGAAATTTCTGTTGTTTAAGCCCCCCCAGTTTGTGGTACTTTGAACAACAGCTCTAGCACACAATTCAAGGAGGGAGGTGGAAGAACCACTATGCTAAATTTGTTATTGGTTATTGTAGTGAATTAAATGGCATTATCTCAAGAAATACAGGTGAAATAGAGTGTTATAAATGACATAGTGATAAAAGAAATCACTTTACAAAAATACAAATACTTTACTGTTAACACAAGAAACACATACAACCACAATACATTAAAAGAATCATATACTATGATCAAGCAGGATTTATTCCAGGGACACAGGGATGGTTCAATATCTGCAAATCAATCAATGTGATACACTACATTAACAAAATGAATAATATAAATCCCATGATCGTATCAATAGATGCAGAGAAAGCATTTGACAAGATTAAACATCTATTTATGATAAAAATTCTCAATAAAATGGGTATAAAAGGAAGGTTACCTCAACATAATAAAGTCCATGTATGACAAACCCACAGCCAATATCATATTCAATGGTGAAAAACTGAAAGCTGTTCCTCTAAGAACAGGAGCAAGACAAGGATACCCACTCTCACCACTCTTATTCAACATAGTATTGGAAGTCCTAGCCAGAGCAATTAGACAAGAAAAAAGAAAGAAAACATATCTAAATTGGAAAGGAAGAAGGAAAACTGTCACTATTTGTGGATGACATTATTCTATATATAGAAAACCCTAAAGAATCCACCAAAAAACTATTAAAGAATACAATAAAGTTGCAGGGCACAAAATCGACATACAAAAATCAGTTGTGTTCCTATACAATAACAATGAACAAGCAGAAAGAGAAATCAAGAATACAATTCCATTCACAATCATAACAAAAAGAATACAATACTTAGGAATAAATTTCGCCATGGAGGTAAAAGACCTGTACACTGAAAACTATAAGACATTGTTGAAAGAAATTGAAGAAGACATAGAGAAATGGTAAGATATTCCGTGTTCATGGATTGCAAGAATTAACATAGTTAAAATGTCTATATTATCTAAAGCAATCTACAGATTCAATGCAATCCCAATCAGCATCCTAATGACGTTCTTCATGGAAATAGAATAAAGAATCCTAAAATTTACGTGTAACACCAAAAGACTCTGAATAGCCAAAGCAATCCTGAGAAAAAAGAATGAAGTATCACACTCCCCGATTTCAAAATATACTACAAAGCTATAGTAATCAAAACAGCATGGTACTGGCACAAAAACAGACACACAGATCAATGGAACAGAATTGAACACCCAGGGAAAGAACCACACATCTATGGACAGCTAATCTTCAACAAAGGAGTCAAGAACATACAACGGAGAAAAGAAAGTCTCTTCAAAAAATGGTGTTGGGGAAACTGGACAGCCACATGCAAAATAATGAAAGTAGACCATTATCTTATACTTTACACAAAAATTAACTCAAAGTGAATTAAAGACTTGAAGCTAAGATTTGAAACCATAAAACTCCTAGGAGAAAACATGGCCAGTACATTCTTAGTATCTTTTTGAATATCATGTCTCCTCAGGAAAAGGAAACAAAATAAAAAATATACAGATAGGACTTCATCAGACTAAAAAGCTTCTGCAAGGCAAAAGAAACCATCATAAAACGAAAAGACAATCCACCAACTGGGAGAAGATATTTTCAAATCATATATCTGAGAAGAGGTTAATATCCAAAATATATAAAGAACTCATACAACTCAACAACAAAAAACCCAATCAAAAAATGGGCAGAGGATATGAACAGACATTTTTCCAAAGAAGTTATACAGATGGCCAACAGGCACACGAAAAGATGTTCAACATCACTAATTACTAGGGAAATGCAAATCAAAAACTACAATGAGATATCACCTCACACCCATCAGAATGGCTATTATTAGAAAGGCAAGAAATAACAAGTGTTGGAGAGGATGTGGAGGGAACCCTCATACACTGCTGGTGGGAATGCAAACTGGTCCAGCCACTATGGAAAACAGTATGGAGATTTCTCAAAAAATTAAAAATAGAAATATGATATGATCCAGCTTTTCCACTTCTGGGTGTTTATCCAAATAACATGAAAACACTCATTCAAAACGATGTATGCACTCCTATGTTCAGTGCAGCATTATTCACAATACATAAGACTTTGAAGCAACCTAAGTGCCCATCGACAGAAGAATGGATAAAGAAGATGTTGTGTGCATACACAACGGAGTACTACTGAGCCATAAAAAAAAGAGAATCATGCCATTTGCGACAACATGGATGGACCTTGAGGGTATTATGCTAAGCAAAATAAGTCAGATGGAGAAAGACAAACACCATACAACTTCACTTAGATGTGGAAGATAAACAAAGGAACAAACACATAGATATGTAGAACAGATTGGTGTTTACCAGAGGGGAAGTGGCTGCGGGGAGAGCGAAAGGGGAAAAGGGGCACATGTGTATGCTGATGGATGGCACCTGGACTTCTGGTGGTAAACACGATGCAGTCTACACAGAAGTCAAAATATAATGATGTACACCTGAAATATACATAACGTTATAAACCAATGTGACCTCAATAAAAAAATAAATAAAATATGGAGCTGGCCCCATGGCCTAGCGGTTAAATTTTTGCACTCCACTTTGGCAGCTGGGGTTCCCCGGTTTGGATCCTGGGCACAGACCTACACACCACTCATCAGGCCATGCTATGTTGGCATCCAACATGGAAGAGCTAGAATGACCTACAACTAAGATATGCAACTATGTACTGGGGCTTTGGGGAGGGAAAAAAAAAGAGGAAGACTGGCAACAGATGTTAGCTCAGAGCCAATCTTCCTCACCAAAAAAAAAAAAAATATATATATATATATATATGATATCTCTTTGGCTTACAAAATAAAATGAAATAATCACACACAAAAAACAAAGATCCTATGAATTGTGAAAACAGAAAATATAACTTAAAATTTTATGACAAAGACAAAACCAAACATTATCTTGTAATTAATGTGAAATGACTAAAATCACCCCTTAAAAGAGAAAGTTTTCAGATTGGATCACTCTGCTCTGCATAAGGGCACACCTAAAACAGATTTTCTACTGTCTATTGCTTTGCCCATTTGGAAATGAA
Organism: Equus przewalskii; assembly: GCF_037783145.1. Lineage (NCBI taxonomy): Eukaryota > Metazoa > Chordata > Mammalia > Perissodactyla > Equidae > Equus > Equus przewalskii. Next base: position 41,865,654 of record NC_091835.1, on the reverse strand, counting down.
TCTTGAGTTGCTAGGTAGGAGCTGGGTCAAGAAGAGTATGATACCCGTATGTTACTTTTGAACATGCAACCTCAGCTGTCATAAATAAATTTGGAAGTTTCTCTGGGACTGATCTAACATTTATGAATGCATCTCTGCACGTGAAGAGTATGATTTCAGATACAGAGTGCATTAAAGAATATATAGCCAGAGGTAGGATTCTCTGTCCATAGTTCAAATATGTGTGCCCAAAATTCAGAAAAGTGAAAACTAAAAAGATGGCAAAGGCATATCAGAAAAATCCAACTGAAAAGAAAGCTTGGGCTATGATCTTTATATCAAAGTTGAGTTCAGAGAAAAATAACATTCACAAGACTTTTAAAAGCACTTTATAATGATAAAGGATGTAACTCACAATGAATATATAACAATTATGAGTGTGTATGCACCAAATCACATTGCACGAATAGTCATAAAACAAACCTGTAGGTGCTATAGGAAGAAATAGGCAGAAACACAACAGCAGTGGGATTCTTTAACCTTTTTCCACCCATGAAAAAGAAAGTGGTCATTTTTTCTTCCACCCCTTTACCTGTAAAACTCCCCCAGGGTTGCTGAATTATTACAATTTAAGGAGAGTACCTGCACTACAGTGAAACAGTATACTGTTACTTGAAAGTAGATTAGTCAAAAACGTATTTGTAAATTCTAGGGCAACCACTAAAAAAATTTTTTTAAGACATATAATTGATGGACTAAGAGAGGACATAAAATGAAATAATATAAAATGCTCAATTAAGGCATGCCAAGGAAGGCAGAAAAAGAAGCCTCTGGCAACAAACGGAAAACAGTTAAAAACATAGTTGATGTTTATCCAAATATATCAATAAATATACCAATTGAAAAACAGAGACTGTCAGAGTGGATAGAAAAACAAGACCCAATTATATATTGCCTACAGGACAAGAAATTCAGTTTAATTATAAAGACACAGAGAGATTAAAAGTAAAAGGATAGAGAAAGATATATATATAGATATATACAGAGGGAGAGAGAGAGAGAATGCTAACATTAATCAAAAGAATGCTGGAGGAGCTATATTAACTTCAGGCGGACAGACTTCAGAACAAGGAAAATTTGAGGGACACAATGACAAAGGGTCAATTCTCCCAGAAGACACACCAGTGCTAGAAGTGCCCAAGTCCAAGCAGAATGGAGAAACAGACAAACACACTATTATAGTTAGAGACTAACACCTTCGTAATAGTAATTGATAGAACAAGCAGGCAGAAAATCAATAAAGATATAGTTGACCTGAACAGCACTATCAATCATTTGGTCTCATTAACATTTATACACTACTCCATCCAACAACAGCAGAATACCCATTCTTCTCAAGCCCACACACAACACTCACCAAGAAAGACCACATTCTGGGCTATAAGGCACACTAAAGCAAATTTCAAAGAACAGAAATCATACAAAGGAATTTTCCAGACCATAATTGAATTAAACTAGAAACCAACAACAGCCTGATAGCCGGAAAATCCCCTAAATAGTTGAAAATTGAACAACATACTTCTAAGTTACACATGGGTCAAAGAAGAATTCTCAAGAGAAATTTAAAATATTTTGAACTAAATGAAAATAAAAATACAACTTATCAAAATTTGTGAGCTGCAACACAGTGCTTATAGGGAAATTCAACGCCTACGTTGAAAAAGCAAAAAGATCTAAAATCAATAACCTAAGCTTCCACCTTAGAAAACTAGAGAAAGCAGAGCAATTTAATCCTAAGGCAAAAAGAACAAAAGAAACAAGAAAGATTAGAACAGAGCCGTCCACAAAATAGAAAGACAACCTATAGAATGGGGGAAAATATTTGCAAATCATATATCTGATAAGGGGTTGATATCCAAAATATACAAAGAATTCATACAATTCAATAGCAAAAAAAAAAAAAATCCAATTTAAGAAATGGGCAGAGGATCCAAATTGACATTTTTCTGGAGAAGACATACAAATAGCCAACAGGTACACAGGAAGGTGCTCCACGTCACTACTCACCAGGGAAATGCACATGCAACCACAAGGTGACGTCACCTCGCATCCGCTAGAACGGCTGTTATCAGAAAGACAAGAACAAGTGTTGATGAGGACGTAGAGAAAAGGGAAGGAACTTCGATGCGCTACTTTTGGGAATGCAAATTGGTACAGCCACTCTGGAAAACAGTATGGAGGTTCCTCAAAAAGTTAAAAATAGAACTACCATGTGATCCAGCTATACCACTTCCGAGTATGTATGTGAAGGAAACCAAACACTAACTCAAAAAGATATATGCACCCCAGTGTTCAATGCAGCATTATTTACAATAGCCAACACATAGAAGCAACAGAAGTGTCCACCAATGGATGAATGGATAAAGAAAATGTGGCGTGCACATATATATACAAGGAAATATTATTCAGCCATAAAAAAAAGGAAATCTTGCCAGTTGTGACAACATGGATGGACCGTGAGGGAGTTACACTAAGTGAAATAAATCAGACAGAGAAAGACAAATATTGTATGATCTCACTTACATGTGGAATCTTAAATATACATCTATGCAGAAGACAGATTGGTGGTTGTTAGAAGTGGGAGGTGAGGGGGAGGGAGAAATAAGTGAAAGTGATCAAAAGGTACAAACTTGCAGTTATAAAAATAAGTAATGGGAATATAATGTACAGCATGGTGACTGTAGTTAATAATACAATATTGCACATTTGAAAGTGGCTAAGAGGGGGCCAGCCCTGTGGCCAAGTGGTTAAGGACATGCTTGGGCAGCCCAGGGTTTACTGGTTCGGATCCTGGGTGCAGGCCTACGCACCACTCAGCACGCCACTCTGTGGTGGCATCCCACACAGAAGGACTAGAATGACTTACAACTGGGATACACAAGTACATACTGAGCCTTTGGGGAGAAAAAAAAAGAGGAAGATTGGCAACAGATGTTAGCTCAGGGCCAATCTTCCTCACCAAAAAGCATACCTTTAAAAAAGAAAGAAAGAAAGATAGAAAGTGGCTGAGCGAGTAGATAGATCTTAAAAGTTCTCATCAAAAGAAAAAAATTATAATTATGTGTGGGGACAGATGTTAACTAGACTTGTTGTAGCGATCATTGTGCAATATACATGAATATTGAATCATTATGTTGTAAACATGAAACTAATGTTATATGTCAATTACATCTCAATTTAAAAAAAGGAAATAAAATATCATTTCATGGCCAAAATTGTTCTTTGTCTACTCCCATCTACTTCCCACTCCCACCTCCAGAATGATTTGAAGTAAATTCCAGACATCTTATGATTTCATCAATAAATATTTCAGTATGTATTTCTAAAAGGATTCTTTTAACCCAATGTCATTATCATATCTAAAAAAGTTAACAGTAATTCTTTAATATTATCAAACGTCAGTTCCGATTTCCTTGATCATCTCAGAAACCAGTGCTGCTCGAATGTTATGTGCATGGGAATCATGAGCGGATCTTCTTAAAAGGCAGATTCTGATTCAGCAGATCTCGGGTGGAGCCTGGGTTTCTCTGCTTCCACCAAGCTCCCAGGTGATGCCAATGCTGCTCGTCATCAGATCACACTTTGATTAGCAAAGCCCTATGTTTTTTAAGTTTATGTCTAAACCTTTAACATATTAGCAATTTCAATTTAGAGACTAATGTACCTAAAGACATCAGAGAAATGCACAATACTGTTTTTGATCAATCATTGTCTCCAAAACAAGTTCTGGTGTATACCTGGCACTGTGCTGGGCAGTAGGAATCGGGGAGGTGGGTGGTGTGTAGGACTTCATCTCTGCAGCCAGCGAACAGTTTTCCTAAAGTGTAGAAAAGAAAGGTATATGTCCATATTGAATTTCCGCCCATGTAACTCTTTCTTATCCATACATATTCAGAATACGGTGTATATACTTTTTCCCTTTTATGAGAGGTCAATGTATTAGTTTCCTGTGGCTGCTTTAACAAACTACTACAAACTTGATGGCTTAAAACAACAAGAATTTCTTCTCTCACAGTTTTGGAGCCCAAAAGCCCAAAATCAGTTTCACTAAAAAAAAAAATTAGAACATAAATCAATGAAGTTGAACACAGACAAACAATAGAGGAAATCAACAAAACCGAAGACTGGTTCTTTGGAAAGATAAATAAAATTGATAGCCCTCAGGCCCAGCTCCATAGCCGAGTGGTTAAAGTTCTGTGCACTCTGCTTCAGTGGCCTGGGTTTGCAGGTTCGGATCCTGGGCGCAGACCTACTCCACTCACTAGCCACGCTGTGGAGGTGTCCCACAAACAAACAAAAAAAAGAGAGGAAGATTGGCACAGATGTTAGCTCAGGGCTAATCTTCCTCAAGGCAAAAAAGAGGAGGATTGGCAATGGATGTTAGCTCAAGGACAATCTTCCTCAGCAAAAAGCTAAATAAATAAAAAATTAAAAATAAACTTGATAATCCTCTAGCCAAGCTAAGAAAAAAAGACAATACAAATTCCCAGTATCAGAAATGAAAGAGAGGTCATCACTGCTGATCTCATAGACATTAAAAGGATAAAAAAGGAATACTATGAACAATTCTACACCCACAAATTTGATAATTTAGATGAAATGGACCAATTCCTCGAAAGATACAGATTACCAAAACTCACACAAGGGGAAAGAAATAACCGAATCGCCCTATTTCTATTAAAGAAATTGAATCAATAATTAATAGCCTTCCAAAAAAGAAATCTCAAAACCCAGACGTTTTCACTGGTGAATTTACCAAACTCTGTGGAAGATAATTTAGCAACATTTATCCAAACTTAAAATGTATATATCCTTTGGCTCATGGGAAATGATATATGTAGACGGTTATTCATTGCAGCATTGTTCTCACTACCAAAAGATTGAAAACAATGTAAATGTCCACTGGTTGGCTACTTGTTATGTAAATTACAGCACGTCCATGCATGGGAATCTATACAGCTGCAGAAAAAATGAGGACGTTTGTCATATATCAATATGGAATTATTTCTAAGATATATATACACATAAGAAAAAATGTACAGAAGTCATGAGTACCATATGCTGCCATTTGTGTAATAAGGCAGTGGAGAGAAGAATATATGCATGTATTTGCTTGTCTATGCACAAAAAAAATCTCTGGAAAAATATACCTGAAACTAATATAACAATACATGTCTCTGAGAAAAATAAGTGGGTGGCTGGGAAACTGGCTAGAAAGAAACACCTTACTACATATCTTTCAGTGCATTTTGAATTTTTTTGAAGAAGAAGAAGATTAGCCCTGAGGTAACATCTTCTGCCAATCCTCCTCTTTTTGCTGAGGAAGATGGGCCCTGAGTTAACATCCACGCTCATCTTCCTCTATTTTAGATGTGGGATGCCTGCCACAGCATGGCTTGATAAGCGGTGCATAGGTCCATGCCTGGGATCCGAACCAGCGAATCCTGAGCCCCGAAGCGGGGCGCACAAACTTAACCGCTAAGCCACCAAGCCAGCCCCTGCATTTTGAATTTTTTAAATATATATTTTACTAAAAAAAACTATGAAATTTAACTGTTTCCCTGTTGCCTCCTCCCAGAGATTCTGATTTAGGACCAAGGAACTTTTAACAGGCTCTCCAAGTGATACAGGAGATGCAAGGAGCATACTGTGAGCAACACGGATCCACATCACAGGTCCACACATATTATTAGAATAGAAGTAGTACAAAGAACTGAGGATGAAGAGAGCCAGAGATGACATCCAGGAGTTGACCCCAACCGAATGGGGAAATTATAACATTGTTCCAAATAAGATAAGATGGAAGGAGAATTTTCCAAAATAAAGGACAATACACCCATGTACATGTAACTGGGAACTAGATCCTTTTACCATTCTAACTGCAATTTTAATATAGACTATATCATCAAAAAGAAACAGCTGACATTACAATCAAGTTATGGACATGTCAATAAAGTTCCTCTCTTTGAATTCCTCTTTCTCCAAAACTGCTGATTATGATCAACCTCTGGGTTTCAAATAAGCATTTTACAAAATTTTTCCCTTCTCCCTTCTAAGAAAAATGTATCTGGTGTAGAATGGAATGCTATACACTAACACACACACACACTCACAGAGTCTCTCCAATAACCATGTCCATGTTGCCAACTTTCCTCCTAGAGTCCTGCCCCTCCCACCCTATCCCACCTTCATTCAGTCAACAAATATATATTAAGAGCTTATGTTTCTGGCACTATTCTAGGTATTGGGGACAGAGTCCTGAACAAGGTTCTTCCTGTTACAATGTGTACATTCTAGTGGAAAGAGGTAGGCAAAAAAAGAAAAAGCAGAGAAATAAATTAACTAAATATTTTCAGATAAGGATAAGTGCTCTGGGAGAGGGGGACACTTTGATTGGGTAGTCAAGGAAAGTCTCTCTGAAGAGCT